>NC_066581.1:112745774-113369524 GCF_024323335.1 Lathyrus oleraceus | reverse complement strand
TTTGGTGCCAGAATAACTTTTCCCTACACCAACAATGAAGCCGAATACGAAGCTTGTATCCTAAGACTTGAGGAAGCCGTCAATATACAGATTAAAACCCTGGATGTATACGGGGATTCAGCTTTGGTCATCAATCAAACCAACGGGAAATGGTATACACCTCAGCCTCATCTGGTTCCTTACAGAGACTACACGAGAAGATTGTTAACTTTCTTTTGAAGAAAACCAATTTGCTGATGCTTTGTTTACCTTGTCTTCGATGATTAAGGTGCTATGCTGGAACTACGTACCCAGAATTGACGTATCTCGGTCAGAGACGAATGAAGAAAGCATTTGATCAGAAAGTGCGCCCTCGGGGGTATCAAGTCGGTGAATTAGTACTCAAAATATTTCTTCCTCCCAACACAGATCACAGGGGCAAATGGACACCGAACTATGAGGGTCCGTACGTGGTTAAAAGGATTTTCTATGGCGGAGTTTTGATGCTAACAACCATGGATGGCGAAGGATTCCCGTCCCCTATTAACTCAGACGCAGTTAAAAAAAAATACTTCGCATAAAATCAACCCGCTGGACGATAAAAAGAATAGTCCAGGCAAAAAAAGGGCATCCCGACGAACCAAAAAAAGAGAATAAAGAGGTTCGGGCAAAAATTAGGGATATAAAAAAAAAGTACACCCGGTGAGTCGAAAACCCAAAAGGGCGGCTCAGGAAAAAATGAGTATCCCGATGGATTGAAAACCCGAAAAGGGGGCGATCCAGGAAAAAGTTAGGGAATAAGCGAATGACTGTGATCTGAGTTCATCAGTATTATATCATCGTTTCATTCAATCCGGCAATCTTCGAAGGTTAAAGATCGACTAATCATCCACTTCAGAAAGCAAGATGAGCAGAGCGTCTTGAGGACATACGAGCCATAGCAGAGTCGAAACTCAGTGGGACCCCGTATCCCCGTTATCATTAGGATAGTTCTCTTTTTATAGCGATCACCTCTTTTCAGGGATCAGCTTCCTGATACCCTCGCCTATTCCTGGCACAAATTTTCTCCCCAGTAAGAGTCGAATAATTCAGTTAAAGAGCCTCTTTATTTTTCATTTATCAATTTGTTTGCAAAAATGTCCGAATTTTTGATAAAACATATTGCATATGAACATAATGGTGGCTTTTGCAGATGATTTGCACAGGAAAACATTTAAAATTGCTTTGAATGTGCTTAATCCCGGACGGTGAATTCAAACCGAGTAATTCCCCCGAGGCATACGTGTATTTTTGGTTGCAGGTCACAGGAACCGGATGCCAAGTCATGAATCCTCATCCCTAAGCGGTTGACAAAGTCTCTCCTCAGCAGAGCATGTTCCCCAATAGAGTTGACAGTATCCAGACTCTCTATCCCTAGTAGAGTTGACAGTATCCAGACTATATATCCCCAGCGGAGTTGACAGTGTCAGACTGTATCTTCCTAGCAACAGCGGAGTGGTTGCATACCCAACGGACAAGAGGGTGGTGTTCCCAGTGTTCATCTCATCCCCAGCAGATTATTTCTAACATATTTGTTAATCCCCGGCTTGAGGACGATTAGCAAGTTCATATCCCCAGCAAAGGTCGTTTCCTACGACATTTCCCCAAGAAGTGTTTTCCCCACAGACTCTCCTCACAGAGCCTCGCCGAACAAAGTTTCCATAGTTGATACTCCCCCCGCAAGGTCAACTTTTCAAGCAGCCAATTTATTTTTGGTGGCTCATTGGTCCCGGCAGACGGATCATTCCCCACAGAGCATTCAAGGATTGATACAGCGATCTGTTCCCTACCGGAGTTTGCTTCCCCAAGTAGATTTCTTTTTACACCATGCATAACATTTGCATTTGCATGCATATCATATCAAGCATACACATAAGCTGATAAACAGGTTCTTCCAAGCAGACTGAAGAATTACTTTACAACCAAGGTCATGAGATCCAGCCAGAGGATCAAGCGTGAGTGATCCAGCCTGAGGGTCGTTTTGAAGATTCAGCCTGAGAATCGTTTTCCAGTGATCCAGCCTGAGGGTCATTTCGAAGATTCAGCCTGAGAATCGTTTTCCAGTGATCCAGCCTGAGGGTCATTTCGAAGATTCAGCCTGAGAATCGTTTTCCAGTGATCCGACCTGAGGTTCATTTTGAAGATTCAGCCTGAGAATCGTGTTCCAGTGATCCAGCCTGAGGGTCATTTCGAAGATTCAGCCTGAGAATCGTGTTCCAGTGTTTCAGCCTGAGGGTCATTTCGAAGATTCAGCCTGAGAATCGTGTGCCAGTAAGCCAGCCTAAGGCTCAATTTGAAGATTCCCCAGTGAAGTCGCCTACAAGTTTTATTTCCCCAGCAAGCCCAAGTCTAATTGAGGAGTCGTTACAACATGTTCTAGCCCGAAGAATATGTACGAAGCCCAAAAGTGGAATATTCTCGAAGTTGCATATCTAATATGAAGGTTGGGTGTAGATTTCAAAAGAGGGTCAACCAGCGCATGCCTCAGATGCGGGATCCTAATGACGGGAATTTATCATCAAAATAATCCAGATCTAGCCAGAAGATCGAAGTAGATTCAGCCAGAGAATCGAAACAGAAGATCTAGCCAGAAGATCGAAAATCGCAACAATTCAGATCTAGCCAGAAGATCGAAGTAGATTCAGCCAGAGAATCAAAGGAAATAGATTCAGCCAGAGAATCGAAACGAAGAAGATCTAGCCAGAAGATCGAAGAAGATCTAGCCAGAAGATCAAAATCGTATCCAGCCCGAGGATCAAAATTAATATCCAGCCAGAGGATCGAAACTCCAGATTAAGCTAGAGGATCGGAAGAAAAATAAACAGCACGGTGTATTTCCGCGTTTTTGTGGTGTTCTCGGAGCGCAAATTTTCGATCTATCTTTGGTATTCAATCACAGCTCACCCCGTTTGTCTGATAAGCTGTTCGCTTTCATCCTACTCGGTTTAGCTGATGATTGAATAAGGGCAGTTGTAACACCCCAAAATTTGCCCTCCTCATTCATGCATTCATTTAGCATTTGATATTGCATTTCATCATGTCAATCAGAATTAGATCCGGGAAAAAAAAAACGAAAAAAAAAAAAAATTTACAAAAAAATAAATAAATAAAAATAATAATAAAAAAAAAATATATAATAAAAAAAATTTGGACTTGGGTCTCTCTCATTTGAGCCCACAAAACCATGAAATTCAGTCTATAAATACCAAGGCTTCACTTGAGAAAAAGGAAGAGAAGCAAAATACTCTGAGGTTTCCTTGAAACAAAACCCTTGACAAAACCTGGAGAGAAACCTGACAGAGAACTCAGAGTAACCCCCAGGCAGCTCTGAAAAATTCAATCTGACTCACACACTTTCATTGCCTTGCAAACCCAGCCGTGCCATTTGATTTCAACCGGTCTCTCCCATCAGGTTTGCCTCATTCCCATGATTTTATGCTCTTAATTTGGATCATCTGAATGTACGAGGTATGATGGATGAATTTCATTATGTTTTTGCCCACGGGTTTAATTATGCATGAATGGGTGAAACCTATGCCTTGAATGTTTAATCACATGATTTCTGAAATGTATGCCACAGGGTTTGAGGTTTCTGAAACCATATTGTTATTCATGAAAAAAATGTTTATCGTGTTTCACTAACCCTTTTGTTGAGTTTTTGTGAGGGCTCACAGACTCTTGCAGAGATGGTTTGCGTGGTTTTCCCACTTTATTTGTGGGATACCCCCTGGAGGTTCATTCCAATTACCTGTACTGACTCACTTTTCTTTGATGGCATTAGCTTGGGAGGTCCCTGAGTTTCTTACTCCTTTAATTGTTGTTACTTCGGATCTTCATCCGTGTGGTACTTTTACCTCTTTTCCGCATTTTATCGCTTTCTTAGCTGGAAGACCTCGATAGGAGGCATTTGTTTCCTTTTGTGTATTTACTTCTGAGCCCCTTGTTGGCACATTTACTTTATACATGTTTGTTTTGTATGTGTTCGTATCCCTGCAGGTAGCGCGGTTCCTTCATCAAGGACTGCCTTTTTGCCCTTGAGCATCCCAAACCCTAAAACCCAAAGCAACACGTTAACTCCTTCTACTACAGGCGAGTAAGTCTCCAAAGGTCGAGCATCCGGTAGATTGCGTAGTGACGTCGTTCGTCCAAAACCCAATCCATAACCCCGTAGTTAGTCGAACTACGGCTTGCTCTGATTCTCATTCCAGATGAGATACGTAGGCATAAGACGCGATGTCTTAGCGAGCACACATCCCCCAACCCATAGGTCAGCCGAGCTACGAAGACTCTGATTCTCATTTTCAGATGAGATACGTATGCAGTGAATGCGACATCCGCGCGAGTCATTTTCATTTAACCCATTTTTTTTGGCAAACAGCACAAGATAAACCCACACCCTTTAGACGAAAACTTTAAAAGTGGATCCCGTAGAGTACTACGGATGCGTAGGGGTGCTAATACCTTCCCTTCGCATAACCGACTCCCGAACCCAAGATTTGGTTGCGAGACCCCGTCTTGTCCTTTCCTTTTTCAGGTTTACTTCGAGCGTTTCCTTTCCCTCCTTTGGGATGAATAATGCACGGTGGCGAGTCTTCTGTCATTTTCTTTCGCCGGTTGTTTTTTCGCGCACTGTATTTTTCAGGTTGCGACACCTGATGAAGAGATCTTGTACCTGAAAATGAAAGATTATGGTGAACCATTGCTTGAGGAAGGGCTAGAACCTAGTTCCCGTTGGGGCATGGTATTTGATGGAGCTGTCAATCAGTATGGTAATGGTATTGGGGCAGTGATTATTACTCCTCAAGGCACTCAATTTCCGTTTATAGCTAGATTAACTTTAAAATATACAAATAATATGGCAGAATATGAATCTTGCATTATGGGGCTCGAAGAGGCCATTGATCTCAGAATCAAGTATTTAGACGTCTATGGAGATTCAGCTTTGGTCGTGAATCAAATCAAAGGTGAATGGGAGACGAATCAACCCGGTTTGATACCATATAGAGATTATGCGAGGAGGATTTCAACTTTTGTTTGAAAAGTTTAGTTTCATCACATCCCTCGAGATGAGAACCGGATGGCAGATGCTCTTGCAACATTGGCTTCAATGATCATGGTAAAATATTGGAATGAGGTTCCCAATTTGAATGTGATGCATCTTGATAGGCCATCTCATGTGTTCGCTATTGAAGAGATCAAAGACGAAAAGTTGTGGTATTATGACATCAAGTGTTTCCTCCAAAGTCAGATCTACCCGTCTGGGGCATCTCTGAAAGATAAGAAGACTTTCAGAAGATTAGCCGATGATTTCTACCTGAATGGTGATGTGTTATACAAGAGAAACTTCGATATGGTTTTTCTCAGATGCGTGGATAGACACGAAGCAGACTTATTGATGACTGAAGTCCATGAATGTTCCTTTGGTACTTATTCCAATGGACATGCAATGGCAAATAAGATATTACGAGCAGGTTACTATTGGCTAACAATGGAATCTAAATGTTGCAAGTTTGTGAAGAAATTCCATAAGTGTCAAATATATGCAATTAAGATTCATATTCCTCCGAAATTATTGAACGTCATTTCCTCCCCATGGCCTTTCTCCATGTGGGGAATTGATATGATTGGTATGATTGAGCTCAAAGCGTCGAATGGACATCATTTCATTCTGGCGGCTATTGATTACTTCACAAAGTGGGTTGAAGCGACATCGAATGCAAATGTAACCAAGAAAGTTGTTGTGAGGTTTATCAAGAACTAGATTATATGCCGATATGGTGTGCCAAGTAAGATCATTACTGATAATGGATTGAACTTGAACAACAATATGGTGGAAGCTCTTTGCAAGGACTTTAAGGTTGCACATCATAATTCTTCTCCCTACATACCTAAGATGAATGAGGTTGTTGAAACTACAAATAAGAACATCAAGAAGATTATTCAAAAGATGGTTGTAACGTACAAGGATTGGCATGAGATGCTCTCATTTCCTTTGCACGGGTATCGTACATCCATCCTCACTTCAACAGGGGTAACCCCTTTCTCTCTTAGGTATGGCATGGAAGTTGTGCTTCCCGTAGAGGTTGATATCTCATCATTTTGTGTCTTGATGGAAGCCAAGTTGACTGAGGATGAATGGTGTCAGACCAGGTATAATCAACTGAATTTGATCGAAGAGAAGAGATTGACTGCCATGTGTCATGGTCAGTTATATCAGCAGAGAATGAAGAAAGCTTTTGATAAGAAGGTCAGGCCTCGTGTTTTCATGGAAGGTGACCTTGTGCTCAAGAAGATTCTATCTTTCAAACCAGATTCTAGGGGCAAATGGACTCCTAATTATGAAGGCCCATATGTTGTTAAGAGAGCCTTTTCAGGCAGTGCTTTGATTCTTACAACTATGGATGGTGAAGAGTTCACGCGTCCTGTGAACGCTGATGCAGTCAAGAAATACTTCGCCTAAAAAGAAAAGAATAACTCGCTAAGTTGAAAACCCGAAAGGGCGGCTTAGGCAAAAAAGAGCGTCTTGGTGGACTGAAAACCCTAAAGGGAGGTCCAGGCAAAAATTAGAGACATAAAACAGAAAGAATTATCCCGATAAATTGAGTACCCCCACCTTGGGGAAATTTATGCAAAAATGAGGGATTATGGCAAGTAACTGCATCCTACTTATCTTCCATTTTGAAGGCGTTCTTGAGCACAACAGTCGGTTTTGATTATTTCGTCCCCAATAGCGGTCAAGAGCACAGTGGATATCAGAAGTTGGTAGAAGGATTAGTGATCATTGTATTCAATGTAACCCTTTTCCATGTAAATGACCATTTTCAACTTTGTAAATATCTATGGAGTCTTGTCATTGACGGACTACCATTCTATTAAATAAAGTTAAGCTTTTATCCAATTGTTTCTACTCTTATTTAATTCAGCCAAATAGTTTTAAATTTTATTATGATCATTTTGAAAATTAAAATTTTAATCAAAATCATATTTTCTTAAACATATAAAAGCATTAATTTTAAACAACCGATTTAATTTAAAAGAAATATCAACAGTGGTTCGAAAGCAGTAAAGCCCTAAGTGAGGAACATTTTTGGTTCTCCCCAAGCAGTAGGCGCGATTTCTCTTTCATCCCCGACAGTATTGTTCAGCACCCGATGTTTGTTGACTTCTCCAGGAGATTAATTCTCCGTTGTCCCCAACTGAGTTGGTGTTTATTCCCCAACCGAGTTTATATTTTTTCTTCACCGGAATGCGGACATTTCGTTACAGCAATTCACATGGTTCCGGCAGGACTTTGATTTCCCCGCTAGTCGCAATCAGATTCGCTCCCAGTCAGAGTTTCCTCCTGGTTTCCGAGCATCTATTTGTGTTTATCCTCTGCAGGGTTGTCTCCCATTTGATGTGGTGTTGACCTAAATTTCCCCGCAGAGTTGGTAACATTTTCCTCAGCATATCTCCTCCTTCCCCAGCTAGGGCTGAGACTTTGGGATATTGATCTCTCTTTTCTCCAGCAGTTGTTCCCATCTTTTGTGGATTGGCCGAGAATTGAATCGATGATTCAAATCTGCGACATCTTTGTATCCTTTGAGATCGTTTTATCAACATAATCACCATATATACATATACATACATATATATGCATTCATATAACTCCATTTTTGCACTCGTTAATTCATTCTTGTAGTTCTTATTCTCTATTATGGTGGTACTTTATCCCCATACAGATTTGGTGTGTTTGTCCTCCTTCAATTGTAGAGTGTCTGCCCCCTAAGCAGAAATGTTTAAATCTTCCTGTCGCATTACGCGAAAAATCAGCGGGAAAACGAAACAACAGAGCCGCCACCGTGCGTTATTTATCCCAAAGGAGGGAAAGGAAATGCTCGAAGTAAACCTGGAAAAGACATGGTCTCACGACCAGAGAAAGATGGGATCGGGAGTCGGTTATGCGAAGGGAAGGTATTAGCACCCCTACGCATCCGTCGTACTCGACGGGATCCACGCTCGAAAGGAATAGAAAGAAGGTTGCTAAAGACTGCTCAAACACTGCACACACGCTGGAAAGAAACACAGAAAGACGGAAGAAACGGGACTCGGCAGGATATCGCATCCTGGGCCTACGTAGTCTATCAAGCACAGACATCAGAGTCGACGTAGTTCGGGACAGGGGAAACGTGCTCGCTAGGATGTCGCATCCTATGCATACGTATCTTCTCTGACCAGAGAAGAATCAGAGCACTCGTAGCTCGGCTAACGCACGCCAAACAAAACCAACACAGGAAACCGACTGCCAATCGCTGGACTTACGTCAGACTCCACACAAACAGGAAAACATGGAAACTGAATGCCAATCGCTGGACTTACATCAGACTCCGAACCAACAAACACACACACAGGAAACCAATTGCCAATCGCTGGACTTATGTCAGACTCCAACAAGCAAACAAGACACAGGAAACCGACTGCCAATCGTTGGACTTACGTCAGACTCCAAACACACACAAAGGGTTGAAAAAGACAAAGGGCGCCCGGAGAGATCAGCTCATCTCCTGCCTACGTACCTCATCTGGTATGAGGATCAGGGCGACGTAGTTCCCCTTAACAGGGAAAGAACTTCTAACCTAACCAGAGACAAAGGGGATAACAAGCTACTAGGGAGACTACGACTCGAGCCTAGAAGTTGTCATGCATACGATCCCTCTGTTGAGATTTCTATCCTAACTTGCACAGGAAGCAAGCTATCCTAAACAGCACAATCAAGCAAGTACAAGCACAATAAAGCAAGCACACACACTATATGCAAACAATGGGCTCATACAAGGCTAGGCTGTAAAAACAAGCCAACTAGAATGGGGTGTTTTTAGCTCTTAACCCTAACATTGAGAGTTAGGGTGAAGCAGATGAAATGGAGATGAGGGGTGTGCCTCATAGCTCTTATCCCTGGCCTGGGAGAGCTTGAATCAAATAGAAAGTGTGGGAGTTCAGAATGTAGGAACTCTTCTCCACAGATGACTGACACTACAAGATCTTGGGTTCTTATTCACAATGCATCAACACATGGTGTGTGAGCAAAGTGAATGACACAACTGAATAGCAGGGGATGGATTACACATCCCTTTTATCTGTCAAGTGCCTCTTAAGAGGACTTTACCTGCTTGGCACAAAATTAAACATCCACAAGCATTGCCTCTTAAGGAGGGCTTCAGACAAGTGCCTGCCAACATAACATGACAGGTCTTCCAGACTACATGAAGATCAAGGAATTATACCTCAGTGGTATGCGAACCACAAGAAAGCACAACAAAGTTCAAAAGAACTTAAAGCAACTTAGGTACCTGTGGAAACAGCTAAACCAATCAGTACACAGTTCAGACCAACAGTCAACAGTCAATATCAGACAGACAGACAAAACCAATCAAACAACAATGAGCAAGCCATAAACACAAGTAAATTGTCCTCAAAGCCTATAAAACAAACCAATGTTAGCCAATAATAACACATGATCAAGCTCAAATGAAGGAGCAACATCAATCATGGAGATGCATACTTGGACCTGAAATTCACAATTCAATTGTAAGTAACAAACCACTAGGTCAAAGCCTAGGGTCAAAAGTGAATCAAAAATCCAAAACAGAAGCTCAAACTCAACATGAATCATGTTTAACCAATCAAGAACAAGTCATAAAAAGGAGCAAAGCAAAATCAATAGGCAAGTCCATTTAATAGGCAAGAGAAGTCAATGACCAATTCAAGGCATCCAAAGGATCATCATGAATGAAAATTCTAAATTAAAACAGAAATCATTCAAATAATTCTGGAAAAATTCATGAACATCCAACACATCTAACATGATCGTCCCACAAAAAATCAGAAGAAATAGAGGTCATTTGGTATGGAAATAAAATTGCACAAGTTGAACAACCAAAGGTGTGACACAAGTTGTCACACCATGCTAGCATGTATACAAAACAGAAATGGAGCATGGGAAAAATGTCAAACCAAAGCCAAAATGTCCATCAATGTGTCTAGAATCAGCATGTAAAATTTCAAGTCCATTGGATTAAAAACAAACATTTCATGATAGTTTGAACAAAGCAAGGTCATAAATGTACATGTGTTCAATCATCGTAGAGCAAATTAATTTTCCAGCCATGCACAACTTTCCAATTCATGATCATAAAAAACTAGACAAAACAAGGAGCATTTTGCAAAAAATTGGGGATCAATTGGAGGATTTTTCAATTTACTATGATTTTATGAAGTTTGGAAAAAATTTGAAGTCAAACATGATCAAGGCATATGGAAATGGAGGGAAAATGTGAAAATGTGAAGCAATTTGAAATAACGCGCTCGCTGGGAATCGAACCTGGTCCAAATTTGAATGAAGCGCGTTTCTCCAAAACGACATCGTTTTGGTTTAAAACCCTAAGCCTGGAAACAATTCCAGAAATTCGTAGCTAAATATGAATATACCGTAGCTAAACATGAAGGAATCGTAGCTAATCTGGAAACGGTGATGATCTTCATCTTCTTCATGAAGATGAAGATGAAGATGACATGAACTTCATGAGCAAATTCCAAATTTCCAGAATTTTTTTTCAGATTTCAAAAATTTTAAAGCCAATTGAATCCTTGTTTCATGTACACTAAAGATCCACAATCAAATCATGCTAAAACATCATAACAAGCTTGAATCGAAGAAAATCAAAATGGATATTCAAATTTCAAACACACATAACTTCATGAATAATGCACCATTTCAATTGATTTTGTCACCAGAATGATCACCAACACAAGATCTACACAAATATAATAATGAATTTGAGAATTATGAGGTTCGAAACTTGACCTCTTGAAGAACAGCAAGTTGGAAACGCGTGCTACAAGGCTCAGCAATGGTCCAAATCTCCTCTATAATCCTTGTTATGATGGTTGATGAAGAATTGGAAGCTCCAGCACGTATGAATCTAGCTCAATTTGCAAACTCCATTAAACCTTCAAGCTTCAAGTGTGGTCAAAACTGGCACGAATTCCTCCAAATCCACGTTCAATTTGCCTCAAAAACACTTCATAATCATGAATTCATCAAGAGAAATGGTCCTTGTGTTAATAAATTGGAAGTTATTGGTGAGAGAAAAATTTGATTGATTTCATGATCTAGATCTGAAAAATGTTGTTAATGGCAAATGCAGTTGTGATTATGATTATATCTGCCTTGCTAATGATTCTGAAATCATGCTTAAACCAAAACTAAATGAGATTAGCAAGTTACAAGGTGTGTGCACAAATTTGTGTTTCCACCTCATGCATGAGATGCATGCGTGAACAGTGCTCCATGCTGGCCGAAATCCACTCAAAAAAGGCCCATGCACACTTTGGAATTGGTATTTCATGCATATGATCACGCAAATTGATTTTGATAACTTTCCTTCAAAAACTTCATGAATAAGAAAGTGATCATATGTCCAAATTTTATGCAATGTGATTGTTGATTTGGAAACTTCATGTCATGAGGAGAATTGTGCAAAAAAACCACCAAATTTGGAGTCTTGGTTCAAAAGATATGGCCATTTGAAATTCGAAGCACACTTTGCCATGATTTGATCATAACTCCTTAACTATTCATCATAAATTCATGAGCTTGGACTTTTTGGAAATGGGAGAGAAAGATCTTCAACTTTCATGTTGGACAAAATTTCATTTGAAGCCTCTTTGATGTTGGAAAGTTGAGTTGAAGTTGGTCTAAAACTTTCCATTTTTGGAAACTTTCAAATTACAGGTCATTTTCCATTTTTGGAAACTTTTGATCTGGCTTCAAATCCTTCAAGATAAATGTCTAACTTGAAGAATAACCTTCTTTTAGACATGAATGAAGTGTCTCAAACCAATTCTCTATCTCCTAGCCCTCAGTTGACTTGCAGTTGACTTTTGTGGGCCTCAGATGACCTGGTCAAGCACTGTGGACTTTGAGACTTCAACACTTGGCCAACTTGCATCAAAATGAACCTTGGGTTGTGTAAGCTTTCTAGAACAGCCATAGGGCCTTCATATCATGGAAAAAACCTTTGTCCTCTTGCACAGATGGATTCTCTTGATCAGTTTTGACTGATGAAATGCAACATGCTATGCAATGCTAATGACCTAAAAATGAAATGTATGTACAAATGGGAGGTGCAAATTTGAGGTGCTACAGCTGCCCCTATTCAATCAACTGGGAGCCTGAACGGATGAGAGCAACGGCTGTCAGACCTTCAAGGTACACAGGGATTGAATACCAAAGAACCGTAGAAATTTGCACTCTGCAGGGATGAATCAAAGAAAAGCAAGGCCATTTACCGATGGCGGCTTTACTGGAAACTTGATATTTACCGATATCAACGTCAGCGAGGCCATTTACCGATGGCGGTTGGGAAATAACATCCAAAGGAAGCGGGACCATTTACCGATGGTGGCTTCAACTGGGATCTGATACTTACAGGAAGCACGACCATTTACCGATGGTGGCTTCAAAACAACCTTTTGATATTTACCGATATCGAAGTCAGCAAGACCATTTACCGATGGCTGCTGGAAAACAGATGTCACATAAAGCAAGGCCATGTACCGATGGCGGCTGAACTGGGCATTCGATATTTACCGATATCGAAGAAAGAGAGGCCATTTACCGATGGCGGACAAGCTGGGGATTCGATATTTACCGATATCGAAGAAAGCGAGGCCATTTACCGATGGCGGCTTGGGAATAGTCGACTTGATATACAATTGATATCAAGGAACACGGTACCATTTACCGATGGCAAACTCCAACTGGGGAGGAAAAGATATTTTCAACTGGAAACAGACAAAATGCTTACCGACGACTCTACTGGGGATTTGATAGAGAAATACTTCACAACCAGGCATTTACCGATGACTGGGAAAAACTCGATGTTTACCGACATCGAAAAATGATGTTTACCGACACCAAAAAAGGGACGACCAGACATTTACCGATGACTAGAAAAAATATATACAACCAGACATTTAACGATGACTGGGATGAGACTCGATGTTTACCGACATCGAAAGATGATGTTCAGAAATGAAACAAGACCAGACATTTGTCGATGACTGGGATGAGACTCGATGTTTACCGACACCAAAAAAAGAACACACACGAGTGTTTACATGACACTAATCGGTATCACAAGGATGACATATACATATGTCAAGATAGGGCAGACACCTGCCAGGGACTATGCTAGGGGAGTCAATCAAAACTTTTCCTTCACGGACGAGTGAGGAAATAAACCTCTTTGGGGGATATCAATCCTGAATGCTGTCAGGAGCAACTGTTGCAAATGTTCCATACAGATGTTGAAATACGATCCGCCTCTGCTGGGGATATGATCCAACTGGTGTAACATATGTATGCATATGTTTGAGTTTTTATGGCGTAATGCTCCATATTGAATGGAAATGCTACGCAATTTGAAGATGCAAATGATGATTACTACATGCAAAATGCAAATGGAGGAGAACTCCTGCTGGGAAAGCACACGACCGCTTCCGAGCAAACAACTCTGATTTGATCTTCCAACTCTGTGGGGAGACGCACTGCTAGGAGTGCTTTGCTGATCTGACACTCTGGGAACGACAGAGAAACTAAACCAACTGGGGAGTCATCCATTGGAAAACACCGCCTCTCAGTGGGGAACAACACTGCTGCTGGGGAATAGATGATCCTCGCTGGGGATGACCTCTACTGAACCCGATCCGCTTGGGGATTCTGCTCCGCTGGGGAAATAACACTGCAGACTTCCGCTGGGGAAACTGTCAACTCAACCCTGATGGGGATTACAGCACTTCAAACCTGGCTGCTGAGGAACTATCCATGGATACCTCCGCTGGGGAACAATAATCTTCCGGCTCGCTGGGGAACTACCAGTCCTCAGACCTGCTGGGGAAATACTCTTCACGACCCTACTGGGGATTTGCAATCAACTTCAGGCCTGCCTGCGGAGGCAACCCTGATCTTTGCTTTGCTGGGGATACAAACCCTGAACCTGCCTGGGACAACCCAACCTCTCACACTACTGGACAGTGTTGAAATTCCTTTTGAACAAACTGTGGCTCACCTGCTTTAGCCAGCAATCAAAAGAGAGGGATCTGCAAAACAGCAAGACATACATGCCCCAGCGGATTGTACAGACAAAATACACCCAAGTGTAATCAACATTCAAAATGATTTTCAAATGTTTATCTTTCTGCACGTTATTGTCTAGCCTTCATGTTTTTATACTGCGCCTTTACACTCCATAGTGATATGCAGAGCTTTGTTGTGGTTACGACCCTCAGCTGTCAAATCCAAGTCTGTGAACCCCAAACCGTGCCTTGTGCTCACATTAGCAATAACACCCTCCAACTGGTTGACAGAGATCTCTTGAGGCACGTAAGCCAAGTTCAACATCTTCAGCAAGGCATTTCGGTGTGCCTCAGAGCACAACAACAGGGACAGAATAGAGATTTTGGACAGAGTTTGATTCAGCTGATCTACAATCTTGTAGTCACTCTTCTTAATAATCTTCATAAACTCCTCCACATCTTTCTCAAACGAGCCCTCAGGCGCCTCCTTCTGAACAGGTTCTTCCTCAACCACAGCTTGCTTACCTTTTGCTTTGGCGAGAGCCTCGACATTGTTGTCTCTCAAAAGCTGCGGTGCAAACAGACGACCGCTTCTGGTAAAACCTCCAGGACCTCCCACATTGTCCACAGCTGGACCAACAATCACAGGAGCTCTACTCGGCAAACCAATAGTTACAGGAACCTGACTCACAGGTCTGATCTGACTTTCTGCCCTTCTGTTATTGCGGTAAGCATTGTCATACTTCCAAGGCACAGCCCTACTATTCTCAACAGGTCTCCTTCCGGAAGCAACAATAGTAGTGATAGCACTGACAGTTACTGGTGCAGATATGGTTAATGGAGCACTAACGGTTGTGGGTGCATTGATAGTTCTCTGGCCACGTCCAGAACCTTCAGACGGTTTGAAATAAATGGTGACAGTTGATACCACCCCACGATCTTTCACAGCCCTAGCAAACTGCAAACAGCCTTCATCAATCAAACCCTGGATGCCATTCTTCAACTGCATACAACCATCCTCTGAATCAGCACAGTCTGAACAACCCTCATAACAACCCGGGAACACTCCCCCATCCAACAGACGCTCTTTCACAACCAACAGCGACGTCTGAATCTCATCAACGTTAGCCACCAAATCCAAGGCTTCCTCACCTTCCACATTATTCACCCTATGCGCACCATGCTGAGGCATAGGATTGTTCACAACATTAGGCACAGGAGCAAAATTGATTGTTTTGGCGTCAATCAAGTCCTGGACCTTATGATAAAAAGCCCGACAGTTCTCAATATGGTGCCCCGGTGCACCAGAATGGAAGTCACAACGAACGTTGGCATCATACCCAGCAGGTATCTTCGTCAACGGACCCATAGTGCGTAACTCAACAAATCCCAACCTGAGCAATTCGGGCAGCAACTCAGCATATGTCATAGGTAACGGGTCGAATCGACGATCCGGCATTCTCTGTCTCGGCTGAAACGGACGTTGTTGTTGTTGTTGTTGTGGTGGTGGTGATGGTGCTCTTTGTTGTTGAGGTTGACGTTGTTGAGGTGCTGGGATAGTCACAGCAGCAACCTGACGGTAATGTCCGCTATTCATATTTCTTCTGTGTTGCACAACATTGGTCTCTCCCTCTCTTCTGCGGGGTGCTCCAGAAAACGGCTTCTTTGAAGATGAAGAACCAGCATCCTGAATCTTTCCAGCTTTAATGAGACTCTCTGTCCTTTCTCCACAAATCACCACATCAGAGAAACTACCGAACGGGCAACTCCCCATCCGGTCCATGAACACACCTTGTAAAGTCCCAATAAACATATCGGTCAACTCCCTTTCCAGCATAGGAGGTTGCACTCTTGCAGCTAATTCCCGCCATCTTTGGGCGTACTCTTTGAAACTCTCTCCAGACTTCTGACATAACCTCTGTAACTGAGTTCAGCTGGGAGCCATGTCCATATTATGCTTGTATTGCCTCAAGAAGGCTTCACCCAGATCCCTCCAGCTTCTAATGGACTCCCTCTTTAACTCCATGTACCAGTCTAAGGACGCTCCAGATAAGCTGTCCTAGAAAAAGTACATCCACATCTTCTCATCATCTGTGTAGGCAGAGATCTTTCTGTAGTAAGCCTGCACATGGGTGCGAGGACAAGAAGTACCGTTGTATTTGTCAAAAGAAGGTGCTTTGAACTTATAAGGGATCCTCAGCCCTTCAACCAAGCCCATATTTGTAACATCAAACCCCAATGAGTTCTGACACTCCATGGCTTTGATCTTCTCAGCTAGGGCATCAACCCTCCTATCCCTTTCGTCAGTTCTTCCCACAACTTCATCATCCTCACTGAGGAGAGTAAACATATCCTCTTGCCTATCAACCAATGGAGCAGGATTACGGACTGGAGCATGAGTCACTCTGGCATTAGCTGTCTCTGGAGCAATAGGTTGACCGGTGATTCTGATACCCCTCAACTCATCGCCCACGGCATAGTTGTTGATGGGAACAGCAGCAGTAGTAGGGTCATTGATTGGGCCTCCCTCTGGCAAAGCATGGTTGACCGGTGGAATTGCAGCTTCTTGTCTCTGGACTAAGGCTCGAAGTTCTTCTTGACCTTGTGCAACCCCTTGCATCATATGCATGAACTAGGCCATGTTAGCCCTCATCTCTGCTAACTCAGCTTGCACTTGATCCATATTCCTTTGTTGATTCAACCTCGTAGAGTAGCGGTGCGGACGTTGATCAGCAATCCTGCCTGAAACAGGAACCAGAATGAGAAGTCTTGTTCAAGAACACCTGTAATGAAAGAATGATATGTGTATGATGCTAATGATGCGTATGATGCACATGATATGTTCATTCCTCAGGCATTCAAAAGCCTAATTCATCTTTCAAAAGATGGCAACCTGCAACAATGAACAACACAGAAGCAGACTACACAGGATAATAAGCACAAGGTGAAACATCAACATCCTCATCTATAGATGTGAGCACAAGGATCATACAACAATATTCAAGCAAAGATCCAAATGATAAGAGTACAAGGAATCCCATCCAACAACCCTGGAGGTGATTCTCAATATAAACAATAGATACAAGCTAAGAAAGATGTCCTCCAGGAATGAGAGTCTTCAGATACTGGCACTGGTCTATCAACAGGTTGCATTCTGAACACTCAGGCAGAGGAGTGATCTTCTCCTTCAGTTGTCTTCTGAGCTCTACAACTTCTCCTCCAAGCTGGTTCTCTGATGCATTCCTCAGGTCTACTTCCTTCTTCAATTGGATGTCTTTGTCTTTGAGCTGCTTTTCCAGGTCTCTTATCTTCTTCTGATAATTGGCTTTCGCTCTTTGCAACCTTAGACGATCACGGTGTTCTCCATCCAACATTGCTTCTATCTCCTCATAAGACCTCTTCTTGCTTCTCAATCTGCTAGCATCTTCACCTTGCACTCCTTTGAGTTTGTGGGCTAAACTCAACTTATCAGCTTTGGCTTTGTAAAGCTCCATCTGGATCTCTTGTTCGTTCTCTTTCAACTGACGATTCTCCATTAAGGCTTGTTTATAATACTCAACAGACACATTCTCAGAAAGGATCAAAGGCGGTTGCTCCTGCAATGGTTCCATTCTATCATAGGTTAACAACAAGGTTCCAACTCTATCCTTGACCCACTCAATGTAGGCAGGCATAGCAATGGCAAACTTCTTTCCCAAGACAGATCCATCTTTGACACCAATACTCTTCCAAGCCCTTCCCACTTGCTCCAATATAGCAGGGTCACTCCGCTTCTCAAAGAACACACTTTCAGCTATCTCAGCATTAAGTGGTCTTCCATTCATAACAAATCCCAACTGACGAAGTGAAAGAACCGGATTGTAGTTGATGCAACCCTTAGTCCCTATGAGTGGCACGTTACGAAACTCCTCACAACTCATGATAACATTGCGCATATTCATCCTGTAAGCTTGCCACCTGATATCATAGGATGTGAGAGACATGATCCTCTGAGTCCACTTATGAGTGTTCTGAGTATCCATAAAAGGTCCACTGGTTGGCAAAAAAGACAAGAACCATCTAAGCAATAATGGGAGACAGCATCTGATAGCTCCACCCTTACCATGCCTGCTATGGATAGCATAGTAAGTGTCAGCTAACAAGGTAGGAACCGGGTTTCCTCCAATGAAGATAGTGACAGCAGCAAAGTCCACAAAATTAGGCATGCTAGGAAACAACACAACTCCATAGATCATGATAGCTAACTGGGCATGAAAAGCTTCCCAATTTCCCTTCTTTGCTTCTTCTTTAGCCATCCTCACCAGGTACTTCAAAGGCAAACCCACAACATCCCTACTTGACTTCCAATTGTCACTCACTTCTTTGATACTCAAATAAAGAGCTCTGGCAACAACTCTGAAATCCACCTCCTTTGGCACATCCAAAAAGGGCACCTGGAGTCTGATCGGGACATTCAGCAGAATAGAGTACTCTTCAAGGGTGGGCGCTAACTGATAGTCCTGGAAAGTGAAGCAACGAAGCTCGGGGTCATAGAACTGTAGGAGAGTCTGCAATGGTACTGGATCTACCACCATCCTCAACAGCAACAGAATATCCCCATACTGGTCATCAAACATCTTTTGATTACAATCGGTCACCAGATTGCTCAACTCTATCAAGGATGTCAATGGCTCACGGTGAAAACTGTAGGTGCAAGTCTTCCTCTTCAACTCTGGAATGGTTGTCATCTCTCACAGTGAACAGACTTCTGAATGAACCTGAGAAATGATATGCATGAGGAGATTAGCTTTTTTTCTTTTCCCTTTTTTATCATCATTTTTTATTGCATTTTTTTTGAAAATAAACATGCTATGATGCAGATGATGCAAATACGACTGGTTGGCTGTGTATCACGGAGCACAGGTTCAAAGTTTCGGCTTCGGAACCACAAAGTCATCTGGAACCCCAAAGCCATCTGAGACCCATACAATAAGAACTAAGTCACCAACAAATCACCAACAAGTCACCAACGGTACCTGTAATGATTCAATTCCCTCCCCACTCACGGGTGTCATCTAGGTCAGGGTAAAGTCGAGAGAAACGCAGGATAAATAACCCTTTCAAGAATATCATCCGGTACACACCAAATGTATGTACCGATAATACCCCATCAGAGTCTGAACTGCTCGTGATATCATGTTCCGCTAAGTGGCGCAATACCACCCGCTTCCCATGAATCACTCTATTCCTAGGTGTCCTAAAGTTCACTCATGGCCTGGGTATTGGGCCTTTTACCTCTTGTAACTCCCACCCCACAGAGAGACAGACACACAGCCAGCACAATGAAAGCATGATGAATGCAAACATAAATGCAAACATAAATACAAACATCAACAAATAAATGCAATAAATGAAATAGCAAAAGCAACCAAACCCTATCCTACAGAGCGCTAGGACTGACTCGCTTAGGGAAGATGGACCAGCAAGAGGTCAACTTCTCTATTTCCCCAGCAGAGTCGCCAGCTGTCGCATTACGCGAAAAACCGGCGGGAAAACGAAACAACAGAGCCGCCACCGTGCATTATTTATCCCAAAGGAGGGAAAGGAAACGCTCGAAGTAAACCTGGAAAAGACATGGTCTCGCGACCAGAGAAAGATGGGATCGGGAGTCGGTTATGCGAAGGGAAGATATTAGCACCCCTATGCATCCGTCGTACTCGACGGGATCCACGCTCGAAAGGAATAGAAAGAAGGTTGCTAAAGACTGCTCAAACACTGCACACACGCTGGAAACAAACACAAAAAGACAGAAGAAACGGGACTCGGCAGGATATCGCATCCTAGGCCTATGTAGTCTGTCAAGCACAGACATCAGAGTCGACGTAGTTCGGGACAGGGGAAACGTGCTCGCTAGGATGTCGCATCCTATGCATACGTATCTTCTCTGACCAGAGAAGAATCAGAGCACTCGTACCTCGGCTAACGCACGCCAAACAAAACCAACACAGAAAACCGACTGCCAATCGATGGACTTACGTCAGACTCCACACAAACAGGCAAACATGGAAACCGAATGCCAATCGCTGGACTTACATCAGACTCCGAACCAACAAACACACACACATGAAACCAATTGCCAATCGCTGGACTTATGTCAGACTCCAACAAGCAAACAAGACACAGGAAACCGACTGCCAATCGTTGGACTTACGTCAGACTCCAAACACACACAAAGGGTTGAAAATGACAAAGGGCGCCCGGAGAGATCAGCTCATCTCCTGCCTACGTACCTCATCTGGTATGAGGATCAGGGCGACGTAGTTCCCCTTAACAGGGAAAGAACTTCTAACCTAACCAGAGACAAAGGGGATAACAAGCTACTAGGGAGACTATGACTCGAGCCTAGAAGTTGTCATGCATACGATCCCTATGTTGAGGTTTCTATCCTAACTTGCACAGGAAGCAAGCTATCCTAAACAGCACAATCAAGCAAGTACAAGCACAATAAAGCAAGCACACACACTATATGCAAACAATGGGCTCATACAAGGCTAGGCTGTAAAAACAAGCCAACTAGAATGGGGTGTTTTTAGCTCTTAACCCTAACATTGAGAGTTAGGGTGAAGCAGATGAAATGGAGATGAGGGGTGTGCCTCATAGCTCTTATCCCTGGCCTGGGAGAGCTTGAATCAAATATAAAGTGTGGGAGTTCAGAATGTAGGAACTCTTCTCCACAGATGACTGACACTACAAGATCTTGGGTTCTTATTCACAATGCATCAACACATAGTGTGTGAGCAAAGTGAATGACACAACTGAATAGCAGGGGATGGATTACACATCCCTTTTATCTGCCAATTGCCTCTTAAGAGGACTTTACCTGCTTGGCACAAAATTAAACATCCACAAGCATTGCCTCTTAAGGAGGGCTTCAGACAAGTGCCTGCCAACATAACATGACAGGTCTTCCAAACTACATGAAGATCAAGGAATTATACCTCAGTGGTATGTGAACCACAAGAAAGCACAACAAAGTTCAAATGAACTTAAAGCAACTTAGGTACCTGTGGAAACAGCTAAACCAATCAGTACACAGTTCAGACCAACAGTCAACAGTCAATATCAGACAGACAGGCAAAACCAATCAAACAACAATGAGCAAGCCATAAACACAAGTAAATTGTCCTCAAAGCCTACAAAACAAACCAATGTTAGCCAATAATAATACATGATCAAGCTCAAATGAAGGAGCAACATCAATCATGGAGATGCATACTTGGACCTGAAATTCACAATTCAATTGTAAGTAACAAACCACTAGGTCAAAGCCTAGGGTCAAAAGTGAATCAAAAATCCAAAACAGAAGCTCAAACTCAACATGAATCATGTTTAACCAATCAAGAACAAGTCATAAAAAGGAGCAAAGCAAAATCAATAGGCAAGTCCATTTAATAGGCAAGAGAAGTCAATGACCAATTCAAGGCATCCAAAAGATCATCATGAATGAAAATCCTCAATTAAAACAGAAATGATTCAAATAATTCTGGAAAAATTCATGAACATCCAACACATCTAACATGATCATCACACAAAAAATCAGAAGAAATAGAGGTCATTTGGTATGGAAACCAAATTGCACAAGTTGAACAACCAAAGGTGTGACACAAGTTGTCACACCATGCTAGCATGTACACAAAACAGAAATGGAGCATGGGAAAAATGTCAAACCAAAGCCAAAATGTCCATCAATGTGTCTAGAATCAGCATGTAAAATTTCAAGTCCATTGGATTAAAAACAAGCATTTCATGATAGTTTGAACAAAGCAAGGTCATAAATGTACATGTGTTCAATTATCCTAGAGCAAATCAATTTTCCAGCCATGCACAACTTTCCAATTCATGATCATAAAAAACTAGACAAAACAAGGAGCATTTTGCAAAAAATTGGGGATCAATTGGAGGATTTTTCAATTTACTATGATTTTATGAAGTTTGGAAAAAATTTGAAGTCAAACATGATCAAGGCATATGGAAATGGAGGGAAAATGTGAAAATGTGAAGCAATTTGAAATAACGCGCTCGCTGGGACTCAAACCTGGTCCAAATTTGAATGAAGCGCGTTTCACCAAAACGACATCGTTTTGGTTTAAAACCCTAAGCCTCGAAACAATTCCAGAAATTCGTAGCTAAACATGAATATACTGTAGCTAAACATGAAAGAATCGTAGCTAATCTGGAAACGGTGATGATCTTCATCTTCTTCATGAAGATGAAGATGAAGATGACTTGAACTTCATGAGCAAATTCCAGATTTCCAGAACTTTTTTCAGATTTCAAATTTTTTTAAGCCAATCGAATCCTTGTTTCATGTACACTAAAGATCCACAATCAAATCATGCTAAAACATCATAACAAGCTTGAATCGAAGAAAATCAAAATGGACATTCAAATTTCAAACACACATAATTTCATGAATAATGCACCATTTCAATTGATTTTTTCACCAAAATGATCACCAACACAAGATCTACACAAATATAACAATGAATTTGAGAATTATGAGGTTCGAAACTTGACCTCTTGAAGAACAGCAAGTTGGAAACGCGTGCTACAAGGCTTAACAATGGTCCAAATCTCCTCTATAATCCTTGTTATGATGGTTGATGAAGAATTGGAAGCTCCAGCACGTATGAATCTACCTCAACTTGCAAACTCCATTGAACCTTCAAGCTTCAAGTGCGGTCAAAACTGGCACGAATTCCTCCAAATCCACGTTCAATTTGCCTCAAAAACACTTCATAATCATTAATTCATCAAGAGAAATGGTCCTTGTGTGAAGAAATTGGAAGTTCTTGGTGAGAGAAAAATTTGATTGATTTCAAGATCTAGATCTGAAAAATGTTGTTAATGGCAAATGCAGTTGTGATTAAGATTATATCTGCCTTGCTAATGATTCTGAAATCATGCTTAAACCAAAACTAAATGAGATTAGAAAGTTACAAGGTGTGTGCACAAATTTGTGTTTCCACCTCATGCATGCGATGCATGCGTGAACAGTGCTCCATGTTGGCCCAAATCCACTCAAAAAAGGCCCATGCACACTTTGGAATTGGTATTTCATGCATATGATCACCCAAATTGATTTTGATAACTTTCCTTCAAAAACTTCATGAATAAGCAAGTGATCATATGTCCAAATTTTATGCAATGTGATTGTTTATTTGGAAACTTCATGTCATGAGGAGAATTGTGCAAAAAGAACCACCAAATTTGGAGTCTTGGTTCAAAAGATATGGCCATTTGAAATTCCAAGCATACTTTTCCATGATTTGATCATAACTCCTTAACCATTCATCATAAATTCATGATTTTGGGCTTTTTGGAAATGGGAGAGAAATATATTCAACTTTCATGTTGGACAAAATTTCATTTGAAGCCTCTTTGATGTTGGAAAGTTAAGTTGAAGTTGGTCCAAAGCGTGCCATTTTTGGAAACTTTCAAATTACAGGTCATTTTCCATTTTTGGAAACTTTTGATCTGGCTTCAAATCCTTCAAGATAAATATCTAACATGAAGAATAACCTTCTTTTGGACATGAATTAAGTGTCTCAAACCAATTCTCCATCTCCTAGCCCTCAGTTGACTTGCAGTTGACTTTTATGGGCCTCAGATGACCTGGTCATGCACTGTGGACTTTGAGCCTTCAACACTTGGCCAACTTGCATCAAAATGAACCTTGGGTTGTGTAAGCTTTCTAGAACATCCATAGGGCCTTCATCTCATGGAAAAAACCTTTGTCCTCTTGCACAGATGGATTCTCCTGATCAGTTTTGACTGATGAAATGCAACATGCTATGCAATGCTAATGACCTAAAAATGAAATGTATGTACAAATGGGAGGTGCAAATTTGAGGTGCTACACTTTCTCCTTTCCCCACTGAGTTATTTCCTCATGGATGATTATTATTTCAGCTTCCTCCCTAGTTGATTATCTGGATGGAACTACCCCCCTTGAGTTATACCCTCATTGAGTTGAGTCTTGTTTGACCGTTTCTTTCTAGATCTTACCAAGATAGATATTTTTGGTCCCCTAAGAGTTTATTACCCAGTAACTAGTAGTATTCTTCTTAGTTGGCAATTTGTTACTTCTTGCGCAATACCCGGCAAAAGTAACTCTGTTTTATCCCCAACATTTCGTTTTCACGTATCCCCAGGAAGTATATCCTTGATATGTTCATCCTAACCGGTGACAGATATTTTCTTCCCCTGCTTTGAGTCTATCCTTGATATGTTCATCCTAACTGATGACAAATATTCTCATATTTGGTATTCTACCCAGTAAAAAGGTAGTTGTAATCCCTATTTTGTTTCCTAGAGAGTTAATCCTTGGTATGTTCATCCTAACTGATGACGGGTTTTCTCCTCTTTGCGGTCTTTTGCCCAGTAACCGGTAGTTGTAAATCCTGTTTTTCTCCCCTCAGAGTCTATCCTTGATATGTTCATCCTAACCGGTGACAGATATTCTCTTTGATGGTATTCTATCCAGCATTCAATATATGTAATTCCTATTCTTGTTATTCAGGTGGTTTATCCTTGATATGTTCATCCTAACTGATGACGAATATCTTCCTTAACATCCTCAAGCAATTCTATCCTTGATATGTTCATCTTAACCGATGACGGATTTTCTTTCCTTTGAGTTTATCCTTGATATGTTCACTTTAACCAATGACGGATATTCTCTCCCTTTGGTCTTCTGCCCATTAATTGGTAGTTATAAATCCTATTTTTAGATTTTCCCCGGCAAGCTTATTCTTACCCAGTAACTGGTAATGAATTCACCTCATGGCGACACTCAGTGATTCATCCTTGATATGTTTACCCTAACCGGTAACAGATGTCCTCTCTGTCAGATTTTTATTATCCCCTTACCCAGTAAAAAGTAGTGGATAATAGATTTCTGCTCCTCCTATGTTGAAGTTTATTCCTTCCCCAGTTGAGTTGAGTGCGTATTTCCTTAGTGAAATCGTTTTTCCTGCATGGTTCGAGTATTTCAGTTTTATTTTGATATACATGTACCCCTGCAGACGTTCCTTTTGTTTCCCGGCTGAGTCTTTCCATTTTCATGGAATTCCTCTAGTCCCCCAGCAGTTTTTAAGTCATAGCCTGGCCTACGCATAACCCTTTATCCCCCAGAGTCTCTTTCCCCCAGTGAGTTTTTCCTTACGAAATGCATTACACTCATGCGGACTTTCGGTCTCTCTGATTTCTTTTCCTTTGTGGCAATAGTTCCCCACAGAGATTTATTTTTACATTCATATCATATGCATCATGAGGTCTCTTAGGGACCAAAATTTGTTTCTATACGTTGTTATTTAAGCCCATCCTACTGAGTCGATACAAAGATTTTAACTTTCTCCTCCTTAGTTAAAATGTCATTAAATAGGGGCAGCTGTAAGACCCCAATTTTGACCCTAAGATCCCTCATGTTATCTCATCATATGCATTGGCATTAGGATCATACCTTGACATCCTCCTTACCCCTTACTCATTGGATTTGTTTTGGGAGAGATCAGCAAGTACCATGTGATTGTATCATACTTGTTATTTTATTATTTACTAACCAAAATACCAAAAATATATCTTTGTATTTGTCTACTTCTTTTGTAGGTAAGGCACATGATCACCTTTGATCCATCAAGTTCACATCTAGGGTTTAAGACCCTCATTGCTAAGAGCTCAACCAAGGAATACGCCACAATGGCTCTAGGCATCACATATGAGTCCTCATGATCTTTACATGTTATTTTGATCAAGATTTCTTCAAGAGTTTGGAATTAGTTTGCCTTGGAAACCCTAGTTCATCTGGGTAGCTTGTGTAACTTCTTCACCAATTGATGAAATATTTCAAGGGGCATCTCAAATTTCATCATCCTATGCGTATATGATCTCCCAAGAATCCAAAAAGTCAAGAGAATTGTAAGTTAGCAAGGTGGTTCATGGTAGTTGATCAGAGAAAGTCAACTGGTCAAAACTGGGTTCCCCTAGACCCTATCTCCTACAATTTTCATCATATGAAAATGATTCCAAGAGAAACGTTACTCTAAATGACATTCAAAACAAATTTCATGTTGAGGTCTAGAGCTAGGTTTGCTTGGAAAGTCATTTTTTATGGTTAAAGATTATAGGTCATTTTGTCTAAACCCTAATTTCAAAGTCAACTTCCCAAGACCATAACTTGCTCAATTTTTATGATATGAAATATTTCCAAGTTGTAGAATTAAATTCAAGGTGTTTAATTCAACTTTTATGTTTGGAGGAAGACCTAATTCAAATTTTGTGAGCATGTGATATGAGGATACATTATAGGTCTTTTGGACCAATACCATTGAACAAGTGATTTTCCTCAACTTCAAAAATGCATACCTCATTCATACCAAATCCAACTGAGGTCAAATTTGTGACCATTTTAAAGGTTTTTGAAAGAGCTACAACTTTTATGAAGACACATTTCTCATTTGAAGCTCACATAAAAAGTTAGCCAAGGTGGAATAATTGAACATATGGTTTAACACTTAGAAAATGTTTTGACATGTTGAAATTTCCAAACTTCCACCTCAAAATTCATCATGATACAAGCTCCAAATGGAAAAGTGTTCAACATAAGAGTTGTTACTCTTGATCTAACCTTTTGAAAGAGTCCAAATTCATTCATTTTGGACAAGGTTTAAGGGGTTTGCACATGGTCTGAACATGGCTGCATCAATTGGCAAGGATCAATCTTCAAACATCAATACATTTTTGCCTTGCATCACAATCTACATTCAGACTCAATTACACTTACATATGGACTGAATTGAGTAGCTTCATGGGCCTGTACACGCCCATGCAACCATGCACTTCACTTTGCCAGATTTGGAAATATTTTGAAAGGTGCAAATAACACTTGCTTGAGCTATAAATAAGAGTCCATTTGCATCAGAATTTGAACCCTGGCACGCCAACTTTTCCTCCCATACTTGAAACCCTCACATTTGAAAGGAAAACCTGAGAAACTTCATTTGAATTTGAGTTTGAATCTCATTGTTGGAGATTCAAAAACTCCAGGATCCAAAGCCTTGTACCAATCCTAAGCTACTTCTGCAAGCTTCTTAAGCAAGATCAAACACGAATTGAAGTAAGAGAGATCAAGTTTTGCACAACATTGAAGGTATTTTTCAAGATTTTTCTTCTCTTCGATTCTCTCTAAATTCTCATCAATTCTCTTGGATCCTTGGTTGTATGAATTCCTATCAATGTAGGCAAGAAGATTGAGTTGCTTTGAGGTCAAATCGAAGCAACTCAGTTCATACACCTCAAAATTCAACTCCATGTATCTCTCAATATACTTGGAGTTAGTTCGAATTGTGGTCAGATTCGTGATCAGTGCCATTTTCTCTTTAAGATCATGTCCTTCTTTTTCATTTTTGTGATGGTGATGAGAGAACCAGTTCGGCCAAGGTCATCGGAGAAGATGGCCGGTGGTTTGCTCCAGCGGTGTGCTGGACAGGTTCTGAGCCACATGATCAAGCCAATGCGTTTTAATCTTGAGCGCTCTTTGTGATTACCATCTGTGTAGCGTGCTTACTCGTGTGTTTGGTGGAACGCGCGTTTCAGACCACTTGATCTGCCACCTCAATTAATGAGGGAGATCAAGTGGTCCACGTTTTTCAGATTAATTGATTTTCATTTTATTTCTTTTATTTCATTAATTCATATTAAATTTAATATTGATCCAAAAAATATGAGAGTTTCACCAAAAAAATTTAAATAAAATCCTCTTTCATTTTTTGAATTAAAATTATTTTTTTGGATCATTATTAATATTTTTCATGATTTAATTGATTTTGTGAATATTTTTAATTGTTTAAAAATATTTTTAAGTTTCCAAAAATTCTGAATTTTTTTTCTCCAAGGTCCTTTGACCTTGTTTGACCTATGATAAATCTCATGGCCATTTGTTTGGTGTTTTGATGATGTTTTAGGAAATTGACCAACCATAATCTAATTTTATGCATATTTTTATTATTTTTAATTGTTTAAATTCCAAATAAATTGTATTGAGCCATTTTAATTGACTTTGTGAGTTTGACTTGTGTTGTTGGGCCTTGGTCAAGGTTGATTTGACTTTGCTAGGTTAAGATCATGGATTTAGGGGATTGATGGAATGTACATTCCATCTACCAAAATGAATGAATGATCTTAATTTGGTAAAAGTCCTCCTTTGACCAATTTGTGTTTGATCCATTTCCCCTCACTCTTCATCTCATTCCCCTTCTTTATCCATTCATGTCATGGACCTATGATATCTCTATATCCTAAGACTAGTTGATTGCAAAATCTACATAAGTATGGATGAGATTAGGTCCCCCACTTTGAATATTCTTTTTGTGTGTGGTATGTTTCATGAGCATAGTCCATTATACTATGTCTCTAACATGCATTAACACCAAAATTCTATTGTCCAACCTCAAATAGTTATGACTTCTATATAAGTCCAATTACGATTGCTTAACATAGCGCTAAATTTTGACACAAAAAGGCATAGCATTCTAGTTAGTGAGATTGTAAGTCTCCTCTCTTTCATGGTATTGTTTGGAAACTTGGCCTTTTTTCCTTCCTTTGGAAGATGTCTTGGTTCAAGGATCCATGCTTGTGATAAGTGGGTTGAGTGTTCTCCAAAGGATGACTTAAACAAAAGAAAAGCAAAAGCAATACTAACCTCTAATTCATTAACAACTAACATTTAATTTCAAGTCATTTATTTTTAATGCACTTTACCTTTTAAGCCTTATTCATTTGCCATTATTCATACCATTCGAGTTGTTTACTTTTATGTCATTTTCACTTTGTCCACTTGGACCATATTTTGTGATATAATGTGTTTGTATATACTTGTTTGATTGTATGGTCTTTTGACCTTAATGTACATAATAAGAACAAAAACCCTAAAAAACATTTTGTGTGGACCGTTGGTTTGATCTGAGACTATTGGACTTAGAATTTAGACAACACTCTTTATGCAAAGGACTTGACCGATGTCAATTTTCATGTAACCAAGTACTTGTGAAGTGAAAATTCAGCTGATACAATATTGAAGATCCATTTGAGTTCATCTGCAACATGATCATTGTGAAGTTGTTATTTTGAACCTGTGACTTATGCCATCTTTGAAATCATCTAATACATGGGAAATTATGAAGAAGATCATGGAGTTGCTAAACTTGGATGTGTCTATCTTTATTTGATGCCTTGCTCTTCAACTTTCTATTTGTGTATTGTTTTTTGCCTGATTCAAAAGTCCAAGGGAAATTTGGGTTTCTATATGACATTCTTGTCTATTGGATTGCAGCTCATTGGTCAGATCTTTTCAACTCTTAACTTTTAAATTTATACTTAGGATTAGTCTCTTCATCTCCTCCCCACTTCTTTAATTTCAAAATCTCTCCCCTCCTTTTAAAATCTTCTTTGCTTGTGCTTGTTTTTCCAAACTTAGACCATATTGCAAATTAGAAACTTTGGCCTTATGCCATTGCATTTTCAAACTCCTTTTCTTAATAAAACTTATGAATAAACTTAACTATACTTGACTTAAAATTTCATAAGCCAAAAAGAACTAACACTCATTCAAACCATTTTTAGGCCCTTGTGCCTTTTAAACTTAAATTTTTGTTAAAAGTAATGCACTCACTTTGAAATTGATACCACGAACTACGAGGTTTTGATCCCTCATTTTTATGTTGGTACGTAGGCACAAGTCTGAAGGTCTTGTCAAACATAAAAATATAATTAATGAATTATTTTCTCATCCCCACACTCTTTTTTTATTTGCAAACATCATTTGTACAAAAATACATATGCACACAAGAAAGGGCTCCCTAGGAGTACCTAGGACACTTTGGGTGCTAACACCTTCCCTCTGTGTAACCAACCCCCTTACCTGTAATCTCTGGCATTTTATTAGTTTTGATTTGAAAACTTCTTATTTTTTAGTTTTGTTCGTACTTTTCCCTTTTCCCTTGGAAACAATAAAAGCGCGGTGGCGATTCTGGTTTTATTGACATCTAACTTATCCATAGCTTGATGGTCATGAATTTACCGCTATAATAAGGTACCACACACTTAAGTGATTTTGGCATATTATAAGATATGTGCCACATACACTTAAGTGAGCTTTTTAGCTTGCAGCCCACATAAGTGGTTCTATAAATAGATCCTTGTGCAGAAGCATTTGTGCAGTTGTAATTTCATTTCTCTCTCTCTCTCTCTATCTATCTCTCTCTCTCTCACTCAAAGCTTTCATTTGTAGCAGCTAGCATAGAGATTGAAGGAATTCGTTCGTGTGGACTGAGTAGAGGCATTTTCACCATTCAACGTTCGTGATCACTCATTAGATATGCATCAAAGGTTTCAATCGCCACAAGAGGTAACGATTCTATCACTGAGTATGCCCATTCGTAAGGATCATTAAAGGAGGAATTTTTTCTATTCCGTTGTGTTTTGGATCGCTCTTCTCCTTCAAAGTGGAGGAACAAAGAAAAACCTAGAAGAAGCTTTGGAAGGAGAAAAGAGAAAACCCCATAGCCAAAGTTTCATGGTTGTTGCAATTTTGAGGTAAAGAGGAGGAGGGAATTATTTATGTATGAGTGTTAGCATATGGATAGTGAGCGTTCCTTACCCTTCTTCCTTTTTTTCTTCCTTTTTCTATGTGATTATGTTTGTGGTCAAAGAAGGTTTGGGAAAAACTGTCTAAGGCGATTTGTTATCCTGTGTTGATGCATTTTTATAAAGAGATAATTAATTTATGTATGTTGATGCCTTTTGATAAGGTGGGAGTAATTGATATTATCCATTGATGTGTTTTGATTAGTAGAGTTCATAAATATACGATGTTTGTTGATTTCTACTATCCATGGTTAACCTATGTGTATTGAATTGATAATATATTTCGTTGACACCTTGCAATAAGGCGAAGGTTAAATTGAGATTTTGGTTATTGCCTTATGATAAGGCGAGAGTTAGAACGTTTAATTTTCAATGGCTATATTTATATGTATGATTTTGGGGAGGGGAGAACTTAAATAAGAGAAATATGAGAGTTTTGAATATGTTTAATAGAGAGAAAAATGTAGAAAATCGCAGGTAGACATAGAAGAGGATTGACCGCCTTGTTTCATGCGTAACTTGAGTTTCGTATGTCCGTTTGAGGTATCGTCAATTGTGTTAGAAAGATAATGCGATAAAATTTTGTTGAAGTGAGGAAATTGAGTCTTGGAGCGTTGCATCAATAGCAGTTCTCTAGTTTTTATACAAGGTGTATAGTCAAATTTTAGTCATGCGTCGGTTATCTTGTTTCACACATAACTTGAGTTTAGTAAGTCCGCTTGGGGTGCTGTTAGTTGTGTTAGAAATAGGTTTTAACATAATTTTAAACTTAGGAGTTTCATAATTTTATCATAAGTATATAGTTTTCGGTGTTATTTTGAAGTCATATGTTCTGCTTTAGAGTTTATGTAGAAAATATTGTGATACGATGGAACTTAAACGAATAGAAATGGAGTTTCGTAACTCTGATCGAGATGAAATTAATTGAATTAGAAAGAGGGTTTAAAGAAATTTTAAACTGGAGAGTTTCATAATTTTATCATGAGTCTATAATATTGGTGCTATTGTGAAGCGCGACAATTTTAGAGTTAAGTCTAGAGTTTTGGGAAACCCTGTAGCAATTTAAGGAATTTATTATATTTATAAATACCCTTATTTTGAGTTGTTTGATATGTTTGTGATACCCTAAATTTTATCGTGAGTTTTTTCATATGCATCAGCATAGCATGACCATTTCATTTGGTCATGCATTTCACCAAGCAAAAGCATTCATCGGGATTTAGATGAAAAGTCAGGAGTTTTGACATTTTTATCTGATTTTGATGATATTCATTCAGTCATCTGTTGATTAAGAGGTCAAAAGACTTGCCTTCTCAATCTCAGTGCATCGTCCATTCCATTACATCATGTTTCAGAGGTCTAGAGGGTGACAATCAAGAGTATTGTTGTCATTTGAATCTTTGCGAGGTCTTGATTGTCATTATGACTGAGAATTAGAAACAAATAGTCTAAAAGTTGAATACTTTGCATCTGATTATATAGTCATAATTCTTAAATCAATGAATTAATGCATCATATATTTATCACAACATGCATTTTGTTCCCACAATGTTTAAAATGTCAACTAGAATAAATTTGCAGGTCTATAGACAGGCCGATTGAATCAATTTTCAATTGCACGTAAAGTTAGCGGGCAGAAATTTCGAAAATCGAACTTGCAGACGTTAGTATTATTAATCTACGATTCACGTAGTTTAACTTGGCGTGCTCATTTTATTTTTTGACTAATTTTTCGATCGCATTTTGATCCGTCTGAGCCTTTTAATTGAAAATATTTTATTTCAAAATTTAGTCAAAACTTGTCTATTTTGCATAAATATATTTCGCATAGATCATTTTATCACATTTATTTTAGATTTTCTGCACATTTTTACTCATTTTATTCTCTTTAATTTTTTTTGTCAGCATATTCATAAAAATTAAGTAGATCTTAATATATATTCATTTTGATTATTTTTTAAAATACTTATTTTTTGATCTCATCAATAGGTGTATTTCATTTTTACTAAAAAAAAGGGTATCTAATATTTGTTTAAGAGAGTATTTTGGGGTATTGTTTAAGTTGAGTAACCTTAATTTAAGTCCTATGTATATTATGTGTGTGAAAATAGACGGATGAAATCTGACACATGATGCTGAGTATTTTGGGGATTGTTGAAATTCAAAAGGAATCCAAGTGTATATAGAGAGAGAGACGGTGGCGCTTTCTAAAAAAACAAAATAGAGGCTGAAATGAAACAACACCAACACACTTCTCTATGATTTTATGACATCCATTTTCTTCTCTCCCTCATTGAATCTTTTTTTCTTCCTTTTCTCAACTACTCATAACACAACATAAAACAACTCATCCTCTCATTTAAACCTTCTTACAACTTCTCACAACCAAAACTTCATCATAATCACTTCACTCTTGATCATCACCTCCCAAACATCATCATCACTTCACTCTTGATCATCACCTCCCACACATAATTTCATCCTAACCACCATTATCAAAATCAAACAACAACAATCTTCAACACCACCACCACTATCATCATCGATCACCATCACAAATACCAACACAACATAGCATTTTCACCATTTTTTCTGCCTCATGAAACATCACAGCATAACACTCATACTCTCAACATAACATACAACATCCCAATCATCGTGCGTTCTTTACTTAACCGTCGTAGCACCGGCGAACTTCCTCTTCTTTTCAGATTGTAAATTTTTTCATCCTTGTTTGTTGCTTGAAATCTTTTTGTTTACATTTAGGAAGAATATGAGATTTATTTGAACCAATGTTTGTATATGTTTATCAGTCTCCATTCATTGTTTTTAAAAGAGAGAGAGAGAGAGTTGAGACATGAGTAAAATAAGAGAGGAAGAGTTTTAAAGCTAAAAAAAGGTTGTGTTTTTATTGTTACAAGAGGCCCCGTGAGGAAGAAGATGAGGGATTTGACTTTTGACTTTATTTTCTCTCCGTTGTGCTACGTGTCATATCATGGTTGGAGACTTTCTTATTATTTTGAAAAATTCTTAAATATATATATATATATATATATATATATATATATATATATATATATATATATATATATATATATATATATATATATATATATATATATATATATATATATGCGTGTGTGTGTGTATGTTATCAGTGCACCGTTCCATTTCTCATTCACACTACTTTTTTCTCTTTTTTTTGTTTTCGTTTTACATATTATTTTTATTTATTCTTATTATTATTATTTGAGTTAAGGATTAATATGGATTTTTGAATGAGCCTAGTTTACTTCTAATATGTACACCCTTATATTCATGGCTACACCCTTTGTGTTTTTATTTTTATTGATTTGATTAATATAATTAGTATTTATTTGGTTAAACTTTTAATTAATTATTTGATTATAGCTTTAGTGAATATAATTATTATTTAATTACTAAGTGATTTCTTTTAATTATTTTTTTTAGTTAATTTTAAATTTGTTTAGTCCTTTAATGAAATATCTCTATCCTCTGCTCATACCATAACACAAATAAATTATCTGTGTAATTGCTACTGTTAGGTTCACTGCGTTGCGATTTTGAAGTTTAAATCCATTTTTGCTTCTGAACATGCTTAAACGCATAGATTTTGTTTCCCGACTTCTTATAGGATTATTCCTATATGAATCCACTTTAGGTTAGCTTAACATAGAGCTAAATTCATCATTTTAAATTTGATTTACTTTACCATTGTAAGTGTTGTACATAATTCATCGAATTGATGTTGTGCGGTTCATTGATTGTGATTTTAAAGCTTAAATCCAATTTAGCTTTCAGAAATCGCTTTGACACATAGATTTTGTTTCCCGACTTTTTATAGGGTGATTCCTACATGAATCCACTTTAAGTTAGCTTATTATAGAGATAAATTCATTATTTTAAATTCGGTTTATTTTACCTTTGTAAGTGCTATACATAATTCATCGAATTACTACTGTGCGGTTCATTTAGTTGTGATTTTGAAGTTTAAATCCAATTTAGCTTTCAGAAACTGCTTAAATGCATAGATTTTATTGAATGACTTTTTATAGGGTGATTCCTACATGAATCCACTTTAAGTTAGCTTAATATAGAGCTAAATTCATCACGTTGAGTCTGATTTATTTTACCATTGTAAATGTTGTATATAGTTTATCGAATTGATGAATTTCTTTTTGTGTTACAGTTTAGAATTTGTAAACATCATTATTTTGCTCAGCTTTTTATAGAGTGATTCCTACATGAATCCACCTTAAGATATTTTTGAGCTAAACTCAGTACTTATACTTTGTTTTATTTCTGGTCCCTTGACTTTCTTTTGGGGCTTCTTACAATGTGGATTCAATTTTAACCGCTTTGTATATCCCTATTCGATCAAATATACCCCCATTACCGTGATATGTGATAATTTTATTGTTTTCCTTTATTGTGTTCTATTGTGTTAGTTAATGGTTATCATAAAGATTAAATTCAACCACTTTCAGAAAAGAACAAAAATAACACTCGATCTAATGTTGAGCCTTTTTTCCAAATCAAATTCGAATTGAATCTAATGTGAGTGCTTGATTAGATGCAAAGTACCTCCTTCGATCATTCAAACTCTTTTCATAATCAACTTCGAACACTTGATCCAACATCAAGTCGTTCCCTTTTCTTAAACCTTTTCACAATAAGAATGGAAGAAAAAAGTTTGGTTAGGTTTAGGCATTCTCTTTCTCAAATGTTTGGATACTACTGTAGAGCTTCATGTTCTAACATTCATATTCCATTTTGAAATACAATAATTATCTAAGTTAAGCCGGTTCTCTTATAGAAGAAAAAGTATTGATTGGGTATCGACCATCTCCTTTCCGATTATTTAGGCACTGCTGTAGAGCTCCCTGTGTGAATAATCGTCTTTCGTTAATAAACTTTGACCTAATTTGCCACACATTTTCATAAATAACTCCTTGTTAAAGAGAGAGTGATTGGGCTTATGCTTCTTCCTTTTCGGGTATATAAATACTGTTGTAGAGTTCCCTATTTGAATGCATATCTCCACCTAAAACTCAATTCAACCAATCAAACTTGTTTTCAGCTCTTGCACGACTTTGAAAATATTTTCAGAAATGTGTATGCTTTATCCACATCCATGTGAAATAAACAAAGGCTAATTCCTCCAAAAGCCAGCAACAAGAAAAGGTTTAGTCACTCGATATGTCTAAAGGATCACTACTTAAGATAAATCAACCCAGTAGTTATTTGTTACAAAGAACTACGTAGCCTTGAGTTCTCCATAGTACCTAGAGATACATAGGAGCAGGATTTTGAAATCTTGTCAGACACCGTTTTAATAAAAATATTTCCTCTATTTCTTTCTCTTTTGTCACTCTATATGTAGAAGATCACGAACTAATATCACGCTAATACTCTTACACAAAACTAACTAAATGGTTCCCGTTGAGTATAAGAGATATGAGGGGTGATAATACATTCCCCTTGCATAACCATCTCCCGAACCCGATCTGGTTGCGACAAACATTTCTTTTTATTTTATGAAGGGTTTATCAATATTTTCCCTTTCCCTCTTTGGGAATAAATAAATTTCGGTGGCGACTCTACTTTGTTTATATTCGAGTATTCCTTACGCTCAGGTATTTTTTATGTTGTGACAATGTTTAAAGTCGATTTGAATTAAGAAAGTTTATTCTGATAAGTTTAGGAGTTTTTACTTTCAATTGCAAATCTTTGATGGTTGTTAGAGGTAAGACGAGGGTTTGGGGAAACCCTTGTCAAATGAAAGTGAGACAATTCTAGAATTTAAGGCAAGGGCTATGAGCAACCCTTGCCAATTACAGGGAGACAATTTTAGAGTTGAGTTATGAGTTATCTGATGGGTTAGAGTTGATTTGATTTTGTTTATAATTGTTATAAGTTAAATGAGTTAAGGTTAGAGTGCGCCTTGAGACATTTTGTTCTTAAATAAAAATGGAAGAGTCCTTGAGAGTTATGTTGTGAGTTATATGATGGGTTAGAGTTGGTTGTTGATGTTGTTTTTAGCCTGTTGGTGAGTATTGTTGAGTAATTATAAAATCATATGTGTTGTGTTAAGCTGAATTATATATATCATTGTTGAGTTATGTTGAGATGTGTTGTTCAGAGAGGAAACTATTGTGGCCTTATATTGGCGATGTTTATATATTATGTTGAATTATGTCGAGGTGTTTTATTCAGAGAGGAACCATTTGTTATGGCCTTGTATAGGGATGTACGGAGTTCGGTCCAATGATGAGTTACTGGTTCAGAGAGGGGATCAATGATGAGTTTGGGACTTTGGTCCGATGACTAGTCTTAGGTTCAAAGAGGAACCTAAGATGAGTGTTGGAGTTGGAGGTTATGACAAGTATTGCACTTGTACTTTTTGTCGCATTCATGCATAATGTATATCAGAGATAGGTGTATGAACTTCAGTCTAGTGACGAGTTTCTGGTTTAAAAGTGGGGACCAGTGATGAGTCCGGGACTTTGGTCCAATGACGAATTCCAAGTTCAGAAGTGGGGATTCAGGATGAATTTTTATTCAAAGAGGAACCAAGTTCATAGAGGAACCATCGGTGGGTGGATAAATCAGTAACATAAATTTGATATCCAAAACTTTGTACCATATTGCATACATAACTGCACTGGTGAATGACGATTGTTGTGGATGATTATACATTTGATGATTGAGTGAGGTATCTTTATTGTTTTATGCACCACTTACATTTATGAATGTATTCTCACCCCTCGTTTATTTCTTGTGATGGCTTTACACTTATCGTGCAAATACTCAGGTAGATACTGAGGAGTCTTAAATGCTTCTTATGTGGAAGATGGATATTACTCTTCTTTGTTTATTTCTTTCCACATCCTTTAGTTACCTTGTCTCGCTCTAATTGTGTAACACTCAGGTTGTGATCATTTACTTGTTTATATTCTGTGAGTTGTTATGTTTACCTAAACTAATAAATCATTAAGTTAAAATGATTTCTATTTTGATGAGACAAAGAAGTTGTATTTTTAGTTGTTTAACTCCCGTTGCTATTGAGTATAATTTTGTGGAAGGAGTTTAGTTTGAGAAAAATGTGAAACCCTTTTCTAGAAAATACTCTAATTACTTTATAATTGCATGTTGAGCTTTAGGGTGTTATATAGTTGGTATCATATGAGACCTCTCCCATTAAAATGTAGTTCGGGGACAAACCAAGCGGAAGCTGGTGGACATGTAACATTCGAGGGCGGTGAGTGATCGTCGGTGCACAAGGCATGACAATGAGCGGCTCATGGAAGCTTCTAGGAAAAAACCGAATTCATATCGAAATGAGAGAGATCCTGAGGTTGTGTAGGTATGAGACTACATGGTTGAAGGAACACTTATAAGGATTGATTGGTACTACCTATACCAATAAGATACATCTTCTTTTCGGTAGCCTAACAAATAAAAACTAAATAGTTAATGTGTGTGACTTGGAGTAGTATTTGGATGGATGACTGCTGAGAAGTTTCCCAGAAAGCGTGTGAGTGGGGACAAAGCATGCTGAAAAGACTTGTGTGTTGTTTGTGGGGTCAGTCAAAAATCCTGAAAGCACTATGGGGTATTACAATTGGGTTCATAGCAGGTCGGTCTATTCGGCCTAGGTTGTGAACTTGTTTGTACCCTAGTACGCGACATGTGTGTGAAACACTTTGAATGCTTATTTTTTTTCTAACCTCTAGCCAATAGGAGTGGGGGAAGATTCATTGAGGTTAGCGTGACAAGGGAGTTAGAGAATTAGATAAGAGTATTATCAAGAGTTGTTTCCTTTAGGTAATTTTCGAGGGCAAATATTCTTTAAGTGGGGGAGAATTGTAACACCCTAATTTTTTTATTAAATTATTTTAATTGAGTTTAAAATACTTTTTATTTTATTTTATTTGAGTGTTAGAGTGTTTTATTTGATTAAATTAGTATTTTTGAGAATTATTAGAATTTTAAATTAAATTATAAAGAATATAAATAATAGAAATAATGAGATAATTAGTGGGAAGGAAAATAGAAATAAAATGAAAATTGAGGGAGAGGGTAGGATTAGTTAAAAATAAGGGGAATGAAGAGAATTAATAAAAAAAAATAGGTTTTATTTTATTTAAATAGAGGAATTGGGAGATATGAGACTCAATACATGTTTTGGATGGAAAATAGACAGAATAGACCCCATAGCCAAAGTTTCATTGTTGCTGCAATTTCAAGATAGGTGGGATTATTCATTTATGGGTGTTTAAGCATATGGATAGTGAGGGTTCCTTATCCTCATGCCTTCTTTTCTTCCTTTTTCTCAGTGATTATGCTTATGTCCAATGAAGGTTTGGGCAAAACCTTCTAAGGCGATTATTATGATAATATTTCTCTAATATTTGTCCAATGAAGGTTTGGGCAGATGCATCTTGATTAGAAGATATTTGATTGATATATATGTTGTTACCTTTTGATAAGGCAGGAGTAATTAATATTATTCATTGATGCCTTTTGATAAGGCAAGTTCATAAGTCTACGATGTTTGTTGATTTCTGTTATCAATGTTTAACCTATGTGTATTGAATTGATAATATGTTATGTTGACGTCTTATGATAAGGAGAATTTTGAATTTATGTTTTTGTTGTTGCCTTATGATAAGGCGATAGTCAAATTATTTAATTTTCAACGACTATTTAGTATTTGGTGCTATTGTGATGTGCGTCAATTTTAGAGTTAAGTCTAGAGTTTTGGGAAACCCTGTAGCAATTTAAAGAATTGATTATATTTTTAAATACCCATAATTTGAGTTGTTTGATGTGTTTAAATTCGATTTTAATTAAGAGATTTGATTATGATATGTTTAGAATTTTTACTTTCATTTATAAACCTTTGATGGTTGGTAGAGTTAAGACGAGGGTTAGGGGAAACCCTTGTCAAATGGTAGTGAGACAATTTTAGATTTTAAGGCAAGGGCTATGAGAAACCCTTGCCAATTATAGGGAGATAATGTTAGAGTTGATTTGTGACTTATCTGATGGGTTAAAGTTGAGTTGATTTTATTTAGATTTGTCATAAGTTAAATGAGTTGAGATTAGAATGCGCCTTGAGACTCTTTAATCTTAAATAAAAGTGGAAGTGTCCTGTAGCGGGGTATTCGTTACCATTAGAGATATTGACTAAATCCAAGGTAAATCATACAAATCGAGTCGCCACCGCACTTCTATTTATCCAAAGGAATGGTTAGAAAGCGAACAAAAGCCTAAAAATTTTATCGAATCAAAAACTAGTAAAAATGTCAGAGATCGGGGTAAGGGGGTTGGTTATGCAATGGGAAGGTTTTAAGCACCCAAAACATCCTAGGTATTCCTAGGGAGCCCTTTTCACATTTGTTGTAAGGTTGGTATTTTTGTGAAAATTTATTTGTGCAAACATGATTGAAGAGATGAGAAGAGAATATACAAGTTATTTACATTTTTTGTGTTTGGATGGATAAACCCATTGCCTACGTACCATCTTAAAAAAAGATTAGGATCAAAACCTCGTAGTTTGGGGTAAAAATCTCAAAATGAGTTGGTGAATTGATTGGTCCAAAAGCCTTAAGGTCTTTTGTTATCCAAGGGAGAAAACTCAATCTAAAACCACAAATCCACCATGTGAGGATAACTTCAACATGCTAGTGAGGGGTTAACCCTATAATAAGCATGGAAGACTCATTTTCCATCACTAAGGATATAGGTGAGTATTACATATACCTCAAGGATAACTCAAACCTAATAGCTAAGGGTTATGAAAAAGTTTTAATTAAGGAAATGGCCATTGAAACCACAAAAGTATTTGAATGAGTTATATTTACCAATGAAAAGTATTTGCAAAATATGGTCAAAGTTGATTTAGGATTCAATTCAAAAATAAGTGTTATGAAAAGAAAGTTTGAAAATCAAAAGCATAAGGCTTAGGTTTCTAATGTTGAAAACAAGTGTTAAATGTTTGCACAAAGAGTTTTGGCTTGGGTTAGAGTGGGGGGAAGAAGAATAATGGCTAAAGTCCTAATCATACAAGAGATGAGGGATAAGAAATAAGAAATAAGACCACAAATGGAGTTCCTCTCTTGAGATCATATTGATGATCCAAGTAGCTCCCATCCTTTGGAATATGCAAGCAAAATAAGAGTAAGCTCAAGCAATCAACATAATTAAACAAGCTCTTAGAAGATCTCCAAATGGCTCTCGTAGGATCCCCTAGCATAAAAGCACACACATCAAAGAATTCTATGAAGTAAATTAAGAATGGATAAGAGTGGGTTTAGAGGTTTGATCCTTCTTATCCATCTTCAACATTAAGGTCCTTTTACTCCAATTTGCATAGGGAAAGTCCTAGAAACTAAGTCCATTTGTCCATTTCTTTGCATTTGGTCCACAACAATCAAAACAAAACACAGGCACAATAATATATACACAATTATGTGCTCAAGTGAGCAAGAGGCAAATTGCATTAACATAAACATGTGCTCAAATGAGCAAAGGAAAAAACAAATGAATAATATGTACAAGAATAGTAAATTGCATAAATGTAAAGTGCAAGAAGTAAATGTTAATGGTTAATGGTTAGTGTTAATAGTTAGTGTGCCATAAGGCAAATTTAGCGCTATGTTAAGCAATCATAATTGGACTTATGTAGAAGTCACAACTATCTGAGGCCGGTCAATAATAATGTAGGCAACAACACAAGTTAGAGGTCTTGATTAGTGAATCAAACTCCAACAACATGCCATGCCAAAAAGAAGATGAGAAATGATCTTGTATTGATTTAGGTTCTTTGCATGATTTAGGAAGCAACCTATCCTTAATGCAAAGCCATTCACTTGATCCATGATCAAGATGAATTAGATTTGAATCAAGGAAGAATAAACCTCCATGTATCAATGCTAACCACCAATCTTTAATTCATTGATAAAAAAAAAGAAAAAAAAGAAGAAGAAGAAGATGAAGAATTAAAGTGCATTAATGGAAATAAAATGAGATAATAAATAAGCATTGACCAAAGATAAAGAAGATCAAGGTCAAACCATAGAAAACAAAAGCAAAGTGAAGATTAGAAGTCAAGAAACAAATAAAATATTTTTTGGCATTTTTTAATATTAAAATAAAACTTGAATTAAAAGAATAAAGAAAGGTCAAACTTCAAACTTACTTCAAATCAACTTTGAAAAGTCCAAGTAAATTAACCCAAGTTCAACAAGGTCAAACAAAGTTTGACAAAAAATTTCAGCAATTTTAAAAGTCTGAAACTATTTTAAATCAATTAAAAATGCATAAAAATAACGTAATTGAACTAAAATCTGAAATAAATCTCAAATCAATTAATAAATTGATGAGAATATTTTTCATAGATCTATCATCATTCAAAGAGGTTGGAAAAATATTTTTGTATTTTTTGAATATCAAAAACTATTTTAAATGAATTAAAAATAACCAGAAAAGAGAAAATTACTAAAAAATATCAAATGATAAAATAAAAAAGATTAAAAATCATTTTTAGAAATTAGAAATTAAAAGGAGAAGAATGAAATTGGTCCCATAGTTTTTGGACCAATAATGAGAGAGATATGAATTTTAGAAATAAAATGGAATTAAAAGAAATAAAAGAAAATAAAATCAGAAATTAGAAAATAGGAAAAAGTGTGAGCCATTGGATATGAGCTCATTAATTGAGCTGACAAATCATGAGGCATAAACGCGCGCGCCTACCATGTTCCTTAGTCAATGCATCACATGTGGCATTATTGTAAGTCATAACAAGGCACGATTGAGATTCAATCTGGAAAATGAAATGGAAGGTCCTTATTTCATCTGGAGACCAGACGGTGGCCATCGCCACCGTCTTCTCTGGCCAACTTCTGGCCAAACCAAAATTTGCAGAAATGAAAATGGTAACCAAATGGCACGATCCAGGCATCACTCGAAAGCTGGGGTGATGTACATCACCCCTGTACCACTCAATTCCATTCTAGATCTCTAGATTGAGAGAAATCAGAAGTGGAAATTCTGTGGTGTTCATATGAACTTCATGATTTTCAAAAATTGAAAGCATAACAATGTTGGCTCTATGCAGAGGACTTCAGATCATACAAGAACAAAGCAAATAGAGAAATATACAAGCTGATTCGAAGCAAATAACAGTTGAAGTAAACCTTTGAATTACAAGGCTTTGAGTCAAGATCCTTGGATGCTTTTGCTAACAGTAGGTACTATGGATCAAGAAGAGAAGGTTTAGGAACTTTGAGATCTGAAGATTGATCAATGAAATCAAAATTCAGATCTGAAAAATTTGAAGAGAAATGAAATAGTTCCTTTAGTGATGGCTAGGATTTCAGTTGAGCAGTAATTGGGGCGCCTTTAGTTTGCTAAAATGATAGGTCAAGGCATTGTATTTATAGCTGAAGCAATGCTGAATGCATGAATCAAAACTTGCATGGATGGAAAGGGCCTCCATGCATGGGCCCGTACAGGCGCATGGAGGGCCCAATTCCACTTGAAAATGGAAGCTTATGCATGATGTAAGTAGAATGGACGTGTAGATTGGATTGTATGGGCTCATGCATGGCAATTGAAGTGATTTTCCAAAAATGCACTATTACATTAAAGTCTTCGAAAATGCCATGATAAAAATAATAATGCCACCTCATGAGTAATGGTTGGAAAGCTTATTGCATAAGGAAAAAATGTTATGTTGATCAAAATTCCATTTGGGCCTTGGAAATTAATGAAAATTGAACTTGAAGTGTATGGTGCAAAACATGCATAAGTGAAATTTTCAAAATTGGCCAAAGTTCAAACCCTTCTGTCTCAGTGATGCAAGCTCCAAATGACAAAATCCTCAACATCAAAGTTGTAGATGTTTTCAATAAAATCAATTTGGACTCAAATTCTGAATCATTTGGATTTTTTATGAAGAATTTATGGGCACTTGAAGTTGGACTTTTTCACATTTCAATGCATTTGGTCCAAAGTGACCTATAATGTTTTGCATTATCACATGTATTTCTTTTGATATTTTGAAATTTCACTCAATAGAACATTTGAAGTAGACATCTTAATATTTCCAATTCATTTGATCTCACCTCAAAATCATAAAAAATGAAGGAGTTATGTCCTTGGGAAGTTGACCCAAAATTAGGGTTTCGGTCAAAATGACCTATAATGTCTTGGGATGGATGATGACCTTCCAAGATTCAAATCAATTTTTGATGAACATGAAAGTTGTTCATATAGTCCTTAAGAACATTATTTCTCTTGGGGTCATCTTCATTTGACAAACATATAAAAAGTTAGGTCTCAGTGCATTTCAAAATAGTTAGATGAATTGACTGATCAACTTCTCAAGTCCAAAACTCATATTTTGATGAATTGATGATTGAGGGAAATCAGATAAGTTCAAATATGCATGAAATGATAAATTAAAGAGCTTCCCTTGATTGCATTTGACCATGGGTTGAGGTTGCTTCATGAGCAAGGCACAGTTGATGAACAAATGAATTAGGGTTTCCTTGGGAAACAAACCTCAAACCCTCTGATTTGCTTTGATCAAAATGATGAATTGAGATACTTGGGAGGAATATTTGATGGATGAGAGCTTTGGGAACCATAGCCATGCTTTCCTTCATCTTCTCTTGGCCATATTAATGCACATAGGATCTCCTAGAAGTTTTTGACCTTGTGACTGTTCAAGCTACAAACAAGAGATGTTAGTGACATATTTTTGTGCTTTTGGTTAGCGAATAAAAATGAGAAAAGCAATGATATACAATTCACGTATACTTGGTGATCTCAAACCTACTCACAAGAGGTCCTACCCAAAGGCAAAGGGAACCAAGATGCTTATGATCCTTGAGGCTATGAAAATGCAAATGCTATGATGCCATGAGGGATCTTGGGGTCAAAATTAGGGTCTTACATGTCCTTGTGAGTTATATTGAGTTATGAGCTGATCTTGTCGAGTGTTCATGATTGTTGATGCTATTTTTACCCTGTTGGTGAGTATTATGGAGTAATTATATAGTTATATGTATTGTGTTAAGCTAAACTGTATACATCATTGTTGAGTTAGGTTGAGATGTGTGGTTTAGAGAGGAACCACTATTGTGGCCTTATATTGGTGATTTTTAAATATTATGTTGAATTATGTAGAGGTGTTTGGTTTAGAGAGGAACCTTTCATTGTGGCCTTGTATTGTCTATTTACAAATTTCGGTCCAATGATAAGTAACTAGTTTAGAGAGGGGATCAGTGATGAGTTTGGGAATACAGTCCGATGACGAGTCTTATATTCAGAGAGGAACCTAGGACGAGTGTTAGAGTTAGAGGTTTAGACGAGTATTGATTTTTTATTGTTTGTCGCATTTATGCATCATGTATATCATAGATAGGTGTACAAACTTCAGTCCAGTGAGGAGTTTCTAGTTCAGAAGTGGGAACCATTAACGAGTCTAGGACTTTGGTCCAATGACGAGTTCTAGGTTTATAAATTGGGATTTGGGTTTAATTTTGGTTTAGAAAGGAACCAAGGTCAGAAAAGAACCATCAATGGGTCGATAATCCAGTAACATAACTCTGATATCCAAAACTATGTACCACATGCATTGGAGTAGAGGTGTTTATTGCATTGCATATATAACTGCACTGGTGAATGATGATTGTTGTAGATGATTATATGTTTGATGATTGAGTGGGGTATATTTATTATTTTATGTACCATTAACATTTATGAATATATTCTCACACCCTATTTGTTTCTTGTGTTGACTTTACGCATATGGTGTAGATACTCAAGTAGACACTGAGGAGTCTTAGATGTTACTTATATGGAAGATCGACAATGGTCTTCTTCGTTTATTTCTTTCCACGTCCTATAGTTGCATTGTGTCGCTCTTTATAGTGTAACACTTGGGTTGGGATCATTTACTTTTTTTTATTCCTTGAGTTGTTATGTTTACCTAAACTAATAATTCATTGAGTTAAAATGCTATCTATTTATATGAGACAAAGAAGTTGTGTTTTTGTGGTTTAATTCCCGTTGTATTAAGTATAATTCTGAGGAAGGTGTTTAATTTGAGAAAAATGTGATATCCTTTTTGATAAAAATACTCTAATTACTTTATAATTGCATGTCAGGCTTTAGGATGTTACATAGTTGATATCGTAAGAGACCTATCCTATTACAATGCAGTTCGAGAACGAACCAAGCTGGAGCTGGTGGACATATAGAATCTGATGCCGAAAAGGGCGGAGAGTGTTTGTCGGTGCACAAGGCATGACAATGAGAAGCTCCTGGAAGCTTCTAGGCAAAAATAAAATTTTAAATAAGAACTCCATAGTTAAATGTGTGTGAATTGGAGTAGTATTTGGATGGGTGACCTTCTATAAAGTTTTCCAGAAAGCGTGTGAGTGAGGACAAACCATGCTGAAAAGACTCGTGTATGGTTTGTGGGGTCAGTCAACAATCCTGAAAGAAATATGGGGTATTATAAATGGTATCATAGTATGTCGGTTCATTCGTCCAAGATTGTGAAGTGGTTTGTACCCTAGTGTACAACATGTGCGTGAAACACTATCAATACTTATTATTTTCTAACCTCCATCCAACAGGAGTGGGGGAGAATTCGTTGTGGTTAGTGTAGCGAGGGAATTAGAGAATCGAATTAGAGAGTATTATCGAGAGTTATTTCCTTTAGGTAATTTTCAAGGGAAAAAGTCTTTAAGTGGGGGAGATTTGTAACACCCTAATTATTTATTAAATTATTTTAATTGACTTTAAAATACTTTATTTTGTTTTATTTGAGTGTTAGACTGTAATATTTGATTAAATTATTATTTTTAGGAATTATTGGAATGTTGGTAGAATTATTAGAATTTTAAATTAAATTTTAAATAATATAAATAATAGAAATAATGAGATAAATGATGGGGAGAAAAATAGAAATAAAATGAAAATTGAAGAGGAAGGTAGGCTTAGTAGAAAGAAGGGGAATGAAGATAATGAATATAATAAAATTAGATTTTATTTTATTTAAATAAGGAGTTGGGAGATATGTGAGCCACTACATGTTTTGGGTGGAAAAGAGGCAAAATAGAGAAAAAAACTAGAATAAGCTTTAGAAGGAGAAGAGACCCCATAGCCAAAGTTTCACCGTTGCTACAATTTCGAGATATGGAGTTATTCATTTATGGGTGTTCAAGCATATGGATAGTGAGAGTTCCTTATCCTCATGCCTTCTTTTCTTCCCTTTTCTCAGTGATTATTGTTAGAACAAGATTTGGTTCTACATCTACCTTGAGTTTTGATGATAACAATATTGTATTTGTGTGAGAATAATTTTGATACCCTAATGGTTTGTTATTGTGTAGCTTTAACAAACAGTTCCAATTCTGATCATGTGATGTGCAACATCATCAGTTTCTGAACCTTGTGTTCCAAATTCGCTTTTGTGTTACAATTAAAAGTTTTGAAAGACGTCAATATTGCTGTTGTAATTCTCTTTCTTCTTCTGCGTTATCTCACCCATCAAAAGCTTCTGAGGAGACTCTGTATTGTTGTTGAAATGTTCTCTTAATATTTGCTTTTGGATGTGACTCTGATCAACAAGCTTATGAAGTTGTGTTATGTAGCTGGACATTCTGAAGATCTCAAGACAGACAATTGAAGTTATCAAGGTTCTGACTGAGGTTTCTGAAGACTCTGAAGATTCTGAAGACACTGAAGAACTCAAGCTAGACTATTGACGCTGTCAAGGTTCTGACCCAAGGTTCTGAAGTTTCTGAATCTAGCTCTTTATTTCTTCATTTCATGCTTCAATCATCTTTTATAAGAAGCCAATGAATCTGAAGATATGATCAAATGGAAACGTGATAAAGTAGTACATAGTACAAATCAAACAACCTTCCCACTACCTAATTTCATGGGTAAGGACTGTACTATTCATCACACATGTCACTGATTATGTGGGCGAAAGGACAATACCTAGTATCATTCCTTTCTCATCCAATTGTGGACAACCGCTCAAGGAAACTTCCCCATTTTGCCCTCCAACGTTCACATGCTTATACTATATAAGCATGCGTTGGAGACTTGAAGAATTTTGCTGAACTACACAAGTATTTTTGACAAGCTAATTTTCTTTGTATAAAACTATCATCTTTTGTATACAATGTTCTTTAAGTATTTATTATTCATTTGTGTAAATCTTCTTTTGAAGAAGCATCTTGTAACACATAAACTTTTATTCAAACTATTTGTTTGAGTCCTTAAGGAGGTTATCCTTGAGAAGATAAAGAAAGTTGTTCTTTGTGAATCCTTGAGGAGACTGAGGTTGAGTTGGATCCTTGAGCAGACAAAGAAGGGTATTCTTTGTATTTATTGTAATCTATTGATTATAGTGGATTAAGTCCTTGTGTATAAGGAAAATCACCTTGGCGGATGGACTGGATTAACTTTGAGTTTCAAGCGAACCAGAATAAAAATCTTTTTATTTTTATCTCTTAATTATTTAACTTGTTAGTGGAGTTTTTATTTTGGAAAAGGATTTTGCTTTTAAAACCCAATTCAAACCCCCTATTTCCTGTGTTTTCACACCTTCAATTGGTATCAGAGCCTGGTTCTGATTGTGATGAAAAGTTTTTATCAACACCTTACAGTGTTTAGTACCGATCAAGTTGTGTGAGAAACAATGGCTGCTGCTAACACTGTTAATAATAATGACAGAGATCATTACAGTGCTAAACCACTTATTTTTGATGGTGAAAAATTTGACTACTGGAAAGACAGAATAGAAAGTTTCTTTCTTGGTTATGATGTTGATCTCTGGGATCTCGTAGTTGATGGATATGTTCACCTAATAAATGTTGAAGGAAATATTTTAGCAAGAAGTGCTATGTCTGATCAACAAAAGAAAGACTTTAAAACTCATCATAAGGCCAGAACCATTTTGCTCAATATTTTCTCTTATACGGAGTATGAGAAGATAACAAACAGAGATTCTGCCAAATCCATTTTTGACTCTCTAAGAATGACTCGTGAGGGAAATGCTCAAGTAAAGGAAACAAAGGCCTTGGCCTTAATCCAGAAATATGAGGCTTTCAAAATGGAAGATGATGAAAATGGTCAAACCATGTTCTCAAGGTTTCAGATGCTTGTTGTAGGACTTAAGGTTTTGGATAAAGGGTATTCTACAACTGATCATGTCAAGAAAATTATCAGAAGTCTTCCTAAAAAATGGAGACATATGGTAACTGCATTAAAGTTGTCTAAGGATTTCAACATCATCAGTCTTGAAGAACTTGTTAGTTCTTTAAGAAGTCATAAAATTGAGCTAGAAGAAGATGAACCTCAAAAGGGAGGTAAATTTGTAGCTCTAAAATCCAAGCCTGAGAAGATTAGAGCATATCAAGCTGAGGAAGAATCAGAAGGATCTAACAAAGACTCAGAAGATGAGGATGAGTTGTCTCTAGTCTCAAGAAGAGTCAACAGACTCTGGAAACACATGAAAAGTGGTCAAGGGAAATTCAAAGGAGTCAGAAGGACTGCTGGTCTCTTCGAATACTCATCTGACCAAAAGAAACAAACTTCTGGAAAAGAAGTTATCTGTTTAGAATGCAAGGAGACATGCCATTACAAGAATGACTGTCCCAAGCTGAAGAAGGACAGAATGCCCAAGAAGAACTTCTCCAAAGTCAAGAAGGGACTAATGGCTGCCTGGGATGACACGTAATTTGAAGAAGAAGATTCTGACGAAGAAAAAGCTAATGTTGCACTAATGGCAACTACTAAGGATCCCACAAGCTCTGAGGAAACAGAAGACAGGTTTGTAAGAATCAGAATCCTACTTCGATTCTGAAGAGGTATTCTCTAATCTATCTCGTTCTGATATTGAAATTTGTCTTTCTGAAATGCTGGAAAGGTACCAGAATCTTCAAAGCAAATACAAGGACCTTAAACAAGTCCAAGTAATTGCTTCTGAAACTCAAAGAGAACTTGAGAATGATATTTCCTCTCTAAATGAAAAATTATTTTCTTTAGAAAGTAATAACTCTGCTTTGAAAAGCGAAATTTCAAAACTAGAGGAGGAAATAACTTCTGAAGTTTCTAGGACTGATTACATCATCAAATATGGCAGAGTATTCTAGTACTTTCTGGCTAAAAGTATAGATAGAAGCAAAATGGATTCTTTGATCTATGGAGTTAGCAGAAATGGCAAGAAAGGTTTAGGTTGTACAAAAACTACAAAACCTGACGAAAGTCAGAAGGTTAAACCAAAAACCTCTCTATGTGCATTTCGTGTCTGTTGGCATTGAGTATGATATTACTACACATACACATAAGCATACTAAGGATAGGAACTCTGTTCTGAAACCTAAGTATCATGCACAAATCTGTCATGATTATTCTTCTACTAAAAAACCAAAAGTTGTGAGAAACTCTAGGAAAACTAACAAAAGAGGACCCAAAAAGTGGGTTCCTAAGGATAAAATCATTTATGTTGCAGACATCCTTAACAGCTCAGTTGAAACACCAATCATGGGAAAAGGGAAAAAAGCACGCTTTTATTGTTTCCAAGGGAAAAGGGAAAAAACATGAACAAAACCCAAAAGTAAGAAGTTTTAAAATCAAAACTAATAAAATCTCAGAGATTACAGGTAAGGGGGTTGGTTACATAGAGGGAACCCAAAGTGTCCTAGGTACTCCTAGGGAGTCCTTTTTGTGTGCATATGTATTTGGTATAAAAATGATGTTCACAAACAAATAGAATGGGGGGGATGAGAAGAGAATTCATTAATTATATATTTTTGTTTGACAAGACCTTCGGACTTGTGCCTACGTACCAATATAAAAATGAGGGATCAAAACCTCGTAGTTCATGATACAAATTTCAAAGTGGATGCATTGCTTTTAACAAAATTAAGTTTGAAAGGCACAGAGGCCTAAAAATGGTTTGAATGAGTTAGTTCTTTTTGGCTTTTTGAAAGTTTAGGTCAAGTATAGTTAAGTTTATTTACAAATTTGATTTAAGAAAAGAAGTTTGAAAATACAATGGCATAAGGCCAAAGTTTCTATCTATTTGCAAAGTGGTCAAAGTATAGAACAAAATAAGTTCAAACAAAGAAAATTTTAAAAGGAGGGAGAGATTTTTAAATTAAAGAAATGAGAAGAGGATGGAGAGACTAATTCTATGTACAAAATTAAAAGTTAAGAGTTGAAAAGATTTGACCGATGGGTAGCAATCCAATAGACAAGAATGTCAATAGAAACCCAGATTCCCTTGGACATTGAGAATTAAGCAACACACAAATGCAAAATTATATCAATCTTGAAGAGCAAAGGCATCAAATAAAGATAGCCACATACAAGCTTTAGCCACTCCATGATCTTCTTCAAATTATCCTATGCAATAGATGAATTCCACAAGTCACAGGTTCAAAATAACAACTTCACAATGATCATGTTGCAGATGAACTTAAAAGGATCTTGAATGATGTATCAAATGAAGTTTCAAATTGCAAGCACTTGGTTTCACAGAAAGATGGCACTGGCCAAGTCCTTTAGCATAGGAATATTGCCTAAGTTCTAAGTCCATTTGTCCAAGATCAAGCCAACAGTCCACACAAAAGTTTTTTAGGGTTTTTGTTGTTATTATGTACGTTAATGGTCAAAGACCACACAAATAAGCAAAGTATACACAAACAAGATATATCACATAATATGGTCCAAATGGACAAAGTGAAAATTGCATTAACATAAACAATTAGAATGGTATGAATAATGCCAAATGAATAAAGACTAAAATTAAGTGACATTAATGTAAACAGCTTGAAATTAAAAGTTAGTTATTAATGAGTTAGAAGTTAGTATTGTTTTGCTTTTACTTTTCATTTTTAAGTCATTCTTTGGAGAACACTCAACCCACTTATCACAAGCATGAATCCTTGAGCCAAGACATCTTCAAAAGGAAGGAAAAAAGGCCAAGTTTCCACACAATACCATGAAAGAGGGAGACTTACAATCTCAATAACTAGAATGTTATGCCTTTTGTGTCACAAATTTAGCGCTATGTTAAGCAATCGTAATTGGACTTATGTAGAAGTTGGAACTATTTGAGGTCGGGAAATGGAATTTTGGTGTTAATGCATGTTAGAGACATAGTATAATGGACTATGCTCATGAAACATACCACACACAAAAAAATATGCAAAAGAGGTGGCCTAATCTCATCCATATTTATGTTGATTTTTCAATCAACTAGCCTTAACAGTTTCAGATATCATAGGCCAAATGAGGTGAATGCATAAAAAAGGGGAATGAGATGAAGAGGGAGGGGAATGGATCAAAACTCAAATTGGTCAAAGGAGGACTTTTACCAAATTAATATCATCCATTCATTTTGGGAGATGGAATGTACATTTCATCAATCCCCTAAATCCAATGATATTAACTTGACAAAGTCGAATCAACCTTGACCAAGGCCCAACAACAAGAGTCAAACTCAAAAAGTCATTACAATTGGTCAAGACAATTAATTGGCATTTATTCAAATTAAAAAAATACTAAAATAAGGAATTTAAATTGAATATGGTTTGTCAAATTTCTAAAACCTCATCAAAACACCAAAGAAATGGCCATGAGATTTATCATAGGTCAAACAAGGTCAAAGGACATTGGAGAATTTTTTTTAGAATTTTTAAAGGTCTAAAAGTATTTTTAAACAATTAAAAATAATTACAAAATCAATTAAATCATGACAAATATTAATAATGATCCAAAAAATAATTTTAATTCAGAATATGAAAGAGGAATTTATTTGAATTTTTTTGGTGAAACTCTCATATTTTTTGGATCAATATTAAAATTAATATGAATTAATGAAAATAAAATAATTAAAATGAAAATCAGAAAATAGCAAAAAAACGTGGACCACTTGATCTCCCTCATTAATTGAGGTGGCAGATCAAGTGGTCCTCAGCGCGCGTTCCACAATGGACATTAGTCAATCCGCTGCAGGGATGGTAATCAGAACAAACACGTGAGATTAAAACATTTGAAAAGGATCATATGGTTGGAGACATGCCAACACACGGGCCGAAGTTGTAACTCCGGTCTTCTTCTCCGGTGGACCTCACCGGGCTGGTACACCCTCAACCATCACCAAAATAAAAAAGGAGGCATGATCTGAAAGAAAAAATGGCGTAGAGCACGAATCTGACCTCAATTTTAACTAACTCCACATATATATAAAGATATGAGGAGTTGAATTTTGAGGTGTGTCAACTGAGTTGCTTCGATTTGACCTCTAAGCAACTCAATCTTCTTGCCTATATTGGTAGGACTTCAGACAACCAAAGATCCAAGAGAATTGAGTAGAATTGAGTGAGAATCAAAGAGATGAAGTTTTCTGAAAATTACCTTCAATGCTATGCAGTTCTTGATGTGGCTTGCTCCAAACACGATCTGATCACACTTGAGAAGCTAGCAGGAAGTGATTAGAGAGGTTGCAAGACTTTGGATCCTGGAGTTCTTGAATCTCCAACAGTTGAGATTCAAACTCAAATTTCAAATTGAAATTTCTCAGGTTCTCCTTTAGAATGAGAGAGTTTCAATGGGGGAAAAAGCTGGCGCGCAAAGTCCTCCTCAAATGAGCACATAGGTCATGTATTTATAGCATGGGTGAATGATATTTGCACAGTTCAAAATCTGTCCAAAATTAGCAATGTGAATGGCACGAGCGCATGGGAATGTACAGGCCCATGATGCAATGCAAAAAGGTTCAAAATGATTCTAATTGAGGTTTGAATGAAGCTTGAATGGCAAGGCATTGTGAACTGAAGTTTATGCAATTGATTTTTTTCAATGATGCAACCCTATTAAAGCCATGCGCAAACCTAACAATCTTTGTCCAAAATGCATGAACTTGGGTTCTTTGGAAAGCTTGGATCAAGGGGAACAAGTTTGATGTTCAACACTTTTTCATTTGGAGCTTGGAACATGGATAATTTTGAGGTAGAGGTTTGGAAATTTCAACATGTTGAAATTTTTTCTAAGTGTCAAGCCATATATCTCAATATTCCACCTTACTTAACTTTTTATGTGAGCTTCAAATGAGAAAAGTGTCTTCATCAAAGTTGTATCCCTTTCAAAGACCTTAAAAATGGTCACCAATTTCATTTTATTTGGATTTAGAATGATAGAGTTATGCATTTTTGTAGTTTGGAAAAATCACTTGTTCAATGGTATAGGTAAAAAAATGACCTATAATGTAACCTCATATCACATGCTCATAAAAGTTGAATTTGCTTTCACTCCAAATATAAAAGTTGAATTAGACATCTTGAATTTGATTGTGAATATTGGAAATCTTTCATCTCATAAAAAATGAGCAATTTATGGCCTTGGGAAGTTGACTTTCAAATTAGGGTTTAGACAAAATGACCTATAATGTTTCAACATAGAAAATGATTTTCTAAGCAAAACTAGATCTAGGTCTAAACATGAAAGTTGTTTGGAATGTCATTTAGAGTAACGTTTCTCTTGGAATCATTTTCATATGGTGAAAATTGTAGGATATAGGGTCTAGGGAGACCCAGTTTTGATTAGATGAATTCATCTGACCAACCACCATCAACCAACTTGCTAGCTTTCAATTCTTTGGACTTTATTGGCTCATGGTAGATCATATACGCATAAGATCATGAATTTTGAAGTGTCCCTTGAGAAATTTGATCAATTGGTGAGATAGCTTGTTGGAGAAGTTACTTAAGATACCTAGTCAAACTAGGGTTTCCAAGGCAAATCACCCTCAAACTCTTGAAGAAGTTTTGATCAATATAACATGTAGGAATCATTAGGACTCATATATGATGCTCATAACCATTCTTGGATTAATTCATGGTTGTACTCTTTGTCATGAGGGTCTTAAACCCTATATGTGAACTTAATAGATCAATGAGGATCATGCCCTACCTACAAAAAGTTAGACAAATGCAAAGACATATTTTTTGGTATTTTGGTTAGTAAAATGATAATATACAAGTATGATACAATCACATAGTGCTTGTTGATCTCTCCCAAAACAAACCCAATGAAAGAGGGTTAAGGAGGATGCCAAGGTATGATCCCAATGCTAATGCTTATGATGAAACTGCATGAGGGGTCTTAGGGTCAAAATTAGGGTCTTACAATCAGAAAGATGGCACAATCCTTTTTATTGGAAAGAGGAAAAACAACATTTCTAAAATTAGACTTTATGATATTTAAGATCAAAATGTAAAATGTCTAATGTATGTTAATGAAGAGCAATGGGTCTGGCATAGACGTTTGGGTCATGTTAGCATGAAAAGGATTTCTCAACTAAATAAGCTTGAATTAGTCAGAGGTCTACCCAAACTGAAGTTCACTTCAGATTCTTTTTGTGAAGCATGTCAGAAAGGCAAGTTTTCTAAAACATCTTTCAAATCTAAAACTATTGTTTCTACCTCAAGACCATTAGAACTTCTGCACATTGATTTACTTGGATCAGTGAAAACTACTTCTATCAATGGAAAGAAGTATGGATTAGTCATTTTTGATGAGTACAGTCGTTGGACATGGTAAAGTTCTTGAAACACAAGGATGAGTCTCACTATGCGTTCTCAACGTTCTGCTCACTAGTGCAAACAGAAATGAATTGCAAAATAGTCAAAGTCATAAGTGAGCATGGTGGAGAATTTGAAAATAAACATTTTGAAAATATTTTTGACTCAAATGGTATTTCCCATGATTTCTACCGTCCTAGAACTCCACAGAAAAATGGAGTTGTAAAAAGGAAGAATGTGACTTTACAACAAATGGCCCGCACCATGATCCAAGAAACTAATATGGCTAAGCATTTTTGGGCAGAAGCAGTCAACACAACGTGTTATATTTAGAACGGGATTTCTATTCGATCTATTCTGGGTAAGACTCCTTTTGAATTGTGGAAGAACAGAAAGCCGAACATTTTTGACTTTTATCCTTTTGGATGTGAATGCTTTATGTTAAACACTAAAGAGAATTTGGGCAAGTTTAACTCTAAGGCACATAAGTGTTTGCTGTTAGGATTTTGAACGCTCTAAAGGCTACAAAATATTTAATACAAAAACACAAATTATTGAGGAATTAATTCATGTTAGATTCAATGATAAGCTTGACCCTGAAAGTCAAAGGTAGTTGAGAAATTTGCAGATCTGAAGATCAACCTTTCAGAATCCAAAGAAATTGTCTTTGAAGAAAAAGACTTAGAAGGAAAGGCTAAAGAATCTAAAGAAACAAATCAACCAGAAGCAATCGTTGATCCAACTCATCAAAAGAAGAGTAGATCAAGAACTTCTCATTCCGAAGAACTGATTCTGGGAGACAAGAATGCTCCAGTCAGAACTAGATCTTCATTAAAACCCTCTGAAGAGACTCTTCTAGGTTTGGTGTCTCTGATAGAACCCATCTCCATTAATGAAGCTCTTATGGATAATGAATAGATTCTATCCAAGCAAGATGAACTGAATTAATTCACCAGAAATAATGTTTGGGATCTTGTTCAGAAACCAAAAGGTTTCCATGTCATTGGAACCAAATGGATTTTCAGAAACAATCTGAATAAGAAAGGCGAAGTTGTTAGAAACAAAGCTCGATTGGTAGCACAAGGTTATATTTAGCAAGAAGGTATAGACTATGCAAAAACTTTTGCTCCAGTTTCCAGATTAGAGTCTATTCGTATTTTAATTTCTTTTGCAATCAATCATAACATCATGCTATATCAAACAGATGTTAAGAGTGCATTCCTGAATGGTTATATTTCTGAAGAAGTTTATGTGCATCAACCTCCTGGTTTCGAAAGTTATCAAAACCCTGACTTTGTGTTTAAATTGAAAAAGTCTTTGTATGGTCTAAAGCAAGCTCTAAGAGCTTGGTATGATAGACTAAGCAATTATCTGTTGGAAAATAATTTTACCAGAGGAAAAGTGGACACAACTCTCTTTTCCAAAACCTTCAAGAATGAGATTCTGGTTGTGCAAATATTTGTTGATGATATTATTTTTGTTTCTACTAATGCGTCGTTGTGTAAGGATTTTGCTAAGTCTATGCAGGCATAATTTTAAATGAGTCTGATGGGAGAACTTAAGTTTTTTATGGGAAATCAAATTGATCAAAGACCAGAAGGCACATACATTCATCAAAGCAAATATACAAAGGAACTTCTGAAGAAATTCAATTTATGAGAATGTAAGCTAGCAAAGACTCCAATGCATCCTACATGCATTTTGGAGAAAAAAAGGTAAGCAGTAAGGTAAATCAGAAGCTTTTCAGAGGTATGATAAGTTCTCTTATGTATCTAACAGTTTCTAGACCTGATATCTTGTTTAGTGTATGCTTATGTGCTCGCTTCCAATCAGATCTTAGGGAAACTCACTTAATTTTTGTTAAGAGAATCTTTAGGTATCTGAAAGGTACTACTAATCTTGGTTTATTTTATAGAAAATCAAGTGAGTATAAATTAGCAGGCTATTCTGACGCTGACTATGATGGAGATAGAATTGAAAGAAAAAGTACATCTGGAAGTTTCCAATTTCTGGGAGATAACTTAATCTCATGGTCCAACAAGAGACAAACAACAATTGTGCTATCAACAGCTGAAGCTGAATACATTGCAGCTTCTAGATGTAACACTCAGATACTCTGGATGAAAAGTCAGCTGGAAGATTATCAGCCATCTGAGAGTAACATTTCTATTCTCTGTGATAATACTTCTGCTATCTATTTATCGAAGAATACTATCTTGCATTCTAGGGCTAAGCATATTGAAATAAAACATCACTTTTTACGTGACTATGTTCAGAAGGGAATTTTTCACTTAAAATTTGTTGATACAGACCATCAACGAGCTGATATCTTTACAAAACCCCTTGCTGAAGATAGATTCACATTCATTCTGGAAAACCTATTTATGAAACCATGTCCAGAATGAAAAGATGTTATTCAGAATGTAAAGTCTCTAGAACTCTAGGTAAGATTCTGAGGTTGTTCTACTTTCTAACTCTAAAACATGAAGCTTTCTGAAGTAAGGACGTTTTTATGAATCATAAAGGTTCTCAGAAGCAATCTTATCAATTTATCTTCCTGATTCTGAATAGTTGTTACATTTAATTTTTGTCTTGTCATTTGATTTTGTGTGGTTCTTAGTGGAGACAATTGTCCCACTTTTTGAGCATGCGTGATTAAAGCGTGACACATTGTGTTTAACAATTATTGGAATTAGGTTTAAACCTTTATACTTCCCCCCATGTCTGTGCACACCTTTTGTCATCATTGCTAAGATTGTTTATTTAAACTCACATCACTCACATTTTCACACTACGCGCACATTTATCCTACACTTTCAAGTTTTTTCAAACCTCAAACTCTCTCTCTCTCTCTCTCTCTCTCTCTCTCTCTCTCTCTCTCTCTCTCTCTCTATATATATATATATATATATATATATATATATATATATATATATATATATATATATATATATATATATATATATATATATATATATATATATATATATATATATATATATATATATATATATATATATATATATATATATATATATATATATATATATATATATATATATATATATATATATATATATATATATATATATATATATATATATATATATATCTCAATTGTTATTCATCTTCATCCTTTCTCACTCAAATGGCTTAACAACAATCTTTAATGGCTCAACAATCTTCAAAGCCTGCTGAACAACATAGTAGATCAAAGGCTGCTCAACAACAACTGGTTCAACAACAGTTTCAACAACTTCAAATAGATCATGCTAGATCTCACCCTAGATTTGTATCTATTGAAGGGACTTCTTTAGTCAAGGAAGAAATAAACGGCAGTATTACTTTGGTGGATAACTATCCTATCTTCACGAAGATCGATCCACCATATATTTTAGCACATTACATGTATATCTGTCTTGAAGAGGGTATTGATCCGATGGTAGATCCTTTAAATCTTCTGGATAACTACCCAGTTGTTCCACCGCCTCCTCCTTCTTCCCCAAACCCTTAGTTTTTCTCTTATCTTCGCACTTGTGTTGAAATTTTTTTATGTTTTTCTTGTTGCATTTTGTTTGTAGCCATTTTTAAGTACTTTGTTATTTCATTATGATGTTCATCAAACTGTAATTTGCACAGCCCTTTGGCATGTTTTTCTATCAATGAAGTTATTTTTGTTTTTTTCTTTATTTATCTTGTCTTGTTTCTTTTTTATTGATGACAAAAGGGGAGAAAACATAACATTTTAAAGGGGAAGAATTAAGAGTTTATTTTGATATCTAAACTCCTGAGTAAAAAAACCCAAACATTGTTTAAATGTCTCTGTTAACAAATACTTCAAGAAAAGTTTGTTAAGTGTTTTTGCAGGGTTAAGAATGTCAAGAATCAGAATGGCTTGTTAAGATTCTTTCTCAAGAATCAGAATGTTTCTCAAAGAAGTTTCTGAAGAAATGTCTTTAAAGAAGTTTTTGAAGAAAGATCTTTTGAAGGTCTACCAAAAGGATGATGTTATCAACCAGTGTTCTGGACAACATCAATCAACTTCTGAAGTTAAACCAGATTCTGCCTAATTATTCATTCTAATACTTCAAAAGGTAAATCAGGAAAGTGTTCTTTCATTCTGAGTTTATTTTTGTAAGAATATACATCTCAGGGGGAGCTTTGTGCTTTTGTAAGATGTATTCTTCTATGATTACCCTCTACAAGATTATTAATCAAAATACATGTTTTGTCATCATCAAAAGGGGGGAGATTGTTATAAAAAGATTTGGTTCTGCATCTACCTTGAGTTTTGATGATAACAATGTTGTATTTATGTGAGAACAATTTTGGTACCCTAATGGTTTGTTATTGTGTAGCTTTAACAAACAGTTCTGGTTCTGATCATATGATGTGCAACATCATTAGTTTTTGAACCTTGCGTTCCTAATTCGCTTCTGCATTGCAATTAGAAATTCTGAAAGACGTCAATATTGTTGCTGCAATATTCTTTCTGCTTCTGTGTTATCTCACCAATCAGAAGCTTCTGAGGAGACTTTGTATTGTTGTTGCAATGTTCTCTCAGTTTTTGCTTCTGGATGTGACTCTGATCAAAGGGATTTTGAAGAATGGCAAGCTTCTAAAGTTGTGTTGTGTAGCTGAAGATTCTGAATATCTCAAGACAAACAATTGAAGTTATCGAGGTTCTGATTGAGGTTTCTGAAGATTCTGAAGACACTGAAGAACTCAAGCCAGACTACTGGCACTGTCAAGGTTCTGGCTCAAGGTTCTAAGTTTTCTGAATCCATCTCTCTATTTATTCATTTCATGCTTCAATCATCTTTTATCAGAAGCCAATGAATCTGAAGATAAGATTAAATAGGAATGTAATAAAGTAGTACATAGTACAAATCGAACAACCTTACCACTACCTGATTTGATGGGCAAGGACTGTTGTCATACCCTTAAATTTGCCCTCCATTTTTTCTTTTTACCTGACCCAAAGTTTGAGACCTATCTAACCTCATTCATGTCTTATTTGTGTGCATCATTCATTCATTCATTATTAACACTTGCAAACAAACATCATAGATTTAAGGTTTTGGTTAACAAAAATCAGGGTTTTGGCTTAAAGATTATGGTATTGCTCATCATATGGGTTGAAACTCTAATTGCTTGATTCTTTGGAACCTTAATTCTTGAGGTCTACACCATGAAATTCATCTGGGTAGCCTAACCCTAATTCTTGACTATGCTCCTTTGGGATCTTGTTGCTTGACTTTTTTTTGCATTGACTTGACTTCTAAACCCAAATAGCGGGTCCATGGTTCGAGATGTTGCTCGGGGAGCTTTGTGATGTGTTTGAAACCCTAATCATGGATATGTGGTACTCAGGTGCTTTGCTGGGTTGACTTACTGATATAAGGTTCATCAACACCCTAGTTATTGATCTGGGAGGTTTGTAAATCATGTGGTTTTCATTGAGGTAGTGGGAACCCTGGTTGTGGTTCAGGGCATTGATACACCACTTGAGTGGGCTTCTCACCTGGCTCGAGATTCTTGGTTGATAGATAGCTTTGAACTTTGACCTAGTAAACCCTAATGCATGGTGTTATGTGATTGATTCAAGGGATGTTTGCATTCATGTTTCATTGACCTCATGGTCTCATGATCCGTTTGATCTGAGTCTTACTTCATTCCCACTTCATCCATTATTTTCATGGTTTTATTAAAATGTCAAGATTCATTCATGCTTTGATTTATAGTCCCATTAATATAATTTCATTGTCCATTTGATCAAGTCATTCCATGACCCATTGTAGCGGGGTATTCGTTACCATTAGAGATATTGACTAAATCCAAGGTAAACCATACAAGTCGAGTCGCCACCGCACTTCTATTTATCCAAAGGAATGGTTAGAAAGCGAACAAAAACCTAAAAGTTTTATCGAATCAAAAACTAGTAAAAATGTCAGAGATCTGGGTAAGGGGGTTGGTTATGCAATGGGAAGGTTTTAAGCACCCAAAACATCCTAGGTACTCATAGGGAGCTCTTTTCATAAGTGTTTTGAAGGAGAATTGCCATCCAAGGCGCAACGGAATTTAAAAATTTCTCCATTTAGTGATCCTTACGAATGGGCATGATCAGTGATAGAATCGTTACCTCTTGTGGCGATCACGAACGTTGAACGATGACAACGCCTCTACTCAATCCACACGAACGGATTCCTTCAATCTCAGTGCTAGTTGCTATGAATGAAGGCTTTGAGTGAGAGAGAGGGAAACGAAATTCCAATTAGAGAGTGACAATGCTTCTACCCAAGGGTTCTATTTATAGAACCACTTGTGTGGGCTTCAAGCTAAAAAGCCCACTTAAGTGTATTTTGGCCCATATCTTATAATATGCCCAAAATCACTTAAGCGTATGGTACCTTACCATATTTCGTATTCCACTTAAGTGCACCGTACCTTACGATGTTCCTTAGTTACTTTATCTCTCATCAATCCGTCCTTTGTGTGTGACCCTGTAGGTTTTCGCGACATTGGCAATTATATTAAATCACGCATTTAACATAATAAATAGTGAGCGGTATCTAGCAACACATCACTGCTACCCAAGTCACGAAAATTTCATGTGATCTGACAAATCCTTCTGTGATAATAATTATGTGTATAATTACCCTTTTGCCCTTATGTCTATATTGAACACAAGGCATAGACCGTGTCATCCTTGTCCAGTTCAATATTGGGCCCATAGACATTTATCCTGTTACGCAGGATGGGCAAATTCCGTCTAGGTCACTCATGTCCCTCAGCATGCTTCTTGGAGTACACATCAAGTGTCTTTATGGTTATCCAGTTACGGACAATGTTGGATCAGCAATAAAGCACTCGACTCTACATCTAGGATCCATAGTGGTTTCAGGTCGAAGAGTGGTATACACCATTATCACCATGAGAATAACTTATGACACTTTGCATAACATTCTATATAGTATTCTCATAGTGGGTCAATCCAGTATAAATATTACTCTTAATATTCATACCTATGTTTAAGACATGATAACTCTTTATCCATGATCCATGAGATGTGATCATCAATCTACAAACATAATAGTCTTAAAGCTTTAATGTTATCCCTCTTCACAATAAAGCTCGACTACGGATACTTTAAGAATAGTGTCCTTATGTTTAATGTGATCTCATGATTAAGTCATACTTGATACATTAAACAGACTAGCTATTCTAGGGACTTTATTAAACAAACATAATAAATAAAAAGCCTTTTATTATTAATAAATAATTCGATACAAGTACCAAAAGTATTGGCCTCTAGGGCTTACACCAACAATCTCCCACTAGCACTAGAGCCAATCAGGCATACCCCTAATGCCCATAGATCTAGTATGGCCATCATGCTTCTGTTGCGCAAGAGGCTTTGTCAGTGGGTCAGCAATATTGTCAAGTGTAGGTACTCTACATATTTTCACATCTCCTCTATCTATTATCTCTCGAATGAGATGATAACGCCTAAGTATGTGTTTGGATCGTTAGTGAGATCTAGGCTCCTTAGCTTGTGCGATAGCACCATTGTTATCACAATAGAGACCAATGGGATCCACAATGCTAGGAACTATTTCAAGTTCACTAATGAACTTTTTGATCCAAACAGCTTCCTTTGCTGCACTTGAGGCAGCAGTATACTCGACCTCGGTTGTAGAATCAGCAACTGTATCTTGCTTTGAACTTTTCTAGCTCACAGCGCCACCATTTAAGCCAAACACATAACCATTGGAATCATTCATATTAAAGCGTCTCAACACTTTGTCTATGTACTCTGACTTAGGCCAAGCAATTTTGTGATCTATCTCTATAGATTCTGATTCCTAATATATAGGCTGCTTCACCTAGGTCCTTCATAGAAAAGCATTTCCCCAACCAAGACTTTACTTGTTGCAGGGTAGGGATATCGTTTCCAATGAGTAATATGTCATTTACATATAATACCAAGAAAACGATCATGCTCCCACTAACCTTCTTGTAGACACATGGCTTATCTTTGTTCTTGATGAATCCATGAGTAATACATCACCTTGATCAGTTATGAGATATCCATATATCTCAGGTAGGTGACGTATCCTGCTCGACCTACGCTGGTCTTGTTCTACTTGAGCAGGTTGCTCTTACACAATTATTTGTGTTTCCTGCTCTAATTCCTCCATAGGTGTATCAATGCTTTGTGATTCTTGAATTTCTTCAAGCTCTACTTTCCTCCCACTGATTCCTTTGGAAATAAAATCCTTTTCTAGGAAAACTCCAGTTCGAGCGACAAACACTTTTCACTTAGAAGGATTGTAGAAGTAATACCCTCTTGTTTCTTTAGGATACCCCACAAATAAGCATTTGTCAGATTTGGGCTCAAGCTTAGTTGAAATTGTCGTTTCACATAAACTTCGCAACCCCAGATCTTCATGTAAGACATATGTGGTTTCTTACCACTCCATATCTCATATGGTGTCTTTTCAACCTTTTTGGATGGAACACGGTTAAGTGTGTAAGCTTCTGTCAATAGTGCATGTCCCCAAAAGGAGTTTGGAAGATCGGCGTGACTCATTATGGATCAGACCATGTCTAACAGGGTTCGATTTCTTCTCTCAGATACACCATTCCATTGGGGTGTTCCAGGAGGAGTGAGTTGGGATAGGATCCCACACTCTTTCAGATGGTCATCAAACTCTAGGCTTAAATACTCACCACTTCATTCTTGAATTCCTTGAACTTTTCAAAGGACTCTGATTTGTGTTTCATTAAATACACATAACCATATCTACTGAAATCATCAGTGAATGTGATGAAGTACTGAAAACCTCCTCTGGCTGGTATGTTCAGTGGTCCACATACATCAGTATGTATGAGGGCCAAAAGATAATTAGCTCTTTCACCTTTTCCTATGAATGGAGACTTTGTCATCTTTCCAATTAAACAAGATCTGCATGTCTCATATGATTCATAATCAAAAGAGTTCAAGAGTCCATCTTTATGGAGTTTGGAAATACGCTTCTCATTTATGTGGCCTAATCGACAATGCCAAAGGTAAGTTGGATTCAACTCATCAGGTTTCATCCTTTTAGTATTAATGTTATAAATAGGCATTTCAAGATCAAGGACATATAGTCCATTGTTCATTTGTGCAGTAGCATAGAATATATCATTCAAATAAATTGAGCAACAATTGTTCTTTATTATAAATGAAAAACCGAATTTGTCCAAACAAGAAACGGAAATAATATTCCTGCTAATTGCAGGTACACAATAACAGTTCTCTAACTGAATTATTAAACCACTAGGTAAAGTCAATACATAAGTTCCTACGGCTAAAGCAGCAACCTTTGCTCCATTGCCAACTCGTAGGTCGACTTCACCTTTTGCCAAATCTCTACTCCTTCTTAGTCCCTACACATTTGTATAAATGTGAGAACCACATCCAGTATCTAATACCCATGATGCAGAAGTAGATAAATTAATTTCAATAACAAAAATACCTGAAGTTGAAGTCTCTACTCCATTCTTCTTATCTTTCAGGTGTTTTGGGCAGTTTCTCTTCCAGTGTCCGGTCTTACCGCAATGGAAGCAGGTGCCTTCTTTTGCTATGCCTCCACTAGGCTTTAAAGCAGCAACAATTGACTTTTCCCACACTGTCTGATTCCTGATTCCATTGATCAATTGAAGCACTTCTAGCTCAAATAAAGAGCTGATTTTTTGTATGTAGACCCTTGTGGACATATGGAGGACCATGGAAAAGAGTTTCACCCAAAGAATCAGAAATAAATTGATTTTATACCAAACCCTAGTTTTAGGGCAAAATGATCAAGAACTGATTGCATTGATTGCCAATGGATCTTTCTGAGATAATTGTGAATCTTCCTAGGCCAAGATGCCTCTCTAATCATGACATGGATGAGCTCCTCTACTTCCAACCAAACATTGTCTGTTGCAGGTAGCCAAGAAACCCTAATTTCCTGATTAAATCCAAACGAACACTCTAATAGCTCTGAATCCTTCACTAATGAACTGAGGACCATAATAAGATACTTGGACCCCCCTGAGACCCTTGAGACTTATATACTTAGAAAATGAAGTCCAATTCTCAATCTTGCTTTGTGTGGGCTCCTTCTGTTAAGGAGTGATCGATCAAAACCTGATCTCCATGTCACTAATGCAGTATGCAATGAGTATAACCTAATATGATGCTAATGAAGTGTAAAACATAATCCCATGCTTCTAGGAAAAATGAAGGGTAAATTTTGGGGTATTACAGCTGCCCCTATTCAATCAACTGGAAACCCAAAAGGAAGATAGCAATGGCTTTTGCACTTTCGAGGTATCAAGTGATTGAATACGATAAAAGCCCGAAAATTTACACTGAAGTTAAAAAATGAAGTAACAATCCCTGTCAGAATCGGCCAAGAGGTGGTCTTGAAAAAGAATCCATCTGGTACAGTGAGAGTCGGTCTGAACACCGAAACAAGGAATGTTAGTCTGAATACCAAAATAAATGGTAACACAGAAATAACCATGGCCTGAATGCCGCTCATCAATCTGAATACTGGAAATGACTTCGATCTGAGCATCAGACGATACTTGATTATCAAACATCGGTCTGAACACCGGGAAACTAGCCTGAATGCCACTTCGGTCTGAATACCGGAAAACTGGCATGAATGCCACAAGTTGCATCGACTTGAATGTCGGAAACTTCTTCGATCTGAACATCAGAAGATATTAGATTATCAAACATCGGTCTGAACACCGGGAAACTGGCCCGAGTGTCACTTCGGTCTGAATACCGGAAAACTCGCCTGAATGCCACAAGTTGCATCAACCTGAATGTCAGAAACTTCTTCGATCTGAACATCGGAAAACTGGCCTGAATGCCACTTCGGTCTGAATACCAGAAACTTGGCCTGAATGCCAAAAGTTGCGTCGACCTGAATGTCGGAAACTTCTTCGATCTGAACATCGGAAAACTGGCCTGAATGCCACTTCGGTCTGAATACCGGAAACTTTCATGCCTATCAGCATCGGCAGAAATAGGGAAAATGATAATTGAGGCGGCGCGTGGGCCAACGACCCCTGCTGGGAATAATAAAGATAAGTCATGAACAATCTTCAGTCTGAGTACTGGAAACAACTTCTGGCTTATCACTTGGGATGCCGAGAATGGCTTATGCTTTACATGCGTATTTTTAAATTTTTCAATGGCGTAATGCTCCATGAAAATGGAAATGCTACACAATTTGGGAGGATGCAATGCAATATGATTCTACATGCAGGGATACGAAATGCTTGATTAGAGAGAACGCTAAGCTGAGGCAAGGAATTCTGCTGGGGAAATGATCACCATCTTCTGGACCCTAGCAAGGTTGTTGGAGATGCACAACACAAAGAAATCTGTGGGGAAATGACCCACCACACGGTGTTCTGGAAAATAACAAAATACCGAGGCTCTGACTGGGGAGAGAATGACACTGAAAACTTGCTGCTGAGGAAAGTGACAGTGGTTCTGGCAACCATAATCTACAAGAGAGACGACTCAGCAGGGGAAGCAAACACCGATACAGTACCGAGATTCTGCTTCAAGGAAAGAGACCATGGGTCTAGCGTCGAGATCATCGATCTGGCATCGAACTCTGAGGAGCAGCCGCTTCTGCTGGGAAGATACAGTCTGGCACTGTCAACTCCGCTGGGGATATACAGTCTAACATTGTCAACTCCGCTGGGGATATACAGTCTGACACTGTCAACTCCGCTGGTGAATGTATAATATGAAACAAATGCTTGGGAAAGTACAGCAGTGAGAGCCTGCTGGGGATTGAAGAATCCAACGCTCGGACCAACTCTATAGGGATAAGATATCAAATTCCAACTGTTGAGGCAAAACATCCGCGATCATTTGATAGGGACCTTAAGGAAATTCCCCGAGTGTACCTGTTTTGAATAGACGATCCCAAGCACTTAAAATTTACAACAATTTTAAATGTTTATTAAGCACGTACCTGTAAAGCTCTTATGTTTCATGATGCAATGTTTATCAAAAATTCGGACGTCATTTTTGCAAACAAAACAATAAAATGAAAATGAACACAGAGATGCACTGAATATCATGATTTTATTGATTGAGTGGCCTCTGAATAGGTATATACATAAGGAAGCAATCCCTGGAAAGAGGTATTTGCACAACAGATAAAAACAGAAATTAATCTAATGGAAATGTGAAATGGATTTCTATCGGGTTCCAACTCTGCTATGATTCGCTCGTCTTCAAGATCCTCCAGATGATCAGCTTTCTAACAAAGGTGATTGGACTGTTTCCTATCCTTCATAAGTTTCCGGTTATTGACACGAGATGATATTTTGAACTACTCAGAACGCAGCCATTCGCTTAATCCCTAACTTTTGCCTGGACCGCCCTTTCGGGTTTTCAATCCACCGGGATACCCATTTTTTAATTACTAACTTTTGCCCGAACCTTTTCATTTTCTTGGTTCGCCGGGATGCCCATTTTTTTTGCCTGGACTATTCTTTTTATCGTCCAGCGGGTCTATTTTATGCGAAGTATTTTTTAACTGCGTCTGAGTTCACAGGGGAAGTGAAGTTTTCACCATCCATAGTTGCAAGCATTAAGGCTCCACCATCAAAAACCTTGGTGACAATATATGATCCATCATAATTAGGAGTCCACTTGCCCTTGTGATCTGTCTGAGGAGGAATGATCCTTTTCAACACTAAATCTCCGACTTGGAAGCATCGAGGACGCACTTTCTAATCAAAGGCTCTCTTCATCCGACTTTGATACAACTGCCCATGACAAATGGCTGCCATTCGCTTCTCTTTGATAAGACTCAACTCATTGAACCTTGTCTGAATCCATTCAGCTTCGTCTAACTTGACATCCAACATGACTCTTAGAGAAGGAATCTCCACTTCAACAGGTAGGACTGCTTCCATACCATACACAAGGGAATAAGGGGTTTCCCCCGGTCGATGTACGTACTGAAGTACGGTACCCATGTAAGGCGAAGGGTAGCATCTCATGCCAATCTCTGTACGTAACGACCATCTTCTGCACAATCTTCTTTATGTTCTTATTTTCTGCCTCAACAACACCGTTCATCTTAGGACGATAAGGGGAAGAGTTGTGATGTTGAATGTTGAAGTTCTTGCACAACTCTTTCATCATTTTGTTATTGAGATTAGAACCATTATCAGTAATGATTCTTTCGGGAATCCCATAACGACAAATGATTTCTTTCTTGATGAATCGGGCAACCACATGTCTGGTGACCTTCGCAAATGACACTGCTTCGACCCACTTGGTGAAATAGTCAATGGCAACAAGGATGAAGCGATGCCCATTGGAAGCAGTCGGCTCAATCTTTCCCATCATATCAATGCCCCACATAGCAAACGGCCATGGCGAATACATCACATTCAGAGGATTTGGCGGGACATGCACCTTATCAGCATAAATCTGGCATTTATGACACTTCCGAGCATATTTGAAACAATCAGATTCCATGGTCATCCAGTAATAACCCGCTCTCAACAATGTCTTAGCCATTGCATGTCCGCCGGCTTGAGTATCAAAGGAGCCTTCATGAACTTCCTGCCTTAACATGTCTGCTTCGTGTCTATCCACGCATCTGAGCAAAACCATGTTGAAGTTCCTCTTATACAGCACATCGTCTTTGTTCAAGAAGAAACTGTCTGCCAATCTTCTCAAAGTCTTTCTATCATTGTTGGATTCCCCTGCAGGGTACTCTTGATTCTTCAGAAAGCACTTGATGTCGTGGTACCAGGGCTTGTCATCAACTACCAGTTCAGCATCAAACACATATGCGGCCCTATCAAGGCGCATACTATCGATCCTGGGAGCATAGTTCCACCGAATCACCTTGATCATGGAGGACAGAGTAGCTGAAGGTGAGAAAAACAAGAAAGGGGGGTTTGAATTGTTTGGAAAAATAAGCGCTTTTCAAAATGAAAATCACACAAGGATTTTATACTGGTTCGCTTATAACACAAAGCTACTCCAGTCCACCCGGCCGAGGTGATTTCGCCTTCAACAAGGACTTAATCCACTAATCTTGAAAGATTACAACCAACGTCTAAGAGAAAGATCTCTTAGTCCTCTCAAGTATACAGACTACACAGAGTCACTTGAGGAAATAAACAAACAATAGATAAAAGATTTATGTAATCTAGAGTGCTTCTAAGATAAGCAAATATTACAATAGTAAGAACAAAGTGTTTCACGTTATAAGCAAAAGCTTCGTGAAGATTTAGAGAGCAAGAGTGTTTTCTTGAGCGTTGATGTTTCAGTATAATTTCTGCTTGTATGTGTTGTATGTTGAATGTTGATTTGCAGTCCTTTATATAGAAGAGTGAGGTAGTAGTTGAAACTGATGAGTAATAAGATGATTTTACGCCATAACATAAATAGCTTTTGCAGAATAACTTTCTCTCCTTGAAATGACTACTTACCACATATAGTATCTTCTTTATTGAAATTGGAGATTAACGTCTCTTTTTGTTTTAGGAAATCCATTTGCAAATCTTTACTTGACTTCAACGTTACTCTTTCATAATTAGCAAATCCATAATCAGAGTCTTCGTGTATATGAGAATCTTGGAGTTTTGCTTCTGATGTTGATCTTTCAGATAGCGCTGATAAGTTCTGGAGTTTAGAGATACCGTTGTTCAGAGTCAGAACTTCTAGAGCTTACTTCTTGTTCAGATGCTTCTGATACTTTGCTGTTTTGCTCAGAGTTAGACTTTCTTGAACGTGTCTCCACTTCAGATGCTTCTGATCATTTGATAATTTGTATCTAATCTGGTTCTGTATCTGATGACATCATCAGATTTCTTCCTTCTTTCTTTAGAATCCTGCACACTTAGAAACTTTTCGTTAGGGTGCCATTTTTGGTTTCATCCTTTGTTATCATCAAAATCAAGGAATCTGTTGTAGAACAATTTTTGTTCTTATAATCTCCCCCTTTTTGATGATGACAAAACAAACTTAATTAGCAGATGAAACATGAATAATATCAGATCAGATAGATAAGAGCTCCCCCTGAGTTAGTGCTAGGGAGTTTAGAAGTTCTTACCAGAGTTTCTTAAGTAAAGAGGTTTCTTGATACCTTCTGCAATTTCTTAAGTCCAGGTTAGATAAATTTATTTTTAAGAAAAATATGTTGCAGAATGCTTAAGGTATTTAGACAATATTTTCATCAGAGCTATTAATGACTTCTCCCCCTTTTTGTCAGAATCAAAAAGACATAGCAAAAAAATAAATAATTGAAGAGAAAAACATTGTATTTAGATAGAAGCACAAAGGCAAAAGGAACAAGAAAACATCAGATTCAGAGAAAGCAAAATGAAACAACAAGCAAGCAAAATAAATCCTAAGTGCCTAGGGGTTCGGAGGCGGAGGCATTCTCTGAAGCAACATAGCAAGCATGTTCTGGATGTTGTCGTTGACAGTATCTTGCTTGTCCATTCTGGCACGGAGTTCATTCTGATCTTGCTTAAGTTCTTTCAGAGTCTGAAGAACCATAGGGATGACAGAAGAGGACTCCCCCAGAGTCAGAGCCTGCTGTGCTTCAGCAGCAGCTTGTGCTTCTGCATCCGCCAGAGCCTTAGCTTCAGCTTCCTTTTCCCTTAGGATTTCAGCTTGACGAGCCTTTTCTTCTTCCAATCTTCTGGCTTCTTCAGCTTCTCGCGCAAGTCTCTCTTCCTCTAGCCTTCTGGCTTCTTCAGCAGCTTCTCTGGAAAGTCTTTCCTGGAGTCTCGCCTCAGCATCTTTGATGTAGCCATTTCTGACTTATTCAGAGATGCTCTTCAGCCTAAAAGCCTCAGAGGTCATCCAGCCAATGACTCTGTTCTAGTGTGTCCTTACAGAGTCAGGATCATCACTGACTTCAGAGTTAGTGGTCAGAGACTTGACCTTTTGTACTGAAGCCCCTGCAACCAGCATGATGGCTTCCTCAAGGGTAGGTATAGAAAGGTCAGGTTCAGAGGTATGAGGTGGAGATGTTGGAGGGCTGAGATTTAGAGTTAGAGGCTCTGGTTCAGTTTCTGATTCAGGTTAAGGTTCAGATCTTTGGGGTGAAGCGTAAAGAGGGTTTAAATCTAAGGGTTCAGTTTCAGTTTCTGATTCAGGTGCAGCAGAGGTGTTTGGTGGGTTGATATCAGAAGTGGGAAGGTCAGAGGGTTGGTCTTCAGAAGGTTTTATTTCAGAAGTAAGGGTAGTTGTTTGTTGTGGTGGTGAAGTTATTTCAGGTTCTGTTGGTTGTTGTGAAGCGAGTTTTTGAGCATAAATTTGAGCTATGGTTGGGGAGTCAGGGTCAGAGTATTCTTGGTCAGAGGAGATAGAAAGATATGGGGGTGATTCTGGTTCTGAGGATGATGAAGAGGAAGTACTTTGGTTCATTTGTTCAGGTTTAGAGGGAGGTATGAAAGTACGGGCGATATTTAAAACTGGTGAAGGCTGTGAAGTTCTGGTGGTTGAAGGTGGAATTTCAGAGGTTGTATAGATGGGTGGTGTTGGGAGAGGATTAGAGGGAGGAGTTGAGGAAACCATCAGAGGTTCAGAGGAAATAAGAGGAACAGACATACCAGTAGAAATTTGCAGAGGAGCTGGAGATCTGCTTCCAGAAGATTCTCCAAGTCTTGCCTTCTTAGCCTGTGATGCTATCTTCTTCTCAGAGAGACCTCTCTTGTATCTGACGAAGTCTTCTTCTGAATCTAGACAATCGTCGAGGCTGAAGTCAGATATGTCAACACCTTCATCCAGCAGACGCTGAAGATAGATAGCAACCGCATCTCTGGGTTCATTCTTGAAGAACCTTGCAAGACCATGGGGCAGCTTCCTCTGATCTTTCAAGGCATCCCAGGAGGTATCCATAGTGGGTCTGACTTGAATCTTCTTTATTATTCCCATACTCTTGAGATTTCTGGCGTTCAGAGGCTTCCCAATGTCTATTGCCAGATCTTGCATCAGCTTGGCCTTCTCCAGATGATCCACCAATCCATTCTCAATGAAGACATCAGATATGAGCCTTCCCAGAGGGATGTAGGATCTGGGCTTCATGTTGTTTTTGGTCTCCCTGACAGAATCTCTTAGATATCTGAAGAGAAGTGCAGGAAGGCAGATCTTCACACCCTTCTGAATGCAGTACAGAATGCACTTCTGATCTGCATTGATGTAATCAGAGGAGTTGGAGGCTGGGCGGTGGTGAATAGTTCCCAGAATAATCTTCAGCCATACTCTGAGGTTCTGATGCAGCTCTTTGTTCTTTGAAGGATTTCCTTCAGCGTTGGGTTTGAAAATGGTTGGATTGATTACATCAGTAATGCGCTTTGACCTAGGAGGGATGTTGTAAATCCTTTTTCCTCCATCTCTCTCCATGTTCAGTAAAGAGGCAATTGATTCTTCAGTGATGACAATCTTTACCCCCAAAACATGTGAGACGATGAAATGATCATCAGCATCTGCAAATCTCCAGAACTCCTTGATGAGAAGTGGGTAAACAGGGCCATAGAGCCTTTGGAAGTAGTTTCCCCATCCTTGTTTACGAAGCTCTTCAGTAAGATCAACGCCATTTCTCTTCAAGTTGTCGAAATCTACTAGCGTTTCACACAACACGTCCAGTCCTTCAAAAGGGGTTGCAAGGTTTATATAGGGTTCACGGTCAAGAACATGGGGTTCTTTGTAAACAGGGGTGATAGAGACGCCTGTAACCGTTGGAGTTGGAATGCTTGAAGTTTGAGCAGTTGAGCTTGATTCCACTTGTTGAGAAAAATTAAACACTTCTTGTTGTTGAGCGTCCATGGTGAAGAAGAAGATGAAGATTGCAGAAATGCTTCAGAGAGGTTTAGGGTTTTAGAGAGGGTTTGAGAGTGAGTGAGAGTGAAAAGTGTGTGAAATGTGAGAAAAGTGTTTAAATACTCTATGTAAAACACATGCAAAACGACACATCAAATTGCGTTAGTACAAAGCTCAAGATTGCACGCTTGGGGGAAAAATGATTACAGCTAATTAATGAATGTCTAATCCCAACAGTACGCACACTGCTCAAGGAGATTTCAAACGTCTGTCCTTTGAATTTCTTTTGACAGCTGTCTAGAAGTTCTAGGGTTAGACGCTTAGTGCTCCACGTGTTGATGTATCTGATCTTCAGGAATACCAAAAGATTGATTCCTGGAGATTTCTAACTCAGATATCTTCTTAACTTGTAGAAGTATCAGAGTCAGAGGCAGAAGAACATTTGTTTATGTCAGAGTCTCATTTTACATTTTCAGAGCCACACTTCATTCTGGGCAATTTTGAATGTTCAGATTTTCTAAGATAAACAGAAATCTATCTTCAGCTAGAGGCTTAGTAAAGATATCTGCCCATTGATGATCTGTATCAATGAACTTCAATGTTACTATCCCTTTCTGAACATAGTCTCTGATAAAATGATGTTTTATTTCAATGTGTTTAGCTCTGGAATGTAGAATGGGATTCTTACTTAGACAAATGGCAGCAGTATTATCACAGAAGATAGGAATGTTACTCTCAAAAATTTGCAGATCTTCTAACTGATGCTTCATCCAGAGCATCTGAGTTGTGCACAGTGATGCTGAGATATATTCTGCTTCTGCAGTTGATAGAGCGATAGTTGACTGTCTTTTGCTAGCCCAGGATATCAGATTGTTTCCCAGAAGCTGGCAATTTCCAGATGTGCTTTTTCGTTCTAATCTATCTCCTGCATAATCTGCATCACAGTAACCAGAAAGTCTATACTCTGATGTTTTCTTATACATCAGGCCCAGGTTAGGAGTTCCTTTCAGATACTTAAGAATTCTCTTAACTGCTGTTAAATGAGATTCTCTAGGATCTGATTGGAATCTGGCACAGAGACAGACGCTAAAGAGAATATCAGGACGAGTAGCAGTCAGATAGAGAAGAGAGCCTATCATACCTCGATAGAGCTTCTGACAAACCTTGTTGCTTACCTCTTCCTTTTCAAGAATGCAAGTTGGATGCATTGGAGTTTTTGCAGAGTTGCAATCAGTCATGTCAAACTTCTTCAGAACGTCTTTAATGTACTTGCTTTGATGAACGTACGTGACTTCTGGAGTTTGATTAATTTGAATTCCCAGAAAGAACTTTAGTTCTTGCATTAAACTCATTTCAAATTCTGCCTGCATTAACTTAGAAAATTCTTGGCAAACAGAGATATTAGCAGAACCAAAAATAATATCATCAACGTAAATCTAGCATATCATGAGATCATTATTAAGGTTTTTACAAAAGAGTGTAGAATCAACTTTCCCTCTGATAAAATTTTGTTCCAGAAGAAAATTGCTTAATCGTTCATACCAAGCTCTGGGAGCTTGTTTAAGTCCATATAAGGATTTCTTAAGTTTAAAAACATGTTCTGGAAAATTTGAGTTTTCAAAACCTGGAGGTTGGTTGACATACACTTCTTCTGAAATATAACCATTAAGGAATGCACTCTTGACATCCATTTGGTATAATTTGATAGAGTGATTAATAGCAAAAGATACAAGAAGACGAATAGATTCTAACCTTGCGACTGGAGCAAAAGTTTCATTAAAATCAATACCTTCTTGTTGACTATAACCTTGAGCTACCAGTCGAGCTTTGTTTCTGACGACTTCTCCTTTCTCATTCAGCTTGTTTCTGAATACCCATCTGGTTCCAATAACATGAGTGCCTCTGGGCTTTGGAACAAGATCCCAGACATCATTCTTTGTGAATTGATCTAATTCTTCTTGCATGGCTGAAACCCAGTCATTATCTTGAAGTGCTTCATCACAGGACATAGGCTCAATCAGAGACACTAGTCCCAGAGGAGTATCTTCAGAGGTCCTGAAGGTAGATCTGGTTCTGACAGGTTCGTCCTTGTTTCCCAGAATCAAATCTTCAGATATCTTAATACGACTTTTGACTTTCTTTGGAATTTCTGGGGATTTTATTTCTTCAGAGTTCTGAATGACAGTTGCTTCTGGAATTTTATCAGATCCTGCAAGAGTGATTTCTAAATCTGCAAAATCTTCAACTAGCTTTAACTTTTCAGGGTCAAGCTTATCATCAAATCTGACATGAATAGATTCTTCCACAATTTTGGTTTCTGTGCTGTATACTCTGTAGCCTTTAGAGCGTTCTGAGTATCCTAACATAATACCTTTCTGTGCTTTGGAATCAAACTTGTTCAGATGTTCTTTAGTGTTTAAGATCAAGCAAGAACATCCAAAAGGATGAAAATATGAAATGTTTGGTTTTCTTCCTTTACACAGTTCATAGGGAGTCTTTTCCAGAATAGGTCTTATAGAGATTCTATTCTGAATGTAACATGCTGTATTTACAGCTTCTGCCCAAAAATGCTTTGCCACATTAGTTTCATTGATCATGGTTCTGGCCATCTCTTGGAGTGTCCTATTCTTCCTCTCTACAACTCCATTTTGTTGTGGAGTTCTAGGGCAGGAGAAATCATGGGATATTCCATTAGAGTCAAATAATTCTTCAAAATCTTTGTTTTCAAATTCTCCACCATGATCACTTCTGACTCTAATAATTTTAGAGTCAAATTCTTTTTGCACTTTGGAATAGAAACTAGTGAATACAGAGTGAGACTCACTCTTGTGCTTTAGGAATTTTACCCATGTCCAGCGACTGTAATCATCAACAATGACTAGTCCATACTTCTTTCCATTAACTGATGTTGTTTTCACAGGACCAAATAAGTCAATGTGAAGAAGTTCCAGAGGCTTAGAGGTAGAAACAACATTTTTCTTTTTAAAAGATGTTTTTGAAAATTTTCCTTTCTGACAAGCTTCACACAGAGCATCTGAAGAAAACTTCAGTTTAGTAGGCCTCTGACTAACTCGAGTTTAGTTAGCTGAGAAAGTTTCCTCATGCTAATGTGGCCCAAGCGTCTATGCCATACCCATTGCTCTTCGTGAACTGACATTAGACATTTAACATTTTGATCTTTTAAATCAGAAAGATTTATTTTGTAGATGTTGTTTTTCCTCTTGCCTGTGAAAAGGACATAGCCATCGTTCTGATTAATGGCTTTACATGTTTTTTGATTGAAGATTACATCATAACCGTTATCACTTAATTGACTTATGGATAACAAGTTATGCATTAATCCTTCTACATAAAGGACATCAGATATAGAGGGAAGAGTACCATTACCAATAGTTTTGGAGCCTCTGATCCTTCCTTTCTGATCTCCTCCGAAGCCTACAAATCCAGCGTCTTTAAGTTCCAGACTTTGGAACATAGACTTTCTTCCCGTCATGTGTCGCGAGCATCCAGAGTCCAGGTACCATGATTGGTGTCTGAACTTTGCTGCATAGGATATCTGCAACATACACAATCTTATCTTTTGGTACCCAGAATCTCTTGGGTCCTTTCAGATTAGTTTTCCCAGAGTTTCTTATAACTTTGGGTTTTCTAGCATTTTTAAATTTTTGTTCTTGTGTGTGTGTGTAATGATATGAAAAGGGAGATTTAAGTTGGTCACTGGTAGAAGTTTTATCTTCCTTAGGATCATACCCAATTCCCTTTTTATTGTTCTGACTTACTCCATAAATCATGGATGCCATAATACTCCTATCTATCCCATTTTTCAGAAATTCTTGAAAGGCTTCTTCGTATTTATAAATTATTTTATTTGAAGTTTGTGGTGCTTGAGACAACGCTTCTTCTAATTCTAAGTTTTTTCTCTTTGCTCCATCTCTTTCTAATGTTAAAGATCTAATAGTATCTTCTTGTGCTAGAATTGTCATCTCAAGTTCACTACATTCTTCAAATTTTGCTTTAAGACAGCCTTTAATGTTTTTAAACTTTTGTTTTAATTTCTGATATGAGTTAAGAGTTTCTGACAAGCATGATTCTAGATCAGATCGAGAGAGTTCAGAAAATACCTCTTCAGATTCTTCATCTGAGCTGCTCCTGGATGTGGTAGCCATAAGTGCCACGTTGGCCTGTTCATCAGAGTCAGATTCTGATGATCCAGATTCACTATCATCCCAGGTAGCCATCAGTCCTTTCTTTGTCCTGAAGGTATTTTTCTTGAAGCTTTCTTTTCTAGAGTTGTCTTTCTTTAGCTTGGGGCATTCATTCCTGTAATGACCTGTTTCTTTACATTCATAACAGGTAATATCTTTGTTAGATTTACCTTTTGAAGTTGATTCTGATCGATCCCCTCTGGGTCTTGGTCTTCTGAAGTTGTTGTTCCTCTTTTTCCAGAGTTGCTTAACTCTTCTGGTTAGTAGGGAAAATTCTTCTTCATCATCAGAATCTTCTAGTTCAGAGTTATCAGTATCTTCAGTTTCTGCCTGGAGAGCTTTGGTTCTGTCAAGTTTGCGTCTTTCAGGTCTGGACTTTAATGCTACAGACTTGTTCCTTTTCTGAGGCTCATCTTCCTCTAGTTCTATCTCATGGCTTCTGAGAGAACTGACAAGTTCTTCAAGGCTAATATTGTTCAGATCCTTTGACAGCTTCAGAGCAGTAACCATAGGTCTCCATTTCTTTGGCAGACTTCTGACTATCTTTTTGACATGGTCTGCAGTTGTGTATCCTTTGTCTAGAACCTTGAGACCTGCAATCAGAGTTTGGAATCTAGAGAACATTGCCTCTATGGCTTCATCATCTTCCATTTTGAAGGCTTCATATTTCTGGATAAGCGCCAGAGCCTTTGTCTCTTTGACTTGAGAGTTTCCTTCATGAGTCATCCTCAGAGAGTCAAGTATATCTTTGGCTGTTTCTCTGTTGGTGATCTTTTCATACTCGTTGTAAGATATAGCATTTAGGAGTATGGTTCTGGCCTTGTGATGATTCTTGAAAACTCGTTTCTGATCATCTGACATCTTACTTCTGGGAACTTCAGCTCCATCCACTGTGACAGGAGGTTTGTATCCATCTGTGACAATGTCCCAGAGTTCAGCATCATAGCCGAGAAAGAAACTTTCAATTCTATCTTTCCAGTAATCAAACTTCTCTCCATCAAAGATAGGAGGCTTAGCATTGTAACTATCCTTTTCATTTGTGTGGGCCATAGTTTTTCTCTTTCTGGATCTCTCTACACTGTTAAGTGTTTGATTAGAAAATCAATAACAGAGCCTAAGCTCTGATACCAATTGAAGGTGAGAAAAACAAGAAAGGGGAGGTTTGAATTGTTTGGAAAAATAAGCGCTTTTCAAAATGAAAATCACACAAGGATTTTATACTGGTTCGCTTATAACACAAAGCTACTCCAGTCCACCCGGCCGAGGTGATTTCGCCTTCAACAAGGACTTAATCCACTAATCTTGAAAGATTACAACCAACGTCTAAGAGAAAGATCTCTTAGTCCTCTCAAGTATACAGACTACACAGAGTCACTTGAGGAAATAAACAAACAATAGATAAAAGATTTATGTAATCTAGACTGCTTCTAAGATAAGCAAATATTACAATAGTAAGAACAAAGTGTTTCACGTTATAAGCAAAAGCTTCGTGAAGATTTAGAGAGCAAGAGTGTTTTCTTGAGCGTTGATGTTTCAGTATAATTTCTGCTTGTATGTGTTGTATGTTGAATGTTGATTTGCAGTCCTTTATATAGAAGAGTGAGGTAGTAGTTGAAACTGATGAGTAATAAGATGATTTTACGCCATAACATAAATAGCTTTTGCAGAATAACTTTCTCTCCTTGAAATGACTACTTACCACATATAGTATCTTCTTTATTGAAATTGGAGATTAACGTCTCTTTCTGTTTTAGGAAATCCATTTGCAAATCTTTACTTGACTTCAACGTTACTCTTTCATAATTAGCAAATCCATAATCAGAGTCTTCGTGTATCTGAGAATCTTGGAGTTTTGCTTCTGATGTTGATCTTTCAGATAGCGCTGATAAGTTCTGGAGTTTAGAGATACCGTTGTTCAGAGTCAGAACTTCTAGAGCTTACTTCTTGTTCAGATGCTTCTGATAACTTTGCTGTTTTGCTCAGAGTTAGACTTTCTTGAACGTGTCTCCACTTCAAATGCTTCTGATCATTTGATAATTTGTATCTAATCTGGTTCTGTATCTGATGACATCATCAGATTTCTTCCTTCTTTCTTTAGAATCCTGCACACTTAGAAACTTTTCGTTAGGGTGCCATTTTTGGTTTCATCCTTTGTTATCATCAAAATCAAGGAATCTGTTGTAGAACAATTTTTGTTCTTACAGTAGCAAGAGCATCTGCCATCTGGTTCTCATCACGAGGTATATGATACAGCTTTACCATTGTGAAGAAAGTCAATAGTCTTCTCGTGTAATCTCTGTAGGGGACCAGATTAGGCTGGAGAGTATTCCAATAACCATTCACTTTATTGATCACTAGAGCTGAATCTCCGAAGATGTCCAAAGTCTTGATTCTCAAATCAATGGCTTGCTCAATACCCAAGATACATGCCTCATACTCAGCTTCATTATTGGTGCACTCGAAAGTCAGACGAGCTGTGAAAGACATGTGGGCACCTTTCGGAATGGTAATGACAACACCAATTCCACTTCCTTTGGCATTGACGGCCCCATCAAACATTAAAGTTCACTTTTCATCTGGATCAGGTCCCTCCTCAACAACTGGCTCTTCACAGTCTTTCATCTTGAGAAACATGATGTCTTCATCCAGAAAATCAAACTTCATCGGCTCATAATCATCAATCGGCTGCTGAGCAAGATAGTCTGACAGAATACTCCCTTTGATGGCTTTTTGGGATGTATACTGGATGTCGTACTCTGTCAGTACCATTTTCCAACGAGCTACCCTTCCGGTGAGAGTTGGCTTCTCAAATATATACTTGACTGGATCCATTTTAGAGATCAGTAAGGTCGTGTGAGTCAGCATGTATTGTCTCAATCGCTTAGCAGCCCATGCAAGTGCACAACATGTCTTTTCAAGCATTGAGTATCTCGACTCGCAATCTGTGAATTTTTTACTCAGGTAGTAGATGGCATGCTCTTTCCTACTTGTCTCGTCGTGTTGACCGAGAACACAACCCATGGAATTATCAAGTACTGTCAAATACATAAACAACGGTCTCCCTGGGACTGGAGGCATAAGGATTGGAGGATTCTGCAAATACTCTTTTATCTTCTCAAAAGCCCTTTGGCAATCATCATTCCACCTGATGGCCTGATCTTTTCTCAATAATTTGAATATTGGCTCATACGTGGCTGTTACGTGAGAGATGAACCTTGCAATGTAGTTTAACCTTCCTAAGAAACCACAGACTTGTTTTTCTGTTCTTGGCTCAGGCATTTCTTGTATCGCTTTCACTTTGGCCGGATCCACCTCAATCCCTTTTTCACTAACAATAAAACCCATCAGTTTTCCAGATCTCACCCCGAAAGTACACTTGTTCGGATTAAGCCTCGGCTTGAATTTCCTCATACGCTCAAACAATTTCTGCAAATTCACCATATGTTCTTCTTCCGTCTGAGATTTGGCAATCATATCATCAACATAAACCTCGATTTCATGATGAATCATATCATGGAAAAGAGTTACCATAGCTCGTTGATATGTTGCCCCAGCATTTTTCAGACCAAACGGCATCACATTGTAGCAGAAGGTGCCCCATGGGGTTATGAAAGTTGTCTTCTCCATGTCTTCTGGTGCCATCTTAATTTGATTATAGCCAGAAAAGCCATCAATGAAGGAGAATACCGAGAACTGAGTCGTGTTATCCACCAAAACGTCGATGTGAGGTAATGGGAAATCATCTTTAGGACTAGCTATGTTTAGATCCCGGTAGTCAACACACATCCATACCTTTCCATCCTTCTTAGGTACTAGAACGATATTTGCAACCCATGGTGGATAATTTGTAACCGCTAGAAACCCTGCATCCAACTATTTTTGCACTTCTTCCTTTATCTTGACAGCCATCTCTGGTCTTGTTCTTCTGAGCTTCTGCTTGAACGGAGGACAATCCTTTTTGAGAGGCAAACGGTGTACCACAATGTCTGTGTCAAGCCCTGGCATGTCCTGATAAGACCAAGCGAAGATGTCAACATACTCTCGCAGCAATTCAATCAACCCCTTCTTCACATTATCTTCCAAAACAGCCCCTATCTTGATTTCTCTCTTGACTTCCTCGGTGCCAAGATTAATCACTTCAATAGACTCTTGATGCGGTTGAATGACCCTTTCCTCCTGTTTTAATAACCTGACAAGTTCTTCAGGGAGTTCACAGTCTTCATCACCCTTTTCTTCAGCTTGAAAGATTGGATTTTCAAAGTCGAAGCGAGCCATAGCAGAACTGTTATCAATAGGATCCGGTGACGTGCATCTGCATGAGTGATGGTATGTGCTTATGAGTGTGAACAAGAAGTGGAAACTAAACAAAACATTGCCAAATGTATATATTTTTTTTATATTTTTGATTTTTGAAAACTGCAAAAATAGAAAGACAGTGAACAAAATATTTGAATGCAAAAAGACGTCCTTTATTTATGATAAAAAATGCAGGTATCCACATAGATGAGCCCTACAATGAGTCATCACGCCCTGGGCGGAACGTAAGACTTGGATATGCATGAATAAACAAAGAAAATTATTCTTCAAGAAGAGTGACTTGGATAATCTCTTCAGAAGACCAGTTGCGAAGAACTTCACCCGGGACCCTTGGACGCACCCAGTTGTCAATGTCGCAATCACTATCCCCATCTTCTTCGTTGATTCCTTCGGGTACCATATCGATGAATGCCTGAGTCAGCTATCCTAATAATGGAATACCAAACAAGATGAGAACACTGCGGCGGTACCTGTTATGCAAGACATGCTAATGAATATGCAAATGCAATGACATGTTTATCAATTTCAAAGGGTATTCTACCCCTAGGAATAGATAAACATGATGCATGCAATGCTTATGATTTAATTTTTATATCAGAGGAACTTTAGAGTCTTATTTGCAAATTTTGGAAATATTAAACATTTATCACATACGGAAATATCACGTCAGTTAATATTTGGAAATGTTTTTACGCCAAATAAGTACAGTCTTGGTAACCAAATACAATACAAGAGAGAAGGAAAATGAACATCCTATGGATCCCTAGAAGCAATCGTCCAAATCCCTCGAGACCGGAAGATAAGCTGCACGAAGCCTCTTCACCTCCCTCTCATAGGTTGCCTCCAAATCTGCCTTCTCTTTGGCGAGTCGATCATACTTCCTCTTCCAAAACTTGGAAGACTAAGGAAGTAGAGAAGTCAATGCGTCATTAGGATCATCAATAACCTGGTGCTCAAGGAACTCTATCAAATCATCCTTCTCTCTAATCTCCTGAAGCAACTCCTCTCGTTCATGGATCCAAGCACGCGAACGGTCTTCGTCTCTCAACTCCTCTACTCCTTGGCTAGGGAGGGTTGAAGGCCCAGCCACAACCAAAGGTGTGGGTCTTGGATACTCATAAGGCATGAGGTACTCAGAAGCTCTCCTTCTAACCCAAGAGGTATAGGGTTCCAAAGCGATACAGTTCTTCGGACCTAGCTCCTTCCTTCCTTTCTTATGGATCTTGCGCCAAGCGCGGACCATCCTGCCCTTCAAGCCTTGGAGATCTTTACCCTCCTGAAAGAACACACCCTCTAACAGAATGTTATTGGGTTTATCCTTTAGGGGGAACCGAACCCAACGACGTGCCAAAATAGGGTTGTAGTTAATTCCACCGCATGTACCAAGAAGAGGTACATTGGAGAATTCACCACAAGAGTCGATAATCTGCACACCATCATATACACGGTTGTACCAAAAGATATCATCATTAGTGAGAGACATAAGTCTCGTGGACCACCGTAGACATCCTTTGTTCTCCTTGAAGGCGAGCGTCTGAGGCAAGTGCGAAATAAACCACTTGTACAACAGAGGCAAACGACACACAATGGTACCACCTCCCTTTGCATTCTTCATATGCAAAGAGAAATAAGTGTCACCCAACAGAGTAGGAACGAGATTAAGAGTAGAGAAAATCCTAATGGCGTTCACATCCACAAACTTGTCGATGTTGGGGAATAACACTAGCCCATAGATGATAAGTACAAATATGGCCTCAAAGGCGTCCTCACTCATGGCCTTCCCAAACATAGTAGCTTGATCAATGAGGAAATTAGACGGGAGACCTTGAATTCAACCTTTGGTAGTCATATGAGCACCAATAATAGATTCATCTATACGCAACAGATCAGCAATCTCTTGAGAAGAAGGAACTCTCTCCAAGCCACTGAACGACAACTGGTCTATGATAGGTATGCCCACAAGATAGGCATACTCCTCAAGCGTGGGCAAAAGCTGGAAATCCGGAAAAGTGAAGCAACGGTACAAGGGATCATAGAACTGCACCAACACACTCATTAGACCTTCATCCACTTGAGTAGCCAAAATAGACAGAAGCTTCCCATGACGAGCCTTGAATTTCAAGGGATCTAATACATAGGATGTCAAACTCTTTAACTCTTTCATGTCGGGTTGTATGAAACTGAACTTCTTCGTATTCCTTCTTTGCTTATCCATGTCTGAAAATTTGCAAATAGACCTCTTAAGTTCCTTGAAAATTTTCTCATTTTTGCTGATATGGATGTGTATGAATGCATGAATGCATGGATGCAACAATCACACTCAAGGATCAAGCAAATCACACCACACAAAGGTCATGGGATGGATCAAGTCATCCTTAATATCAATCATCCATTTTGGTGGAATATGGTTTACACATTATCAACACCTAAGTTCCATTGATATTAAGGATACACAAGAACAGATCAACCACGAATCAAGGGTTTGTTGCGAGTCGCGAGCATGGAGTCTTGGTTAAGAACCACCCAAAGGGAGTGTACTATGGTTAAACCTGACAATCATGTTCTACAAGAAGTTCCCATAGTCATCATCCCATCTTTCGGATATTATCGGATAAACGACTACTCGTATTCCAAAAATATTCTCAAGAGAGACTCTTATGAGTGTAGTATCGCGTAACAATCGTATCAAATCTTACACTTGAACGATCTTCGCACTACGTCCTAAAAATAGGCCAAGATGGGCGTGGTAAACAAAGGTCCTTGGCTTCTAAGGCATATATTGGAAAAAGTAATGCCTAACCACGACTACTCGTGTGACATTATTGATCCCAACATAACCTCCACCAAGTGAATGGGCTTGCAAGTCAACTTGCTAAGGAATAACTCCACACAAGTCAACAAGACTATGCCATTCTCCTATCCTAAGAGCACTCGAGTTCGGGTATAGAACTCATCTCACGAAGATCACCAAGCATACAAGGAATTAATATTCAAACAATTCAATCATTATATACAATACAATAATCCCAAATTGCACAAAAATATGTCACAAAACAATATTCCATACAATACAACAAATATGAAAAGTAGGCAAAACCCACTAGACAAATGATATTCCCCAGCAGAGTCACCAATTTCCAATATATGCCTTAGAAGCCAAGGACCTTAGTTTACCACGCCCATCTTGGCCTATTTTTAGGACGTAGTGCGAAGATCGTTCAAGTGTAAGATTTGATACGATTGTTACACGATACTACACTCATAAGAGTCTCTCTTGAGAATATTTTTGGAATACGTGTAGTCGTTTCTCCGATAGTATCCGAAAGATGGGATGATGACTATGGAAACCTCTTGTAGAACATGATTGTCAGGTTTAACCATAGTACACTCCCTTTGGGTGGTTCTTAACCAAGACTCCATGCTCGCGACTCGCAACAAACCCTTGATTCGTGGTTGATCTGTTCATGTGTATCCTTAATATCAATGGAACTTGGGTGTTGATAAGGTGTAAACCATAATCCACCAAAATGGATGATTGATATTAAGGATGACTTGATCCATCCCATGACCTTTGTGTGGTGGGATTTGCTTGATCCTTGAGTGTGATTGTTGCATCCATGCATTCATACACATCCATATCATCAACAATGAGAAAATTTTCAAGGAACTTAAGAGGTCTATTTGCAAATTTTCAGACATGGATAAGCAAAGAAGGAATACGAAGAAGTACAGTTTGAGACAACCCGACTTGAAAGAGTTAAGGAGTTTGACATCCTATGTATTAGATCCCTTGGAATTCAAGGCTCGTCATGGGAAGCTTCTGTCTATTCTGGCTACGCAAGTGGATGAAGGTCTAATGAGTGTGTTGGTGCAGTTCTATGATCCCTTGTACCGTTGCTTCACATTTCCGAATTTCCAGCTTTTGCCCACGCTTGAGGAGTATGCCTATCTTGTGGGTATACCTATCTTAGACCAGTTGCCGTTCAGTGGCTTAGAGAGGATTCCTACTTCTTAAGAGATAGATGATATGTTTCATATAGATGAATCTATTATTGGTGCTCATATGACTACCAAAGGTGGAATTCAAGGTCTCCCGTCTAATTTCCTCATTGATCAAGCTACTATGTTTGGGAAGGCCATGAGTGAGGACGCCTTTGAGGCCATATTTGTACTTCTCATCTATGGGCTAGTGTTATTCCCAACATCGACAAGTTTGTGGATGTGAACGCCATTAGGATTTTCTCTACTCTTAATCCCGTTCCTACTCTGTTGGGTGACACTTATTTCTCTTTGCATATGAGGAATGTGTAATACCCCAAAATTTACCCTTCATTTTTCCTGGAAGCATACGCTTTACACCTCATGCATGCATTCATTTTTAGGTCATTTAACATTAGATACATTGCATTTCATCATGTCAATCAAAATTAGATCCAAGAAGCTTTATTTATATAAAAAAAAACGAAATAAATAAAAGAAAAAATCTCAGACTTGGACCTCTCTCAAAAGTCCACTTAGCTACCAATATTAGGCTATAAATACTAGAGTTTCAGTGAAACAAATATGGATTCTATTCCTATTACCCTGAGGAAAAAGATAGTGAGAGAAGAGCTAACAGAGTTCAGAGCAGCCTCCAAACCCTGAAGGGAACTCAACTGCACAGAATCACCTCTGCCTCACATAAACCCTAAAGATTTTTTTGTAAACCTCACGGGTGCAACTCAATTTCAATCAAGCTCTCCAATTAGGTTTGCCCTATATCCATCATCTTTATGCCTTTAATTTGAATGCTCTAAATGTATGAGGTATTATGGGTGAATTTGATACCCTGTTGATGCATGTCTTTTTTGTGAATTTTAATGGCATGATTCATGTGGTTACATTTTGATTTGGGGGCAACCCTTGATTACCCTATTTTTTTTGTCTCTAACCTGTTTGTTGAGTTTTTGTGAGGGCTCACATGACTTTTGCAGGGATAACTTGCGTGGTTTTCCACTTTATTTGTGGGATACCCCCTGGAGGTTTCATTCCGATTACCTGTACTGACTCACTTTCTTTTATGGTGTTTAGCTTGGAAGGATCCCTGGGTTTCCCATTCCTCTAAATGCTGTTACTTCGGATCTTTATCCGCGTGGTACTTTTACATTTTTCCCGTATTTTACTGCTTTCCTAGCTGGAAGACCTCGATAGGAGGCAATGTTTTTGTGTGTTTTTTTTTACAGGTTCCTTCGTCAAGGACTGCCTTTTTGCATGAGTTCACCAAACCCTAACCCTTCATTGATTTTTCTTCTCCTAAACACACGTTTACTCCTTCTACTACAGGTGAGTAAGTCTCCAAAGGTCGAGCATCCGGTAGATTGCGTAGTAACGTCGTTCGTCCAAAACCCACTCCATAACCCCGTAGTTAGCCGAACTACGGCTTGCTCTGATTCTCATTCCAGATGAGATACGTAGGCATAAGACACGATGTCTTAGCGAGCACACACCCCCCAACCCATAGGTCAGCCGAGCTACGAAGACTTTGAATCTCATATTCAGATGAGATACGTATGCAGTGGATGCGACATCCGCGCGAGTCATTTTCATTTAACCCCTTTTTTTTAGTAAACAGCACAAGATAAACTCACACCCTTTAGACAAGAACTACAAAAGTGGATCCCGTAGGGGTGCTAATACCTTCCCTTCGCATAACCGACTCCCGAACCCAAGATTTGGTTGCGAGACCCCGTCTTGTCCTTTCCTTTTTCAGGTTTACTTCGAGCGTTTCCTTTCCCTCCTTCGGGATGAATAACGCACGGTGGCGACTCTTCTGTCATTTTCTTTCGCCGGTTGTTTTTTCGCGCACTGTATTTTTCAAGTTACGACAGCTGGCGACTCTGCTGGGGACACTAAGAAGTTGACCTCTTGCCGGTCCATCTTCCCTAAGCGAGTCCCTCCTAGCTTTTGCGATTTTCTTGTTTATTGGGTGTTCATGCTTTTGTACATTTATTTACTTACCTGCTTGCATTCATCTGCTGTATCTGTTGGATCTGTTTGTTTGTTTGTTGGGATGGGGTGTTCTATGAGAGATAAGCCCATTACCCAGGCTTGAGTGTACACACAGGTTTTAGAGTGGATAATCATGAGGCTTGCGTGGTGTGTTGCTACGTTAAGTCGTTCATGAAGAACCACACCCAGACGAGGTTTCTTTTGGATATATTATGTCCTACGGGTGTTCCGTAACGGCAGGATGTTCCTCTAGAAATCGTCGACTCTGGTGACCATTTCGCGAGAACTCAGTCGAGGCCTCTCCTCCAAGACGTGATTATGTTAGCTCTGGTGGGCGCATTCTCGTTGCTCAATCCGAGGATCCCGAGACTGGGAACTTGCTATTAGGATGTCCTGTTGAGGGGAGTCAATGGAGGTCTTTTATCCCGTAATAATGCCAAACCTTCAGTGGTAAACGTATTATTCGCGACTGCAGGGTTGAAGCTGACGAACTTCTGTTCTTAGAACCTACCAGTGATGGGCGGGCTAAATTCAGGAAACCTTAACCTCTAACCAACCCGGTTTTCTGGAGCAGAGATCTGATCTTATATTATATTCTTCAGTGGGTTTTCTCTTCAGACAGTGCAACCTGACAGATGTTCAAGCAGATACACATCACTGCATTCCCATGTCATTGCATCACATCATTTCGCATTCATATCATTTAACACATGTTTATCTATTCCCAGGAGTTCACATCTTCTTCTTGATTCTAGTCGGGGTTTTCTTCTTACACTGTTTATCAAACGAGAGACTGGAATCAAGGGGGTAGAATACCTTTTGGAATTGATAAACATGTCATTGCATTTGCATATCCATAGCATGTCTTGCATAATAGGTACTGCCGCAGTGTTCTCAGTTGTTTGGTGTTCCATCAGCAGGATAGCTGATTCAAGAATTCACCGATACGGTACCCGAAGGAATCAATAGAGAGCAATGGAAGGTGTACAAGCAGAGCTCACTGAGATGAGGATCCGCATGACCCAATTCATGGATGTGGTTCAAGGGGTGGCTCAGCGACAACAAGAGATCAGACAGATGATGTAGAGGAATCCCGCCGCTACTCAACCAGAGACATTGGATGATCCTCCAGCTGGAGAGGCTAATGGTCCCAATGGACCGGGGCCTATCCCGGTCCCACATGTCAACCTTGATCAACAGCTCGTCCATGATGATCAGGCCGATCAATTCCCCCTACTTCAGGAAGACTTTGGCATGGGCCATGGTATGGACCCCATGTTTAAAAGATTAGAGGAGAGGCTGAAAGTTGTGGACACTACAACAAACAAGACCTTAGACATCGCTTTTTTTAGCCTTAGACAGCGCTTTAAAGCGCTGTCTAAACCTCCGCTGCTAAAGGTTTAGACAACGCTTTTTTAAATCTTAAAAGCGTTGTCTAAGCCCCCCCCCCCCTTAGACAGCGCTTTGGCCAAAAGCGCTTTATAAGACCCTCTTATTTTAAATTTTTTAGGTATACCTTAGACAGCGCTTTTGAAAAGCGCTGTCTAAGCCCCACCCCCTTAGACAGCGCTTTGGCCAAAAGCGCTTTCTAAGACCCTCCTATTTTAATTTTTTTAGGTATACCTTAGACAGCGCTTTTCAAAAAGCGCTGTCTAAGCCCCCCCCCCCCTTAGACAGCGCTTTCTAATCCCCCCCTTAGACAGCGCTTTTTACAAAAGCGCTGTCTAAGGTGTACGAAAATTTTTGAAGCTTTTGTTTTAAACCATATTTTTTCCAGGTTTATAAACCAGAATTTCTACCTGTTTTCAACCAGATTTTGACAGACAATTATCACATTTTATATATGCCATTTTGGCCTTTTTTCTACCAATTTTTGGCTAACAAATATATATATATACCAATTCAAACCAATTTTGCCTTAAATGTATCAAAATATATACAAATTTATGTACACATTTACAAGTCATTACATATACTACAAATGTACACATTAATTACACAAATTTATGAACAAACATTGAGCTCTATCATGAATTGACACCACTCCTCTTTGATTTCTTCCACTTGATCCTTTGTATAAAATGCACACTTGAATTCCTCAAAGTACTACATAATAATATAACATATTTTGAATTAATTCCAACTATTTAATTATATGAGATATGTGTAAATATAAAAATAACTCATAAGTTAGAAATACATACATCGGTGGGAATCTTTAATCGGCCCAAAGCAAGAGTATCTCGCATAAACCTCAACATGAAATACCCGCAATCTATTTGATTACGTTGTTGAGGACACTACATATGAAAAAAAAATATGGATTATAAATCCTAAGTTTTATCAAGTGTCATCACTAATATAATAAAAAATGTGGTAATTAAAAATATACCGCCACTTTAATCCATGTAATGGAGTTGGCGCCCCTCCTTGAGGTTTGGATATCTCGTTGGGCCCGAAAAGCTTGTAGGACGCTAATAAAATAAAAATGAAGCAATTAGAACAATTCACATAAACTAAGAAATTTTTTGAACATTCTCACTTACGTGTCAATTAGGACCTTCATATTTGTGTATAAAAATGTTATTCAATTAATGAAAAAATGTTATACTTACACATTTCTGGTATACGTGTAAAACTTCTTCTTGAGGAACTCCAGATTTGCCCACACGGGCTTCCTTCCACAAAACATGTGCAGGAAGAGATGTTTCTGAACTTTCCTCCTTCTGCAGCTACACATTAAGTCATACAATTTGATCAGATAAAACTAATATATGATGAACAAATTTGTTATCGCAATTTATAAATACTTACCATGGATTGTTCTAAGCGTCCATATCCGACACGTCCTTTTCGGTACGGATATGCGGGACTTGATGCTCTTTCCCGATTTGTAGCACTTATTCTTTGAAAAACCGGGTCTTGTCTTTTGGATTTGAAAGCTTCCCATTCTTCAGCCGATATCAAACTTTCATATTTTTTAGGAAGCTCCGCATCCACAAAATTACCATCCGCATCCTTAAGGAACTTGGATGATAAAAATGTCTGAAACCCTCTTAGAAGCTTTTCGGCCAATTTCATACAAAAACCTCTTCTTTCTTCTTCGATGTTAAAACATCGCTAAGAAAAACATACAGATTGATAGTTAGTATCGGTAATTGAAAAAACATAATTGATACCGTATAAATAAGAGCCAAATGCAGAATAATCAGTGTGTGTGTGTGTGTAAAGAGGTGTCAAATGATTAATTATAACAAATTATAGATTATTTGAGTATCAAATGATCTTGCATCCATTAATTGCAACATACATCTTGACATCTTGCAAAAAAAAACACTTTTTATTCCAGCAATGCTCTATCCTACTTACAGTTATGACTAGCCAGTGCCATCATGTGACAAGTGTAATTCCAGCAATGCTCAAAATGAAAGGGATACCTTTTCTCACAGAAAACTTATTATGGATTTGATTAACAATTGCCAAGCTAAACTGTGCATATCTACTCCAACCATAGGGCAAACTAGTTGAATCTGCGACATCCAAATACATGGACAAATAGTCCACATTGTTTCCTTTTGGGAAAATAAGCACACGCCTATCAAGGATACAACAAAGTTAGGGGGAGAAAGTCACTGAAATTGAGTAAGCATAACAGAGCATATTGAAAAAAGAAATTCAGAAACCAATTTACTAAATCTCTAAGAAAAAATACCATTTATAAGTACCAACAACAAATACTTCTGAATAGAGCTTTTTTGTATTCAGCCTAGTAAAATTGTCAATTCTCCATGTGAATCTGGTTTGCGGGGGATCGACGACAGGCTGGCTCTCAACAGCATTGGCAGTTTCAGGTTGAGCTACAACTAATGATCATCACAAGAAACAAAAAGAACAATAACCCATCATGTCTGCAATTATCATAAAAACTAAAATATAAAGGTGGTGTATGGCATTACTTAAACTACACCCTCCAATAGCTTACCATGAAGTATGACTAAAAAGATAACTAATTGCACAGTCAATAACTACATTAAAATTCCATAAATCCAAAATCTAAAGTAATCAGTAACTGGACATTAATTTAGGCTTTAGATTATTCTGTATAATCTTTAGCTGACAATTTGATTGTGGGTAAAAACTGATCCAAACAGCACATTCACTGCAGAATTTTTTCTTCATTCAAAATGTGATAGCATGAAACCCACAAATTACAACTTTTAAGTCAAATTCCCACAGCCTCCCCTCTATATTACTTTTTAAAATCAAACAATAACGCATAATCCACTTTACAAGCAATTCAATTACATGAAACAAAAGCTGAGAAAACAGTAAAACACAGTTCCTAAAAATAAGAGAATTTCCAAACGGATCAAAAGAACCATAAAACAATAAGTACCTTCCATGGGCTGGTGGTTGTTCTCAGGCAAATCAGCATGTGGCACGAGCACCTCCTCATCCTCTTGCTGCTACACAAAAGAAAATACATCACACCCTAGTTCGGATCCACCACGATAACTAAGCCCTAAAATCAAAACCCGAAGTGCACAGAAAAAGGAAAATTGCGACGAAGTTTGAGTCGCTCAGATCAAAAACATGAAAAATGAAGTAGAAATCAAATTGACCTAAAACCGTAAAGCAGTTAATCGCGAGTTATGAATAAGTAGGAGCAGAGATAGTAAGTAGGAGAGAGATTGGGGAAAGACGTACGTCAATGGGAGCGGACATCATGACGGTCATGGTGGCGGGTAATTGTCGGAGGAGAGAGAGGAATTATGAGAGAGAAAGGAGAGGGAGTTGTAGAGAGAGAGAGAGAGAGTGGTGAGGTGTTGAAGAATGAGATCACCAGAAGGTGGTTTTCAGAGAAGGGAGAAGCAAAGAGGTCTTTGGTTTTTATTTGGGGGTTTGGGCAATTGGGAGATTTCGTGGAAAGCGCTTAGACAGCGCTTTTGTGGAAAGCGCTTTCTAAGGTATGCCTTAGACAGCGCTTTCCAAAAGCGCTTTCTAAACCCCCCCTTAGACAGCGCTTTTGGTTTTAATTTTTTTTTAATTTAAAGACTTTAGACAACGCTTTATCAAAAGCGCTGACTAAGGTCTATATTTAAAAGCGCTTTCTAAAAGCGCTGTCTAAGGGGGGTCTTAGACAGCGCTTTTAGAAAGCACTGTCTAAGACCCCCCCTTAGACAGCGCTTTCATTATTTTTTTGGAACATTTTCCGTGTTTTATTTTAATTTTAACCTTAGACAACACTTTCTTTTAAAAGCGCTGTCTAAGATGCGCTGTTAAAAGTCATTTTTGGCATAGTGGGAAGGACAAAATCCTCTGGGAGTAGATGTTGCTGACTTGGGGCTGGTCCCAGGTGTGAGAGTGCCACCGAAATTCAAAGTCCCGGTCTTTGACAAATACAATGGCAGCTCTTGCCCCAAAACTCACGTGCAAGCCTATTTCCGTAAAATGGTTGCATACTCTGATGACGAGAAGCTACTTATGTACTTCTTCCAGGATAGCCTAGCTGGGGCATCCTTGGAATGGTATATGAGGCTGGACAGAGCCCATATCCGCTGCTGGAGGGATTTGGCGGAGGCTTTCGTAAAGCAGTATCAGTATAATGCAGACATGGCTCCGGATAGAACTCAACTTCAGAATCTGTCTCTTAAAAGCAATGAGTGCTTCAGGGAATACGCTCAACGCTGGAGGGAGATAGCTTCCCGTGTTCAGCCTCCTATGTTGGAAAAGGAAATGGCCAACATGTTCATGAATACGCTGCCTGGACCTTATCTGGAGCGTCTGGTGGGGTGCAATGCCTCCAACTTTGTTGATGTGGTCTCTACCGGAGAGAGGGTGGAGAATTACCTGAAGACCTGCAAGATCCAAAATGGAGTTGGATCTTCATCAGGGGTAAAAAAGTCGTTCATTGGAGGGCATAAGCAGAGAGAGGGGGGAGTGAATTCTTTGACTTCCTATCAGAACAGAGGTGTTAGAAGGAATAGTTTCCAGAATTATCATCAACAACCGTATGTTGCGGTTGTGGCCATTCCAGCTGCAGCACCACAACAACAACAACAACCACAACCTCAACCAGCTCAGTACCAACAGCAGCAACAACCGGGTAACAGACCCGCCTATCAACAGAGGCAAAGGATGATGGACCGGCGTTTCGACACCCTTCCAATGTCGTACGCTCAGTTGCTTTCTAGTCTTCAACAACTACAACTTGTGCAATTGCGCACTCTGGCTCCTCCTGTTGGTAGACTTCCGGTGGGTTACGACGCCAACGCTAGGTGTAGCTTCCACTCTGGGGCACCTGCCCATAACATTGAGAACTGAAAAGCTTTTAAGCACGTAGTTCAGGACCTCATAGATTCAAAAGCCATCAACCTTGCACCAGCTCCTAATGTCGTCAACAATCCCATGCCGCAGCATGGTGGTGCGAACATTAATATAATGGAAGGAAAAGCCAAGTCCATTAAGGATGTGTTGAAGTTGAAGACTCCATTGTTGGATATCAAAGGATGCTTGCTGAAGGCCGATGTTTTCCCCGGTTGTGGGAAGGATTGTGCCACTCAGAGTGGAGGTTGTTTGAAGCTACAACAGGGTATCCAGGCCTTGCTCGACAAAGGTATCCTCCAGGTTGAAGATTTGTCTGTCCAAGAGTCTGTGGAAGGGGTTGAGGAAGAAGGCTTTGAAGATGCTATTGATGAATTCGCAGATGTTGTTCCTACTGATTCTGTAATCCATGATGTAATTGAACTTGATTCCGATGTTTCAGATGTGTGTACTTCAACGCCTCAGACTCGTCAGAGGCCGATTACTTTCTCCAGCGCTGGCATCTTTCAGTATGGCCAGGTCTCTGCGGTCAACGATGAAGATGGGGATAATGATTGTGACATCGACAACTGGGTGCGTCCGAGGATCCTGGGTGAAGTCATCAACAATTGGTCTTCTGAGGAGATTGTCCAAGTCACTTTTCTGAAGGAGTAATTTTCTTTGTTTATTCATGCATGTCCAAGTCTTACGTTCCGCCCAGGGCGTAATGACTCATTGTAGGGCTCATCTATGTGACACTTGAATTTTTTATCATAAATAAAGGACGTCTTTTTGCATTCAAATATTTCGTTCCCTGTCTTTCTATTTTTGCAGTTTTTCAAAATAAAAAAAATGGCAATGTTTTGTTTAGTTTCCACTTTTTTCTTTCACACTCATAAGCACATACCATCACTCATGCAGATGCACGTCACCAGATCCTATTGATAACGGTTCTGCTATGGCTCGCTTCGACTTTGAAAATCCAATCTTTCAAGCTGAAAAAGAGGGTGATGAAGACTGTGAACTCCCTGAAGAACTTGCCAGGTTCTTAAAACAGGAAGAAAGGGTCATTCAACCGTATCAAGAGCCTACTTAAGTGATTAATCTCGGCACCGAGGATGCCAAGAGAGAAATCAAGATAGGGGCTGCTTTGGAAGACAATGTGAAGAAGGGGTTGATTGAATTGCTGCAAGAGTATGTTGACATCTTCGTTTGGTCTTATCAGGACATGCCCGGGCTGGACACAGACATCGTGGTACACCGCTTGCCTCTCAAAGAAGGTTGTCCTCCGGTCAAGCAGAAGCTCAGAAGAACAAGACCAGAGATGGCTGTCAAGATAAAGGAAGAAGTGCAAAAGCAGTTGGATGCAGGGTTTCTAGCAGTCACCAATTATCCACCATGGGTTGCAAACATCGCCCCAGTACCTAAGAAGGATGGAAAGGTACGGATGTGTGTCGACTACCGGGATCTGAACAAAGCTAGCCCTAAAGATGATTTCCCATTACCTCACATCGGCGTTTTGGTGGATAATACAGCTCAGTTCTCGGTATTCTCCTTCATGGATGGCTTTTCTGGCTATAACCAAATCAAGATGGCACCAGAGGACATGGAAAAGACAACTTTCGTAACCCCATGGGGCACCTTCTGCTACAAGGTGATGCCGTTTGGTCTGAAAAATGTCGGAGCAACATATCAACGAGCTATGGTGACTCTGTTCCATGTATGATTCATCATGAAATCGAGGTTTATATGGACGATATGATTGCCAAATCTCAGACAGAAGAAGAACATTTGGTCAATCTGCAGAAATTGTTTGAACGGTTAAGGAAATTCAAACTGAGACTTAATCCGAACAAGTGCACTTTCGGGGTGAGATCGGGAAAATTACTGAGTTTTATTGTTAGCGGAAAAGGGATTGAGGTGGATCCTGACAAAGTGAAAGCAATACAGGAAGTGCCTGAGCCAAGAACAGAGAAGCAAGTCCGTAGTTTCTTAGGGAGGTTGAACTACATTGTAAGGTTCATCTCTCACCTAACAACCACGTGTGAGCCAATTTTTAAATTGCTGAGGAAAGATCAGGCTATCAGGTGGAATGAAGATTGTCAAAGGGCTTTCGAGAAGATAAAAGAGTATTTGCAGAATCCTCCTATCCTTATGCCTCCAGTCCCAGGGAGACCTCTGATTATGTACTTGACAGTACTTGACAATTCTATGGGTTGTGTTCTCGGTCAACACGACGAGACAGGTAGGAAAGAACATGCCATCTACTACTTGAGTAAGAAGTTCACAGATTGCGAGTCGAGATACTCAATGCTTGAGAAGACATGTTGTGCACTTGCATGGGCTGCTAAGCGATTGAGACAATACATGCAGTCTCACACAACCCTACTGATCTCCAAGATGGATCCAGTCAAATACATATTCGAGAAGCCAGCTCTCACCGGAAGGGTGGCTCGTTGGCAAATGGTACTGACAGAGTACGATATCCAGTATACATCCCAGAAAGCCATCAAAGGGAGTATTCTGTCAGACTATCTTGCTCAGCAGCCGATTGATGATTATGAGCCGATGAAGTTTGATTTTCCAGATGAAGACATCATGTTCCTCAAGATGAAAGACTGTGAAGAGCCAGTTGTTGAGGAGGGACCTGATCCAAACGAAAAGTGGACTTTGTTGTTTGATGGGGTTGTCAATGCTAGAGGAAGTGGAATTGGCGTTGTCATTACTACTCCGAAAGGTGCCCACATGCCTTTCACCGCTCGTTTGACTTTTGAGTGCACAAATAATGGAGCTGAGTACGAGGCCTGTATCTTGGGTATTGAGCAAGCCATTGATCTGAGAATCAAGACTCTGGACATCTTCGGAGATTCAGCTCTGGTGATCAATCAAGTAAATGGTGATTGGAATACTCTCCAACCCACTCTGGTCCCCTACAGAGATTACACGAGAAGACTGTTGACTATCTTCACAACAGTAAAATTGTATCATATACCTCGTGATGAGAACCAGATGGCAGACGCACTTGCCACTCTATCCTCCATGATCAAGGTAATTCGTTAGAACCATGCTCCCAGGATCGATGTGATGCGCCTTGACAGGGCCGCGTACGTGTTTGCTGCTGAACTGGTAGTCGATGACAAGCCCTGGTATCACGATATCAAGTGCTTTCTGAAGAATCAAGAGTACCCTGCAGGGGCATCCAACAATGACAGAAAGACTTTGAGAAGATTGGCAGGCAGTTTCTTCTTGAACAAAGACGATGTGCTGTATAAGAGGAACTTCGACATGGTTTTGCTCAGATGCGTGGACAAACACGAGGCGGACATGTTAATGCAGGAAGTTCATGAAGGTTCCTTCGGTACTCTTGCCGGCGAACATGCAATGGCTAAGAAATTGTTGAGAGTGGGTTATTATTGGATGACCATGGAATCAAATTGCTTCAAATATGCTCGGAAGTGTCATAAATGCCTGATTTATGCTGATAAGGTGCATGTGCAGCCAAATCCTCTGAATGTGATGACTTCGCCGTGGCCGTTTGCTACGTGGGGAATTGACATGATTGGAAAGATTGAGCCGACCACTTCCAATGGGCATCGTTTCATCCTTGTTGCCATCGACTATTTCACCAAGTGGGTCAAAGCAGCGTCCTTTGCGAATGTCACCAGACATGTGGTTGCCCGTTTCATCAAGAAAGAAATCATTTGTCGCTATGGGATTCCCGAAAGAATCATTACTGATAATGGTTCTAATCTCAACAACAAAATGATGAAGGAGTTGTGTCAGAACTTCAACATTCAGCATCACAATTCTTCCCCTTACCGCCCTAAGATGAATGACGCTGTTGAGGCGGCAAATAAGAACATAAAGAAGATTGTGCAGAAGATGGTCGTCACGTACAGAGATTGGCATGAGATGCTACCCTTCGCCTTGCATGGGTACCGTACTTCAGTACGTACGTCGATTGGGGCAACCCCTTACTCCCTGGTGTATGGTATGGAAGCAGTCCTACCTGTTGAAGTGGAGATTCCTTCTCTAAGAGTCCTGTTGGATGTCAAGTTAGACGAAGCCGAATGGATTCAGACAAGGTTCAATGAGTTGAGTCTTATCGAAGAGAAGCGAATGGCAGCCATTTGTCATGGGCAGTTGTATCAGAGTCGGATGAAGAGAGCCTTTGATCAGAAAGTGCGTCCTCGTTGTTTCCAAGTCGGAGATTTAGTGTTGAAAAGGATCCTTCCTCCTCAGACAGATCACAGGGGCAAGTGGACTCCTAACTATGATGGACCGTATATTGTCACCAAGGTTTTTGATGGTGGGGCCTTAATGCTTGCTGTAGCACCTCAAATTTGCACCTACCATTTTGTACATTAATTTTCATATTAGGTCATTAACATAACATAGTCCACTGCATAGCATTGCATTGTCCTTTGCCCAAGTGCAAGTCATCAGACAAGATTAGGTCAAGATGATCAGGAGAATCAGTCAAGCAAGCAAGCAAGTGCATTTCTCAAAGAATCAAAGCCCTAGGATTGATTTATCAAGTTCATATGACCTAGGGATCATTTTGGAGTGGTTTGGCCAAAGATTGGATGATCAAAGCTCAACAGTCAAGCTGAATTTCATCTGAAACCCTAGAAAGTCAACTGTGGTCAACTGTGGTCAATTGTGCCTGAATTCATGGATTTGAAGGTGGGAGATGGTTTGAAAGGCTTCATTCATGTCCATACAAGTCTCATTTGACATTTCAAAGATCAAGATTGGAGAATTTGAGGTCAGATGAAAAGTTTCCAAAAATAGTAAGTGACCTGTAATTTCAAACTGCCAAAAATGGAAAGTTCTTCTCCTCAAATTTACATCATCATACAAGCTTAAAATGGAATTTTGTCCAACATGAAAGTTGAAGATCTTGTTCTCAACTTTCCAAAAAGTCCAAGAACATCCATTTCTCATTTGTGGTTGGTAAGTTATGATCAAATCATTTTCAAGAAAAGTTGAACTTCAAGGAGGCATAACTCTTGAACCATTTGGCCAAATTGAGTGGGGTTTCTTGCTACAAGTCACATTTGACATGTTCTATCCAAATCCTTCATCACATTTCATCAAAAGTCATCACATCAAAATGGCATTTTCCAAGTGACTTGAATTTAAAAGAGGAGAGTGAAAAAAGTGACTTTCAAAATATGCATTTGCCACACTTTTAAGCTTCACATTTGGTCTTAAATCAACATTTGGGATGTGCTTGAGCTGAATTTCGTGCACTGTAGCAAGGTTATCATGTGCATAGGGTGTTTTGGCCAATTTGTACATAAAAATGCATTTTCACTAATCCTTTTGATTTTGGCTAAGCTTGATTAAGGAATTGATTAAACAACACACATAAATACTTAATCATAACAGAAAATCACATGAGCATTCATTCATCTCAGATCTAGAATCCAAAATCCAAAATTCTCTCAATTTTTTATTTCACTTTTTCTGCAAATTTTCCAAAGAAACTTGTGTTGATCTTCAAGGATCCGTCATCTCCAAGCATGGTTGAAGCTTTTGCAAGCAAAAATTCACCACTGTAGAGCCTATTCAAGAACTGTTACATTGAGCTTCTTCCATGGCAAGTGTTGATTGGAGCTGCTTCAAGAACAATTGAGCCACGATCTTCACTTCATTCATCTTCTGCATCATTAAGGAACAGTTGTTTTCACTTCTAAGGCCTTGAAACTCACGATTTCAGATCTGCAATTCTTCAAAGGTTGGAATTCGAAACTTTCAATTCATGAAATTAGGCTATGCTTTTGATAGATCTTTCCATGCTGAACATGTTGCACTTTGAATCGTTGATTTTCGTTGAGAATTGTGAAAGTTATGTCGATTTTAAGTTTGAGATGTGAGATTTCTTTTGTTCGATCCGTGCTTGATAGTATGAATTAGGATGAATCATGTTTGGATTGTTAATGTGCATGATAAGACGAAAACAACGGTATATCATTTGTCCATTTCTGTGAAACATTGTTCATGTGCTGGAAAAATATTGAAGAACATGATGAACACGTTCAAAAACCATTGCCAGATCGCGTTTGATCTTCATTTCCATATTTTTGCATGTTTTCCGTGTTTTTTTGCCATGTTGCCAATCATATCACGCCACGCACTTAAGTGAAACGCAGCGTTTCACTTAAGTGGCTCCTTATTTACGCTTTTGCCATTTTCTCCAAATAATTCAATTAATTCATTTTCATTTTAAATTTTAATTTCATTTTCATCCTCAATCTTCAAAAAATCATAACTCCTTCAATACTTGTCCAAATAATGTGGGATTTTTTTTGAAATGTTCCTCATGATCTCTAGTTTTTTATGGTGATTTTTCCAGAATTTATGCACGTGTGGATTTCTGTTTTGCCTAGGGTTTGTTCATGTGTATCCAATTTGTACCTTCCATGCCATTTTGCTTGTGAAATAATGATGATTAATTGGATGAGGCTGAAATTTTTTATTCTTATTCTAGACACCTTTAGGAGAATTTTGATATGTGGTTTGTGATTTTTGAGTTTCTGGATTGTGAGATATGATTTTTTGAATAGAGGTGTGACAATTTGTGTCGCACCATTTCATGTCCAAATTCTTGATTTTTATTACCATGCCATATGAACTCAAAATGACTTGAATTTTTGCATGTTGAATCTTCTGGATGTTAAGTTTGAGTGGGAATTTTTGTGGATTTCTTTTGAAAGCATTTCCTATTTGTTTGAGATTTTATCCCCTGTTTGACCAATGGTTGACTTTTTGTGAGACATGATTTTATATGATTTGGGAAATTCTTGTTGTTTATTGGATGGACTTGAAATTTGGCATGAGTATTATAGACATCTCGATGTTTGCCATGGCTTTGGTTTCACTCATTTATCATGTTTGGTTGCTGTTTTATGATTGCTTGAAGTTGATGCATGTTTTGATGCCTTGTATGAGCTTGTTTGAACTTGTGTTGACTTAATGAATTTAAATGACTTGCTTACCTTAGTCCAAATGACTTGAAATTTGGTATGTAAGTCATGTTATGAATGCTGTTTGATCATGAATTTTTTGGTGATTTATTGAAATGTTTGTGAATTGATTTGAGTTGAGCCATTCTGTTTGGTCCTTTGAGGTTCTAAATTGCATGTTTTGTACTCTTTGGTTCATGAAATGATATTGATGACTGATATGAATGTGAAACCACTTGGATTGGATTCTTAATTGTTTGATCTTGATTTTGGATAAGTTTCATGTTCTGTTTTGGTTTTTTGCTATCATTTTGACCCTAGTCTTATACTAGTGGTTTGTGCTCTCACATTTGAGCTTTGTTTCAGGTTTAAAGCACAATTTGCTTATGCTTGATGATGTGCACTAAATTGGAGTTGGCTTGTTGCTTGTTTATGACTAACTTTGAGTTTGTTTTGTAGGCATTGAGACTTATGCTTATGCCTTGTGGCTTGCACCTTTGTGCATTGTTTGTCTGTTTATGTACAGTTAACTGTTGACCATTGTCTGTTTGCTTATTGTCTGAGCTGAATACTGATTATATTGGATTGATTTCAGGTACCTTAGTTGCTATAGTTCCCTTGAGAACTTGCTTTTGCTTTGCTTAAGAGCTTGAGCATTGAGGTATAATGATCTCTTCTCCATGTAGTCTGGAAGACCTGGCCTGTTACTTGGCCATGCACCTGTCTGAAGTCCTCCTTAAGAGGCAATGCTTGTGCTTGTTTATATTTGTCCCCAAGCAGGAAAAGACCTTTGATAAGGCAATTGGCAGACACAAGAGATGTGCAATCCATCTCCTGCTATTCTGTTGAGTCGTCCCTTTTGCTCACACAACTGGTGTTGATGCATTGTGGACATTAACCCAAGATCCTTGTACAGTTGTACAGTTGAGTCAGTGTCATAAGTGTAGAAGGGTTCCCACTTTCTGAACCCACACTTCATTGTCTGAACCTCTCCCAGGCCAGGGATAAGAGTTGTGAAGTCTCATCTTCACTCACCTTTCATCAGCTTCACCTTGACTCTCAATGTCAAGGTTAAGAGCTAACATCACCCTGATACAGTTGTGTTGCTCTTGCAACCTAACCCTTTGTTTGAGCCCCACTTGGTGTGTATATAGTGTGTGCTATTTGTGATTGTTTGCTTTGCTTTACCTGTGCTGAATAGGATAGCTTGCTCCCTGTGCAAGTTAGGTAGCAACCTTAACTTAGGGATGATTTTGCATGATAACATCCAGGTTCGAGTCGTAGTCTCCCTAGTTGTGTCTCCCTCTGTTATCTGGTTAAGCTAGTCCTTTGTCCCTGCGTAGGGGAACTACGTCGCCCTGATCCTCATACCAAATGAGGTACGTAGGCAGGAGATTGAGCTGATCTCTCCGGGCAACCTTTTGTCTTTTTTGTGTTGTCTCATTTGTGTGTGTTAGGAGATGGATGTAAGCCCAGCGATTGGCATTCCGTATCCTCTTGTTGTGTGCTTGGAAGCTGATGTAAGTCCAGCGATTGGCATTCGGGTTCCAGTGTGGGTGTGTTTGGTTCGGAAGCTGATATAAGTCCAGCGATTGGCATTCAGGTTCCATGTTTGCCCGTGTTTGTGTTGTTTTGTCTTGCGTGCGTGAGCCGAGCTACGGATGCTCTAATTCTTCTTTGTCCAAGAAGATACGTATGCATAGGATGCGACATCCTAGCGAGCATGTTTTCCCCTGGTCCGAACTACTTTGACTCTGATGTCTATGCTTGATAGACTAAGTAGGCCCAGGATGCGATATCCTGCCGAGTCAGTCTTGTTTGTTTTCTTGTGTCTCTTTCAGCCAGTGTTTGTTTGTTTATGAGCAGTATTTTAGCAACCATATTCCTTCCTTTTGTGCGTGGATCCCTTCGAGTACGACGTATGCGTAGGGGTGCTAATACCTTCCCTTCGCATAACCGACTCCCGATCCCATTCTCTTTGGTCGCGAGACCATGTTCTTTCCAGGTTTACTCTGAGCGTTTCCTTTCCCTCTTTTGGGATAAATAACGCACGGTGGCGGCTCTGTTGTTCTTGTTTCCCGCCGGTTTTTCGCGTAATGCGACACTTGCAACTATGGATGGTGAAAACTTCACTTCCCCTGTGAACTCAGACGCAGTTAAAAAATACTTCGCATAAAATAGACCCGCTGGACAATAAAAAGAATAGTCCAGGCAAAAATGGGCATCCCGACGAACCAAGAAAATGAAAAGGTCCGGGCAAAAATTAGGGATTAAAAATGAAAAGATTGTACACCCGGTAAGTTGAAAACCTGAAAAGGCAACTTAGGCAAAAATGGGTATCCCGGTGGATTGAAAACCCGAAAAAGGCGATCCAGGCAAAAGTTAGGGATTAAGCGAATGATTGCGTTCTGAATTAGTTCTGAATCTCATCTCATGTCGATGACGGGAAATTTTCGAAAGGTAGGAAATAGTCCAATCACCTTTTCAGAAGGCTGATCATCTGGAGGATCTTGAAGACGGGCAAGTCATAGCAGAATTGGAACCCAATAGAAATCCATTTCACATTGCCATTAGATTAATTTCTGTTTTTATTTTTTATGCGATTACCTCTTTCCAGGGATTGCTTCTTGATGTAAATGCCTATTCAGAGGCCATTCAATCAATAAAATCATGTTATTCAATATATCTCTGTTTTCATTTTCATTTTACTGTTTTGTTTGCAAAAATGACGTCCGAATTTTTGATAAACATTGCATCATGACACATAAGGGCTTTACAGGTACATGCTTAATAAACATTTAAAATTGCTGTAAATTTTAAGTGCTTTGGATCGTCTATTCAGAACAGATACCCTCGGGGCATTTCCTTAAAATCCCCTGCAGATGATCGTGAATATCTTCCCCAGTGAAGTCGCCAACAGACGAATCTGGTGTCTTATCCCTGCAGAGCTGATCAGAGTGTTGGATTCTTCAATCCCCAGTAGGTTCCCACCACTGTACTTCCCCAAGCGTTTGTTTCAGGACATACACTCCCCAGTAGAGTTGACAGTGCCAGACTATATATCCCCAGCGGAGTTGACAGTGCCAGACTGTATCTTCCCAGCAGAAGTGGCTGCTCCTTAGAGTTCGAGGCCAGATCGATAATCCCAATGCCAGATCCATGGTTTCTTTCCTTGAAGCAGAACCTCGGTACCGTATCAGTGTTTGCTTCCCCTGCTGAGTCATCTCTCGCAGATCGTGGTTGCCAGAACCACTATCGCTTTCCCCAACAGTAGGTTTTCAGTGTCGTTCTCTCCCCAGTCTGAATCTCGGCATTTCGTCATTGCTAGAACACCGTGTGGCGGGTCATTTCCCCACATAATTCTTTGCTTTGTGCATCTCCAGCAGCCTTGCCAGGGTCCAGAAGATGGTGATCATTTCCCCAGCAGATCCCCTTGCCTCAGCTTGGCATTCTACCCAGCATTTCGCATCCCTGCATGTTGAATCATATTGCATTGCATCCTCTCAAATCGCGTAGCATTTCCATTTTCATGGAGCATTACGCCATTGAAAAATTCAAACATACGCATGTAAGCATAAAAGATTCTCGGTATCCCAAGTGATAAGCCAGAAGTTGTTTCCAAGACTCAGACTGAAGATTGTTCATGACTTACCTTTGTTATCCCCAACAAGTGTCATTGGCCCATGCGCCGCCTCTATTATCTTTCCCTATTTCTGCCGATGCTGACAGGCATGAAGTTTTTCCGGTATTCAGACCGAAGTGGCATTCAGGCCAATTTTCCGGTATTCAGACCGAAGTGGCATTCAGGCCAATTTCCGATATTCAGATCGAAGTGGCGTTCAGGCCAGTTTCCGGTATTCAGACCGAAGTGGCGTTCAGGTCAGTTTCCGATGTTCAGATCGAAGAAGTTTCCGACGTTCAGGTCAACGCAACTTGTGGCATTCAGGCCAGCCTCTCGGTGTTCAGACCGATATTAATAATCTCATATCTCCCGATGTTTAGATCGAAGTGATTTCCAGTATTCAGACTGATGAGCGACATTCAGGCCATGGTTATTTCTGTGTTGCCATTTATTTTGGTATCCAAGTTAACATCCTTTTTCGGTATTCAGACTGACTCTCACCGTACCAGACGGATTCTTCTTTCAAGACCACCTCTTTGCCGATTCTGACAGGCATTGTTACTTCACTTCACTTCAGTGCAAATTTTTGGGCTTTTATTGTATTCAATCCCTTGATACCTCGAAAGCACGAAAGCCGCTGCTATCTTCTTTCCAGGTCTCCAGTTGATTGAATAGGGGCAGCTGTAATACCCCAAAATTTACCCTTCATTTTTCCTGGAAGCATACGCTTTACACCTCATGCATGCATTCATTTTTAGGTCATTTAACATTAGATACATTGCATTTCATCATGTCAATCAGAATTAGATCCAAGAAGCTTTATTTATAAAAAAAAAGCGAAAATAAATAAATAAATAAATAAATAAAAGAAAAAATCTCAGACTTGGACCTCTCTCAAAAGCCCACTAAGCTACCAATATTAGGCTATAAATACTAGAGTTTCAGTGAAACAAATATGGATTATATTCCTATTACCCTGAGGAAAAAGATAGTGAGAGAAGAGCTAACAGAGTTCAGAGCAGCCTCCAAACCCTGAAGGGAACTCAACTGCACAGAATCACCTCTGCCTCACATAAACCCTAAAGATTGTTTTGTAAACCTCACGGGTGCAACTCAATTTCAATCAAGCTCTCCAATTAGGTTTGCCCTATATCCATCGTCTTTATGCCTTTAATTTGAATGCTCTAAATGTATGAGGTATTATGGGTGAATTTGATACCCTGTTGATGCATGTCTTTTTTTGTGAATTTTAATGGCATGATTCATGTGGTTACATTTTGATTTGGGGGCAACCCTTGATTACCCTATTTTTTTTGTCTCTAACCTGTTTGTTGAGTTTTTGTGAGGGCTCACATGACTTTTGCAGGGATAACTTGCGTGGTTTTCCACTTTATTTGTGGGATACCCCCTGGAGGTTTCATTCCGATTACCTGTACTGACTCACTTTCTTTTATGGTGTTTAGCTTGGAAGGATCCCTGGGTTTCCCATTCCTCTAAATGCTGTTACTTCGGATCTTTATCCGCGTGGTACTTTTACATTTTTCCCGTATTTTACTGCTTTCCTAGCTGGAAGACCTCGATAGGAGGCAATGTTTTTGTGTTTTTTTTACAGGTTCCTTCGTCAAGGACTGCCTTTTTGCATGAGTTCACCAAACCCTAACCCTTCATTGATTTTTCTTCTCCTAAACACACGTTTACTCCTTCTACTACAGGTGAGTAAGTCTCCAAAGGTCGAGCATCCGGTAGATTGCGTAGTAACGTCGTTCGTCCAAAACCCACTCCATAACCCCGTAGTTAGCCGAACTATGACTTGCTCTGATTCTCATTCCAGATGAGATACGTAGGCATAAGACGCGATGTCTTAGCGAGCACACACCCCCCCAACCCATAGGTCAGCCGAGCTACGAAGACTCTGATTCTCATATTCGGATGAGATATGTATGCAGTGGATGCGACATCCGCGCGAGTCATTTTCATTTAACCCCTTTTTTTTAGTAAACAGCACAAGTTAAACTCACACCCTTTAGACAAGAACTACAAAAGTGGATCCCGTAGAGTACTACGGATGCGTAGGGGTGCTAATACCTTCCCTTCGCATAACCGACTCCCGAACCCAAGATTTGGTTGCGAGACCCCGTCTTGTCCTTTCCTTTTTCAGGTTTACTTCGAGTGTTTCCTTTCCCTCCTTCGGAATGAATAATGCACGGTGGCGACTCTTCTGTCATTTTCTTTCGCCGGTTGTTTTTTCGCGCACTGTATTTTTCAGGTTGCGACAGAATGCAAAGGGCGGTGGTACCATTGTGTGCTGTTTGCCTCTGTTGTACAAGTGGTTTATTTCGCACTTGCCTCAGACGCTCGCCTTCAAAGAGAACAAAGGATGTCTACGGTGGTCCACGAGACTTATGTCTCTCACTAATGATGATATCTTTTGGTACAACCGGGTATATGATGGTGTGCAAATTATCGACTCTTATGGTGAATTCTCCAATGTACCTCTTCTTGGTACATGCAGTGGAATTAACTACAACCCTATTTTGGCACGTCGTCAGCTTGGGTTCCCCCTAAAGGATAAACCCAATAACATTCTGTTAGAGGGTGTGTTCTTTCAGGAGGGTAAAGATCCCCAAGGCTTGAAGGGCAGGATGGTCCACGCTTGGCGCAAGATCCATAAGAAAGGAAGGAAGGAGCCAGGACCGAAGAACTGTATCGCTTTGGAACCCTATACCTCTTGGGTTAGGAGGAGAGCTTCCGAGTACCTCATGCCTTATGAGTATCCAAGACCCACACCTTTGGTTGTGACTGGGCCTTCAACCCTCCCTAGCGAAGGAGTAGAGGAGTTGAGAGACGAAGACCGTTTGCATGCTTGGATCCGTGAACGAGAGGAGTTTCTTCAGCAGATCAGAGAGAAGGATGCTTTGATAGTGTTCCTTGAGCACTAGGTTATTAATGATCCTGATGACGCATTGACTTCTAAACTTCCTCAGTCTTCCAAGTTTTGGAAGAGGAAGTATGATCGACTCGCCAAAGAGAAGGTAGATATGGAGGCAGCCTATGAGAGGGAGGTGAAGACGGCTTCTTGCAGCTTATCTTCCGGTCTCGAGGGCTTTTGACGATTGCTTCTAGGAATCCATAGGATGTTCATTTTCCTTCTCTCTTGTATTTTATTTGGTTATCAAGACTGTACTTCTTTGGCGTAAAAATATTTCCAAATATTAATTGACGTGATATTTCCGTATGTGATAAGCATTTAATATTTCCAAAATTTGCAAATAAGACTCTAAAGTTCCTCTGAAATAAAAATTAAATCATAAGCATTGCATGCATCATGTTTATCTATTCCTAGGGGTTTATATCTTCTTCTTGATTCTAGTCGGGGTTTTCTTACACTATTTATCTAATGTGAGACTGGAATCAAGGGGTAGAATATCCTTTGAAATTGATAAACATGTCATTGCATTTTCATATTCATTAGCATGTCTTGCATAACAGGTACAGCCGCAGTGTTCTCATTTTGTCTGGTATTCCACTATTAGGATAGCTGACTCAGGAATTCACCGATACGGTACCCGAAGGAATCGACAAAGAGCAATGGAAGGTTTACAAGCAGAGCTCGCTGAGATGAGGATTTGCATGAATCAGTTCATGGAAGTGGTCCAAGGAGTGGCTCAGGGACAACAGGAGATTAGATTGTTGGTACAGAGGAATCCCCCTACCACTCAACTGGAGGTTGTGGCTGATCCTTCAACTTGAGAGGCTAATGGACCCAATGGACCGGGGCCTATCCCAATCCCAATGGCAACCTTGGTCAACAACCCATCCATGATGATCAGGAGGATCAATTCCCCCTTCTTCAGGAGGACTTTGGCATGGGCCATGGTATGGACCCTATGTTTCGGAGACTGGAAGAGAGGTTGAAAGTTGTGGAAGGGCAGAATGCTCTTGGTGTGGATGTTGCTGACTTGGGGCTGGTCCCAGGCGTGAGAGTTCCGCCAAAATTCAAAGTCCCCGTGTTTGATAAATACAATGGCAACTCTTGCCCGAAGACTCACGTGCAAGCTTACTTCCGCAAGATGATCGCGTATTCTGATGATGAGAAGCTGCTCATGTACTTCTTCCAGGACAGCCTAGTTGGGGCATCCTTGGAGTGGTATATGAGGCTGGACAAAGCCCATATTCACTGTTGGAGAGACTTGGCTGAGGCCTTTGTGAAGCAATATCAGTATAATGCGGGCATGGCACCTGACAGGACTCAGCTCCAGAATCTGTCTCTCAAGAGCAACGAGTGCTTCAAAGAGTATGCTCAATGCTGGAGAGAGTTGGCTTCCCGTGTTCAGCCTCCAATGTTGGAAAAAGAGATGGCCAACATGTTTATGAACACACTGCCTGGATCTTATTTGGAGCGTCTGGTGGGTTGCAACACCTCAAATTTTGCTGATGTGGTCTCTATCGGTGAGAGGGTGGAGAACTACTTGAAGACGTGTAAGATCCAAAATGGGGTTGGATCATCTTCGGGGTCAAAGAAACCGTTCTTAGGAGGAAAAAAGAGGAGAGAAGGGGATGCAAATGTTGTGTCTTCTTATCAGAATAGGGGTAACCGAAGGAGCAATTTTCAGAATTACCATCAGCAACCCTATGTTGCAGCTGTGACCATTCTGGCTGCAGCACCAGTGCAACAACAACAACCTCAACGTCAACAAAATCAATACCAACAACAACAGGGTAACATACCTGCTTACCAACAGAGACAGAGGATGATGGATAGGCGTTTCGACAATCTTCCGATGTCGTATGCCCAGTTGCTTCCCAACCTTTAACAATTGCAACTTGTGCAGTTACGCACTTTGGCTCCTGCCGTTGGCAGGCTTCCAGTGGGTTATGACGCCAATGCTAGGTGTAATTTCCACTCTGGGGCACCTGGCCACACTATTGAGAACTGCAAAGCTTTTAAGCACGTAGTTCAGGACTTTATTGACTCAAAGGCCATTAACTTTGCGCCGGCTCCTAATGTTTTCAACAATCCTATGTCGCAACATGATAGAGCAAATGTTAACATGGTGGAAGGAGAAGTCAAATCAGTCAAGGAGGTGTTGAAGTTGAAGACTCCGCTGTTAGAAATCAAAGAATACTTGCTAAAGGCAGATGTTTTCCCCGGTTGTGGAAGCGATTGTTTGGGTTGTGTTGCATAGAGTGGGGGTTGTGTGAAGCTGCAGCAGGGTATCCAGGCCTTGCTTGACGATGGTATCCTCCAAGATGAAGACTTATCTGCCCAAAGGTCTGTTGAAGGGGTTGTTGAGAATGCAGATGTTGATCCTCTCTTTCCTGAAGATGCTGAAGAATTTACAAATGTTGTTCCTGCTGATTTTGTAATTCCCAATGATGTAATTAACTTTTCTGATGTTGTTGCTGATATTCCAAACATGGTGTTTGATTCTGATGTACTTGCTGAACTTGATTCCGATGTTTCGGATGTTTGTACTTCAATAAATAAGATTTCTAAGTATGACTGTGACGTTGCCACTATCACAATTTTCTACCCGACCGCTCAGATCAGTGCGCCAGTAGTGCAACTGGTACCACCAGTGCGACCACATCAATCCACTATGACCATCACGACCCCTGGTCCTTTACCTTTCACCAGCGAAAGGGTCATTCCTTGGCATTACGGGGGGAGTGTGTACATGCATGATCATGGAGTGGAGCAGCCACTGAAAGTAGAAGAGGTGCAGGATCAGAAGTATAAACCTGGAATTGAGATAAAAGATCCCACAGTGGACAATGTTGGTGGAATCGGGCGATTCACCAGAAGTGGTAGACTGTTCTCACCACCGGTTACCCAACCTGATAGTGCTAACGCCACGGCGAAGGCCAAAGGCAAGCAAGTTGTGAATGAGGGTACCTCTGCACCACAGGCTGGCTCTGAGCCTGCTTTTGTGAAGGATGTGGATGAACTTTTGAGAATTATAAAGAAAAGCGATGACAAGGTAGTCGATCAGTTGATTCAGACGCCATCCAAGATATCTATTCTCTCACTCCTGCTGTGTTCGGAGGCACATAGGGAGGCACTCCTGAAGGTCCTTAATGCTGCATATGTGCCTCAGGAGATCTCAGTGAACCAACTAGAAGGGATCGTTGCAAATGTTCATACAAGTAACGGGTTGGGTTTTACTGATTCTGACTTGACGCCAGCTGTACGCGATCATAACAAGGCTTTGCACATCTCGATGGAGTGTAAAGACACTATGCTATCCCATGTTCTAATGGATACATGTTCCTCTCTCAATGTGCTACCCAAGAGATCCCTGTCAAGGTTAGATGTAGAAGGTTTGATCTTGAAGCCTTCCGATCTTGTGGTAAGAGCCTTCGATGGTTCTAAGAGGTCGGTGTTCGGAGAGGTAGAATTGTCAAGTATGTAGAGGTAGAAGGTGAGATTCATGAGACCCTGTGTCAGGCCTTTGAGGAAGTTCAAGTCAAGGATGAAGCTCCAGTGGAAGAGGTTGAAGCAGGTGCCTCTTTGTCGTCCTTCAAGCAGGCACAAGCCTTGGTAAATTCAGGTGTTGCTCCCGGTTGGAGACGTCTGGTGGATTTACCTATAAAGGAAGACAAGTTTGGGATTGGGTATCAGCCGACATTGACTTCTACAACTTCAACGCCTCAGACTCGTCAGGGGCCGATTACTTTCTCCAGTGCTGGCATCATTCAGTACGGCCAGGTCTCTGCAATCAACAAAGAAGATGGGGATAGTGATTGCGACATTGTTAATTGGGTGCGTCCAAGGGTCCCAGGTGAAGTTCTCCGCAACTGGTCTTCTGAAGAGATTATCCAAGTCACTCTTCTTAAAGAGTAATTTTCTTTATTAATTCATGCATATCCAAGTCTTACGCTCCGCCCAGGGCGTGATGACTCATTGTAGGGCTCATCTATGTGGATACCTGCATTTTTTATCATAAATAAAGGACGTATTTTTGCATTCAAATATTTTGTTCACTGTCTTTCTATTTTTGCAGTTTTCAAAAATCAAAAATATAAAAAAAATGTACATTTGGAAATGTTATGTTTAGTTTCCACTTCTTGTTCACACTCATAAGCACATACCATCTTTCATGCAGATGCACGTCATCGGATCCTATTGATAACAGTTCTGCTATGGCTCGCTTCGACTTTGAAAATCCAATCTTTCAAGCTGAAGAAGAGGGTGATGAAGACTGTGAACTCCCTGAAGAACTTGCCAGGTTATTAAAACAGGAGGAAAGGGTCATTCAACTGCATCAAGAGTCTGTTGAAGTGATTAATCTCGGCACCGAGGACGCCAAGAGAGAAATCAAGATAGGGGCTGCTTTGGAAGATAATGTGAAGAAGGGGCTGATTGAATTGTTGCAAGAGTATGTTGACATCTTCGCTTGGTCTTATCAGGACATGCCAGGGCTTGACACAGAGATTATGGTACACCGTTTGCCTCTTAAAGAGGATTGACCTCCGGTCAAGCAGAAGCTCAGAAGAACAAGACCAGAGATGGCTGTCAAGATAAAGGAAGAAGTGCAAAAACAGTTGGACGCAGGGTTTCTAGCGGTTACAAATTATCCACCATGGGTTGCAAATATCGTTCCAGTACCTAAAAAGGATGGAAAGGTACGGATGTGTGTTGACTACCAGGATCTGAACAGAGCTAGTCCTAAAGATGATTTCCCATTACCTCACATCAACGTTTTGGTGGATAACACAACTCAGTTCTCGGTATTCTCCTTCATGGATGGCTTTTCTGGCTATAATCAAATCAAGATGGCACCAAAAGACATAGAGAAGACAACTTTCATAACCCCATGGGGGACCTTCTGCTACAAGGTGGTGCCGTTTGGTCTGAAAAATGTTGGGGCAAGATATCAACGAGCTATGGTAACTCTTTTCCATGATATGATTCATCATGAAATTGAGGTTTACGTTGATGATATGATTGCCAAATCTCAGACGGAAGAAGAACATTTGGTGAATTTGCAGAAACTGTTTGAACGCTTGAGGAAATTCAAGCCGAGGCTTAATCCGAACAAGTGTACTTTCGGGGTGAGATCTGGAAAACTGCTGGGTTTTATTGTAATGAAAAAGGGATTGAGGTGGATCCGGCCAAAGTGAAAGCGATACAAGAAATGCCTGGGCCAAGAACAGAAAAACAAGTCCGTGGTTTCTTAGGAAGGTTGAACTACATTGCAAGGTTCATCTCTCACCTAACAGCCACGTGTGAGCCAATATTCAAATTGTTAAGAAAAGATTAGGCTATTAGGTGGAATGATGATTGCCAAAGGGCTTTCGAAAAAATAAAAGAGTATTTGCAGAATCCTCCTATCCTTATGCCTTCAGTCCCGGGGAGACCGCTGATTATGTATTTGACATTACTCGATAATTCCATGGGTTGTGTTCTCGATCAACACGAAGAGACAGGTGGGAAAGAGCATGCCATCTACTACCTGAGTAAAAAATTCACAAATTGCGAGTCGAGATACTCAATGCTTGAAACGACATGTTATGCACTTGCATGTGATGCTAAGCGATTGAGACAATACATGTTGACTCACACGACCTTACTGATCTCCAAAATGGCTCCAGTCAAGTATATATTTGAGAAGGCAGCTCTCACCGGAAGGGTAGCTCGTTGGCAAATGGTATTGACATAGTACGACATCTAATATACATCCCAAAAAGCCATCAAAGGGAGTATTCTGTCAGACTATCTTGCTCAGCAGCCGATTGATGATTATGAGCCGATGAAGTTTGATTTTCCGGATGAAGACATCATGTTCCTCAAGATGAAAGACTGTGAAGATCCAGTTGTTGAGGAGGGACCTGATCCAGATGAAAAGTGGACTTTAATGTTTGATGGGGCCGTCAATGCCAAAGGAAGTGGAATTGGTACTGTCATTGCCACTCCGAAAGGTGCCCACATGCCTTTCACCGCTCGCCTGACTTTTGAGTGCACCAATAATGAAGCTGAGTATGAAGCCTGTATCTTGGGTATCGAGCAAGCCATTGATTTGAGAATCAAGACTCTAGACATCTTCGGAGAGTCGGCTCTAGTGATCAATCAAGTGAATGGTGATTGGAATACTCTCCAGCCTAATCCGGTCCCATACAGAGATTACACGAGAAGACTGTTGACTTTCTTCACAACAGTAAAGCTATATTATATACCTCGTGACGAGAACCAGATGGCAGATGCTCTTGCTACTCTATCCTCCATGATCAAGTAGATTCGGTCGAACCATGTTCCCATGATTGATGTTATGCGCCTTGATAGGGCCGCGTATGTGTTTGCTGCTGAAGTGGTAGTTGATGACAAGCCCTAGTGTCACGACATCAAGTGCTTTCTGAAGAATCAAGAGTACCCTGCAGGGGCATCTAACAATGATAGAAAGACTTTGAGAAGATTGGCAGGAAGTTTCTTCTTGAATAAAGACGATGTGTTATATAAGAGGAACTTCGACATGGTTTTGCTCAGATGCGTGGATAGACACGAAGCGGACATCTTAATGCAGGAAGTTTGATAAGTGCATATTTATGCACAATTCTCCTACTTTTTACTTAGACATTTCTTTATTTTATTTTGTTTATTTTTATATTTTATTATGTTTTCATATTTTATTTTATTTTTAGTTTTATTTAATTTTCGCACTTATTTTTCAGCTTTAGCAGTCTGCGCGGAAACGATCATAACTGGAGTTCCGGGAATCCGTTTGAGGCGTTCTAAAAATCGCAGGAAAGCTAAGAGAGAGAGCTACAAATTTCGTGTTGGAGTCGAAGTCAGATTCGAAGCTCAAAATTCTAGAATTTCGTTTCAAGTTACAGCATTAGAATTTTATTTTAGTGTTGGGTCATGTTGTGGGCCTGGGTTATATTTTCGACCCAGTTGGGTTTTGAACCGGATCCACTTTTTATCTTTTTAAGGAGAACGTGTGTACTGTTCACGGGGGGACTATTGACGCAAAAAAATATTGTTGAAGCTTGAAAACTCATGGAGAACTAATCCTCTTTGGACGAATTCACTGTACTCAGGTTTCAAACTTTGAGATTGTTATGATATTTACAATTTAATTTCTATTCCTTTCAATTATATCATGTGATTGTTGTTTGCTTAATTCAATTATCATATAGTGTATTTGATTTAATTTGAGTGATCTGTGTTCCTAATTTTAATCATAGATTAACTCTGCTTAACTGTTAATTTGCTCTATCATTTACCGTATGCTTAATCCGGCAATAGGAACATGTTCTCATAAAATCTTCCACGCTTGTTGACTGATTTTTTCATCAAATAAGATAGAAGTCCCGCTTGGGAAATTGTATTTTCATCGGTCGATGATTAGTAAGAACCGAGGCAGTGGATCCGTTACTTTAATCCCTTATTTCACAACAACTTATTTCAGTAATCAATTATTTTAAGTGCTTTTTTTTTCTTTACCGGAACCCTAAACCAAACCCCCCCTTATTTTATTACTGTTATTGATTTTTCCACAAGAATCCTTGAGAGACGATATTTTGAGTCATTGTCGCTATATTACATATTTACAAAAACCACTCGTTTTTGATCCGCGAGCGACCGCAGATCAAATTGGTGCCGTTGTCGGGGATTCTTGTCGTTATTAATCAAATTTAGAGTCATAGTGTTAGTTTCCTCGCGGTTTCGTCCAATTCGCATTTTAGAGTCCAAAACGTAAAAAAATTCTGTTTTTTTTGAAAATTTCTGTTTTTTTTGAAAATTTCGTCCGAATCAAAATCTGTTCCGGGCATTTGAAGCAGAAAATTCTATTTTTTATGATTTATTTACTGTTTTCATTTAGTCGTAAAAAATCAAAAAAAAATCTCAAAATTCTATTTTTAAGCCATTAGATCAATTTCGGTGTCGTTTTATTTTTCTGAAGTTTTTTTGATCGATTTCCTTCTTTGTGCTTGTTTTTTAAATTTTAGGGACATTGTTGGCATTTTGATCATTGTTGCTGCATTGTTGTGCATTAGTCCTGGCAACTAGGTCATCTTGTTCTGAACTTGTTGCTTTTGATCCTGAAGTAGAGAGAACTTTGCACACACGACGTAGAGCAGTCCAGGTTTCCACTAGCTCACTTGAAATGGCTGATAATAGAACATTAAGGCAGTTAGCTGCACCTGATGTGAATTACAACGGTTTGTGTGTTGAGTATGCTGCTGATGTTGTTCCTTTTGAGTTAAAATCAGGTTTAATCCATTTGTTGCCCAAGTTTAGTGGTCTTGCAGGTGAAGATCCTCACAAACATCTGAAAGAATTTCAAGTGGTGTGTTCTACGCCACTGAAGCCTGAAGGGATCACTGAAGATCATATCAAACTTCAAGCTTTTCCTTTTTCATTGCAGGGTGCAGCAAAGGATTGGATATATTCCCTCGAGCCAAATTCAATTGCAAACTGGAATGCTCTGAAAAAAGTGTTCCTTGAGAGATACTTTCCTGCCTCCAGAGCTGCCTCGATAAGAAAAGAGATATGTGGTATTAGACAGGGTAATGAGTCTTTGACCGAATATTGGGAGAGGTTTAAACAGTTGGTATCCAGCTGCCCTCAGCACCAGATCACCGAGCAGCTACTCATCCAGTACTTTTATGAGGGGTTGTTACCGATGGATAGGAACATTCTTGATGCTGCTAGTGGTGGAGCACTTGTCGATAAAACTCCGGCTGCTGCCAAGGCTCTAATTGAGAATATGTCACTAAATTCCCAACAGTTCACAACAAGAAATAATTCTGTCCAAATAAAGGGTGTGAACAAAATTCACGTATCCTCTCATGTTTCTCACTCCGACAAAGCCTTCGAAAATAAAATGAATGAGTTGAAGGATTTAGTGCAGCAGATGATAGTCGTAGGTAAGGCTCAAGCAACCCAACAACTTCAAACACCACCAAGGTTATGTGGCATTTGTACCTCTTCTGATCATCCTACTGATACATGTCCTATTTTGCAAGATGATAAGCCTACTGAATTACCTCCAGCTTATGCTGCAGCCCCTTACAACCAAAGTAACAACCAGAATCGGTACAACATTCCCGACCTGTCCACTAATAAGTACCACCCGAGTTGGAGGAACCATCCAAACCTCCGATATGGAAACTCACAAACGAGCCAACAACCTAACCCACCTCAAGCGGCTGCCCATACACCTTCCGGACCTTCTTTAGAGGAACTTGTTAAAGAAATGGCCGTCAACAACCTTCAGTTCCAACAAAGGACCGATGCTAGCATCCAGAACTTGAACACGCAGATGGGACAACTTGCTACTCAAATGAATAACATGCAAGCCCAAGGGTCGAACCAACTTCCAGCCCAAACAGTTATCAATCCAAATAGTCCTAATGCTAATATGAGTGCAATTTCTTTGAGATCCGGAAAAGTTACAGAACCAGCCCCTGAAAAAAATAAAAAAATCATTGAGGTAACTTCTGAACTTCCTACTTCTGAACTGTCTGCTGAACCTCCTTCTCCTTCTTCTGTTGTGGTCGAAACTGGAAAAATTAAAGAAAAAGAGCACGTACCACCAGTCCCCTTCCCACATAGAGTTCTGAAAAATAAGAGAATTGAGGAGGGAGACAAAGAAAGAGAGATATTAGATGTTTTCCGAAAAGTTGCGGTAAACATCCCGTTACTTGATGTGATTAAGCAGGTTCCTAAGTATGCTAAGTTTCTGAAGGATTTGTGCACCAACAAGAGGAGGATGAAGGGAAGTGAGAGAGTCAATTTGGGAAGGAATATTTCTTCCTTTATTCAGTGTCCCATCCATGAAAAACAACCGGTGGGCTAAAACAAAACAAACAGAGCCGCCACCGTGTGTTATTTATCCCAAAGAGGGAAAGGAAACGCTCGAAGTAAACCTGGAAAAGACATGGTCTCGCGACCAAAGAGAGATGGGATCGGGAATCGGTTATGCGAAGGGAAGGTATTAGCACCCCTACGCATCCGTCGTACTCGACGGGATCCACGCTCAAAAAGATAGAAGGAAGGTTGCTAAAACTGCTCACAAACAAACATCACACACACACAACACAGGTGGGAGAAGAGGGGAAATGGCTCGCTAGGATATCGCATCCTATGCCTACGTATCTCATCTGGAATTAGAATCAGAGCTACCGTAGTTCGGCTCACGCACGCCGAAACAAAACACACACACACAGGCAAACATGGAAACCGAATGCCAATCGCTGGACTTACATCAGACTCCGAACCAAACAAACCCACACTGGAAACCAAGTGCCAATTGCTGGACTTATATCGGACTCCAAGCACACACCACTAGGATACGGAATGCCAATCGCTGGGCTTACATCCATATCCTAACACACAAGAAGGATAACAGACAACAAGTCAATAGGGAGTCAGGAACTCGAGCCTAATAACTGTCAAGCAAACACACACAAAAGAGAAAAAGGGTTCCCTGAGAGATCTCGTACGACCTCCTGCCTACGTACCTCATCTGGTATGAGGATCAGGGCAACGTAGTTCCCCTGAACAGGGGAGAAACTTTCTCCTAACCAGAGACTGGGAAATGACAAACTAGAAGGGAGACTGACTCGAGCCTAATAGTTATCATGCAATCCACAATGGTCCTAGGTTGAGTTTTCTATCTAACTTGCACAGGCAGCAAGCTATCCTAAACAGGCAAAGCAAAGCATACAAGCACAATAAACAATCACACAATTAGCACACACTATATACAAGCAAAGTGGGCTCACACAAGGGTTAGGCTGTGAAACATAAGCCAATTGTAATCGGGTGATGTTAGCTCTTAACCCTAACATTGAGAGTTAGGGTGAAGCAGATGAAATGGGAAGTGAGGGTAAGACCTCACAGCTCTTATCCCTGGCCTGGGAGAGCTTCAGACAAATGAAAGTGTGGGTTCAGAAAGTGGGAACCCTTCTACACTTATGACTGACTCAACATAGATCTTGGGTTAATATCCACAATGCATCAACACCAGTTGTGTGAGCAGAGGGATGACTCAACTGAATAGCAGTAGATGGATTGCACATCTCTTTCATCTGCCAATTGCCTTATCAAAGGTCTTTTCCTGCTTGGCACAAAGATAAACATACACAAGCATTGCCTCTTAAGGAGGGCTTCAGACAGGTGTCCGACCAAGTAACAGGCCAGGTCTTCCAGACTACATGAAGTCAGTGGGTTATACCTCAATTGGTTAAGCAACCAAGCAACTGCAAAATCAAGTTCAAAAGAAGTATAGCAACTAAGGTACCTGAAAACAATCTAACTCAGTCAGTTTACAATTCACAAAGTCAAACAGACAGACTAATGGTCAACAGTTAACTGTACAAACAGACAACAAGTGCAAGCAAGCTATGCATCAAAGTGCAAGGCACAAGCTCAACTCAAATTAGCTAAAGCAACCTACAAAACAAATCAATGTTAATCAACATCAACCAAATAGGCCAACTCAAGCCATTGAATCAATTCCTCAAGGCCATATGCTTCTTGTCCTGAAAACACAACTCAAACATAAGCACAAACCACTAAGACATAGCCTAGGGTCAAAGAGGGAGAAATAATTCAAAACAGAACATGAAAATTGACAAGAATCAAGTCCAATCAATTAAGAACAACATCCAAGTGGTCTCATGTTCATATCATCAACCAATTTCATTTCACAAGGCAAGGAAGGCAAAGCATGCAAGTTGAAAGCTCATTGAAGCAAACAAAATGCACCAATCCACATCAACTCAAAAACGACTCAATAAATCTCAAGAAAAATCATGGCTAAACAACACTCACCACATGATCATCATACCAAAATTCAAGGCATTTGGACAAGTAGAAGCATGTCAAATAAATTCCATAAGGCAAGGTAAAGCAAAACAAGCTCAATTAGGGCACAATTAGATGCATCAAGTTCACACAAGCCTAAAACAGAATCCAAACATGATAAATGTCTCAAACCAAAGCCAAGATAAACTTCAAAGTGTCTAGAATCAATGTGCAAAATTTCAAGCTCATAGTGTAAACATCAAGCATTTCACAAATCATCTAAGTTCAACACTCATCAAAAGTCCAAACATGACCAATCATCAAAGAAAATCTCAAACAAATCATAAATGCATCCAAAAGTTCCATAAAAAATCATGATCAATCCTAACATCCAGAAGTAGCATCATGCAAAAAATCATATTATTTGGCATTTAATTGGCATGGTAAATAAAATCAACAAGTTGGACAAGCAATGGTGTGACACACATTGTCACACCCACATTCAACAGATCATATCTCATCAACCAGAAATGGGAAAAATGCAAACTCTATACCAAAATGTCCATTGAGATGTCTATTTTATGCACACAAAGTTTCAAGAGCATTGGATAAAATCTCATCATTTCATGAAGCTTTTGGCAAGGTAGGTCAAGAAAACACATACATACACAATCCCAAAGCCAAAATAAATTCCATCCGTGCACAATTTGTAGTAAAATAGCCAAAAAATTCTAGACATCATGAGGAGAATAATGGAAAAAACCACACATTATTTCGACAATTATTCATTGAGATATGAATTTTTGAATTGAAGGAAAAAATAAAAATCACATGAAGAACTAGCATGAAATGGCATGTAATAAAAATGCAAAGGCAATAATGAAAACAACTGAGCCAAGAATCGATCTGTGTCCAATTTCAAATTGAGGCGCCAGCACATGAAACGCAGTCGTTTCATTAATATGCTGGCAGTCAACCGAAGTCAACTTCTCGCCTGGCCAATGAGACGCGCTGCATGGAGTCCCCATGAGCCAATCAGAAACGCGCTAACCACAAACACCAGCGAAACGTAAGGCAAGGGTTCTGAAGGATCAAAAATGGATTTCTGGAAAATTTTCAATAACATTCATACGAGTTCATCATCAATTCCAGGCTCAAGAACAAATTGTCACAGAAGTGGACAAGAGTTATATCATTAGATTCATCCTTCAATGTACATCATCAATCTAAACTCAATTTGACCTAACTCATCCTATATCACAAGATTCGAGCCATGGAAGTTTCATGCATGAAACTCAGATTCAACATAACTTTCTCATTTCTTGATGAAATTCAATGAAACAAAGTGCAGATTAATCACCACTGGAAGATCTACCATAAGCATATATCAATTTCAAGAATCATGCAAGTCGAATTCTAACCTTAATGGAATGGCAGAAGTGAAACACGTGGATTCAAGCTTTGCAAGGCACAAACAGAAGTTCCTCAGCTCTCATATGATGATTTGGATGAAGGTTTGGCTGTTTATCTTGCACGATCTAGCTGGAAAATCAAACTGCCATGGATGGAGGTAGCTTACAACAGTCCTCAATCAGCTCGAAAATCCTTGCAATCTTGCTTCAAACACACTCAATTATGCTTATGGATCATGCTTTGATCAAGAACAATGCTATGTTTGTGAAGAAAATTGGAGAAAAGTTGAGAGGAAAAAATGTGAATTTTTTGGATCTAGATCTAGATTTCAGAATTCTGTTATGCTAATGAAGAAAACAGTTATGATTAGGTTTATATATGGTTTGTTAATGATGCACACTAATCATGATTAAGCAAATGCAATGGTATTAGTGAAATGAAGGTGTTATGCCAAATTGTCCAATTCACCTCTATACATACAATGACCAATGGAACAATGCATATTCTGGTTTGAAATCCACATGAAATGGTATTTGGAGGCAAAAATAATTGTTAGAAAGTGAAAACAACGAATATTTTTCAAATTGCCATTTTCCCTCCAAAATTCAAATGGAAATTCAAATATTTTTGGGATCAAAATGCATGGCCTATGATGCTTGAATTGGATAGTACATGACAAAACAAGAATGTTGCAAAAAATCCCACTCCATTTGGCCTTTTGGTTCAAAAGTTATGCCCTTGTAAAGTTCAAATTTGCTTGACCAAGATTTGACCATATCTTGCCAACCACACATGAGAAATTCATGTTCTTGGACTTTTTGGAAAGGTGAGAGCAAGATATACAACTTTCGTGTTGGAAAAAATTCCATTTGAATCATTTTTGATGACGTAATCTTGAGGAGAAAAGCTTTCCATTTTTGGCAATCTTGAATTACAAGTCACTTTCTATTTTTGGAAAGTTTTCATCTGACTTTATTTTCTTCAATGTTGATGTTTGAAATGTCAAATGAAACTTGTTTGGACATGAATGAGGCCTTTCTAACCATCTCCCACCTTCAAATCCAACAGTTGACCTTTGGTTGACTTTTTCAGTTGATAGATGAATTTCAGCTTAACTGTTGAGCTTGAGCCTCAATCTCCTGATGAAATGGTTCCAAAATGAAACCCTAGCTTGTACAAGCTCAATAAAACCCTAGAATGATCCCCATCCCATGAAATACCTCTTCTCCTTGACAAGCCCTGATTGGCATAATGCAGATGATTAGGGTTGACCAGAGGTCAAAACCCTAATCCCAAGGAACTGATCAAGCATAATAAATCTCTTGGTGATGATAAGACCATGATGATGATGATGTACCATTTCAACCAAGATAAAGATCAACCTCCTTGAGGAACCAAGAAACCCTAATTGAAGCACAAACCCTCAGATGATTAGTGATCAATTCCATGAAACCCTCAGGCTTGAATCTTTTAACCTCCTCATCTTCTGACCAAGACTTAGGAGGATGACTTGCTCAATGTCTCCACATGATATGCAAAAATGTAATGACTAATGACCTAAAAATGAAATGCAATATGATCAAGCTAGTCCCAAGAGAGGAGGGCAAATTTTGAGGTGTTACAACTGCCCCTATTCAATCCACTGTGAACCTGTCGATATGAACAGCCTCGGCTTTCAGATGATCAGGGTGAAGAGTGATTGAATACCAAGAACAGACGAATAATTTGCACTCTGATTGGGAAATAATTAACAATGCCTGTCAGACTCGGCAAAGAAGCAATCTTGAAAGAAGAACCCGTCTGGTACGAAGAAAGTTGGCCTGAATACCGAACAGAAATATGTCTGGATAAACAGTAACACAGAGATAACCATGGCCTGAATGCTGCTCGTCTCTCCGCATACTGAGCATCAGAATATGAAAGTATTGATATCGGTCTGAATACCGGGAGATTGGCCTGGATGCCCAAAAAACTGACCTGAACGCCACTTTGGTTTGAACACCACTTCGGTCTGGATACCGGAAAACTGGCCTGAGTGCCACAAGCCGCATCGATCTGAACTTCGGAAGCTTCTTCGATCTAAAAAACGGAAACTTGGTCTGAATACCTACCTCGGTCTGATCACCGGAAAACTGGCCTGACTGCCGCAAGCTGCACCTGAGTATCGGAAAATTGGCCTGAGTGTCGTATCGGTCTGAATACCCGCCTCGGTCTGTATACCGGAAGATTGGCCTGGATGCCGTAAGTACTTCAACCTGATTGTTGGAAACTCCTTTGATCTGAAAATCGGAACTGGCCTGAGTGCCATAAGTTCTTCAACCTGATTGTTGGAAACTTCTTCGATCTGAAAATCGGAACCTTTGGTCTGAATACCCACCTCGGTCTGATCACCGGAGAACTCTTCATGCCTATCAGCATCGGCAAAGATAAAAACAGTGATACATGAGACGGCACGCGTGCCAACGACCCATGCTGGTGATAACAAGCCACGAACCGGCTATCCTTTGTTCAACCCCTAACAGACGAACAATTTATACTTCGCTGGGGATTATTCTCTTTCTTGTTTTCTTCCCTTTTTTTTTTTTTTTTTTTGAACCCCGAAAATTCTCTGATTATCATTTCCATCTCCGCCTGACAGAAATCCTTCCTCCAATATCGCACTACTGGGGAATTACTTATGAGTAAAATCACGATGCCAAAAACTCCTCGGAGTAACACCTTCACCTTCGGGCAAAACCACCTCTCAAACGATAACCACGGTTTGAGACTAGCTTATGCTTGCAATAATGATGCATGATATTCTTTTCAGCGTAATGCTCCATAATCATGGAAATGCTACGCGATTTATGCAATATGCTATGCTTATCTACATGATGAATGCATAAAAAGTATCCCCCTCAAGGGACTCTTTTGGGGAGCTCGAGGCACTCTGCTGAGGAACTCGCCAACACTCCAATCTCCACCCTGCTGGGGAATAGTAATGCTGCTAGGAAAAGGCAACCCTTGCTGGGGATAAATTCCACTGAACCCGATCCGCTTGGGGACCTTACTGGGGAAAGAACCACCAACACACTCTGTGGGGAAACAACGGTCTTTGACTTGCTGGGGATACAGCAATCCCAACTCTGCTTGGGGAAACCACCACCCACAGATACCTCCGCTGGGAAACAGCAACCTTCGGACCTGGCTGCTGAGGAAACACCAATCTACAACCTGCTGGGGAGATAACCATCCCGACCCTGCTAGGGAAACCACAAACCTTGAATCTGCTGGGGAATTAGTCCTCCCGACTCTGCTTGGGGAGATGAGGAAAGTCTAGTACCGAACACCCGTCGACTCGTCGAACCATGGCATTCCATATCCAACTCCAATGTCAGCTTTCCAATTTTGAGAACTCCCGGACTCGTCTGGACTTTTCTGATTCATCACCTTGTATTCCCGATTGTTCCGTCCTCTACGAGGAGCGAAATCCTGGGATTGGTACAGACTTTCCAATCTTCAGACTTTGAAGAGTCTTCTTGATTAATATCCAGGATCGTCGTTCTTCCTCACCGTCTTTCTACCATTCTTCCATCTCTTGTCCCTGATCGGACTCCGTGGGGATCTTTTATCAAAAGCTTCCACATCACAACCTGCAAGTGAATGAAAATACCTAACAGTACCTGCAAAAGAGATCGTTAGATAAAACCGTGCCCCAGGCGTGTCAAGATTTCAACACTTGGGTCACTCAACCTTCCGAATAAGATTTCAAGCTTTCAATCTTATAAACATGCATTGGAAGGGACCTGTGTGTCTTAAAATGCAAGATTCTTTATCACAAACAATTGGATGTTTTTGGCAATCAAAGCGGTAATGAAAACAAAAACAAAATTATTTGACTGAATACGCATTTTATTGATTGAAAAAGTGTGGCTCATAAATGAGCAATACAAAGGAAGCAATTCCTGAAAAGAGGTAATTACGCACAAAAGGAAAAATCTATCCTAATGGCAATGTGAAACCGTGATCTCATCGAGTTCCAACTCGGTTACACCCCATATGTCCTCAGACTTTCCGTGCTTTCTGCCTTCTGAACAAGACGCTTCCGACTGATCCCTACCGGGTATTATCCATGTGATATCAAAAGTACAAACGATCATGCCAGACGCAGTTGTTCGTTCCAATTCCTCTTTTGCCTGGACCGCCCTTTCGGGTTTTCAGTCCACCGGGATACCCCTTTTTGCCCAAGCCGCCTTTTCAGGTTTTCGACTTGCCGGGTGTACAATTTTTCTTTTTATCCCTAATTTTTGCCCGAACCTTTTCTTTCTGTTTTTTTTGGTTCGCCGGGATGCCCATTTTTGCCTGGACTATTTTATTCTTTTCGTCCAGCGGGTCTCTTTATACGAAGTATTTTTTAACTGCGTCCGCATTTACAGGGGATGGAAAATCCTTGCCATCCATGGTCGTTAGCAACAAGGCTCCGCCAGAGAAAACCTTCTTGACCACGAATGGACCTTCATAATTAGGTGTCCACTTGCCCCTACGATCGTTTTGAGGAGGAAGGATCCTTTTCAGCACCATATCTCCTACGTGATACACACGAGGTCGTACCTTTCGGTCAAAAGCACGCTTCATCCGCTGCTGGTACAACTGCCCATGACAAATGGCCGCCAGCCTCTTTTCCTCAATTAGGCTCAACTCTTCGAACCGAGTCCTTACCCACTCCGTCTCCTTTGATTTCACGTCCATCAGGACTCTCAAAGAGGGAATCTGAACCTCAACCGGTAGCACGACTTCCAATCCATATACCAAAGAGAAAGGCATTGCCCCAGTAGATGTACGCACCGAAGTTCGATACCCATGCAATGCAAATGGCAACATCTCATGCCAGTCCTTATAGGTCACAACCATCTTCTGCACAATCTTCTTTATATTCTTATTGGCTGCCTCAACCGCCCCATTCATCTTCGGACGATAAGGAGAAGAATTGTGATGCTCGATCTTGAATTCCCGGCACAGTTCTGCCATCATCTTGTTATTCAAATTAGAACCATTATCAGTAATGATTCTCTCGGGAACCTCATATCTGCAAATGATGTCTCTCTTGAGAAATCTGGCGACGACCTGCTTCGTCACGTTCGTATAAGAGGCTGCTTCCACCCACTTGGTGAAGTAATCAATAGCCACTAATATGAACCGGTGCCCATTCGACGTCGTAGGCTCAATCTTTCCGATCATATCAATGCCCCACATAGCGAACGACCACGGAGACGACATCAAACTCAACGGATTCGGAGGCACGTGCACCTTATCAGCATAAATCTGGCATTTATGACACTTCCGCACGAAACTGAAACATTGGGCCTCCATTGTCATCCAAAAATAACCAGCCCGCAGCAGCTTCTTCACCATTGCATTCCCACTGGCATGGGTACCGAACGATCCCTCATGAACCTCTTTCATCAATTGGCTTGCTTCTCTGTCATCAACACATCTGAGCAAAACCCAATCGAAATTCCTCTTGTACAAAACCCCATCCTTATTCAAGTAGAACACCATGGCCAACCTTCGCAGAGTCTTTCGGTCCTTCTTAGATGCTCCCTCAGGATACTCTTGGGTTTCTAGATAGCGCTTGATATCGTAATACCACGGCTTCTCATCATCAGGCGCTGTGTCAACAGCAAACACATAAGCCGGTCTATCCAGACGTCCCACCTCAACACTGGGAAATTGATTCCACCACTGCACCTTAATCAAGGCAGCCAGAGTAGCCAAAGCATCTGCCAACGGATTCTCTTCTCTAGGCACATGATGCAATACCACCTTGGTGAAAAACGTCAACAATCTCCTCGTATAGTCTCAGTATGGAACTAAATGAGATTGATGCGTATACCATTTTCCGTTAACTTGGTTCACAACCAGAGCTGAATCTCCATATATAACAAGGTTCTTGATTCTCAAATCAATCGCCTCTTCAATCCCCAGTATGCAAGCTTCGTATTCAGCCACGTTGTTGGTGCACTCAAATGTTAGCCGGGCAACAAAAGGAATGTCGGATCCCTTCGGCGTAACCAAAACAGCACCAACACTGCTACCATTCACGTTAACGGCCCCATCAAACATCAGAATCCATTCGGATTCAGGGTCAGGCCCCTCCTCCGGGATCGGTTCCTCACAATCTTTCGATTTGAGAAACATGATGTCCTCATCAGGGAATTCAAACTTCATCGGTTGATAATCCTCAATGGGTTGCTGGGCGAGGTAATCAGACAATACGCTCCCATTGATTGCTTTCTGAGAGGTATACTGGATATCATATTCACTCAAAATCATTTGCCACCTCGCAACCCGTCCGGTCAATGCTGGCTTCTCAAAAATATACTTGATTGGATCCATCTTGGAAATCAACAAAGTGGTATGAACCAGCATATACTGTCTCAGTCGGCGAGCAGCCCAGGCCAAAGCACAACAAGTTTTCTCGAGCAGTGAATATCTTATTTCACAGTCAGTAAACTTTTTGCTAAGGTAGTATATGGCATGCTCTTTTCGACCAGACTCGTCATGCTGCCCCAATACACACCCCATAGACCCCTCGAGGACCGTCAAGTACAGAATTAACGGTCGTCCCTCCACAGGAGGCATCAGAATCAGAGGCTCCTGCAAATACTCTTTTATTTTTTCAAATGCCGCTTGGCAATCATTACTCCACCTGACCGTTTGATCTTTTCTCAACAATTTGAATATAGGTTCACACGTGGCTGTTAGATGAGATATGAACCGTGAAATGTAGTTCAATCTACCTAAGAAACCACGAACCTCCTTCTCTGTTCTCGGTTCAGGCATTTCTCTTATTGCTTTTACTTTAGCAGGATCAACCTCGATTCCTTTTTCACTTACAATGAACCCCAGCAATTTTCCGGACCGCACTCCGAAAGTGCACTTATTCGGATTCAACCTCAGTCTGAACTGTCTCATCCGGTCGAACAACTTGGCCAGATCTACCAAATGCCCCTCTTCTGTTTGGGACTTTGCTATCATACCATCAACATAGCATTCGATTTCATGATGAATCATATCATGAAACAAAGTCACCATTGTAAGAACAAAATTGTTCTACAACAGATTCCTTGATTTTGATGATAACAAAGGATGAAACCAAAAATGGCACCCTAACGAAAAGTTTCTAAGTGTGCAGGGTTCTAAAGAAAGAAGAAATGAATCTGATGATGTCATCAGATGCACAACAAGATCAGATACAAATTCTAGAGTATTAGGAGCATCTGAAGTGGAAGCACGTTCAAGAAAGTCTAGAAGCTCTGACTCTGGACAAAACTGCAAAGTATCAGAAGCATCTGAACATGTAGTAAAGTCTAGAAGCTCTGACTCTGGAGAAACGTTATCTGTATATTCTGAAAGTTATCAGCGCTATCTGAACTCTCAAGAGATCAACATCAGAATCATGATTCCAAGATTCTCCAGAAACACAAATACTCTGATTATGGATTTGCTAATCATGATGAAGTAACGTTCAAGTCAAGTAAAGATTTTCAAATAGATTTCCTAAACAGAGAAAGAGACGTTAATCTCCTCTTCCAAGAGAGAAGATACTACTTGTGGTAAGTAGTCACTTCAAAGATGAAAAGTTAAACTGCAGAAGCTATTTAAGTGATGGAGTAAACTCAGTTTAATATCCACCAGATTCAACCACTACTTCAACTCATATATAAATAGAGCTGCAATCAACATTCAGTAACAAGAAAATCAACTAGCCAAAACTATACTGAATTATTTCACGCTCAAGAAAATCATCTTTGCTCTCAAAGAATTCACTAAGCTTTTGCTTATTAAGTGAAAAATCTGTTCTTTAGTTTGTAATACTTGCTTTCTTTGAAGCACTCTAGATTACATATCTTGTATATTTTATTTGTTTGATTTCCTCAAGTGACTCTGTGTAGTCTGTAGACTTGAGAAGACTAAGAGATTTTCTTCTCTCTTAGGTGTTGTTTGTAATCTTTCAAGATTAGTGGATTAAGTCCTTGTTGAAGGCGAAATCACCTTGGCCGGGTGGACTGGAGTAGCTTTGTGTTATAAGCGAACCAGTATAAAATCCTTGTGTGATTTTCAGTTTGAAAAGCGCTTATTTTTCAAAACAATTCAAACCCCCCCTTTCTTGTTTTTCTCACCTTCAACCATAACCCTCTGATAAGTAGCACCGGCGTTCTTGAGACCAAATGGCATCACCTTATAACAGAAGGTGCCCCACGGTGTGATGAACGTTGTTTTCTCCATATCATTTGGCGACATTTTGATTTTATTATAGCCAGAAAAGCCATCCATGAAGGAAAACACCGAGAATTGAGCTGTATTGTCTACCAACACATCAATGTGAGGTAATGGGAAATCATCCTTCGGGCTAGCTCTGTTCAGATCCCGGTAGTCCACACACATTCTTACTTTCCCATCCTTCTTCGGGACTGGCACAATATTCGCGGCCCAAGGCGGATAATTAGTGACAGCTAGGGAACCAGCATCCCACTGCTTCTGCACTTCCTCTTTAATTTTCATCGCCATGTCAGGTCGAGTTTTGTGCAACTTCTGTTTCACTGGAGGACAATCTGCTCTCAACGGTAGCTTGTGCACAACGATATCGGTATCCAACCCTGGCATATCTTGATAAGACCAGGCAAAGATGTCGACATACTCTTTCAACAGTGCTAGGATTCTGCTCTTGACACTCGCCTCCAAAGCAGCCCCAACTTTCACCTCTTTTTTGACCTCGTCGGTACCCAGATTCACTACCTCAACTTGCTCTTCATGCGGCTGAATCACCTTCTCCTCTTGCTTCAACAACCTGGCTAATTCCTCCGGCAGTTCACAATCTTCTTCGCCTTCTTCTTCAGCATGATAGATCGGATTGTCGAAGTCATACATAGGTGTAACAGAATTGTTATCAATGAGATCCGGAGAATGATCACATCTGCATGAATGTGGATTCATGCATTGCTTTAGAACCGGAGCGAGACAAATTGAAAAGGAAAATGAAAACATTGCCATTTTTATTTTTGTTTTTATTAAACTGCAAAAATAAATGAAAAACAGGGAACACCGCTTTTAACTGCAAAACATCCATTTATTTATGATGCAAAAAGTCTGCAAAATTAAACATGAGGTGGCCCTTACAATGAACCGTTACGTTTCGGGCAAAACGTATGGCTTTCATGCAAACCAGATTGAAAAATAGAAATATTACTCTTCGAGCAGAGTGACCGTGATGATCTTTTCAGCCTTCTAGTTCTGGATTCCCATCCCTGGTGCGCACGGCTTTATCCACCGATCAATTTCACAGTCGCTGTCGACTCCCTCATCCACCATACAGATGTGATCTGGATCCAGCATTCCAGCACTGGTGAATGTGACTGACGGACGGCGTCCTCTGCCTTGTCCAAACGAGCCTCGGCCCGGCTGATAACCTACTCCAAATCGGTCTTTCTTGGCGGCGATGCCCATCATCTTCCCCTAACCCGGAGCTTCTCCATTCTTCACCACCTCAGCGGCCTGCTTATATGAAGAAATGGACGGCTTTTCCTCCTCTTTTGCAAAAAGAGCATTCTCCACCTAAACGGTTTCGAATGCTTGACTCGGGGTCTCCCATATCTCACCGTCCATTTCAACGTATTTGAACGATGATAGGTGACTGACGAAGATGTCCTCCTCTCCGCAAACGGTGACGACCTGCCCATCCCATATATACTTTAATTTCTGGTGCAAAGTCGAGGTTACTGCCCCAGCAGCATGGATCCATGGTCGACCCAACAGGCAACTTTATGTCGGCTGAATATCCATGACATAGAATACTGACTTGAACACCTCTGGGCCAATCTTCACTGGGAGCTCAACCTCTCCAAACACCGCCCGCTTTGAACCATCAAAAGCCCTCACTATCAGGTCAGTGGGCGTCAGGATCAATCCTTCACAATTCAGCTTCGCCAAGGCTTTCTTTGGCAACACATTTAATGAGGAGCCGGTATCAACCAACACGTGCGAAAGCACGGCCCCTTTACATGCCATTGCGATGTGTAAAGCCCGGTTATGATTCCGCCCATCCACAGTTAAATCCATATCGGTGAAACCCAGCCCATGGCTGACATGAACATTAGACACCACCGTCTCCAACTGATTGATAGTGATCTCCTGAGGAACATAGGCTCTCTTCAGAATTTTCAGCAAAGCCTCTCTATGCCCCTCAGAGCTCAGCAACAACGACAAAATTGAGATTTTAGATGGGGTCTGCTGCAGATGGTCCACAAGCTTGTACTCAGACTTCTTGATGATTCTTAAAAATTCTTCCGCTTCATCATCAAGCTCTTTCTCCGGCCCACCAGGCACCGGTGTCACCACAGGAGTACCTTCATTCATCACTTGCTTTCCTCTTGCCCTGGCTAAAGCCTCGGCCTTTTCTTTCTTTTCTTTTTCTCCCTCCCCACCTCTCAAGGTATCAGGTGCAAACAACCTCCCACTACGAGTGAAACCACTGGGTCCGGCATTATCCACCTTTGAAATGGTGGTTTCACCTGTAGTTTGATCCTTCACCTTCTCTCCATTACAATATACTTCCCCACCATAATGCCACGGCACGGCATCATCTTTTCATAAGGAATTGGCCCAGGTACCGTGATAGTAACTGGAGCCGCCTCAGCCAAAGTCGACAAATCAATCGGGTCGAAGTAAATAGTTATGGTGGAGACATCCTCCTTCCCCAAACCAGCCTTTTCAAACCTGAGACTTCCATCGTCCATCAGCCTCTGGACAACCTTTCTCAACAGTATACACCCCTCAGGAGTAACAGTGCACGCAGCACAATCAACAACACAGCCCGGAAAGACCCCACTCAACAACAACTTCCTCTTGACCTCAGCCAAAGGAGTCTTCAACTGATCTATACTCAACAGCCCGATTCTGTTCTCCTCAGAGATTGCATTTACCCCCATTTGACCATGCGCGGGCATGGGATTAGCATTCACGTTGGGAGACGGTGCAAAGTTGATCGCCTTTGAATCCACCAGGTCTTGGACTACATGCTTAAAAGCTTTGCAGTCTTCTACATTATGCCCAGGAGCACCTGAATGAAATTCACACTTCGCATTCTCATCAAAGTTGGCTGGCCTCTGATCAGGTCTCAAAGGTGCCAGAGTTCTCAACTGTACCAGCCCCAGATCTTTCAGCTTCTTCAATAGGAAAGAATAGTTCACCGGAGGCCTATCAAACTGACGATTATTCATTCTTCCCCTGACTTGATATCCAGCCCTCTGAGGTCTCTGCTGAAATGACTGGCGTTGTTGCTGCGGTTGTTGCTGTTGTTGTTGTTGTTGTTATGCAGGTTGATTATCAGCAGGAATAGTTACCGCAACAGTGTGCTGAAAGTAACGATCCCTACTCTGTCCTCTTTGAGTATACACAACACTGGTATCACCCTCTTTCTTCCTCTGGCAATTTCCGAAGGGCTTCTTCGATCCTGATGACGAAGCGTTACCCTGGATTTTTCCGAGCTTCAACCAACTCTCTATCCTCTCACCAGCCACCACAATATCTGCAAAGTTGGTCACCGGGAATCCAACCATCCTCTCGGCAAATGTCCCCTGAAGGGTACCCATGAATAGATCAGACATCTCTCTGTCCACCAATGGAGGCTGAACTCTGGCAGCCAACTCCCTTCACCTCTGAGCATATTCTTTAAAACCCTTCATTAGGCTTCTGAGACATACCCTGCAGTTGGGTACGACTAGGAGCCATATCAGCGTTGAACTGGTATTGTTTAAAGAATGTGTCACCAAGATCTTGCCAGCTCTTGATGTCAGCAGATTTCAGCTTGGTGTACCATTCCAAGGATCCTCCTGACAGACTGTTCTGGAAGAAGTACATCCAAAGCTTTCGATCCATAGTATACGCAGAAATCTTACGGACAAAAGCTTGAAGGTGAGTTTCCGGGCAGGAACTCCCATTGTATTTATCAAAAGCGGGCGCCTTGAACTTTTGTGGGATCACAATCCCCTCAACCAGCCCCATATTCGACATGTTCACAACCCCGGGAGTGGCATAGCTTTCGAGAGCCCTGATCTTCTCTGCCAGCAACTGGATCTCCTTATTTGGTGGCTGGACACCGTATTAACCAAACGTCTCATTATGCATGGAGAATTGATCAGCTTCTTTGTCTTCCTCCCTATCATCCTCAACCCCAAAGAATGGAGGGAACAGACTATCCTTCAGATTATGACCCAACGGACCAGGTCCACCACCTGTAGCAGCATTGTTATTCACTATACCCACAGTCGTCCTCTTTCCGCCTTCCCTAGAACCACCAAGCCCCTGGTTAGAGACACCATCCAGATTGACACCGCTGCTGGCAGCTGAAGCCCGCTCGAGCTTCTCAACTTTATCAGCCAGTGCCTTCTGCCCGACTGCAAACCCTTGCATAATGTTGATCAACTCATTCATTTTATCCTTCAGCTCAAGAACATCTGTGTTTGGTAGATCCATCAGTCTGGGTGTGTTGCGTCTAGTGAAATATTTGTGAGGACGTGTTGAGTGCAAAGGTACAACTCTACGAGCACGAGCAATGATTCCTGAAACAATCAAGCACATTAGCAACTGAAACCTGCAAAATAAAAAACAAGTTATTATGATTCATGCATGAATGCAATGTCTATCCATATGAGGAACATTTTGTCTCTCGATCCCGGCTTCATCGAGACAGATAATAATCCGGCAGCAACATTCAGACATTCATCATTTGATTCATCGTACAAATCAGAGATATATGATTTAACAAAGGTACCCCCCAACCATGTGTGTGCTGTGTGAGAGCATACAGTAAAGCAAATAAAGCTTGAAGATTAATCACTGAATGAAAATAACCATCACATATCAAAAGTGCACAATAAATGCCATAGTCATACATCAGAGCTGATACAAATCAAATACAATCCTCCAGAATCAGAAAGGAAATACAAACAAGTGAATTCCGTCAACAAGTCTGACGGTAATCCACACAAATGAGAAAGGTCTAGCCTGACGAAGGTCCCACAGAAGTTCCTACATCATCAACCATCCTAGCAAACTCTGCGGCGAACCTGAGCTCGGTGTTCTCCTGCTGCAATCTCCCCACCTCCTTCTGGTGAATTTTCATCTGCCTGAAGTAATGATCTCTCTCAGCAATGTAGTGATCTCTCTCGGCAATGATCTTTGCTTTCTCCACTTCCCATTCTGCTGCAAGGGCTCTGGCTCTGGCATCTCTCTGATCTCTCACAAGGATTTGCCTCCTCTTCTCATCCTCAATGACCCTCAAGGCTCTGGCTAGCTTTTCCTTAGTGATGTCATGCTCCTTTGTCGACGACTCTAAAGCTTGGCTGATCTTCCCATAGTAAGCGGTATCCATCTCAAAGCGCTTCACCTCCAGGGCATGTTGCTTATCCTGATCCTCCATCCTCACTCTGATCTCCTGATTAGCCCTCTGAATCCGAGCAACACTCATCTCTAATTCAATCTTCTCTACCTGCAACTGATCTCTAGCTTTCTTCATCTCAAGGAACTCATCCATACTGACAGAAGAACGCGGCCCCTCAATCAAAGGACACCAAGGATCACCTCCCGGAAATGGTAGATGTGTGAGCTCAATCCTCTTCCTAAGCCAATCATCAAATGGAGGAAAAGACATGCTGTTGACCTTGCCAAAAGGAACCTTTCCCTTTCTCTGAATATCACGCCATTCATCCAACACTTGCCTCAACTTGGCCTGATTGCCCTCAATTGGGAAGTAGAAGGACTCCTGAATCTCTCGCCCGAGAGGAGGACCCTCTACAGCAAACCCCATCTGTCTCCTAAGAAGCACCGGGTTATAATTAATGCAACCCTGAACTCCTATAAGAGGCACATTGGGAAGACTCCCACAACTGTAGATGAAATCTCGTCCGGCCATACCATTGTGAGTCCAAGCTATGTCCTTGGCCCGCAATCCCATCAATCTGAATGACCACTTGACAGTAGGATCAAGAAAGGCAAAGGCACCCCTGGACGACAAATACCCCATGAACCATTTGTACAGCAACTGAGCACAACACCGGATCAGTCCCCCACGCCGCTTCTCGTTCCGATTATGGACCGAGTAATAGACATCCCCAACCAGGGTAGGAATAGGATTCCTCTGCATAAACAATCTGATGGCATTAATGTCCACAAAGTTCTTCTGGTTAGGAAACATAATGATCCCATAAATGCTCACAGCAATCAAGGCACAGACAGTCTTCCAATTACCCACAACAGCATGTTCCTTGGCTTTAGCCTCTAATAAACTCAGATGAAAACCAGATAACTTTCCCTTCTCCTTCAAGCCCCCCTTGGTCACCTCCGGGCTCAAATAAAGAGCACGAGAAATCTCCATAACATCAGGCTCCACCTTAGTGGCATAGAAAGGAATCTGATCTCTGATCTGAATACCCAAGATGCTAGCATAGTCCTCCATCAAAGGTCCCAACAAGTAATCCGGGAAGACGAAACATCTCAGACCCGGGTCATAGAACTGGAGAAGAGTATGAATGGCGCTCTTGTCACTGTCTGTGAGCCTGAAAACCAACTTCAGAATACCACCGTATGCTTCACGGAACGTCCCCACATGGTCGGGTGTAATCAAGGCTATCATATCTCTCAGCACACCAATCTCTGGGTCGAAGAAACTGTAGACGACATCATGCTTCAAACCGGTCCTCATGTTTGGAGCAAAGAAGTCTCTCAACCAGGATCTCAATCAAAAATGTCCCTGCATATGGATAAACATGAGTTAGATGCAGGTAAATGCAAAATGTGAATGATGCTGATGTATGAATGCAATGCATTGTGCCATCATCCAAGTCATCTGAACATCTGTTGCACTGAGTTGCAGCCTCTGAACCGATCACAACCATTTGAAGGAATATGTAACCACAAATCCAACACAGGGTTCCGAAATAAACGGAAATGAAATGTACATCACCATCATCACCAAAGATTCTCTGAACAGATAACCATGAAACCCTCTGAACCAGCCCGGGGAATCCTGAAATAAACGGATCCCCACTGATAAATAATACGGACAGAACTCCGGCGTCTCGGAAATAAATGCCATAAATCCGACTTATAAATAGGACTCTGATCAACAGAACCATTAATCACCATCAAAGTCACCATCAAAACATGCATCTGTAAGAATCACCCTCCCCTCACAGGTAAATTCTAATCAGGTCATCCTAAGGCGGATAATGGTCTCGACAATCGGGCAAAGATACTCAACGGGTTTGCCCTTTCGGGTGTGCCGTTGTAGCTCTCTTAAGATCATCTAAACCAAAGATCCGGGAATGAACGGTCACCGAAGTCAATAGCTCAGATGAAGTAACTCAACCAAAGTGGATACTCCACAAAGGAAAAGCCCCCTCAAAAGAACCCCGTCCGGCTTGTGGTATGTCACGTCGCCAAAATCATGTTGACCTAACATGAGAGGCAACATGAGACCACACTAATCCTAGGTGTATACTCGGGCCTGGGTTTTAGCCCCACTCAGAACACCCACCCCAAATCATAGGAACCACCTGTACAGAGGACAACAACATGATAGTATGATGCATGCAAATATATACACAGCAAAATAATAATAAATGCAATAAATAGAGCAACACAAGCAACCTAAACTATCCTAGAACGCTAGGAGAGACTCGCTTAGGGAAGATGGACCAGCAAGAGGTCAACTTCCTGGTTTCCCCAGCAGAGTCGCCAGCTGTCGCATCCGCGAAAAACAACCGGCGGGCTAAAACAAAACAAACAGAGCCACCATCGTGCGTTATTTATCCCAAAGAGGGAAAGGAAACGCTCAAAGTAAACCTGGAAAAGACATGGTCTCGCGACCAAAGAGAGATGGGATCGAGAATCGGTTATGCGAAGGGAAGGTATTAGCACCCCTACGCATTCGTCGTACTCGACGGGATCCACGCTCAAAAAGATAGAAGGAAGGTTTCTAAAACTGCTCACAAACAAACATCACACACACACAACACAGGTGGGAGAAGAGGGGAAAGGGCTCGCTAGGATATCGCATCCTATGCCTACGTATCTCATCTGGAATGAGAATCAGAGCTACCGTAGTTCGGCTCACGCACGCCGAAACAAAACACACACACACAGGCAAACATGGAAACTGAATGCCAATCGCTGGACTTACATCAGACTCCGAACCAAACAAACCCACACTGGAAACCAAGTGCCAATTGCTGGACTTATATCGGACTCCAAGCACACACCAATAGGATACGGAATGCCAATCGCTGGGCTTACATCCATGTCCTAACACACAAGAAGGATAACAGACAACAAGTCAATAGGGAGTCAGGAACTCGAGCCTAATAACTGTCAACACTAAGCCAAAAACTGGAATAGACAGCGCCCCTTAGAGGGCGCTTTATTACAAAAGCGCACTCTAAAGTGAAGAGAAAAAATAAGGAGCATACTATTGGAATAGACAGCGCACTTTAGAGGGCGCTTTTGTAACAAAGCGCACTCTAAAGTGAAGCGAAAAAATAATGAGGAAATGGAGGGACACCAATAGAGGACGCTTTATTGAAAGCGCCCTCTAAGGGTAACCTTAGAGGGCGCTTTTAAAAAAGCGCTCTCTATGTCCATGTACATTTCCAGTTTATAAGACGCTTTTGGAAAGCCTTAGAGAGCGCTTTTAGAAGCGCCCTCTTAGGCCCCCTTTAGAGGGCGCTTTTGTAACAAAGCGCCCTCTAAAGTGAAGCCAAAAAAATAATAATGAGGAAATGGAGGGACAACAATAGAGGGCGCTTTAGTGAAAGCGCCCTCTAAGGTTACCCTTAGAGGGCGCTTTTAAAAAAGCGCTCTCTAAGTCCATGTACATTTCCAGTTTAGAAGGCGCTTTTGGAAAGCCTTAGAGAGCGCTTTTAGAAGCGCCCTCTTAGGCCCCCTTTAGAGGGTGCTTTTTTTACAAAAGCGCCCTCTAAGGTCCCCTTTAGTAAACATTAAAATTATAACATATACTGCATGTCTCTTTATTTTCCCTCTCTATAAGCTATTTCGTTTACGTAACTGGGTTTTCTCTCTACTGCGATTACTCTCTACTGCGATTACTCTCGTCCTCCGTTCGTTCTCCCTCCCTCACCGTCATCGTCGTCGTCGCCTTTTTCTGCTGCTGCGTTCACGTTCACTGAGTTATCCTGGTCCACCGTCACTGTTCACTTTCTTCTCCATCGTTACCGTCACCTTGAAGGTATTTCTCTTCTCCATCGTTACCGTTTACTTTCTTCATGTGTTTGATTAGGGCATTTTCTAAACTTAGTTTTACATTTTGTGCATTATGTTGATTAATGTTGTTTAGGGCAAACTGAGTTTTTTATTTCTGATTGAAAACTGATATCATTTGAAGTGTGTTTGAGCTTGTGCTTGGAAGTTTGATGATTATGGATGCAAGTTTGTTCATGTTCCAAACACCATAAGTTTGCATTGGTCTTTTGCATGCAGTAGGTGTGTGTGAGTTTGTATTCAATAAGGATTGACTGTTATGAAGTCAATCATTCGTGCTAGAGACAAGGGTGTAAAATTTGAAGTACATTGGAGTGCTGAAGACCAACTAATTGAGCCTAACGGTTCAATGTTGGCAAGTTACATTGGTTTCCTTGTTCGACAACATATTCTGATTACATGTGATAATTGGAGAAGTCCGGACTTGAAGGTTGGCAAAGAAAAAATATGGTCCGAGATACAGGTACTTACCATATATTGTTATATGTTTTTTTTGTTGACTATTTGTTGACCATATATTGTTATAATATTACTTTATAATAACACACTCCATGTGTATGTTTTTTAGAGATCCTTTCACATCGATGAAAGCCGGCAAAAATATTGTATTCAATTGGCCGGAAAAAGACTCCGAGGATTTCGATCCTTTTTGTCCAATAAATTTCTCAAGGATGAGGAAGGAAAATTTGTTGAAGCAGAACGGCCAATGAAGTATGCCGAGATTATTTCAACCGATGAATGGGATAACTTTGTCGCCAAACGAAGAAACGAAAAATTCCATGTAATGTCTATTAATTATGGTATTATACAATTGTTAAGTTACTTGGTTCTAATATGCCTTAAACTTTTTTATCCAGGAAGTAAGCGACAAAAATCGGAAAAGGGCATCAAAACCCGCGTATCCGTACAAAAAAGGGCGTACGGGATATGCACGGTTACAACAAAGAATTGTGAGTATATTCAAATGCTATGAGCTTATACATTGTCACAATATGTTATAATTGATGATCTTATAATCTAATTCAATGTGTAGCTAGCCGAGGAGAAAAGTGACGCAACATCTCTTCCGGAGCACGTATTATGGAAGGCTGCTCGGGTTGGGAAGGATGGGGCTGTCGTTGAAGCGGTCCAAAATGTTTATGACGAATGTGTAAGTATATGTAACATTATTTCTTTAATTATATCGAAAATTTTGTTAGACATATAATTCATTTTTAATCTCCTCTAATAATATTTCAGGAGACTTTATCCCAAACCTTACCTTCAACCGAGGTCCAGGATTGCAGGAGCGTACTTAGTCGAGTACTAAATGTTCCTGAGTATTCCGGTCGTGTGAGGGGTAAGGGTTTTGGTGTGACTCCGTCGTCATTTTATAAAAAACCAAAAACAAAAAATCCTACAAACAAAGAGGTGATGGAGACCTTGGCGGAGTTAAGGGCACAAGTACTCCAACTGCAAAACGAGAATGCAAGGTATAGAGAGGAAAGGTGCGCCTCCGAGGCAAAAGATACTAGTGACCGAGCTAGTATCAATTGTCAACCTAAATTTCCCGAGGTAATTATATATGTTATTATGAAATTAAAATAGCACTTTTTTACTTGACACATATACACGTTAACAATAACATTTATTATTGGTTTAGGGCATTTCACCTTGTCAGCTGTATCTATCGTCACCAACTTATCGCATGGTTGGCAAGGGAAAAGTGCACAACACTTCGGGTGAATTACTTCACCATAATCCCCTTCCGGTGGGATATATGAAAGTTTCGGTTGACCTTGTATTAGATACCGACGCGCTTCTACCATTACCTGACGTTGTTTCAGAGACAACGTTGATGCGAGAAGCAGTCGGATCCTTTGTTGGATGGCCGTCAGATCTAATTTTCCCAGATGCCGAGGTATATATGTTCTAAATGATTATGAATATTTAGTATTCACATTTCAATTAAGCTACAATTATGATATTTAATCAATCCTTATTACATGGTAATGTTAGACTCCTACAAGACCCACGCATAAAGCTGGTAAAGGGATTTCAAGACGCATCGAGTCGGTTGCATCTCAAAAAGAGGTACAAATATATATACCCATTGAATTATATACGCAACGATTCTGTTGCATCACAAAAAGTCATGATTTAATTTATATGAATTTTTAGGTTCCCGGTCGAAAGTTGAAAAAAGCTGGTAACGATATTCCTCCAACGACGTCCGGGACAAAATCTCAAATTATGATGCGTCTTGAGAAAATGGTGGAAGAGTCCGATATTATGCACGGGGCCATTCGTAGTATAGATTTTGATGAAGGTGTTTTCGGAGCTGCTCATTTCGAAATAATTGCAAAGGAGGACATGCAACAACTTTTTGAACACGACGAATTGGGCATCGCTGTCATTCATACATACATATGGTACTCCGATCAATCTATAATTTACTTAGTTGAACAATTTATTTACACATTTCAATGAGTAGTCTAATGTTTATTATGTTTCTATTTAAGGTATATGTATGTAACATTGATGCGGGGAACTGAATTATGTAACCGTTTCAATTTTATTGCTGCTTCCCGTATCAACGCAACGTTAATAACAAAAAATCCAACATCCGTAAAGAATGATCTAGTCGATAGATTCATGGCGGCCGGCGATAATACTACACCCAGTTTGTATTTTTTACCGTTTAATTCTGGCAACGGGTTAGATTTTCTTTCTAATAATTTCATTCTAATCTATGTATATCTTTTACGTAGAAAATTTTCATTCATCTAAATTTTTGTTTTATTTTACAGTGGTCACTGGGTGTTGGTTGCTATGGATCTTTCAAGACTAATAGTGTATTATCTCGATTCGTTATCGGGTGATTGGAGTAAATATCCAAGTATGAAGAAGACGTTTGACGCGTAAGTGAAATTCCCCTAAATATTCGTGTGTATTTGTATATTTAATTATGTCTGTCAGATTGATCTCAATATACGTTTTTATTTTGTTAGGGCAATAATAAAATTTAGATCGAAAAAGAATTATCGTAATAGGAAGGACATTACCTGGGTCAGAGTTCAGGTATATATTAAGTATCTTATTTTTGCTTATAATAGTGTTTGTTTTTTTGCTTATAATAGTGTTTGTAAGAAATTAAATATATATATATTGTTTGTTTTTCTGTGTAGTGTCCTCAGCAAAATAATTCGGTCGATTGCGGATTTTTTATATTGAGATTTATGAGAGATATCATTGCGTTGAATCGTATAGACATCCCAAAAATGGTATGGAATAATAACTTAGGGTTTATTTTAATATTATCGGATATTTCATCTAATTTGTTACTAAATCATGAATATGTTTTATTCTCTTAATTGTAGTACTTTGAGGAATACAAATCTTACTCAAGAGCTCATTTGGATGAAATGAAGGATGAATTGTGTCAATTCATTGTTGATCAAAGAATCATATAGCTAGGTTGTATATTGTTGTACATATATGTATGGAATGTTGTTGTTGTATGCTGTTGTTGTATATATGTTGTATATTGTTGTTGTACTTTTACTAAATCATGAATATGTTGTTGTATATTGTTGATCAAAGAATCATATATTAATGTTGTATATATGGAGGATTAATGTTGTATATAAATGGATTCATGTTGTATATATCAATGAATTAATGGTGTATAACATTGGATTAAAGGATGAAATCAATATGAATTTTACACTTTTGCAGCATGCGAACAGGTTACCAATTAAATATCCACTATTTTTCAAATATTTTTTTTTAAAATAACTAACACTTTAGAGGGCGCTTTGTCCAGAAAGCGCCCTCTAAACACTTTACATTGACAACTTTAGAGGGCGCTTTTTCCTGAAAGCGCCCTCTAAACACTTTACATTGACAACTTTAGAGGGCGCTTTTTCCTGAAAGCGCCCTCTAAACACTTTACATTGACAACTTTAGAGGGCGCTTTTCCAGAAAGTGCCCTCTAAGGTGTCCCTTTATGGACCACTCCAGAGGGCGCTTTTTTCTAAAAGCGCACTATAATGTGGCCACTTTAGACAACGCTTTCTCCAGGAAAACAAAGCGATGTCTTTACCTATGCCAGCGCCACTTTAGAGGTCGCTTAAAAGCGCTGTTATAGGCCAAAATAAGCGCCCTCTTTTCCTTTATTTGGCGTAGTGCAAGCAAACACACACAAAAGAGAAAAAGGGTGCCCGGAGAGATCTCATACGACCTCCTGCCTACGTACCTCATCTGGTATGAGGATCAGGGCAACGTAGTTCCCCTGAACAGGGGAGAAACTTTCTCCTAACCGGAGACTGGGAAATGACAAACTAGAAGGGAGACTGACTCGAGCCTAATAGTTATCATGCAATCCACAATGGTCCTAGGTTGAGTTTTCTATCTAACTTGCACAGGCAGCAAGCTATCCTAAACAGGCAAAGCAAAGCATACAAGCACAATAAACAATCACACAATTAGCACACACTATATACAAGCAAAGTGGGCTCACACAAGGGTTAGGTTGTGAAACACAAGCCAACTGTAATCGGGTGATGTTAGCTCTTAACCCTAACATTGAGAGTTAGGGTGAAGTAGATGAAATGGGAAGTGAGGGTAAGACCTCACAGCTCTTATCCCTGGCCTGGGAGAGCTTCAGACAAATGAAAGTGTGGGTTCAGAAAGTGGGAACCCTTCTACACTTATGACTGACTCAACATAGATCTTGGGTTAATATCCACAATGCATCAACACCAGTTGTGTGAGCAGAGGGATGACTCAACTGAATAGCAGGAGATGGATTGCACATCTCTTTCATCTTCCGATTGCCTTATCAAAGGTCTTTTCTTGCTTGGCACAAAGATAAACATACACAAGCATTGCCTCTTAAGGAGGGCTTCAGACAGGTGCCCGACCAAGTAACAGGCCAGGTCTTCCAGACTACATGAAGTCAGTGGGTTATACCTCAATTGGTTAAGCAACCAAGCAACTGCAAAAGCAAGTTCAAAAGAACTATAGCAACTAAGGTACCTGAAAACAATCTAACTCAGTCAGTTTACAATTCACAAAGTCAAACAGACAGACTAATGGTCAACAGTTAACTGTACAAACAGACAACAAGTGCAAGCAAGCTATGCATCAAGGTTCAAGGCACAAGCTCAACTCAAATGAGCTAAAGCAACCTACAAAACAAATCAATGTTAATCAACATCAACCAAATAGGCCAACTCAAGCCATTGAATCAATTCCTCAAGGCCATATGCTTCTTGTCCTGAAAACACAACTCAAACATAAGCACAAACCACTAGGACAAGGCCTAGGGTCAAAGAGGGAGAAATAATTCAAAACAGAACATGAAAATTGACAAGAATCAAGTTCTATCAATTACGAACAACATCCACGTGGTCTCATGTTCATATCATCAACCAATTTCATTTCACAAGGCAAGGAAGGCAAAGCATGCAAGTTGAAAGCTCATTGAAGCAAACAGAATGAACCAATCCACATCAACTCAAAAACGACTCAATAAATCTCAAGAAAAATCATGGCTAAATAGCACTCACCACATGATCATCATACCAAAAATCAAGGCATTTGGACAAGTAGAAGCATGTAAAATAAATTCCATAAGGCAAGGTAAAGCAAAACAAGCTCAATTAGGGCACAATTAGATGCATCAAGTTCACACAAGCCTAAAACAGAATCCAAACATGATAAATGTCTCAAACCAAAGCCAAGATAAACTCCAAAGTGTCTAGAATCAATGTGCAAAATTTCAAGCTCATAGTATAAACATCAAGCATTTCACAAATCATCTAAGTTCAACACTCATCAAAAGTCCAAACATGACCAATCAGCAAAGAAAATCTCAAAGAAATCATAAATGCATCCAAAAATTCCATAAAAAATCATGATCAGTCCTAACATCCAGAAGTAGCATCATGCAAAAAATCAGATTATTTGGCACTGAATTGGCATGGTAAATAAAATCAACAAGTTGGACAAGCAATGGTGTGACACACATTGTCACACCCACATTCAACAGATCATATCTCATCAACCAGAAATGGGAAAAATGCAAACTCTATACCAAAATGTCCAATGAGATGTCTATTTTATGCACACAAAAGTTCAAGAGCATTGGATAAAATCTCATCATTTCATGAAGCTTTTGGAAAGGTAGGTCAAGAAAACACATACATACACAATCCCTAAGCCAAAATAAATTCCATCCGTGCACAATTTGTAAAAAAATAGCCAAATAATTCTAGACATGATGTGGAGAATAATGGGAAAAACCACACATTATTTCGACAATTATTCATTGAGATATGAATTTTTGAATTGAAGGAAAAAATAAAAATCACATGAAGAACTAGCATGAAATGGCATGTAATAAAAATGCAAAGGCAATAATGAAAACAGCTGAGCCAAGAATCGATCTGTGTCCAATTTCAAATTGAGGCGCCAGCACATGAAACGCAGTCGTTTCATTAATGTGCTGGCAGTCAACCGAAGTCAACTTCTCACCTGGCCAATGATACGCGCTGCATGGAGTCCCCATGAGCCAATCAGAAACGCGCTAACCACAAACACCAGCGAAACGTAAGGCAAGGGTTCTGAAGGATCAAAAATGGATTTATGGAAAATTTTCAACAACATTCATACGAGTTCATCATCAATTCCAGGCTCAAGAACAAATTGTCACAGAAGTGGACAAGAGTTATATCATTAGATTCATCCTTCAATGTATATCATCAATCTAAACTCAATTTGACCTAACTCATCCTATATCACAAGATTCGAGCCATGGAAGTTTCATGCATGAAACTCAGATTCAACATAACTTTCTCATTTCTTGATGAAATTCAATGAAACAAAGTGCAGATTAATCACCACTGGAAGATCTACCATAAGCATATATCAATTTCAAGAATCATGCAAGTCGAATTCTAACCTTAATGGAATGGCAGAAGTGAAACACGTGGATTCAAGCTTTGCAAGGCACAAACAGAAGTTCCCCAGCTCTCATATGATGATTTGGATGAAGGTTTGGCTGTTTATCTTGCACGATCTAGCTGGAAAATCAAACTGCCATGGATGGAGGTAGCTTACAACAGTCCTCAATCAGCTCGAAAATCCTTGCAATCTTGCTTCAAACACACTCAATTATGCTTATGGATCATGCTTTGATCAAGAACAATGCTATGTTTGTGAAGAAAATTGGAGAAAAGTTGAGAGGAAAAAATGTGAAGTTTTTGGATCTAGATCTAGATTTCAGAATTCTGTTATGCTAATGAAGAAAACAGTTATGATTAGGTTTATATATGGTTTGTTAATGATGCACACTAATCATGATTAAGCAAATGCAATGGTATTAGTGAAATGAAGGTGTTATGCCAAATTGTCCAATTCACCTCTATACATACAATGACCAATGGAACAGTGCATATTCTGGTTTGAAATCCACATGAAATGGTATTTGGAGGCAAAAGTAATTGTTAGAAAGTGAAAACAAAGCATATTTTTCAAATTGCCATTTTCCCTCCAAAATTCAAATGGAAATTCAAATATTTTTGTGATCAAAATGCATGGCCTATGATGCTTGAATTGGATAGTACATGACAAAACAAGAATGTTGCAAAAAATCCCACTCCATTTGGCCTTTTGGTTCAAAAGTTATGCCCTTGTAAAGTTCAAATTTGCTTGACCAAGATTTGACCATATCTTGCCAACCACACATGAGAAATTCATGTTCTTGGACTTTTTAGAAAGGTGAGAGCAAGATATACAACTTTCATGTTGGACAAAATTCCATTTGAAGCATTTTTGATGACGTAATCTTGAGGAGAAAACCTTTCCATTTTTGGCAATCTTGAATTACAAGTCACTTTCTATTTTTGGAAAGTTTTCATCTGACTTTATTTTCTTCAATGTTGATGTTTGAAATGTCAAATGAAACTTGTTTGGACATGAATGAGGCCTTTCTAACCATCTCCCACCTTCAAATCCAACAGTTGACCTTTGGTTGACTTTTTTAGTTGATAGATGAATTTGAGCTTGACTGTTGAGCTTGAGCCTCAATCTCCTGATGAAATGGTTCCAAAATGAAACCCTAGCTTGTACAAGCTCAATAAAACCCTAGAATGATCCCCATCCCATGAAAGACCTCTTCTCCTTGACAAGCCCTGATTGGCATAATGCAGATGATTAGGGTTGACCAGAGGTCAAAACCCTAATCCCAAGGAACTGATCAAGCATAATGAATCTCTTGGTGATGATAAGACCATGATGATGATGATGTACCATTTCAACCAAGATAAAGATCAACCTCCTTGAGGAACCAAGAAACCCTAATTGAAGCACAAACCCTCATATGATTAGTGATCAATTCCATGAAACCCTCAGGCTTGAATCTTTTAACCTCCTCATCTTCTGACCAAGACTTAGGAGGATGACTTGCTCAATGTCTCCACATGATATGCAAAAATGTAATGACTAATGACCTACAAATGAAATGCAATATGATCAAGCTAGTCCCAAGAGAGGAGGGCAAATTTTGAGGTGTTACATTCAGCCCCGACCTTCATCTGAAAAATTTACGGGCGAAGGGAATGTTTCAGCCCTCACTATTCCGGTCTTGCCACAAAAGTGCAAGGACCCGGGAACTTTTGCTATCCCTTGTACCATTGGAAATAGTAAATTCGATGACTGCATGCTTGATTTAGGAGCGAGCATTAATGTTATGCCTACTTCTGTTTATAATAACCTTTGTCTTGGTCCTTTGCAACCTACAGGTTTAATCATTCAGTTGGCGAACAGGAGTAACACCCGCCCTGCCGGCATAGTCGAAGATGTCCTTGTTCAAGTTAACGATTTAATTTTTCCTGTAGATTTTTACATTCTTGACATGGAGGGAGAAACAAGGTCCAGCAAAGCTCCAATCATTTTAGGAAGACCATTCATGAAAACGGCAAAAACTAAAATTGATGTTGATGATGGAAGCATGTCCATGGAGTTTGGCGACATTATCGCAAAATTTAACATTTTTGATGCCATGAAACATCCTTTGGAGGAACACTCTGTTTTTCGCATTGAGTTGATTTCTGAATTAGTTGATGACACTTTTTCTGATTTATTTTCTTTTGATTTTTCATCTGGTTTTGATGATGTTTATTCATGTTCTGATTGTACTGACACTAACCTTTGTGTTGTGTGTGCTGAGATTGATGCTGCCCTGCAGGCTGACGTATTTCCTACAGGTGAAGCTGTCGCCGATGAATCTGTTTTTGTAGCTGATGCTCTTGATGTTCCTGCTGCCCCAAGCGCCCCATCCATCGAGCAGCCCCCGTCCTTAGAGCTAAAGGAGCTCCCTGAAAACCTGAAATACGCTTACTTGGAGAGTAATGAAAAACTCCCTGTTATTATTTCTTCTAACCTTGATTTCGATCAAGAAAACAAACTTTTGCAGGTTCTGAAGAAGCACAAAAAGGCAATCGGGTGGACATTAGCCGACCTTCCAGGAATTAGTCCTTCCATGTGTATGCACAGAATTTTACTTGAGGATGGTGCGAAAACAGTAAGGCAGCCCCAAAGGAGGCTTAATCCTTTGATTCTCGATGTCATGAAGAAAGAGGTAACCAAACTCTTGCAAGCAGGTATCATTTACCCTATCTCTGACAGTAAGTGGGTAAGCCCAGTGCAGGTTGTACCTAAGAAATCTGGACTTACAGTTATCAAAAATGAAAAGAATGAACTTGTTCCCACTTGAGTGCAGAATAGCTGGAGAGTTTGTATTGATTACAGGAGACTAAACCAGGCTACTAGAAAGGATCACTTTCCTTTACCGTTCATCGACCAAATGCTTGAACGGCTAGCTGGTAAATCACATTATTGTTTTCTTGATGGCTTTTCAGGTTACTTTCAGATTCATATTGCACCGGAAGATCAAGAGAAGACCACTTTTACTTGTCCTTTTGGTACTTTTGCTTATAGGCGAATGCCTTTTGGTCTTTGCAATGCTCCTGGCACTTTCCAGCGTTGCATGCTTAGTATTTTTTCTGATTTTATTGAAAATTGCATGGAAGTCTTTATGGACGACTTCACTGTCTATGGTTCTTCTTTTGATGCATGCTTGAGCAGTTTAAGCTTGATTTTAGAAAGATGCATCGAAACTAACCTTGTTTTAAATTATGAAAAATGTCATTTTATGGTTGAGCAGGGAATTGTTCTTGGTCACATAATTTCTGAAAAAGGGATTTCTGTTGACCCTGCTAAGATTGATGTGATTTCTACACTACCTTACCCATCTTGCATTCACGAGATTCGCTCTTTTCTTGGTCATGCAGGTTTTTACAGGCGTTTCATCAAAGATTTCAGCAAGATAGCTCTTCCGCTGTCAAACTTGTTGAAGAATGACGTCACTTTCCACTTCGATGACAAATGAAAACAGGCGTTTGACTTCTTGAAGAAAGCATTGACCTCCGCTCCCATAATCCAGCCGCCTGACTGGACCCTCCCTTTTGAGCTTATGTGTGACGCTTCGAATTATGCTGTTGGGGTTGTCCTTGCACAAAGAGTTAACAAGGCTACCCATGTTATTTACTATGCTTCTAGGACTTTAGACTCTGCACAGTCAAATTACACTACCACTGAAAAAGAACTTCTAGCTATTGTTTTTGCTCTTGATAAATTCAGATCTTATTTGCTAGGTTCCAAGGTTGTTGTTTTTACTGACCATGCAGCTTTAAAATATTTGTTGAAGAAGCCGGATGCAAAACCGAGATTGATTCGGTGAATGTTGTTGCTCCAAGAGTTTAATGTAGAGATTAAAGATAAAAGTGGAGCTGAGAACTTAGTGACTGACCATTTGAGCAGGATAGAGAGAGATGAAGATATTTTTCCTATTCAGGATGACTTTCCTGATGAGCAGCTTTTAGTTTTACATGGTATTACACCTTGGTTTGCTGATATTGATAATTATCTCGTTGCTGGTGTTTTTCCTACAGGTGCATCCAGATCACATATTCATAAACTCAAAAGTGATGCCAAATGTTATGTTTGGGATGATCCATATCTTTGGAAGTTTGGTAGTGATCAAGTTATTAGAAGATGTATCCCCGACTATGAGATTGAATCCATTTTAAATTTCTCTCATGCGTCTCAAGTCGGAGGACATTTTGGCCCGCAAAGAACTGCAAGAAAAGTCCTCGACTCAGGCTTCTATTGGCCAACTGTTTTTAAAGATGCTTATGAGACTTACCACACTTGTAAAGAGTGCCAGATAGCAGGTACGAACATCACTCGCAAGAGTGAAATGCCTCAGCAACCTATGCTTTTATGTGAGGTATTTGATGTATGGGGAATTGACTTCATGGGTCCCTTTCCTGTATCGTTTGGTTTCCTTTATATTCTGCTTGCTGTTGATTATGTCTCAAAGTGGGTAGAAGCTATCCCCACTCGGACTAATGATTCTAGAGTTGTTGCAGATTTTGTCAGGTCTAATATCTTTTGCAGGTTTGGAATACCGCGAGCTATCATCAGTGACCAAGGCACTCATTTCTGTAACCGCACCATGGAAGCTTTTCTCCGAAAGTATGGAGTTGTGCATAGAGTCTCTACTGCATATCACCCACAAACTAATGGGCAAGCTGAGATCTCAAACAGGGAGATCAAACAGATTTTAGAGAAAATGGTGCAACCAAACAGGAAGGACTGGAGCCGTCGTCTAGAAGACGCACTTTGGGCTCAGAGAACAGCTTTCAAGACACCCATTGGGATGTCTCCTTATCGACTTGTTTTTGGTAAGGCAATGCATCTTTCTGTTGAGATAGAACACCGTGCCTATTGGGCGGTGAAAAGTTGTAATTTGGAGATGCAACAAGCAGGTATTGAAAGAAAACTCCAATTACAACAGTTGGAAGAGCTTAGATTAGAGGCTTATGAAAGCTCTAGAATTTATAAAGAAAAAACTAAGCACTTCCATGATAAAATGATTTCTAGGAAAGAGTTTTCTGTGGGCCAACAGGTTTTATTGTTTAATTCCCGCCTTAAGCTTATGGCTGGGAAACTTCGATCCAAATGGATTGGCTCTTTCGTTATTACTAATGTTTTCCCTCATGGTGCAGTAGAAATTAAAAGTACAGGTACTGACAAAGTCTTTAAGGTTAACGGGCAGCGTCTGAAGTTATTATATGGAGGTTCGGTGTCTGAAGATGTCGGTATAGAGGAGCTTTCTTTGGAAGCGCCTAACTACACTGCAACTTGATCAGGGAGTTGTCCTTTCCTTCTCTTTACTTTAATAATTATGTCCTTTCATTGAGGACAATGCTTGTTTTAAGTCTGGGGGAGGGAGACCTTTGTTTTATTTTGTTTATTTTGTTTTTTTTTTCAGTTATTATAATAAAAATAAAAAAATAATTTTTTTTGCATCTTTTTGAAAGTTCTGGGCTATAGTCTAATTTGGGATTAGTTTGCAGAGACTTGGGAACAGTTCATAAGATCGATATCGTTTTAACACCTTGAGTCTCCCAAATATGGAAGTCGAGTCAGATACTTGTTATGAAATAGTCTTGAGTTCTCGTCCTCTAATAGCTTTTAAGTAGTTTATCTAGCAGTCAGCACCATCTAGAAATCACAAGCTAAGTAGTTGAGATGATGCAAAAAAGTGAATGATCATGTGCTATAAAAAAAAAAGAAGAAGAAAAAGAGAAAAAAACAAAAAGTGAAAAAAAAAAATGTTTAATTCTAAATTGTTGAGAAAAAAAATGGATCATAGTCACTAACAAGCTCAGTTACCATGTGTGTGAATAGATAAAGGGCTTAATGTGATTGCACTAGAATGAAAAAGAGTGAAAAAAAGAGGATGAGTAAGTTAGACTTAGGCATAACGACAGGATTTGGATTGGTTTGTATAGGAGGGAGCCTTATGACCGCACAATTGTGGATTAGTGTTCCTACGATATCCTTAGTGTGTAAGATTAGTACCTATCGATGAAAACTTAACCGAAGAAGACTTGTAGCCTGGAATGAGTAGCTATTGATGTGTGTGTGTTTTCTTTGTTTTATTTCAATTTTGCTCGGAGTGCAAAAGTTCAAGTCCGGGGGAATTTGATAAGTGCATATTTATGCACAATTCTCCTACTTTTTACTTAGGCATTTCTTTATTTTATTTTGTTTATTTTTATATTTTATTATGTTTTCATATTTTATTTTATTTTTAGTTTAATTTAATTTTCGCACTTATTTTTCAGCTTTAGCAGTCTGCGCGAAAACGATCATAACTGGAGTTTCAGGAATCCGTTTGAGGCGTTCTAAAAATCGCCGGAAAGCTAAGAGAGGGAGCTACGACTTTCGTGTTGGAGTCGAAGTCAGATTCGGAGCTCAAAATTCCAGAATTTCGTTTCAAGTTACAGCATTAGAATTTTATTTTAGTGTTGGGTCATGTTGTGGGCCTGGGTTATATTTTCGACCCAGTTGGATTTTGAATCGGATCCACTTTTATCTTTTTAAGGAGAACGTGTGTACTGTTCACGGGGGGACTATTGACGCAAAAAAATATTGTTGAAGCTTGAAAACTCATGGAGAACTAATCCTCTTTGGACGGATTCACTGTACTCAGGTTTCAAACTTTGAGATTGTTATGATATTTACAATTTAATTTCTATTCCTTTCAATTATATCATGTGATTGTTGTTTGCTTAATTCAATTATCATATAGTGTATTTGATTTAATTTGAGTGATCTGTGTTCCTAATTTTAATCGTAGATTAACTCTGCTTAACTGTTAATTTGCTCTATCATTTATCGTATGCTTAATCCGGCAATAGGAACATGTTCTCATAAAATCTTCCACGCTTGTTGACTGATTTTTTCATCAAATAGGATAGAAGTCCCGCTTGGGAAATTGTATTTTCATCGGTCGATGATTAGTAAGAACCGAGGCAGTGGATCCGTTACTTTAATCCCTTATTTCACAACAACTTATTTCAGTAATCAATTATTTTAAGTGCTTTTTTTTCTCTTTATCGGAACCCTAAACCAAACCCCCCCTTATTTTATTACTGTTATTGATTTTTCCACAAGAATCCTTGAGAGACGATATTTCGAGTCATTGTCGCTATATTACATATTTACAAAAACCACTCGTTTTTGATCCGCGAGCGACCGCTGATCAAAGTTCATGAAGGCTCCTTCGGTACTCATGCCGGCGGACATGCAATGGCTAAGAAATTGTTGAGAGCGGGTTATTACTGGATGACCATCGAATCTGATTGTTTCAAATATGCTCGGAAGTGTCATAAATGCCAGATTTATGCTGATAAGGTGCATGTGCCGCCAAATCCTCTGAATGGGATGTCTTCGCCATGGCCATTTGCTATGTGGGGAATTGATATGATTGGAAAGATTGAGCCGACTACTTCCAATGGGCATCACTTCATCCTTGTTGCCATCGACTATTTCACCAAGTGGGTCGAAGCAGCGTCATTTGCGAAGGTCACCAGACACGTGGTTGCCCGATTCATCAAGAAAGAAATCATTTATCGTTATGGGATTCCCGAAAGAATCATTACTGATAATGGTTCTAATCTCAATAACAAAATGATGAAAGAGTTGTGCAAGAACTTCAACATTCAACATCACAACTCTTCCCCTTATCGTCCTAAGATGAACGGTGTTGTTGAGGCAGCAAATAAGAACATAAAGAAGATTATGCAGAAGATGATCGTTACGTACAGATATTGGCATGAGATGCTACCCTTCGCCTTGCATGGGTACCGCACTTCATTACGTACATCGACCGGGGCAACCCCTTATTCCCTTGTGTATGGTATGGAAGCAGCCCTACCTGTTGAAATGAAGATTCCTTCTCTAAGAGTCATGTTGGATGTCAAGTTAGACGAAGCTGAATGGATTCAGACAAGGTTCAATGAGTTGAGTCTTATCGAAGAGAAGCGAATGGAAGCCATTTGTCATGGGCAGTTGTATCAAAGTCGGATGAAGAGAGCCTTTGATCAGAAAGTGCGTCCTCGATGCTTCCAAGTCGGCGATTTGGTGTTGAAAAGGATCCTTCCTCCTCAGACAGATCACATGGGCAAGTCGACTCCTAACTATGATGGACCGTATATTGTCACCAAGGTTTTTGATGGTGGAGCCTTAATGCTTGAAACTATGGATGGTGAAAACTTCACTTCCCATGTGAACTCAGACGCAGTTAAAAAATACTTCGCAAAAATAGACCCGCTGGACGATAAAAAGAATAGTCCAGGAAAAAGAATGGGCATCCCGGTGAACCAAGAAAATGAAAAAGGTTTGGGCAAAAGTTAGGGATTAAAAAATGAAAAGATTGTACACCCGGTAAGTTGAAAACCTGAAAGGGCAACTTAGGCAAAAATGGGTATCCCGGTGGATTGAAAACCCGAAAGGGAGGTCCAGGCAAAAGTTAGGGATTAAGCGAATGGCTGCGTTCTGAGTAGTTTTGAATATCATCTCGTGTCGATAACCGGAAACTTCCGAAGGATAGGAAACAGTCCAATCACATTTTTCGGAAAGTTGATCATCTGGAGGATCTTGAAGACGAGCGAATCATAGCAGAATTGGAACCCGATAGAAATCTATTTCACATTGCCATTAGATTAATTTCTGTTTTTATCTGTTGTGCGATTACCTCTTTCCAGGGATTGCTTACTGATGTAAATACCAATTCAGAGGCCACTCAATCAATAAAATCATGTTATTCAGTACATCTATGTGTTCATTTTCTTTTTACTGTTTTGTTTGCAAAAATGACGTCCGAATTTTTGATAAACATTGCATCATGAAACATAAGAGCTTTACAGGCACGTGCTTAATAAACATTGGAAATTGTTGTAAATTTTAAGTGCTTTGGATCGTCTATTCAGAACAGGTACACTCGGAGCATTTCCTTAAGGTCCCCATCAAATGATCGCGAATGTTTTTCCTCAACAGTTGGAATTTGGTATCTTATCCCTGCAGAGCTGGTCCGAGCGTTGGATTCTTCAATCCCCAGCAGGCTCTCACTGCTGTACTTCCCCAAGAATTTGTTTTAGATTATACATTCACCAGTAAAGTCGACAGTGTCAGACTGTATATCCCCAGCGGAGTTGACAGTGCCAGACTATATCTTCCCAGCAGAAGCGGCTGCTCCTCAGAGTTCGATGCCAGATCGATGATCTCGACGCTAGACCCATGGTTTCTTTCCTTGAAGCAGAATCTCGATACTGTATCGGTGTTTGCTTCCCCTGCTGAGTCGTCTCTCTCGCAGATTATGGTTGCCAGAACCACTGTCGCTTTCCTCAATAGCAAGTTTTCAGTGCCATTCTCTCCCCAGTCAGAGCCTCGGTATTTTGTTATTTTCCAGAACACCGTGTGGCGGGTCATTTCCCGATAGGGTTCTTTGTGATGTGCATCTCCAACAGCCTTGCCAGGCTCCAGAAGATGGTGATCATTTCCCCAGCAGAATTTCTTGCCTCAGCTTGGCGTTCTCTCTAATCAAGCATTTCGCATCCCTTCATGTAGAATCATATTGCATTGCATCCTCCAAAATTACGTAGCATTTCCATTTTCATGGAGCATTACGCCATTGAAAAATTCAAACATACGCATGTAAAGCATAAGGCATTCTCGGTATCCCAAGTGATAAGCCAGAAGTTGTTTCTAGTACTCAGACTGAAGATTGTTCATGACTTATCTTTATTATTCCCAGCAGGGGTCGTTGTCCCACGCGCCGCCTCAATTATCATTTTCCCTATTTCCGCCGATGCTGACAGGCATGAAAGCTTCCAGTATTCAGACCGAAGTGGCATTCAGGCCAGTTTTCCGATGTTCAGATCGAAGAAGTGTCTGACATTCAGGTCGATGCATCTTGTGGCATTCAGGCCAGTTTTCCGATGTTCAGATCGAAGAAGTTTCCGACATTCAGGTCGATGCAATTTGTGGCATTCAGGCCAGTTTTCCGGTATTCAGACCGAAGTGGCACTCAGGCCAGTTTCCCGGTGTTCAGACCAATGTTTGATAATCTAATATCTTCCGATGTTCAGATCGAAGAAGTTTCTGACATTCAGGTCGATGCAACTTGTGGCATTCAGGCTAGTTTTCCGGTATTCAGACCGAAGTGGCATTCAGGCCAGTTTCCCGGTGTTCAGACCGATGTTTGATAATCAAGTATCGTCTGATGCTCAGATCTAAGTCATTTCCAGTATTCAGATTGATGAGCGGCATTCATGCCATGGTTATTTCTGTGTTACCATTTAATTTGGTATTTAGGCTAACATTCCTTATTTCGGTGTTCAGACCGACTCTAACCGTACCAGACGGATTCTTTTTCAAGACCACCTCTTGGCCGATTCTGACAGGCATTGTTACTTCATTTTTGCACTTCAGTGTAAATTTTCGGGCTTTTATCGTATTCAATCACTTGATACCTCGAAAGTGCAAAAGTCATTGCTATCTTCCTTTCGGGTTTCCAGTTGATTGAATAAGGGCAGCTGTAATACCCCAAAATTTACCCTTCATTTTTCCTGGAAGCATGGGATTATGTTTTACACTTCATTAGTATCATATTAGGTCATACTCATTGCATACTGCATTAGTGACATGGAGATCAGGTTTTGATCGATCACTCCTTAACAGAAGGAGCCCACACAAAGCAAGATTGAGAATTCGACTTCATTTTCTAAGTATACAAGTCTCAAGGGTCTCAGGGGGGTCCAAGTATCTTATTATGGTCCTCAATTCATCAGTGAAGGATTCAAAGCTATCAGAGTGTTCATCTAGATTTAATCAAGAAATCAGGGTTTCATGGCTATCTGTTGTAAGACCCTAATTTTGTCCCTAAGATCCCTCATGGCATCATAACATTGCATTTTTGCAAAGCCTCAAGGATCATAGCATCTTGGTTCCCTTTGCCTTTGGGTATGACCTCTTATGAGTGGTTTGAGATCACCAACCATGCTTGAATTGTATATTATTGCTTTTCTTATTTTTTGTTTACTAACCAAAAGCACAAAAATATGTCACTAACATCTTATGTTTGTAGCTTGAGCAATCACCAGGTCAAGAACTTCAAGGAGGTCCTTTGTGCAGAGATATGACCAAGAGAAGATGATAGAAAGCATGGTAATGGTCCCCAAAGCTCTTATCCATCAAATATGCCTCCCTAGATTCTCAATTTATCATTTTGATCAAAGCAAGTCAAAGGGTTTGAGGTTGGTTCCCCAAAGAAACCCTAATTCATCTCTGCACCACAATGCCTTGCTCTTAAAGCAACCTCAGCCCATGATCAAATACAATCAAGGGAAGTTCTTTAACTCATCATTTAATGCATATTTGAACTTATTTGAGTGTCCTCAAATCATCAATTCATCAAGAGATGAGTCATGGACTTGAGAAGTTGATCAGTCAATTCATCTAACTATTTTGAAATGCATTGAGACCTAACTTGTTATGTGTTGGTAAAATGGAGATGATTCCAAAAGAAAATATGTTCTTAAGTACAATATGAACAACTTTCATGTTCATCAAAAATTTATTTGAAGCTTGGAAGGCCATCTCCCATTCCAATACATTATAGGTCATTTTGACTGAAACCCTAATTTTAGGTCAACTTACCAAGGACATAACTCATTCATTTTTTATTATTTTGAGGTGGTATCAAATTCATTGTAAAGCTTAAGATGTCTAATTAAAATGTTATGTTGAATTAAATTTCAAAATCTCAAAGGAAATACATGTGATAATGCAAGACATTATAGGTCCTTTTGGGTCAAATGCATTGAAAGGCAAAAAAGTCCAACTTCAAGTGCCTATAACTATTTCATCAAAAATCCAAATGATGCAAAATTTCAGTCCATTTTGATTGTATTGAAAAGATCTACAACTTTGGTGTTGGATATGTTTCCATTTGAGGCTTTCATCATCAAAACAGAAGGGCTTGAACATTGGCCAAATTTGGAAATCTTGCCTTGACATGTTTTGCACATTACACTTTAAACTCAAAATTCACTAATTTCCACACTTCAAATGGATTTTTGCCCAACATAACAATTATTCCTTACATCAAGACCTATCCAACCATTACCCACATGCTTATGTTTGGATTTTCTAATTGGCATTTTCGAAGAGGTGAATGTTTAGGTTCAATTATGGAATGCACATGAAATCTTGATACACAAGAAAATGCCGTTCAAATTACACGTCCAATTCAACTTGGTTTGTGTTCACCAGTGCATTTGCATCAGCTTTTGGGCTTTGCACGCGCCTGTACAGGCCCATGCATGAAGGGTCCAAATTCCATGCACACGAGTTTTGCCTTGCATTGCTTTAAGCTCAACTATAAATACATGCTCCTCTTCATTCAATTCCCAACCTAATGGCGCCTAAGATGCTGCACAATTGAATCCATAACCATTACCAAAGAAGCTAGTTCATTTTTCTCCAAATTTTTCAGATCCAAGATTCAACTACATCTGGTTGAATCCTTGGATCTAGAGCTTCTAAACCTTCATCCTGCATCTCATTGATCTTCTATTTTGGCAAAGCAAGCAAGGAATCGAGCTCAAGTTTCCAGAATTCAAGTTTGTTCATCAACTGGTATTTACTTCGAATCTCTCATCTCTTTGATCTATTTGCCTGGCCAAAGTGTTTTTTGAAGTCCTCACTTGAGAGGTAAGCTAGTGGTAGCTTCAATTTCGCTTTTCTTTGATCTGCATTTTTCTTACCTGAATCTTCCACCTCAGATTTCTCAATCTATAGAAATCTTGAGTGTGATTCAAGGTTACAGGGGTGATGTACATCACCCCAGCTTCATTTTGGTATAAGGATCGTGCAAAATGGTGGAGGTTTGAAAACCTGCAAATCTGGCCGGAATTTGAAGGCTCACCGGAGAAGAAGGTGGCTCCGGTGGCTACCCATTGCCAGTTTGAATCTGGACTGTTGTATCTCATTTCCAGATTCAATCTCAGCCTTTGTTTGTTATGACTTCTTTTAATTCTTTGTGTGACGCGGTTGACCAAGGTTCACCATGAGCGCGCGCCTCAGGACCCTCAGATTGGCCACGTCAATTAATGAACGTGATCCAACGCTTCCTGATTTTCCATATTTTCTTATTTCTGATTTTATTTTCTTTAATTCCTTTTTATTTCAAAAATTCATAACTCTCTCATTTTTAATCCAAAAAATATGGGACCAATTGCATTAGTCTCCAAATAATTTCTAGTTTTTATTTCTGATTTTTAATAATTTTTATTTTGTCATTTGATATTTTTTGTGAATTTTCTCTTTTCTGGTTTATTTTAATTCATTTTAAATAGTTTTTGATATTCAAAAAATACAAAAATATTTTCCTAACCTATTTGAATGATGATGGATCTATGAAAAATATTCTCATCAATTTTATAATTGATTTGAGATTTTAATTCAATTAAGTTATTTTTATTCATTTTTAATTGATTAAAAATAGTTTCTGACTTTTAAAAATGCTGAAATTTTTTGTCAAACTTTGTTTGACCTTGTTGAACTTGGGATAAATTACTTGGACCTTTCAAGGTTGATTTGAAGTGATTTTGAAGTTTGACCTTTCCATTATTTTTAATTCAAGTTTATTTTAATATTAAAAATGCCAAAAAATATTATGCTTATTGTTTGATCTCCAATCTTCATCTCATTTCTGATTTATCATTGTTTGACTTTGACTTTCAATGTCATTTGATCAATACATATAGATTGGTACATCTTATTTCACTTTATGCATTTTGATCTTTCCATTTCCTTATCCCTTCTTCATCTTCTTCTTCTTCATCTTCTTTTTTTTCCTTTGTGATCAATGAGTTGAAGGTTGATAAGTTAGCATTGATTAGGGAGACTTAATCTTCCTTGATTCAAATCTAATTCATCTTGATCAATTGATCAAGTGAATGGCTTTGCATTAAGGATAGGTTGTCTTTTAAATCATGCAAAAGGCTTAAACCAATACAAGATCAATTCTCTTTTTCTTTTTGGCATGGCAAGTTGTTGGAACTTGGTTCACTAATCAAGACTTCTAACTTGTGTTGTTGCCTACATTATTATTGACCGGCCTCAGATAGTTGTGACTTCTACATAAGTCCAATTACGATTGCTTAACATAGCGCTAAATTTGCCTTATGGCACACTAATTACTAACACTAACTATTGACAATTAACATTTACTTCTTGCTCTTTACTTTTATGCAATTTACTATTCTTGCACATATTATCCATTTGCTTTTCTCTTTGCTCACTTGAGCACATGTTTATGTTAATGCCATTTGCCTTTTGCTCACTTGAGCACATAATTGTGTATATATTATTGAGCTTGTGTTTTGTTTTGATTGTTATGAACCAAAAGCAAAGAAATGGACTTAGTTTCTAGGACTTTCCCTATGCAAAGATTGGATAAATGGACTTAGATTCTAGGACTTTCCTTATGCAAAATTGGAGTAAATGGACCTTAATGATGAAGATGGATTAGAAGGACCAAATCTCTAAACTCACTCTTGTTCATTCTTGATTTGTTTCATAAAACTCTTTGATGTGTGTGCTTTTGTGCTAGGGGATTCTATGAGCTTAATTGAAGGACCATTGCCATGTCCATCCAAAGTGAAGGATACGAGATACATTGAGGATCTCTTAAGAGACTTGTTTGATTGCTTGTGCTTTGTGATTGCTTAGTCCAAAGGATGGGAGCTACTTGGATCATCAATATGATCTCAAGAGAGGAACTCCATTGTGGTTTTGTTTCTTTATCCCTCACCTTTTTGCTTACTTAGGACTTAGTCATTCTTCTTCTTCACTCCACTCTAACCCAAGCCAAAACTCTTTTGTGCAAACATTTAACCATTGTTTTCAAGCATTAGAAACCTAAGCCTTATGATTTTGATTTTCAAACTTTCTTTTCATAACACTTATTTTGAATTGAATCTTTAAGTCAACTTTGACCATTTTGTACATGCTTCTCATTGGTAAATATAACCCATCCAAATGTCTTTTTGTGGTTCCAATGGCCACCTTCTTAATAAAATTTTCCATAACCTTTAGTTATTAGGTTTGAGTTATCTTTGTGGTAGATGTAATACTCACCTATATCCTTAGGGATGGACAATGAGTCTTCCATGCTTATTATAGGGTTAACCCCTCACTAGCGTGTTGGAGCTATCCTCACATGGTGGATTTGTGGTTTGGTTGAGTGTTCTCCCTTTGATAACAAAAGACCTTAAGGCTTTTGGACCAATCAATTCACCAACTCATTTTGAAATTTTTACCCCGAACTACGAGGTTTTGATCCTAATCTTTTTTAAGATGGTACGTAGGCAATGAGTTTATCCATCCAAACACAAAATGTAAATAACTTGTATATTCTCTTCTCATCTCTTCAATCATGTTTGCACAAACAAAATTTCCACAAAACAAACAACCTTTACAATAAATGTGAAAAGGGCTCCCTAGGAGTACCTAGGATGTTTTGGGTGCCTAACACCTTCCCATTACATAACCAACCCCCTTACCCAGATCTCTGTTTCTTTTACTAGTTTTTGTTAAAACTTTTAGGTTTTTGTTCGCTTTCTAACCATTCCTTTGGATAAATAGAAGTGCGGTGGCGACTCGACTTGTATGATTTAACTTGGATTTAGTCAATATCTCTAATGGTAACGAATACCCCGCTACAGAAAAGTGGCGACTCTGCTGGGGATCTTCCTAGTGGGTTTTGCCTACTTTTCATGTTTGTTGTATTGTATTAACTTTTGTGACATATTTTTTGTGCAATTTGGGATTACTGTATTGTGTGTAACGATTGAATTTCTTGAATATTAATTCCTTGCATGCTTGGTGATCTTTGTGAGATGAGTTCTATACCCGGACTCGAGTGTACTTAGGACAGGAGAATGGCGTAGTCTTGTTGACTTGTGTGGAGTTATTCCTTAGCAAGTTGACTTGCAAGTCCATTCACTTGGTGGAGGTCATATTGGGATCAATAATGTCACACAAGTAAGTTGTGGTTATACATTACTCTTTACAATATAGACCTTAGAAGCCAAGGACCTTAGTTTACCAAGCCCATCTTGGCCTATTCTTAGGATATAGTGCGAAGGTCGTTCAAGTGTAAGATTTGATACGATTGTTACGCGATACTACACTCATAAGAGTCTCTCTTGAGAATATTTTTGGAATACGAGTAGTCGTTTATCCGATAATATCCGAAAGATGGGATGATGACTATGGGAACCTCTTGTAGAACATGTTTGGCAGGTTTAAACCCTAGTACACTCCCTTTGGGTGGTTCTTAACCGAGACTCCATGCTCGTGACTCGCAACAAACCCTTGATTCATGGTTGATCCGTTCATGTATCCTTAATATCAATGGAACTTGGGTGTTGATAAGGTGTAAACCATAATCCACCAAAATGGATGATTTATATTAAGGACAACATGATCCATCCCATGACCTTTGTTTGGTGTGCTTTGCTTGATCCTTGAGTGTGATTGTTGCATTCATGCATTCATGCACCCATTTGCATCCATATCATTAATAATGAAGAAACCTTTCAAGGAACTTAAGGGGTTTATTTGCAAAATTTTCAGACATGGAAAGACAAAGAAGAAATACAAAGAAGTATAGTTTCAGACAACCAGATTTGAAAGAGCTAAGGAATTTGACATCCTATGTATTAGATCCCTTGGGTTTCAAGGCTCGTTTTGGGAAGCTTCTTCCTCTTCTGACTACTCAGGTGGATGAAGGGTTGATGAGTGTATTGGTGTAGTTTTATGATCCCTTGTACCGTTGTTTCACGTTTCCGGATTTCCAGCTTTTGCCTACGCTTGAGGAGTATGCCTACCTTGTGGTATACCTATTCTAGACCAGTTGTCGTTCAGTGGCTTGGAGAGTATTCCTACTTCTCAAGAGATAGCTGACATGTTGCACATAGATGAATCTCTGGTTGGTGCTCATATGACTACCAAAGGTGGAATTCAAGGTCTCCCTTCTGAGTTCCTCATTGCTCAAGCTACTGTCTATGGGAAGGCCATGAGTGAGGATGCTTTTGAGGCCATATTTGTACTTCTCATCTATAGGTTGGTATTGTTCCCCAACATCGATAAGTTTGTGGATATGAACGCCATTAGGATTTTCTCTACTCTTAATCCCGTTCCGACTCTGTTGGGTGACACTTATTTCTCTTTGCATATGAGGAATGCAAAGGGTGGTGGTGCCATTGTATGTTGTTTGCCTCTGTTGTACAAGTGGTTTATTTCGCACTTGCCGCAGACGGTCGCCTTCAAGGAGAACAAGGGATGTCTACAGTGGTCCACAAGACTTATGTCTCTCACTAATGATGATATCTCTTGGTACAACCGTGTGTATGATGGTATGCAGATTATCGGCTCTTGTGGTGAATTCTCCAATGTACCTCTTCTTGGTACCTGTGGTGGGATTAACTACAACCCTGTTTTAGCACGTCGTCAGCTTGGGTTCCCCCTAAAGGATAAACCTAATAACATTCTGTTAGAGGGTGCGTTCTTTCAGGAGGGTAAAGATCCCCAAAACTTGAAGGGAAGAATGGTCCGCGCTTGGCGCAAGATTCATAGGAAAGGAAGGAAAGAGTTGGGTCCTAATAATTGTGTTGCTATGGAGCCTTATACTGCTTGGGATAGGAAGAGAGCGTCTGAGTATCTCATGCCTTACGAGTATCCAAGACCTACTCCTTTGGTTATGGTTGGGCCTTCAACCCTCCCTAACCAAGGAGTAGAGGAGTCGAGAGACGAAGACCGTTCACGTGCTTGGATCCGTGAACGAGAGGAGTTGCTTCAGCAGATCAAGGAGAAGGATGCTTTGATAGAGTTCCTCGAACATCAGGTTATTGATGATCCTGATGATGCATGGAATTCTCTACTTCCTCAGTCTTCCAAGTTTTGGAAGAGGAAGTACGACCGACTCACCAAGGAGAAGGCAGATATGGAGGCAGCCTACGAGAGGGAGGTGAAGAGACTTCGTGCATCCTACCTTCCTGTGTCCAGAGCATTGGATGATTGTTTTTAGAGATCCATAGGATGATTATTTTCCTTTTCTCTTGTATATGGTTGACAATGTTGTACTTCTTTTCCCCGATATTATTTGATGAGATAGTTCCATACGTGATAAATGTTTAATATTTCCAAAATTTGTGAATAAAACCCTAAAGTTCCTTTGAAATAAAAAACAAATCATATGCACGAGCATTGCATGCATCATGTGCATAAGCAGGTTTTTGTTCCCGGCTTCTTGTCCTGTGGTCTAACTCTGTATTTTTCATTTATTTTGAAGACAAGCTGACTCACCGGTACTACACCAGAGCCAACATTTCAAGACTGATGGACCATCTGGAACAAGAGAACCGCGAGCTGAAAGAGGAAGTGGCCAGACTAAGTGCCTTGATGGAGTCATTCCTGGCTGCCCAGAGCCAGTCTTCTCCGACACCTTCAACTCCTCCCCAGAGGAAAATCGTTTCTGAGATTGTCTCCTCGACTGTGCCTACAGCCAGTGCACATTTTGCTCCAACGGTCATGCCAGCCGGATTCCCGTGGGGGATGCCTCCCAGTTTCATGCCCGAGGGTCCTGCTCCCACCTTTGCTTATATGCCGGCATCTAGCCCGGTCCTTGCTGTTCCTCCTCCTGCCGTGCATACTATGCCCAGAGTAGACGACACCATCTATCATTCTGAGCCGTCTGAAGGCCCAGATGTCTATGAGAAGATGGACGCTATGAACGATCAATTTCTTGAGCTTCGCAAGGAATTGAAAACTCTCAGAGGAAAGGATATTTTCGGCAGGTCTGTTGCCGAACTCTGCTTGGTTCCCAATGTGAAGATCCCTGTGAAATTCAAGGTCCCTGACTTTGAAAAATACAAGGGAAATACTTGTCCTCTCAGCCACCTGGTCATGTATGCCAGGAAGATGTCAACTCAGACCGACAATGACCAGTTGCTCATCCACTCTTTTCAGGACAGTCTGTCCGGTGCCGCTCTGCGTTGGTATATGGGTTTAGACAGTGCGAACATCCGATCCTTCAATGATCTTGGCGAGGCCTTCGTCAAGCAGTACAAGTATAATGTGGATATGGCTCCCGATAGGGATCAATTGAGAGCCATGTCCCAGAAGGATAAGGAAACCTTTAAAGAATACGCCCAGAGGTGGCGAGAGTTGGCAACGCAGATCGTGCCTCCGCTAGAAGAGAAAGAGATGACTAAGATCTTTTTGAAGACCTTAAGTTCTTTTTATTATGAGCAGATGATTACTAGCGCTCCTTCTGACTTCACTGAAATGGTGAATATGGGGATGCGTCTAGAAGAAGGGGTTAGAGAAGGACGTCTGACCAGAGAGGAAGGCTCTTCTGCCAAACGTTATGGGGCGTTTGCAAAGAAGAAAGATGGAGAGGCACATGCTGTGACCTCCCATGTAAAACCAAGAAGACCCTCTGTGAGGAGGAAGACCGTGTGTCCCGCCGGTAACCAGCACCAGGTGGCTCACATAGCACCTATTTTCAGAGACAATCAACAGTACCAGCAGCATAACAACAATCAGCAACTGCATCCGCAATATCAACATCAGCAGCACCGTCCGCAACAGCAGGCCTACCAGCTTCGAAACAGTAATCAAACCAGCACGAGTTACGAAAGGAAAAGGGTCACCTTCGATCCTATTCCAATGACATATGTAGAATTATATCCCTCTTTGATAGAGAGGAAGTTGATTACTCCGCGGGACCCACCGGCTATACCTGCTAACCCCCAGTGGTGGTATATGCCTGAATTACACTGTGTTTACCATTCTGGTGCTCCCGGCCACGACGTGGAGAATTGTTACCCTTTGAAGACCAAGGTTCAAGACCTTGTGAGGTGTGGCATTTTGTGTTTCGAGGATGTAGGTCCTAATGTGAAGAAGAACCCATTGCCCGAGCATGGGAAATCTGTCAACATGGTCCAGGGCTGCCCTGGCAAATACAAAGTCAAATATGTCAGTCATATTCGACAATCGCTAGTCGAGATGCATTGTTTGCTATGTGATTATAGTCATTACGAGCATGACCACAATAGATGTCGAGTCTGTTCTATTAATCGAAGAGGTTGTCGACAGGTGCGCAAAGATATTCAAGAAATGCTGGATGAAGGAGTTATTGAGATCCTTCAAAACAGAAATGTTGACGAAGATGCTAACGAGGTCAACGTAATTTTCCCAGTGTTTCAGATCCCCGAGCCTGTTATCATCAAGTATGATGGTAGCAAGCAGAAGGCTTCTCCTACATTAACCATCAAGCCAGCCGGACTAGTACCATACTCTTCCAAAAAAGCAATTCCCTATCGCTAAAATGCCGTCGCGGTAAAAGGAGGGAAAGAAGTGTCCTTACCATCTTCCTCTGTTGTTAACATTACGGATGTTAGTGGTTTGACCCGCAGCAGTCGTGTGTTTTCAGCACCCTCAAAGCCCCAAGCTAGTACTGATTTTGTTGAGCGCCCGATTGGGAATGCTGGGAGCACTCCGAATCCGGCACTTGTTGTTAAGCCCTCCTCTACATTGGGAACTCCTGCTTCTGTTGGCCCAAGCGGCAATATGAAATAAGATTGTGATGAGATGCTGAGACTCATCAAAAGAAGCGAGTACAATATTGTAGACCAGCTTCTACAAACGCCATCCAAAATATCGGTGTTATCTTTACTTTTGAATTAAGAACCACACCGAGAGGCTCTGCAGAAGGTTTTGGATGTGGCATATGTAGATCATGATGTCATAATAGAACAATTCGGTAGCATTGTTGCAAACATTACTGCTTGTAACAACTTGAGTTTCTGTGACTCTGATCTCCCTTAGGAGGGAAGGGACCACAACTTGGCATTACATATATCTATGGGTTGCAAAGATGACGCCATGTCCAATGTGCTAGTGGACACTGGGTCATCATTGAACGTATTGCCAAAATCCACTCTCTCAAAACTGTCATATCAAGGGCCTCCCATGAGGCAGAGTGGAGTAGTTGTGAAGGCCTTCGATGGGTCGCGTAAAACTGTGATTGGGGAAGTTGATCTCCCAATCAAAATCGGACCAAGTGATTTCCAGATTACCTTCCAGGTTATGGACATTCACCCATCGTACAGCTGTCTCTTAGGCAGACCATGGATTCACGAGGCAGGCGCCGTGACATCCACCCTACACCAGAAACTGAAATTTGTGAAGAATAAGAAGCTGGTGGTAGTAGGGGGAGAGAGGGCTCTCCTGGTTAGCCATTTGTCTTCCTTCTCATATATAGATGCTGAGGATGAAGTTGGAACTCCTTTCCAAGCTTTGTCTATTGCTGAGCCTATCGAGAAGAGAACTCCTTCATTTGCTTCCTATAAAGATGCAAAGTTGGCCATTGAGCGTGGTGCAACTGCTGGTTTAGGAAAAATGATTGAGCTAGAAGACAACAAGTCCCGGGCTGGCATAGGTTTTTCTTCTGGGGTTTCCAATATGCAAGGGCTGTTCAAGAGTGGAGGTTTCATCCACACTGGTCAAGGAGAGGAAGCTGCTGCCATCTTGGAAGAAGACGAAGAGGATTCTGGCAACTTCGTCATCCCTGGGGGAACTTGCAATAATTGGGTCGCTGTGGATATTCCAATAGTTATCCATAAGTCGAAGTAATGCTCATTGTGTTTAAAAACCCTCCTCCCATGCCAAAAGGAGGAGTGATGACATTGTTGGCGCATAAATACAATGATATTTTCATTCAATAGATTCATGTTAAATGTTTGTTTTTTCCAATTATTTTCCGTTTTTGCTTTTTGCATGAAATTGGTGATCACATAAAACCTAAAGATTAAATAAAATCAATCTTTTCATCTGCATAATGATTTGCCTTGTTTAAATTCTAAAGCTTTTCATATCCAAAATTATTATGCAGGTTGATCAAACCCATTGAACATAATGACCCAACACCATCTCCCAACTTTGAATTCCCTGTATTTGAGGCGGAAGAAGATGAGGTTGAAGAGATTTGATCAATCACCATTTATGCTAGGTATTTCACTATTTAACCGTAAATAAGTCAGGTAAACTGCGTAAACTGAAGCATTTTTAGTTAGATATAAGCTCAATTCTATAATATGAAGTGTGTTGTTACTTATGAATTTCTTAAGGATATTTTACACTTTTGGGTATGTTAGCAGGTAAAAAACTAGTTTGGAAGCTCAGGGAATCAAACGTCAGTTGCGAAATTAAGCCCGAGCAAGAAAACGGAAGAAAAAAATCAATTCTTGGAGAACTTGCTGTCCATACGCGTATGGCCTTACATGATACGCGTATGGACCTTCCCAGTACGCGTAGCATACGCAAATGACCAGAGGGGTTGAAAATCAAGCAAAAAGACAAGCTTCTGGTGATACGCATACCAAACTGATGATACGCGTACCAGACTGGGCAATACGCGTACCAGACTGGGCAATACGCGTACCAGACTTCCCAATACGCGTATCAGAGGCTGTTTTACGTGCAATACGCGTACCAGACTGGGCAATACGCGTATCAAGCCCCGAATCAGGAAAAGCCCAACTGAATAGCTATTTAGAGGGGAGAAAATGATTTTTCAAGGGTTGGACGTTTTGGAGAGAAAAAAGACGCGTTTTGAGAGCTGGAGACTCTACGTTTATCAAAGGATTCATATGTTCAAGAGTTTTCCGACGATTGAAGATTGATTCCTCACGAAATTCTGTAATGACAACAATGTTAATCTTTGTTTTTATTTCGATTATGAGTAGCTAAACCCCCATTGCTAGGGGGGTGACCCTGATTCTGAATGTGACAGATTTGATGTTTATGAATGCATTGATTATTTATTCTTTTCCATTGATTTGTTCTTATTACTGTTCTTTATGCTTTATTCGTCGGACCAACGAATGATGATTCACATGAATAGTTTAAGCTAGACAGCGATTATTCATTGACCTGGATAAGAACTTTGGATAGTAAAAATAACCTAGGACTAGGGATTTTCTATCTGACCGGTAATTCTTGATATTTGAATGCTTGAGTATGAACTTAATTATTTATGGACATAGTAATTAGGTTACATAATCAAAGGTCTGTTCACTAAGGACTTAAGAAAAGATGCCCTTGAGGACCGGAGTTAATCTGACAGGAATATTGTCTAAGCCTTCATAAATTATATCTGTTACATGAAGTTTCATTCACCGAACCCTAGCAATCTTCTCTCATTTGTATCTCGTTCAACCTTTTTACTTGTTTTCTTTATTTGCACTTGGTAGTATAATTACTCACAACACAAAAACCAAAGGCTTTTGTCTAATTGAAACAATCTAAAAACTTTGTATCGTCAAGCAGTCCTTGAGATCGACAAACGGGGAATTTCCCTTTTATTACTACAGTGAGAAAAATAGTACACTTGATATTTTCCCATCAAGTTTTTGGCGCCGTTGCCGGGGACTGCCAAAGATAATAGAGTCTATTAATTTATTTTCAATTAGAATTTTGTTGCTCTGCATCCAAAATTTTATTTACTGTTATTTTATAATTTTTTTTTATTATTATTATAACTAATTTCTGTCTAATCTGTGTATGCGAGGTAAGGCCTCAGCTAATTTTCATTTTGACGCAGAACCAGAGAGAACATTGCGCGCAAAGCTCAGAGAAGCTAGAAGAAAGAAACTGGCAAACTCTGACACCGAAGAACCGGCCACACCTGTCACACCAGCCTCTGCTCACTCCGAAAAATCTGAGTCAGACACAGATTCACATCCAGACACTGTTAACATGGCTGCAGACCCACCTCCAGCGGAAAGACTTTTAGGTGACTATGGCAGAGAGAACAACCCAACAGTGCGGTTGACCATTGTTAACCAACCTATTAATGTTGCTCACTTCCAGCTGCATCCCTCAACTATCTGTCAGTTAGAAAGCAAGCCTTTTTCAGGAAAAATCAATGAGGATGCAAACAAGCATCTGCAGAGGTTTCTGACTATGACTACATCATTAAAAATTGATGGGCATTCTGAAGAGGCAAAGAGATTGGTCATGTTCCCATTCACATTATCTGAGGACGCTGAGGAATGGTTCTATTCCCTACCCGCAGGAAGCATTACTACTTGGCAACAAATGGAAACAGCATTTTTGAACGAGTATTTTCCTGCTTCTGTGTACATCCGTAAGAGGTATGACATTGTGAATTTTAAACAGAAAGACGGAGAGACACTTGGAGATGCTTACAAAAGATTCAAGAGATGTTTAGTTGCATGTCCTACACATAATCTGGATGCAACTGAACAAATGCAGAATTTTGTAAACGGGCTGAAGATAAAAATGAAGCAACTCATTGACACAGCTGCTGGTGGCTCATCTAATATTTCAACAGCAACCGGTATCAAAAAGATCATCGAAGCTATTGCAGCGAATGAGCATTTGGAATTATATGACCGCACTGTGAATCAGCCGGAGGGAAAAATTGACTTGAAATTAGCAAATCAGGTAGTGAAAATGGAAGACCAATTGCAGCTGAGGTTGAAAGAAGATTAAAAGCTATGAATTTAGGTACCCAGATGTTAGATGCCCAAAAGTGCTTATTTGAGCTATCATATGTGGGCATCTTTCACTCTTTTGCCTTGCTAAAATTGTCAAAATCACATTTATTTTACATGGAATGCGTACATTGATGAACAAGCTTGGTGCCTTTGATGTGTTTGTTATTGTGCAGGAAAGGCATGAATTAATTGATAATAAAGACACAAGAGAATTGGCAAAGGAACCAAAGCAAAGGAGCATTTCATCTGCCAGCTCGCTAGGCGAGGATGTGGCGAAGCAAAACCTTCGCTAGGCGAGCTCCTGGCGAAAGGCTCCAGTAAATTGGTTAATTAATTCGCTAGGCGAACTGAAGGCGAAGTGGCAGCGAATTCAGTCTGTTTTGGTGAAAAGAGCAGCCAGCACTAGCTCGCTAGGCGAGGCTCTAGCGAGTCCCCAGCGAGCATTCCAGTAGCAAAACCTCTCAACCTCGCTGGGGCGAAGGTTGAAGCGAGTTCTTCGCTAGGCGAAGGTCTGTTCGCTAGGCGAACATGACAGTTCCACAGGCCCAGTTTTCTCTGGGCGCAGGGGCATTTTGTGCCCATTTTTGGCCTTCGCTAGGCGAGCCATTCTGCTCGCCTAGCGAACGTGACAGTCCTGCACTTGTCTATAAGTAGCAGGTGCTACTTTTTGAGCCCATACCACTTTTTACCAACTTTTCCATTTTTTGTACTTTCTCTTAGATATTTTACAGCATTGTTTGGAGGGATTTTTGATGCCCTAATTTCATTTCTCTTCATCTAGCAACCATCTTCCACAAAAAGAAGGTGGATTCCCATCCAACTTCGATCATTCGACTTGGATGTTGATCAACCCTCTTTTCTTACTTGCCGACCAAGCTACCATGAAAATGAGTAGCTAAGTCTCCATTTGTCAAGGTTAGATGTAGGTGATTGCTAGCTTTGTGTGTAAATGTAAGGATCCTCATATGTAAACTCTTTAACGGTAAATATATGATGAAAACTTTGTTTCTATTTAAAACTCTTTGTGTTGGTATTTGATCGAGAGATGTTTACCGATTCTTGACCTAGGTTTTCATCCAAACTTGTTTGTTAGCTAGAGATAGTAACGAATGATTTTGTTCACCATAAGGTTGAACCAAAACGTTGTCTTTTTGATAGATTGTGTTCGAGAGAAACAATGGATCAAAATGACAAAACTCACAATGGGTGTTCGAGAGAAACGCATTGAGAGGACCTTGTGAAATTATTTATCATCTAAAGGAGTTTATAATATTGTTGACCGTGCAAAAACATGCAAAGCAAATGTAATCATTGAAACCTAACTCTGACAATATTTCTCATATTAATCAAAACGTAACTTTTACCGCAATTAATTACTTTGTATGCAAGATAACTTGATTAAAACCCAAAACCCTAGTGTTACATTAAGTTAAGATTAATTCAACCATTGAACGGCAATGATATCTTACAATCTCTGTGGATACGATAACAAAACCCGACACTTAAAAACTGTCTCAACAAAATGGCGCCGTTGCCGGGGATTGTAAATTGATATTGCGAGCATCGCATTGGTTGTTTAAGTTTTAGCTTGTGAATTTTTGACTTGTGCTTGTAATTCGTTTGGTTTAGTGTGCAGCTTACGTTTTATGCGAGGGAAAATCCCTGTGGACGAACTTCTTTTTGATCCGGAGATCGAGAGAACCGCAAGGAGGCTCAATAGCAAAACAAGACGTAGGAGGCAACAGGCTAGGCAACGCCAAGAGCAAGGAGAAAGTTCTTCAACCACAAATCCACACCCATTCGTACCAAACATGGAGCCACAACCACCACCACCGATTTCTACTCCATGTATCAACAGTCCAAGGAACACCGCTCAGTTTGCCAACCAAACTGGAAGGCAAGCTGAGATGAAGACGGGAACTCTGAATTTATTGTATGGGAGTCCATTCACCGGAATGGACCATGAAGACCCATTTGCTTTTCTCACAAAATTCTATGAGATAGCATTGGCTGCCGGAGTGGATCAGGCTCAGGAGCTTCCGTTGTTCAGACGTTTATTTCCTCACACTTTGCTCGGTAAAGCAAAGGATTGGTATCTCGATCAAACACCTGCCGTAATGACAGATTGGAATGTGTTAGAGGAGAAATTCATTGAAAGATTTTTCTCTCATAACCGATTCATGGAATCAAAGACGGCCATCTCGGTGTTTTCTCAAGGAACCAGTGAATCTTTGAATGAAGCGTGGGAGAGATTCAAGTCCATGCTTAGGAAATGCAAAGGGCATGGATTTGATGAATTAACTCAAATCCATATCTTCCGAAATGGACTTCAACCAAACTGTAAGACGTTGTTGGATGCCACCTCGGGTGGCTCGTTGATGTCAAAAAGTGCCGAAGAAGCCACAAACATTATCAATCGCATGGCTTTGAATGATCTTCAAAGTCAAAGTCGTGGAAATTCTTTGAAGAAGGCGGGAGTGCTTGAGTTAGGGACGAATGATGCCATACTTGCCCAAAACAAGCTCATCTCACAACAAGTGGAACTTTTAACGCAACAAATCAAAGAGTTAAGAGAACCGTCAAAAGCTAAACAAATAGCTTGTTGTGAACTTTGTAAAGGTGAACATGACACCGGATTTTGTCCACCTCCCGGTTTTGACGAAGTAAATTACATGGCCAATCAACGGGACTATCAACCAAGACAACAACAACCTTATCAACCGCACCCTCAACAACAACAACAACAACAACAACAATTCCAAGGGAACCAAGGGTTCCAACCTAGAAGCAACTATTATCATAACCAAGGTTATGGAGGTGGTTCTTCTAGCCGTCAAAATCCTCCCCAAAATCCGTATCAATCTCAACAACCGCCGGTAGTCAATTCTAAATTGGAAGAGACATTGACGCAATTCATGCAGATGTCAATGGCCAATCAAAAGAGTAATGACGCGGCCATAAAAAATCTTGAAACTCAAGTTGGGCAACTTGCCAAGCAACTAGCTGAACAACAAACCGGTCCTTCTTTCTCGGCCAATACGCAAACAAATCCCAAGGAGCATTGTAAGGCGATTGTGACGAGAAGTGGAAGGGAGTTGGGTAGTGAAAACGAAAAAAGAGTGGAGAGTGAAAAAAGAGAGAAAGAGAAGGAGATTGAGGAGGAGATAGTGGAAGAAAATGTTGATGGTGAAGTAGGAGTGTGGAGTGATGAGGAAGTAGTTGAAAAGAATAAAAATAATGGTGAAGTTGAAAATGAAAAAAATGTGGAGGTTGAGGAGAATAAAAATGATGAGGTAATAAGGGAGGTAGTGAAGAAGCCGAGATGGAAAAGCGCTAGAGTAGCGAAAGGGAAGGAGGTAGTGAGCGTTACTCCTGTCCAAAACCTTCCTTACCCTCATGCCCCTTCCAAAAGGGAAAATGAACGGCATTACGCCCGGTTCATGGATATTTTTAAGCAATTACAAATAAACATTCCGTTTGCTGAAGCTTTGGAACAAATGCCAAAGTATGCCAAGTTCATGAAGGACATACTAACCAAAAAGCGGAGGTATACGGAACCGGAGACCATCGTCCTTGATGCGAGCTGTAGTGCCATCATTCAAAGGACGCTTCCTAAGAAAGAGGTTGATCCGGGAAGAGTTACATTGCCGGTTAAAATTGGTGATGTGTATGTCGGAAAGGGACTTATTGACTTGGGGTCGAGCATAAATCTTATACCTTTGTCAATTATCAAGAGGCTTGGCAACATCGAGATTAAGTCCATCCGAATGACATTACAATTGGCGGATAAGTCGACGACCCATCCTCATGGCGTAGCCCAAGATGTGTTGGTGAAGGTCGACAAATTCTTTTTCCCGGTGGATTTTATTGTAATTGATATGGAGGAAGATGATGATGCTCCGCTCATATTGGACCGACCATTCATGAAGACCGCAAGAATGATGATCGATGTTGATGACGGTTTAATGAAGGTGCGTGTTCAAAATGAGGAGGTCACCTTTGATCTATTCGAGGCGATGAAGCATTCCAAAGATAGACATGATAGCTTTCGAATCGATGTGATCGAAGACGCTATTATGGAAGTTTCAAAGCATATTCACGAGATATCTCCTATGGAGTTAGCTCTCGACGACTCATTGGAGGTTTTCACTGTTGAAGAGGAGCTAGCTCTTGAGGAATGCTTGAAGGAACTTGATAGCTTGGAAGACCTACAACCGTGGGAAGTAGAGGAAGAAAATTTGAAGAAGGAGGTAATTGACGAGAAAGCGTCAATTGAATTAAAAGAGTTACCTTCGACTTTGAAATATGTATTCCTTGATGATACCGAGGACAAGCCGGTTATCATAAGCAACCTTTTGACAATTGAAGAAGAAGCCCGTCTCATATTTGTGCTAAAGACCAATCAAGAAGCTATGGGTTGGACTCTTTCCGATCTTAAAGGAATTAGTCCATCCTATTGTATGCACAAGATTTTGATGGAGGAGGATTTCAAGCCGGTGGCTCAACCACAACGCCGCTTAAATCCTACAATGAAAGAGGTTGTAAGAAAGGAGGTGGTGAAGCTTTTGGATGCGGGAATGATTTACCCGATCTCGGATAGTCCGTGGGTTAGTCCCGTGCACGTGGTTCCGAAGAAGGGTGGAATGACCGTAATCCGTAATGACAAAGACGAATTGATCCCGACTAAAGTTGCCACGGGATGGAGAATGTGTATAGATTATAGACGGTTGAATACCGCGACTCGTAAGGACCATTTTCCACTCCCATTTATGGATCAAATGCTTGAAAGACTATCGGGCCAACAATACTACTGTTTTTTAGACGGCTACTCCGGGTACAACCAAATTGCGGTTGACCCGGTTGATCATGAGAAGACGGCTTTCACGTGTCCGTTTGGAGTGTTCGCATACAGAAAAATGCCTTTTGGGCTTTGCAATGCGCCGGCGACATTCCAACGATGTGTCCAAGCTATTTTTGCCGATCTAATAGAGAAAACAATGGAAGTCTTCATGGATGACTTCTCGGTGTTTGGTGGGACGTTTAGTCTATGCTTGGCAAATTTGAAGACGGTGTTGGAAAGGTGTGTGAAGACTAATTTGGTGCTAAATTGGGAAAAGTGTCACTTTATGGTGACCGAGGGGATTGTGCTAGGCCACAAAGTCTCTAAAAGGGGGCTTGAAGTGGATAGAGCTAAGGTTGATGTAATTGAAAAATTACCCCCTCCGGTCAATGTGAAGGGCATCCGTAGTTTTTTGGGGCACGCGGGGTTCTACCGGCGCTTCATCAAGGACTTCTCAAAGGTGGCTAAACCTTTGAGCAATTTACTCGCCAAAGATCAGGTATTTCTCTTCACCGACGATTGTTTGCAAGCTTTCGAGGTTTTAAAAGAAAAATTGGTTACCGCTCCAATAATAGTCGCTCCCGATTGGAATGAAAATTTTGAACTAATGTGTGACGCGAGTGACTATGCCGTTGGAGCGGTACTTGGCCAAAGAAAGGACAAAACTTTTCATGCTATACATTATGCGAGCAAGGTTCTTAACGAGGCTCAAATAAATTATGCCACAACGGAAAAAGAACTACTCGCAATAGTGTATGCGCTAGAAAAGTTTAGGTCCTATCTTATAGGGTCTAAAGTCGTGGTGTACACCGACCACGCGGCGATTAAATATCTGCTGACCAAGCCGGATTCGAAGCAAAGGCTCATCCGTTGGATCCTCTTGTTACAAGAATTCGATGTCGTAATTAAAGACAAGAAGGGGTCGGAAAACTTGGTAGCGGATCATTTATCCCGCTTGGTGAATGTCGAGGTTACCGCATCTGAAAAGGAAATCCGGGAAGAATTTCCTGATGAAAAATTGTTTAAGGTTCAAGTTAGGCCGTGGTTTGCAGACTTTGCAAACCACAAGGCTAGTGGTTGTGTGCCGGCCGACCTAACTTCGAACCAAAAGAGGAAGTTCCTTTCGGATGCGAAGTATTATGTTTGGGATGACCCATACTTGTTTAAGTTGGGTAGCGATAACCTGTTAAGGAGATGCGTAACTGGTGATGAAGCCCAGAGCATCCTTTGGCATTGTCACAACTCGCCTTATGGCGGACATTATAATGGGGTTAGAACGGCCACAAAAATTCTTCAATCGGGATTTTATTGGCCAACTATTTTCAAAGACGCACATACCCATGCGCAAAGTTGTGACAGTTGCCAAAGAAGTGGTGGGATAGGTAAGAGAGATGAGATGCCTCTCCAAAATATCCAAGAAGTGGAAGTGTTCGATTGTTGGGGCATAGATTTTGTTGGACCTTTCCCACCCTCTTACGGGAATGAGTACATGCTTGTAGCTGTTGATTATGTCTCTAAGTGGGTTGAGGCGATTGCCTCACCTCGGGCGGATGCCAAAACGGTGATAAATTTTTTAAAGAAAAACATCTTTTCCCGTTTTGGAACACCCCGAGTGTTGATAAGTGACGGAGGGTCACACTTTTGCAATGCACCTTTGGAAACAATTCTAAAACATTATGGTGTGTCGCATAGGGTGACAACTCCGTACCACCCTCAGGCTAACGGGCAAGCGGAGGTCTCTAATCGAGAGATTAAGAGAATCCTAGAAAAAACCGTGTCTAATTCTAAAAAAGAGTGGTCCCAAAAATTGGACGAAGCATTATGGGCCTACCGTACGGCCTTTAAAGCTCCAATTGGCCTAACTCCATTTCAATTGGTATTTGGTAAAACTTGCCATTTGCCGGTTGAATTGGAGCACAAGGCCTTGTGGGCCCTAAAATTTCTAAATTTTGAACATGAGTTGGCCGGTAACAAAAGGAAAGTACAACTACTTGAGTTGGAGGAGATGCGCAATGCCGCATACCACTCAAGTTGGTTGTACAAGGAAAAAGCAAAGAAATATCATGACAAGAAGATCCGAACCAAAGAATTCGTGCCCGGACAATTGGTCTTATTGTTCAACTCCCGGTTGAAGTTGTTTCCCGGGAAGTTGAAATCAAAATGGTCCGGGCCATTTCGGGTGAAAGAAGTAAAAGAATACGGGGCCATTATCATTGAAGACATGGACGAGAAAGACAGTTGGACCGTGAACGGCCAACGATTGAAAGTGTATCTCGACGGTCATGTGGATCGCGAGAGTTGTGCTCAGCCGCTCGATGCTCCCCTGTGAGCATCGCACCGTCGAGCTTAGCCGACGTTAAACAAGTGCTAGTTGGGAGGCACCCCAACATTGTAAGTATTTCCTGTTTTATGTTTGATGTTGTATGAGTATTGTGTGCTTTTTCAGGCTGGATGACATGCAAGTGCTGCATTTGCAAAAGCACTTGCTGTCATGCTCGCTTGCAGCTCGCTAGGCGAGGCTGCAGCGAGCGCGCTCGCTGACTGCTCGCTAGGCGAGGCAGTAGCGAGCGCACCAGTACTGTTCTATTTAAACAGTTCAGCAGGGCAGTTTTGCCCTTACCCTAAAAATTCTTCTAAACTGCTCTGCTGAAGAGTGCGATTTGCCTTCTCAAATTCTCTACTGTGCATCCATATCAACAACATTTGTGTGTCGGTCAATTGCAAACACTTCCCACTTCTCCTTTCCAAATCCGTTTACCTCAAGGTTTGCCCTATTGCATGTTTCTTTTGTTGCATTATTTATTTCCAAATTTGAATGGTAAATAGGATAGGTGTGATAGGAACCTTGAGGTTGCATGCAATTTTGGGAGTTTGCAATGTTGTGCATTTAGGTTTTTAAATTGGGGATTTACTCTTACTTAGGTTTTCCATGAAATTAGGTATCCCCAATAGCATAGAACAATTCATAGTCATGAGAAATCATTGTGTTTTGCTGTGGAAACCTTGTATGTACGGGTTTTGGGGGAAACAATTTTGAAAATGCAGAAAACCCCAAAACCCGTAAGGTTCGCTAGCACTCGCTAGGCGAACCTGGGGCGAGCATTCGCTGCCACTTCGCTAGGCGAAGCAGCAGCGAGCAAACCAGTCCCTTATAAAAACTGTTTTGGTTCTAATCTGTTTGTTTCGTGTTGTTGCTTTATCTCTTGTTTTGCAGAATGGAGTCAAGATCTAGTGCTGGCAAGAAAAGAAAGGGAGCGGCAACTACTTCACGAACCGTGCCGATCCAATTCGATACCGACAAGTTTGTCGGTGCAAAGCAAGCGGCACGGTACATCGCTTTGGAGAAGCGAAATATTTTGCCTGAGAAGCGTTTTCTGATCAACCCACAGGGCACGTATCGGAGTTTTGCCGGGTTGATCGATACAAAGAAATGGGATAGGTTGATAAATCCCTTGGAACACTATGACATCGCTACAGTGCGGGAGTTCTACGCTAACGCATTGCCAGATGATGATGAGCCCTTCACTTGGGTCTCTAGAGTGGCCGGTCGGCCAGTTCCTTTTGACAGGGATACGATCAACCAAATCCTCGGGGAGCCGCTTCAGCTGGGTGCTGACCAAAGAGACCAGTACCATATTGACCTCCGGCTGCACAAGGATGTCCCAGCAATTACGGCCGCCCTGCTTTTACCAGGGAAATCAGTTGAGCTGAACCCATCTGGGGTTCCTATGAGATATCATCGGGAGGACATGACTCCCATGGCTCAGCTGATTCTACTTCTGGTTTTGACCAACATACAACCCAAATCCCACACCTCTACTGTGCCGATCCCAGTGGCACATTTAGTACATTCCATCCTCGCCAATGTCGAGATTGATGTGGCGAGGATCATTGCCAATGAGCTGAAGACGGTAATAGAGAGCGGACTGAAGTCGGGGGCTCGGGTGAATTGCCCCCTTGCATTCCCTTGTTTGATTATGAGTCTGTGCATTAAGGCACGAGTGCGACTTCCGTCTCGGGGTCAGGTTAGGATCCCGGCTCCTATTGATGACCGGTATGTGGCAAAATACTGCAGAGCTAAGGCCACCGGCAGCAGTGCAGCCTCAGGTAGCACTAGGGTTTCTGATGGTCCTAGTTCTTCTACTCCCAGGGTCGATCCATACCTGCGGGCTGCGTGTGAATTCAATTTCGAGTGGATGGCAGCATCGCAGAGGGCTATGATTGACATGCACGACTCGATGCAGCGTTTGCAGCTGCAGGGTAGTGGTGCACATGCTCTGATGACATGGGAGCAGTTTCTGACTAATGCAAATTGGCCCGTGGACGTGCCAGTCTATTCTGAGGGGGTGGGAGCTGATGATGATGATGAGGATGATGATGAGGCGACCGGTTCTGAGGCCGGTAGTGAGGAGGAGTCTTGAGCCCTTTGTGGGTTAAGTTTTTGTTTTTGTATTTCAGTTTTTATTATGGCATTTTTATTTGTACTTTTGAATTTTGTATTTTGACCATGGGTTGTACTATTGGGGTGTTTTGTCCCCCACGAACAAAATTTTATTTTTCAGTTAATGTTAATTATGTTTGTTGTTAATTTTGTGTGTTTAATAAATTTTTGGTTGAATGAGTGGCAAACCCTTCTAGATTGGTTGCTCCTCAAGAAGTACCCAATGAAGGTGCATCCGAGCTTGGATGGCAATGATAAGAATAACAAGTGAATGAAGCTAAGGTACATGGTTACCGTCGGCTAGAATTTTAGAATGCTTTAGGAACTTTACTCTTTTTGGTAAATTGAATATTGTCTTTGTGCAACATAATTGAATGAATGTTTCATCTAGAACCTAAAACCACATAGTGTGAGGAAACCTCCATTGTTCACTTAAATGCTGGATTCTAATAAGTTTTGTTGATTCATGTGATTCATTATTTGTCTGTTATTATTGTGAAATTGTGGAAGCAATTAGAAATGATCAAGGCACTTGTTTTCTTTCGAGCACAACTACATCCAAAAACAACTTACCTGTGAGCAGAGAGAGTATTTGTTAACCCCTTTGAGCCTAAACAGTTGAATCTCGGCTTGAAATAAAGCGAGATCTCAAAAATCTTTTTTTTACAACCCGGAAAATATTGATTATTGTTCTTTTGCCGTAAAAAGGTAAGAGCATTCACTTAGGGTGTGGAAGAAATAAGTTGGGGAGAACGAAAAAGAATTGGTAAGCACCACAACTCTTGAAAAAGAAAAGAAAAACCGAGCAAGCATAGAAAAATATATGTATAGAAAATATAGAAAAGAAACATCTGTTTTGTACATTTGATGTGAAAGAAAAGAACAAAAATATAAAGAATGAAAATGAATGCTTGCTTGGAAGAAAAATAGTGAAAAATAAGAGTTGAGTTGTGGAATATGTGTTGTGAAGGTTACAAATAAGAAACAGATGAAACAAGTCGAGTAGTGTGAATAATACTGTGAATGTCTCTTTTGCATCGGCACTTTCGTTTCAATGGCCTTAGAAATGACCCTTGTTTGTTAACCTGACCAAGCTTCAACCAAAAAGCCCTTAGTGATCTTTTTGCTTCCACAGTACCATTTTTAATTGATTAGACATTGTATGAATCTATTTGATATCTTCATTATTTGTTAGTGAGTGAGATTAGTCCCGCGGTTGCAAACGCGCAAAATCTTCATTCCTTATTCGAAGAGGAGAGATAGGATGATTCATTCAGAAGAGTATTGTTGTAGATAGATAAATATTTTGCATTGCTATTTAAGTTTAAGTTCCTAGGTATTATTTTATTCAAACCGTTGGGAACTTGTATATGCGAATTTCGCTTGTGTTTGAGCCGTTTATCCAACTTCAGAGAAACTGTTTCTTTATGCAAATCCTCTTGTCTTTCAAGAGGCATACTTTGCTTGAGGACAAGCAAGAATCTAGTTGGGGAGAGTTGTTAGATGCCCAAAAGTGCTTATTTGAGCTATCATATGTGGGCATCTTTCACTCTTTTGCCTTGCTAAAATTGTCAAAATCACATTTATTTTACATGGAATGCGTACATTGATGAACAAGCTTGGTGCCTTTGATGTGTTTGTTATTGTGCAGGAAAGGCATGAATTAATTGATAATAAAGACACAAGAGAATTGGCAAAGGAACCAAAGCAAAGGAGCATTTCATCTGCCAGCTCGCTAGGCGAGGATGTGGCGAAGCAAAACCTTCGCTAGGCGAGCTCCTGGCGAAAGGCTCCAGTAAATTGGTTAATTAATTCGCTAGGCGAACTGAAGGCGAAGTGGCAGCGAATTCAGTCTGTTTTGGTGAAAAGAGCAGCCAGCACTAGCTCGCTAGGCGAGGCTCTAGCGAGTCCCCAGCGAGCATTCCAGTAGCAAAACCTCTCAACCTCGCTGGGGCGAAGGTTGAAGCGAGTTCTTTGCTAGGCGAAGGTCTGTTCGCTAGGCGAACATGACAGTTCCACAGGCCCAGTTTTCTCTGGGCGCAGGGGCATTTTGTGCCCATTTTTGGCCTTCGCTAGGCGAGCCATTCTGCTCGCCTAGCGAACGTGACAGTCCTGCACTTGTCTATAAGTAGCAGGTGCCACTTTTTGAGCCCATACCACTTTTTACCAACTTTTCCATTTTTTGTACTTTCTCTTAGATATTTTACAGCATTGTTTGGAGGGATTTTTGATGCCCTAATTTCATTTCTCTTCATCTAGCAACCATCTTCCACAAAAAGAAGGTGGATTCCCATCCAACTTCGATCATTCGACTTGGATGTTGATCAACCCTCTTTTCTTACTTGCCGACCAAGCTACCATGAAAATGAGTAGCTAAGTCTCCATTTGTCAAGGTTAGATGTAGGTGATTGCTAGCTTTGTGTGTAAATGTAAGGATCCTCATATGTAAACTCTTTAACGGTAAATATATGATGAAAACTTTGTTTCTATTTAAAACTCTTTGTGTTGGTATTTGATCGAGAGATGTTTACCGATTCTTGACCTAGGTTTTCATCCAAACTTGTTTGTTAGCTAGAGATAGTAACGAATGATTTTGTTCACCATAAGGTTGAACCAAAACGTTGTCTTTTTGATAGATTGTGTTCGAGAGAAACAATGGATCAAAATGACAAAACTCACAATGGGTGTTCGAGAGAAACGCATTGAGAGGACCTTGTGAAATTATTTATCATCTAAAGGAGTTTATAATATTGTTGACCGTGCAAAAACATGCAAAGCAAATGTAATCATTGAAACCTAACTCTGACAATATTTCTCATATTAATCAAAACGTAACTTTTACCGCAATTAATTACTTTGTATGCAAGATAACTTGATTAAAACCCAAAACCCTAGTGTTACATTAAGTTAAGATTAATTCAACCATTGAACGGCAGTGATATCTTACAATCTCTGTGGATACGATAACAAAACCCGACACTTAAAAACTGTCTCAACACCAGACTGTTGCTCAAGTTCAACCGGTTCCGACCATGATTTGTGAGATTTGTAGTGGACCACACTTTACCATGCATTGTGTTGCAACCGCAGAACAAGTGCAAGCTATAAATTACCTGAGGCAAAATAATCCCTACTCAAATACATATAATCCGGGGTGGAAAAATCATCCTAATTTCTCTTGGAAAGATCAGCAAGGTAATATTCAGAACCAAGAACCTCCACAACAACAACCACCTTACCAACCACAATATCAATCGCAACAGCAACCTTATCAGCAACAAGTACCTAAGAAAGCGGATTGGGAGATTGATATAGAGAAGATGGCAACTCAGAGTATGCAATTTCAGGAAGAAACCATGAATAATCAGAAGAGCACCAATGCATCCATTAAAAATCTTGAGATTCAATTGGGTCAGATAGCACAACAGATAACAAATTCCCAAATACCAGGCGCATTACCTAGTGCAACAGTGACAAATCCGAGGGAGCACAATAATGTGAGTGCGGTAACAACAAGAAGCGGGAAATTTGTTGAAGATCTTAAGAAGAAGGATGAAGAAGAAGATCAATTGCTTGAAGTGGACCTGGAAATCTTAGAAAACAAGACACCGCATGAGGAAGAAATTGTAATACCGCCGGTGGTACAAGAAAAACTCCCGGAACCAAAACCCATCATTAAGCTTCCTTTCCCACAAAGAAACAAAAAGAAGAAGCAAGATGAGAAAAAAATTCAGAAATTCATGGAGTTGTTCAGGAAATTAGAAATCAATATTCTATTCTCTGAGGCACTCGAGCAGATGCCTATCTATGCGAAATTCATGAAAGACATCATCTCTAAGAAGCGCACCACTGACGCTGACCCTGTTATACTAACTGAAACTTGTAGTGCTATTTTGCAGGGTATGAAGATTCCAGTGAAGAAGCCAGATAGAGGTTCTGTGACTATCCCGTGTACCATTGGAGATAGGTCCTTTAAAAGGGCGCTGATTGATTTGGGGGCTAGTGTTAGCCTTATGCCTTTGTCTATTTACAGGAAGCTAGGAATTGGAAATGTTCAAGATACCAGAATGACACTTCAATTTGCTGACCACTCAGTGAAGAGGCCTTTTGGGGTAGTTGAGGATGTTCTGGTCAAAGTTGATAAATTTGTTTTTCCTGTTGATTTTGTAATTTTGGAAATGCCAGAAGATGAAGAGATACCTCTGATTCTGGGCAGACCTTTCTTAGAAACAGGGAGATGCAATATAGATATGGAGGAAGGTACAATGACCCTAAAGGTGTATGATGAAGAGCTCAGAATTGATGTCCGAGATACTATGAAACATAAAGAGAATATGTGTACAAACCACTCCGTGGAAGTGATTGATCAAATTATAACGAGCACAATTCAAAGAAAGTTTCCTGAGTTACTGTTAGAAAGAGTTCTTAGTCTGTCGATCAGAGAGATGGAGGAGAAGGATGAGGAAAAAGAAAAAGAAGTGCTTGCTATGCTGAATACACAAACCCCTTGGAGGAAATACAACCCACGCAGGTGGGAGGATCTGAGAGCTTCACCAGAATTAGAAGATGAAAAGGTACTGAAGAAACATAAAAGTGGTATTGGTGTTTTAAATGAGAAGAATGGCGACACCTTCAAGGTTAATGGTCAGAGGTTGAAACCATATGATCCCGGTGAAGGGGGACCAATTAAAACTGTTAAACTCATCTGAGTATGAGGTGTCCCGTCGAGCCATGCGACGTTAAACGAAGCGCTGCTTGGGAGGCAACCCAAGGGAGGTTTGAAATTTCTTTGTGTATTTTTTTTTTTTTTCAGTTTTTAATTTCTGTTGCTTTGATGTAATCACCTATTATGGGTTGGCTTATTCTAATTAATTTGATTTGGTTTACCTCCATTTTCCTGTTTATTTCGTTAGATACGTGACTATGTCTGGCTATTGGTTTTCTTGATCACTTACACCAACTACTTGGGCGTCCTCTCTTTCAGTCCCCTGACTGTAGATACTGTTGTTTATGATTGGACGCACTGGTTAAGATTAACATCAGAACCACGAGCATGAGCTTTGAACTCAGAGGTATGATCGAACAAGTCAGCTTAACCCGTCCTGGTGAGATCCTAAAAAGCCAAACACTTATCATCATATGAGAGATATCAGGTATGTCTTTATCAATCTTGGTTTGCGTATGTTCTTTTGTTATTATTAGTTGTACGAATACACACACTGAGGCATGTTTTTTGTTTATCACCTAGAGCCTTTCTAGCCATCCCATTATTATTATTATCCATTGTTTTACCCTGTTGAGCCTGTTAATCATTTATTTTTGATATACCCGTTTTTTTTTCTAAAGCCATGACCTTGTACCTATCCTACCCTGTTCAGAGTATGTGAGAATTGATTTCATCTCTACGTTTCTATCTAAGTTTGGGGTTGCTGTTGGAATAGCAACCTTTAAGTTTGGGGTAGCTTTGCAGTACATGAATAGTAAGTGAATGTCGTATAAAAGAAAAAAAAAGAAAAAAAAGAGAAAAAAAGAAAAGAGAAAAAAAGAAAGAAAAAAAACAACAACAACATGAAAAGAAAGAAAGAGAAAAGCAAAAAACAATAAAAGAACAGCTTTTGAAAGATTCTACATTCACTATAGATAAAAGGAAAAGAGGATTGCATAACCTTACAGGAATAATAGAAAAGAAACGTAGTGAGAGAATGATTTCATGTACTCTTAACCAAAAACCCTTGTTCCAATTTCATACCCTACCTAAACCAAAGCCCCGTTACAACCCTAAAAGACCTCAAATAGTGTGTGTGATTGTACATGTTGATAGGATGAGAGAATTTATTCAAACTTCTGATTTGATATTGCATATTGTGATTTGAGAGTGATAACACTTTAACCCAGAGAGACTTGGTGAGAGTGTGATATAAGCTGACAGGTAAAGTCATATCTCTGAGGGAAAGAGTTTCTAGCTCGTTGGCTATGTGGAAGAATCAGAAAACCTGAAAAACATCAAGAGGTCCAGTGCGAAAGATTTCAGCAGTATTGTGGTAAGAACTGTTTTACAGTAAGTTTGGGGTGACATGATCTTTGATGGTAATAAAATGTTACTTGAGGACAAGCAACAAGCTAAGTTTGGGGTTGTGATCAGTCACCATTTATGCTAGGTATTTCACTATTTAACCGTAAATAAGTCAGGTAAACTGCGTAAACTGAAGCATTTTTAGTTAGATATAAGCTCAATTCTATAATATAAAGTGTGTTGTTACTTATGAATTTCTTGAGGATATTTTACACTTTTGGGTATGTTAGCAGGTAAAAAACTAGTTTGGAAGCTCAGGGAATCAAACGTCAGTTGCGAAATTAAGCCCGAGCAAGAAAACGGAAGAAAAAAATCAATTCTTGGAGAACTTGTTGTCCATACGCGTATGGCCTTACATGATACGCGTATGGACCTTCCCAGTACGCGTAGCATACGCAAATGACCAGAGGGGTTGAAAATCAAGCAAAAAGACAAGCTTCTGGTGATACGCGTACCAAACTGATGATACGCGTACCAGACTGGGCAATACGCGTACCAGACTGGGCAATACGCGTACCAGACTTCCCAATACGCGTATCAGAGGCTATTTTACGTGCAATACGCGTACCAGACTGGGCAATACGCGTATGAGACAGGGTAATACGCGTATCAAGCCCAGAATCAGGAAAAGCCCAACTGAATAGCTATTTAGAGGGGAGAAAACGATTTTTCAAGGGTTGGACGTTTTGGAGAGAAAAAAGACGCGTTTTGAGAGCCGAAGACTCTACGTTTATCAAAGGATTCATATGTTCAAGAGTTTTCCGACGATTGAAGATTGATTCCTCACGAAATTCTGTAATGACAACAATGTTAATCTTTGTTTTTATTTCGATTATGAGTAGCTAAACCCCCATTGCTAGGGGGTGACCCTGATTCTGAATGTGACAGATTTGATGTTTATGAATGCATTGATTATTTATTCTTTTCCATTGATTTGTTCTTATTACTGTTCTTTATGCTTTATTCGTCGGACCAACGAATGATGATTCACATGAATAGTTTAAGCTGGACAGCGATTATTCATTGACCTGGATAAGAACTTTGGATAGTAAAAATAACCTAGGACTAGGGATTTTCTATCTGACCGGTAATTCTTGATATTTGAATGCTTGAGTATGAACTTAATTATTTATGGACATAGTAATTAGGTTACATAATCAAAGGTCTGTTCACTAAGGACTTAGGAATAGATGCCCTTGAGGACCGGAGTTAATCTGACAGGAATATTGTCTAAGCCTTCATAAATTATATCTGTTACATGAAGTTTCATTCACCGAACCCTAGCAATCTTCTCTCATTTGTATCTCGTTCAACCTTTTTACTTGTTTTCTTTATTTGCACTTGGTAGTATAATTACTCACAACACAAAAACCAAAGGCTTTTGTCTAATTGAAACAATCTATAAACTTTGTATCGTCAAGCAGTCCTTGAGATCGACAAACGGGGAATTTCCCTTTTATTACTACAGTGAGAAAAATAGTACACTTGCTATTTTCCCATCAAGATTCCTGACGAGATTACCCGTCTACTTGAGCATGAAGAGAAGATCATTCAGCCGCATCTTGAGAATCTGGAAACAGTCAACTTGGGGTCTGAGGATTGTGTTCGTGAAGTAAAGATTGGGGCACTCTTTGAAGAGTCTATTAAGAAGGGGTTGATTGAGTTGCTACGAGAATATGTCGACGTCTTTGCTTGGTCATATGAGGACATGCCCGGTTTAGATACAGATATTGTGCAACATTTTCTATCCTTAAAGCCTGAGTGCGTGCCTGTGAAGCAGAAGCTCAGAAGAACTCATCCTGATATGGCAGTAAAGATCAAAGAGGAGGTTCAGAAGCAAATTGATGCAGGGTTTCTAGTGACTTCTACATATCCTCAATGGGTGGCTAATATTGTGCCTGTGCCTAAGAAAGATGGAAAAGTCTGGATGTGTGTGGACTATAAAGACTTGAATAAAGCTAGTCCAAAAGATGATTTCCCTCTACCACATATTGATATGTTGGTAGACAATACAACTAAATTCAAGGTCTTCTCATTTATGGATGGATTTCCCGGATATAATCAGATTAAGATGTCACCCGAGGATATGGAGAAGACAACATTCATCACACCTTGGGGAACATTCTGTTATCGAGTGATGCCCTTCGACTTGAAGAACGCTGGAGCTACGTATCAACGAGCTATGACTACCTTGTTTCATGATATGATGCATAAGGAGATATAGGTATATGTTGATGATATGATTGCAAAGTTAAGAACGGAAGTTGAACATGTAGAGCACCTGTTGAAGCTTTTTCAGCATTTGAGGAAGTACAAGCTTCGTCTGAATCCCAACAAGTGTACATTTGGAGTCCGTTCCGGCAAGTTATTGGACTTTATTGTCAGTGAAAGAGGTATTGAGGTTGATCCTGCAAAGGTCAAAGCAATACAAGAGATGCCTGTGCCCAAAACTGAGAAGCAAGTCCGAGGTTTTCTTGGCCACTTGAATTATATTTCCAGATTCATATCCCACATGACTGCCACACGTGCGCCGATATTCAAGCTCCTTCGGAAAGATCAGTCCCATGATTGGACCAAGGATTTCCAGAAAGCCTTTGACAGTATTAAAGAGTATCTGTCTGAGCCTCCTATCCTGTCTCCACCCGTGGAAGGAAGACCATTGATCATGTATCTGACTGTGCTTGAAGACTCAATGGGTTGTGTCCTTGGTCAGCAAGACGAATCAGGAAAGAAAGAATATGTTATTTACTACCTGAGCAAGAAGTTCACTGATTGTGAGTCTCGATACTCAATGCTTGAGAAGACATGATGTGCTTTGGCTTGGGCTGTTAAGCGCTTACGCAAGTATATGATAAATCATACGACTTGGTTGATATCCAGAATGGATCCAATCAAGTATATCTTCGAGAAGCCTACTTTAACAGGGAGGATTGCCCGTTGGCAGATGTTGTTATTTGAGTATGATAATGAGTATCGAGCTCAGAAGGCTATTAAAGGTAGTATCTTTGCTGACCATTTGGCACATCAGCCGATTGAAGATTATCAGTCAGTTTAGTATGTCTTCCCAGATGAGGAGATTCTGTATTTGAAAATGAAAGATTGTGATGAGCCTACACTCGATGAAGGGCCAGAGCCTGGTTCCAGATGGAGTATGGTATTTAATGGCGCTGTAAATCAGTATGGAAATGGTATAGGGGCAGTGATTATTACTCCTCAGGGCACACATATTCCTTTTACAGCAAGGCTAAATTTCAAATGCACGAATAATATGGCTGAGTATGAAGCTTGTATTATGGGATTGAAAGAGTGCATTGATCTAAGGATCAAGCATCTTGATGTTTATGGTGATTCGACCCTCGTTGTTAATCAGATTAAGGGTGAATGGGAAACGAATCAGCCTGGTCTCATTCCATATAGGGATTATGCGAGGAGGATTTCAACGTTCTTTACTGAGGTTGACTTCCAACATATTCCTCGAGATGAGAATCGGATGGCAGACGCTCTTGCTACACTTGCTTCAATGATTATGGTAAAACTTTGGAATGGAGTTCCCAATATCATGTGATGCACTTGGACAGACCAGCTCATGTATTTGCAGTAGAAGAGGTGAAAGATGATAAGCCATGGTATTATGACATCAAGTGTTTCCTTCAAAACCAGGTTTACCCGCCTGGGGCATCTGTGAAAGATAAGAAGACTTTGAGGAGATTATCAGGAAGTTTTTACCTTAATGGCAAGGTGCTTTATAAGAGGAATTTTGACATGGTTCTGCTCAGATGCGTGGATAGACACGAAGCAGACCTGTCAATGACTGAAGTCCATGAGGGTTCATTTGGTACTCATTCCAATGGACATGCCATGGCTAGAAAGATGTTGAGAGCAGGCTATTATTGGCTGACAATGGAGTCTGACTGCTGCAAATATGTGAAGAAATTCCATAAGTGTCAGATCTATGCGGATAAAATTCATATTCCCCTGACACTTCTGAATGTGATTTCATCACCATGGCCGTTATCCATGTGGGGAATTGACATGATTGGCATGATAGAGCCAAAAGCGTCTAACGGTCATAGATTTATTCTCGTAGCAATTGATTACTTCACCAAATGGGTTGAAGCGGCATCGTATGCAAATGTGACCAGGCAGGTGGTCGTGAAGTTTATCAAGAATCAACTCATATGATGTTATGGTGTGCTAGATAAGATCATTACTGATAATGGATCTAACTTGAATAACAAAGTGATGGAAGAGTTGTGTAGTAAATTCAAGATCGCGCATCATAATTCTTCTCCTTACAGACCTAAGATGAATGGGGCTGTTGAAGCTGCTAATAAGAATATCAAGAAGATTATCCAAAAGATGGTTGTCACATACAAGGATTGGCATGAGATGTTGCCATTTGCTTTACATGGATATCACACATCTGTCTGCACTTCAACAGGGGCAACCCCTTTCTCTCTTGTTTATGGCATGGAGGTTGTACTCCCAGTAGAGGTGGAGATCCCATCAATGAAAGTCTTGATGGAAGCCAAGTTGACTGATGCTGAATGGGTTCAGAGTCGTTATGACCAGCTGAATTTGATAGAAGAGAAGAGATTGACTGCCATGTGCCATGGTCAATTGTATCAGCAAAGGATGAAGAAAGCTTTTGATAAGAAGGTCAAGCCTCACGTGTTCCGAGAAGGTGACCTTGTGCTCAAGAAAGTCTTGCCTTTCGCGCCCGATTCCAGGGGCAAGTGGACTCCAAACTATGAAGGCCCATATGTTGTTAACAGAGCCTTTTCAAGCGGTGCTTTGATACTTACAACTATGGATGGGGAGGATTTCACTCGTCCTGTGAATTCAGATGCGGTCAAGAAATACTTCGCCTAAAATAAAAACAGAATAGCTCGCTAAGTTGAAAACCCGAAAGGGCGGCTTAGGCAAAAATGAGCGTCTCGGTGGATTGAAAACCCGAAAGGGCGGTCCAGGCAAAAGTTAGAGACATTAAAAAAATGATGAATATATGTATCCCACTAGATTGAGTACCTCGGCCTGGGGCAGTCTAGGAAAAAATTAGGAATTTGGCAAGTAACTGCATCCTGACAAGACTTTGTTCTACAAACTGTCATCCGTCAGAGATTTTTGCTCATTCGTCATCAACCGAAGCTTCGAATACATCGAATTCAGAATTGGTGGAGAAATGGTCATTATGTTCAATGTAGCCCTTTTCCAATATATATCACCAATTTCAAATTTGTAAAGATCTATGGAGTCTTGCCATCTGCAAACTACCATTCCATCAAATAAATTTGAGCCTTTTATCCAATTATTTGCACTCTTATTTGTTTCTATTCAACAAATGTTTCGCATGTTTTAATTGAGAAAATATCATTGTTTTGAATAAACAAACTTTTCATAACTTGTTTTTAAACAAAATGAACATTCACAATGACGAAAGGATACTTAGGAGATTCTCAGCGCTCTCCTAAGGATGGTATGATCTCCAACAGGGTAAGACATTTGTTCATATTCCTGGCATGACTGTATCTTCTTCCTCCAGAGCCTTTTTGTGGTTTATCCTACTGAGTGGAATGCTTGTTGATATATTCACCACTCTCCCCTTCAGCGGAGTAGCGACCTTTCCTCCTCAGCAGATGTGATCTCCTTTGTGGAAACGGTTCTTGGTGGTTGATCCCCAGAATCCCTTTACCTCCTCGGATAAATTCCACAGTGGAGTTGCTTATGTGGCAGATTTTATTTGTGCAATAAACTCCTGCCCCCAGTTGGAATGACTGATGATCATCCCCCTGCAGAGATTTTTCCTTCTTGGTATCTCTTATTGGATACTCTCCGGTGAACTTGGCTTTCTCTCTTGAGATGTAGTACTGGATGTTTGTGTACTTATTCTTTGGAGCCGTTTGTGTTAGAAATGTCTATTTGTCAGCATTCATCATACATAAGCCATACATGTGTACATATAAATTTCAAACATATTCATGATTGCATTCTTTGCCATATACCTATGTTTGTTATCCTCTGCTAGTTGGTAATGCATTTCCCAAGCAGATATCGGTGTCTGATCCCTCAATACAGAGTCAACCCATTAAGCAGAAAGTGTTTATCTTTCCTTCCGCATTCCCCACTGAGTTATATCCTCATGGACGAAGGTTGTTTTTGGCTTCCTCCCGACACATATATCGGGATGAGTTTCCTTGATGAGTTATATCCTCACTAGGACGAGTCTTGATTCAGTTTGCCTTTTTTAGTTTGACCCTAAATTGGCCTCTTGTGACTGTTTCCTTTGGTTCCCTGTGATATAAATGAATAATTGCTCAGTAATCAGTAATCATTCATCTTATCCCCGGCGGAGTTTGTGGTTTTCTACCCTTATACCGGTAGTTGTAAACCCTATTTTCTCCTCTTTGCAGAGTTAACCTTTTGTTCATCCTAATCGATGACGGTTACTCTTTTGTGGTTTTCTACCTAGTATCCGGTAGATGTAATCCCCTCCTTGACGGTTATCATTATCCAATATTCGGTGTTGATATTCCCTTTTTCTTGGATAATTGCTTTGATTAGGCAATTTATCCCCAGCAAATCATCTTTCCTACCGGTTGCCGGTAATGTTTGTTGCTCCCCTTTGATGGTCATCATTGTATACCTAGTCTTCGGTATCCCGATGCCTTTCTTTGTCGGTCGATTTATCCTTTATTAACCCAGTAGCCGGTTGTGGATAATCTTCCATGCGAGTATATTATCTATGTTCTGACGGTAATAGATAATATATCTCATGCACTCTTTGGTCGAAGCCTTTTGTTCTTCCCCAGTTGAGTAAGATTCGTATCCCTGTTTTGGAATCGAATGTCCATCCCATAATCGAGTTCGCTTTTTGCCCTCTTTTCGGATGATGAGTGTTTTGGGAATATTCCCCAATTCACGCTTTGGTTGGTCACCTATTATATGCCCAGTAACCAGCATCCCTGGTGTTCCTTCCTTCTGCTCCCTATTATGGCTTTCTGTCCACTGTGGAGTCAGACTTTCCTGAGTTGAGATTTACCTTTTTAGGTCTTCCTCAGATGATTTGGTTGATTGATATCTCTCACCCTTATACCGGTCTTAGATATTCATTCTTCCCGAGCATATTGTTCTCTCACCCTTATACCGGTGTTCAGATCACACGTCTCTTTTGAGCTTATTACCCAGTAACCGATAATACCCCATCCTGTTGCTTCCTCTAGGAGAGGCCTATTGGGATTTCCCTCAGCTGAGTCCTCGGTGGACTTCCCCACCTGAGTCCGGATTTTTATCCGATGTATCCATTGTGGATAATTTTGCTGTGTTGGCATATTCCCCAACACATGCACCTTCGAGTCAGCTCGAGTCCTTCCATTGATTTATTTCATGGATTCTCTCTGTGTCCCTCAGCAAGTCTCAAGTCGTGACCTGCTCACGCATTTTCAGCCCTTTACTCCCCGGTAGAGTCTCTGTCCCATAGAATGACTTACTCATATGGATTGACAGTTTTTTCGGATTTTCTTCTCTTCTTTGTGGACACATATCCCCGTAGAGTATTACTGTTTGCATACATACATTCGCATCATGAGGTCTCTTAGGGACCAAAATTCGTCTCTTTGTTATTATTTAAGCCCATTCTACCTCGTCGAGGCGAAGACTTTAACCTTCACTTCTCCGGCTAGAATGACCTTAAATAGGGGCATCTTTAAGACCCTAATTTTGTCCCTAAGATCCCTCATGGCATCATAACATTTCATTTTTGCAAAGCCTCAAGGATCATAGCATCTTGGTTCCCTTTGCCTTTGGGTAGGACCTCTTGTGAGTGGTTTGAGATCACCAAGCATGCTTGAATTGTATATTATTTCTTTTCTTATTTTTTGTTTACTAACCAAAAGCACAAAAATATGTCACTAACATCTTATGTTTGTAGCTTGAGCAATCACCAGGTCAAGAACTTCAAGGAGATCCTTTGTGCAGAGATATGACCAAGAGAAGATGATAGCAAGCATGGTAATGGTCCCCAAAGCTCTTATCCATCAAATATGCCTCCCTAGCTTCTCAATTTATCATTTTGATCAAAGCAATTCAAAGGGTTTGAGGTTGGTTCCCCAAAGAAACCCTAATTCCTCTGTGCACCATAATGCCTTGCTCTTAAAGCAACCTCAGCCCATGATCAAATACAATCAAAGGAAGTTCTTTAACTCATCATTTCATGCATATTTGAACTTATTTGAGTGTCCTCAAATCATCAATTCATCAAGAGATGAGTCATGGACTTGAGAAGTTGATCAGTCAATTCATCTGACTATTTTGAAATGCACTAAGACCTAACTTTTTATGTGTTGGTCAAATGGAGATGATTCCAAAAGAAACAATGTTCTTAAGGACAATATGAACAACTTTCATGTGCATAAAAAATTTATTTGAAGCTTGGAAGGCCATCTCCCATTCCAATACATTATAGGTCATTTTGACTGAAACCCTAATTTTTGGTCAACTTGCCAAGGACATAACTCATTCATTTTTTTATTATTTTGTGGTGGAATAAAATGCATTGGAAAGCTTAAGATGTCTAATTCAAATGTTATGTTGAACAAAATTTCAAAATCTCAAAGGAAATACATGTGATAATGCAAGACATTATAGGTCCTTTTGGGTCAAATGCATTGAAAGGCAAAAAAGTCCAACTTCAAGTGCCTATAACTCTTTCATCAAAACTCCAAATGATGCAAAATTTAAGTCCATTTTGATTGTCTTGAAAAGGTATACAACTTTTATGTTGGATATTTTTCCATTTGAGGCTTGCATCACCAAAACAGAAGGGCTTGAACATTGGCCAAATTTGGAAATCTTGCCTTGACATGTTTTGCACATTACACTTTAAACTCAAAATTCACTAATTTCCACACTTCAAATGGATTTTTTCCCAACATAACAGTTATTCCTTACATCAAGACCTTTCCAACCATTACCCACATACTTATGTTTGGATTTTCTAATTGGCCTTTTCGAAGAGGTGAATGTTTAGGTTCAATTATGGAATGCACATGAAATCTTGATACACAAGAAAATGCCATTCAAATTACACGTCCAATTCAACTTGGTTTATGTTCAGCATGCATTTGCATCAGCTTTTGGGCTTTGCACGCGCCTGTACAGGCCCATGCATGAAGGGTCCAAATTCCATGCACACGAGTTTTGCCTTGCATTGCTTCAAGCTCAGCTATAAATACATGCTCCTCTTCATTCAATTCTCAACCTAATGGCGCCTAAGATGGTGCACAATTGAATCCATAACCATTACCAAAGAAGCTAGTTCATTTTTCTCCAAATTTTTCAGATCCAAGATCCAACTACATCTGGTTGAATCCTTGGATCTAAAGCTTCTAAACCTTCATCCTGCATCTCATTGATCTTCTGTTTTGGCAAAGCAAGCAAGGAATCGAGCTCAAGTTTCCAGAATTCAAGTTTGTTCATCAACTGGTATTTGCTTCGAATCTCTCATCTCTTTGATCTATTTGCTTGGCCAAAGTGTTTTCTGAAGTCCTCACTTGAGAGGCAAGCTAGTGGTAGCTTCAATTTCGCTTTTCTTTGATCTGCATTTTTCTTACCTGAATCTTCCACCTCAGATTTCTCAATCTATAGGAATCTTGAGTGTGATTCAAGGTTACAGGGGTGATGTACATCACCCTAACTTCGTTTTGGTATAAGGATCGTGCAAAATGGTGGAGGTTTGAAAACCTGCAAATCTGGCCGGAATTTGAAGGCTCACCGGAGAAAAAGGTGGCTCTGGTGGCCGCCCATTGCCAGTTTGAATCTGGACCGTTGGATCTCATTTCCAGATTCAATCTCGGCCTTTGTTTGTTATGACTTTTTTTAATTCTTTGTGTGGCGCGGTTGACCAAGGTTCACCATGAGCGCACGCGTCAGGACCCTCAAATTGGCCACGTCAATTAATGAACGTGATCCAACGCTTCCTGATTTTCCACATTTTCTTATTTCTGATTTTATTTTCTTTAATTCCTTTTTATTTCAAAAATTCATAACTCTCTCATTTTTAATTCAAAAAATATGGGACCAATTGCATTAGTCTCCAAATAATTTCTAGTTTTTATTTCTAATTTTTAATAATTTTTGTTTTGTCATTTGATATTTTTGTGAATTTTTATCTTTTCTGGTTATTTTTAATTCATTTTAAATAGTTTTTGATATTCAAAAAATACAAAAATATTTTCCTAACCTATTTGAATGATGATGGATCTATGAAAAATATTCTCATCAATTTTATAATTGATTTGAGATTTATTTGAGATTTTAATTCAATTAGGTTATTTTTATTCATTTTTAATTGATTAAAAATAGTTTCTGACTTTTAAAAATGCTGAAATTTTTTGTCAAACTTTGTTTGACCTTGTTGAAATTGGGATAAATTACTTGGACCTTTCAAGGTTGATTTGAAGTGATTTTGAAGTTTGACCTTTCCATTATTTGTAATTCAAGTTTATTTTAATATTAAAAATGCTAAAAAATATTATGCTTATTGTTTGATCTCCAATCTTCATCTCATTTCTGATTTATTATTGTTTGACTTTGACTTTCAATGTCATTTGATCAATACATATGGATTGGTACATCTTATTTCACTTTATGCATTTTGATCTTTCCATTTCCTTATCCCTTCTTCATCTTCTTCTTCTTCATCTTTTTTTTTCCTTTGTGATCAATGAGTTGAAGGTTGATAAGTTAGCATTGATTAGGTAGACTTAATCTTCCTTGATTCAAATCTAATTCATCTTGATCAATTGATCAAGTGAATGGCTTTGCATTAAGGATAGGTTGTCTTTTAAATCATGCAAAAGGCTTAAACCAATACAAGATCAATTCTCTTTTTCTTTTTGGCATGGCAAGTTGTTGCAACTTGGTTCACTAATCAAGACTTCTAACTTGTGTTGTTGCCTACATTATTATTGACCGGCCTCAGATAGTTGTGACTTCTACATAAGTCCAATTACGATTGCTTAACATAGCGCTAAATTTGCCTTATGGCACACTAATTACTAACACTAACTATTGACAATTAACATTTACTTATTGCTCTTTACTTTTATGCAATTTACTATTCTTGCACATATTATCCATTTGCTTTTCTCTTTGCTCACTTGAGCACATGTTTATGTTAATGCCATTTGCCTTTTGCTCACTTGAGCACATAATTGTGTATATATTATTGAGCTTGTGTTTTGTTTTGATTGTTGTGAACCAAATGCAAAGAAATGGACTTAGTTTCTAGGACTTTCCCTATGCAAAGATTGGAGAAATGGACTTATATTCTTGGACTTTCCTTATGCAAAATATGAGTAAATGGACCTTAATGATGAAGATGGATTAGAAGGACCAAATATCTAAACTCACTCTTGTTCATTCTTGACTTGTTTCATAAAACTCTTTGATGTGTGTGCTTTTGTGCTAGGGGATTCTATGAGCTTAATTGAAGGACCATTGCCATGTCCATCCAAAGTGAAAGATACAAGATACATTGAGGATCTCTTAAGAGACTTGTTTTATTGCTTGTACTTTGTGATTGCTTATTCCAAAGGATGGGAGCTACTTGGATCATCAATATGATCTCAAGAGAGGAACTCCATTGTGGTTTTGTTTCTTTATCCCTCACCTTTTTGCTTACTTAGGACTTAGCCATTCTTCTTCTTCCCTCCACTCTAACCCAAGCCAAAACTCTTTTGTGCAAACATTTAACCATTGTTTTCAAGCATTAGAAACCTAAGCCTTATGCTTTTGATTTTTAAACTTTCTTTTTATAACACTTATTTTGAATTGAATCTTTAAGTCAACTTTGACCATTTTGTACATGCTTCTCATTGGTAAATATAACCCATCCAAATGTCTTTTTGTGGTTCTAATGGCCACCTTCTTAATCAAATTTTCCATAACCTTTAGTTATTAGGTTTGAGTTATCTTTGTGGTAGATGTAATACTCACCTATATCCTTAGTGATGGACAATGAGTCTTCCATGCTTATTATAGGGTTAACCCCTCACTAGTGTGTTGAAGCTATCCTCACATGGTGGATTTGTGGTTTGGTTGAGTTTTCTCCCTTTGATAACAAAAGACCTTAAGGCTTTTGGACCAATCAATTCACCAACTCATTTTGAAATTTTTACCCCGAACTACGAGGTTTTGATCCTAATCTTTTTTAAGATGGTACGTAGGCAATGGGTTTATCCATCCAAACACAAAATGTAAATAACTTGTATATTCTCTTCTCATCTCTTCAATCATGTTTGCACAAACAAAATTTCCACAAAACAAACAACCTTTACAATAAATGTGAAAAGGGCTCCCTAGGAGTACCTAGGATGTTTTGGGTGCCTAACACCTTCCCATTACATAACCAACCCCCTTACCCAGATCTCTGTTTCTTTTACTAGTTTTTGTTAAAACTTTTAGGTTTTTTTTCGCTTTCTAACCATTCCTTTGGATAAATAGAAGTGCGGTAGCGACTCGACTTGTATGATTTAACTTGGATTTAGTCAATATCTCTAATGGTAACGAATACCCCGCTACATCTGCAACAGGAAATGTTTGGTTGGAAGTAGAGGGGCTCATCCATGTCATGATTAGAGAGGCATCTTGGCCTAGGAAGATTCACAATTATCTCAGAAAGACCCATTGGCAATCAATGCAATCAGTTCCTAATCATTTTGCCCTAAAATTAGGGTTTGGTATAAAATCAGTTTATTTCCGATTCTTTGGGTGAAACTCTTTTCCATGGCCCTCCATATGTGCACAAGGGTCTACATACAAAAAAATCAGCTCCTTATTTGAGCTAGAAGTGCTTCAATTGATCATTGGAATCGGGAATCAGACAGTTTGGGAAAAGTCAACTATGGGGCCAGAAAAGTCAACTCCTGACATTTTGAGTGTGGAATCTCAAAATCCATGCCTAGGGGATCCTACGTGTGAAATTTTATCAAGGTTGGATCATGGATTCATCATTTAATCAGGAATTGGAAAAGTTACTTAATTTGGAAATGGTTGACTTTCCACTTAGGGCAAGTTTTCATGATCGTTGCACTCACTTTAAGCCTATTTTTCTTCAAGATAAAAGCTCCATTTGAAACTTTCTCCAACATGAATGTTGTTCCTCTTGTTCCAAGATTTCTAGAGATATAAAGTTTGCTCCATTTGGATTAGAATTGAGAAAGTTATGCTTAGTCAAAGTGAGACATTTTTTTAGGAAACTTAGAAAAATTTCTAAGTCCAAAATCTTCAAAATTTGTCAAGACTTCTTGGCCAGTTTTCTTGCACTTCAAGGTATTATTTGAAAATACTTTCTTCACAAAAATTGTACCTTGCCATGTCCTCTTTCACATCCTTTTGGAATCATCTAATTTGGATCCATGGTTTGAGAGATACATTCATTTAAAGTGGGCACCATGACTTGATTTTCTAGACAGATTTTGGGTCTGGCTGGCCCAATCAGATTTTCTAAGCATGCTGCACAAACCAGTCACGTTTTTTTTACCTCTTTTGGCCATGCATTGGACATCCATTCACTTAATTTTGGCCCAAAATAATAACATTTTACACCTCACTTCACACTTTTATTCTTATTGATAAATCACTTATTAAAAAGCCCATGAGAACACCTAATCCATCCTATTTAAGAAGCTGAAACCCTAACCCTAAAGGAGCATTGGAATTTCATGGCAAGGAGGAAAAGCTTCATCACATATCAGATTCCATTCCACTTCTATTTTCCATTAGGTAATCATCTCTTCCATGACCATATTTTGATATATCTACGTTTGCTTACCATGTTCATCACCATTAATCCTTCCATTTTCATATTTCTTTTTCTTATTTAAAATATTTTCTTCGTCCATAAAATTACCCAAAAATATTTTTCACTTTTCTTAACCTTTTACTTAATTTTATATAATTTTTATTTTCGTATTTTTTTAATATTAATATTTTATTTTAATTATTTATTCTAACTGGTCCATTTCAACACACTTTTTTTATTTATTTTATTTTTATGACTTAAAATTTTTGTTAATATTTGATTTTTGGGATGAAGGTTGATCACTGTCTAATGATCAACCTGACCTTTTTTTGAAATTTTATTTCACATTTTCAATTTATTTTGGATTTATTTTTGACCTAGTTTGGATGGTGGACTTTTAATTTGACTTTTGTTTTATTTTAATTAATTCACGTACCAATTTTCATTATTTTTAAAATGTTTTTGGGGGATGATGATCTCCTGACCCTACCTTATTTAGTTTAATTTTTCATAATTTTCTTGATTAATTTGCTATTTATTCTTGATTTATTTCTAACCTAGTCTTATTAATTGACTTTTGGTTTGACCTATGTTTTATTTTAATTAATTTATGTACCAATTTTCGTTATTTTTAAAATCTTTTTGGGGGATGAATATGTCCTGACCCAACCTCATTTAGTTTAATGTTTCATGATTTTCTTGATTAATTTGCTATTTATTTGTTATTTTTTAAGTTGACTTGAATTTTCAATTGACTTCTTTATGATTGATGTTTGACTTAGGAATTGCTTATGGAAATTGAAGAGATCTTTTGATCCTCCCTTGTTCATCTCATATGACATGTATTAGAGGCCTTTTACCTTGATTTTATTTGGTCCTTACCTCATTTCCTGATTAAATTATTCAGTGGACCCTTCGTGTGTATATTTTCATCTGTTTGATTCATTTGTTATCTTTTATACTTGTTTCTCTCATTCATGTTTTCTATTGCTTGATTATTTAACATGTTCATACTCCCATGCATTGTTTAAATTCTCCATTATTTGATTATTTGGTTTGATTATATATTGTTTATTTATCCGATCTGATTGATAACTGTTGTCTACTTGTATGATGTATGAGGCATATATTCTTATTGTTTGTTTGCCATGAACAATCCCCATTCATAACAAATGTACCCCTCTCTCATAAAGTGTATAATATTTATTTCTTTATTTCTTTAGTCACCTGTTAATACAAGAATTAAAACGAACATCCGATAACAAATTTCAAAATAAGATCAAAAGCTCGATCCAACGTCGAGTAATCATTTTCAAAACTTAACAGAACCAACACGCATTCATCCATCCTCTTGTAAGTCGATTGCCTCAGGCATCACTATCTACCTGTAAGTCGATTGCCTCCGGCATCGCCATCTACTCTTATCCATAACTCCTCTCCGCGCTCCATCCGTCGACTCTTGTTCCGTTTAGGTAGCACCCGTTAGGTAGAACCCTTTGTATGATAACATAGGTAGAATACCCTTATTCTTTGCATGCTAACATTAGGTAGATGTTCCCCTTTGTAAATTCTAACACATAGGTCCATATTGCATGACAACTCTAGAGCAGAGCTTCCCCACTTTTAGACCTTTCGTGCGTCTTCGATCTTGTGGCATGTCAGTCTGTTCTATTGCAAAGAGGTAACTGCCTAAGACTCAATTCAACGAGTTGCGACACCTACTACTAGGACATTGAACACACTGCCCACCCTCCTTTGACACAGCTGGTGTCCTCTTTTGTAAGTCCATGTTCATATGACAATCCTTAACCCCTAGTTAGCCGAACTACGTTTTGGTCTGATTCTCATTCCAGATGAGATACGTAGGCATAAGACGCGACGTCTTACCGAGCACACTTCTCTTTAACCCATAGGTAGTCGAGCTACAAAGACTTTGATTCTCATACTTAGATGAGATACGTAGGCATGGGATGTGACATCCTTGCGAGTCATTTTCTTTTAACCTTCCTTTTAGTAAATAGTACTTTAGATATACCTACACAGTTTAGACTAGAACAACACTTACAAAAAGGGCTCCCTAGGAGTACCTAGGATGTTTTGGGTGCTTAAAATCTTCCCATTGCATAACCAACCCCCTTACCCAGATCTCTGACATTTTTACTAGTTTTGGATTCGATAAATCTTTTAGGTTTTTGTTCGCTTTCTAACCATTCCTTTGGATAAATAGAAGTGCGGTGGTGACTCGACTTGTATGGTTTACCTTGGATTTATTCAATATCTCTTATGGTAACGAATACCCCGCTACAGATGTCAAACTCCTTAACTCTTTCAAGTCGGGTTGTCTGAAACTGTACTTCTTCATATTCCTTCTTTGCTTATCCATGTTTGAAAATTTGCAAATAGACCTCTTAAGTTCCTTCAAAATTTTCTCATTGTTGATGATATGGATGTGTATGAATGCATGAGTGCATGGATTCAACAATCACACTCAAGGATCAAGCAAATCACACCACACAATGGTCATGGGATGGATCAAGTCATCCTTAATATCAATGATCCATTTTGGTGGATTATGGTTTACACCTTATCAACACCCAAGTTCCATTGATATTAAGGATACACAGGAACGGATCAACCACGAATCAAGGGTTTGTTGCGAGTCGCGAGCATGGAGTCTTGGTTAAGAACCACCCAAAGGGAGTGTACTATGGTTAAACCTGACAATCATGTTCTACAAGAGGTTCCCATAGTCATCACCCCATCTTTCGGATATCATCGGATAAACGACTACTCGTATTCCAAAAATATTCTCAAGAGAGACTCTTATGAGTGTAGTATCGCGTAACAATCGTATCAAATCTTACACTTGAACGATCTTCGCACTACGTCCTAAAAATAGGCCAAGATGGGCGTGGTAAACTAAGGTCCTTGGCTTCTAAGGCATATATTGGAAAGAGTAATGCCTAACCACGACTACTCTTGTGACATTATTGATCCCAACATAACCTCCACCAAGTGAATGGGCTTGCAAGTCAACTTGCTAAGGAATAACTCCACACAAGTCAACAAGACTATGCCATTCTCCTATCCTAAGTGCACTCGAGTTCGGGTATAGAACTCATCTCACGAAGATCACCAAGCATACAAGGAATTAATATTCAAACAATTCAATCATTACATACAATATAGTAATCCCAAATTGCACAAAGATATGTCACAAAGCAATATACCATACAATACAACAAATATGAAAAGTAGGCAAAACCCACTAGGCAAATGATAGTCCCCAACAGAGTCGTCACTTTTCTGTAGCGGGGTATTCGTTACCATTAGAGATATTGACTAAATCCAAGGTAAACCATACAAGTCGAGTCGCCACCGCACTTCTATTTATCCAAAGGAATGGTTAGAAAGCGAACAAAAACCTAAAAGTTTTATCGAATCAAAAACTAGTAAAAATGTCAGAGATTTGGGTAAGGGGGTTGGTTATGCAATGGGAAGGTTTTAAGCACCCAAAACATCCTAGGTACTCCTAGGGAGCCCTTTTCATAAGTGTTGTTCTAGTCTAAAGGGTGTAGGTATATCTAAAGTACTATTTACTAAAAGGAAGGTTAAAAGAAAATGACTCGCAAGGATGTCGCATCCACTACCTACGTATCTCATCCGAGTATGAGAATCAGAGTCTTCGTAGCTCGGCTACCTATGGGTTAAAGAGAAGTGTGCTCGGTAAGACGTCGCGTATTATGCCTACGTATCTCATCTGGAATGAGAATCAGAGCAAAACGTAGTTCGGCTAACTAGGGGTTAAGGATTGCCATCTGAATATGGACTTACAAAATAGGACACCAACTGTGTTAAAGGAGGGTGGGCAGTGTGTTCAACGTCCTAGCAGTAGGTGTCGCAGCTCGCTGAATTGAGTCTTAGGCAGTTACCTCTTTGCAATAGAACGGACTGACATGCCACAAGATCGGAGATGCACGGAAGGTCTAAAAGTGGGGAAGCTCTGCTCTAGAGTTGTCATGAAATATAGACCTATGTGTTAGGATCTACAAAGGGGAACATCTACCTAATGTTAGCATGCAAAGAATAAGGGAATTCTACCTATGTTATCATACAAAGGGTTCTACCTAATGGGTGCTACCTAAACGGAACAAGAGTCGACGGATGGAGCGCGGAGAAGAGTTACGGATAAGGGTAGATGGCGATGCCGGAGGCAACTGACTTACAGGTAGATGGAGATGCCTGAGGCAATCGACTTAAAAGAGGATGGATGAATGCGTGCTGGTTCTGTTAAGTTTTGAAAATGATTACTCGACGTTGGATCGAGCTTTTGATCTTATTTTGAAATGGTTATCGGATGTTCGTTTTAATTCTTGTATTAACAGGTGACTAAAGAAATTAAGAAATAAATATTATACACTTTATGGGAGAGGGGTACAATTTTTATGAATGGGGATTGTTCATGGCAAACAAACAATAAGAATATATGCCTCATACATCATACAAGTAGGCAATAGTTATCAATCAAATCGGATAAATAAACAATATATAATCAAACCAAAGAATCAAATAATGGAGCATTTAAACAATGCATGGGAGTATGAACATGTTAAATAATCAAGCAATAGAAAGCATGAATGAGAGACACAAGTATAAAAGATAACAGATGAATCAAACAGATGAAAATATGCACACGAAGGGTCCACTGAGACAAACTAGGTCAAAACTAGGTCAAAAATTAATTGAAAATGTGAAATAAAATTCCAAGAAAAGGTCAGGTTGACCATGAGACAGTGGTCAACCTTCATCCCAAAAATCAAATGCTAACAATAAAATCAATAAAAAAAGTGTGTTAAAATGGACCGTTTAGAATAAATAATTAAAATAAAATATTAATATTAAAAAAATACGAAAATAAAAATTATATAAAATTAAATAAAACGTTAAGAAAAGTGAAAAATATTTTTGGGTAATTTTATGGACGAAGAAAATATTTTAAATAAGAAAAATAAATATGAAAATGGAAGGATTAATGGTGATGAACATGGTAAGCAAGCGTAGATATATCAAAACATGGCCATGGAAGAGATGATTACCTAATGGAAAATAGAAGTGGAATGAAATCTGATATGTGATGAAGCTTTGCCTCCTTGCCACGAAATTCCAATGCTCCTTTAGGGTTAGGGTTTCAGCTTCTTAAATAGGATGGATTAGGTGTTCTCATGGGCTTTTTAATAAGTGATTTATCCATAAGAATAAAAGTGTGAAGTGAGGTGTAAAATGTTATTATTTTGGGCCAAACTTAAGTGAATGGATGTCCAATGCATGGCCAAAAGAGGTAAAAAAAACGTGACTGGTTTGTGCAGCATGCTTAGAAAATCTGATTGGGCCAGCCAGGCCCAAAATCTGCCTAGAAAATCAAGTCATGGTGCCCACTTTAAATGAATGTATATCTCAAACCATGGATCCAAATGAGATGATTCCAAAAGGATGTTAAAGAGGACATGGCAAAGTACAATTGTTGTGAAGAAAGTATTTTCAAATAATGCCTTGAAGTGCAAGAAAACTGGCCAAGAAGTCTTGACAAATTTTGAAGATTTTGGACTTAGAAATTTTTCTAAGTGTCCTAAAAAACTGTCTCACTTTGACTAAGCATAATTTTCTCAATTATAATCCAAATGGAGCAAACTTTATATCTCTAGAAATCTTGGGACAAGAGGAACAACTTTCATGTTAGAGAAAGTTTCAAATAGAGCTTTTATCTTGATGCAAAATGGGCTTAAAGTGAGTGCAACGATCATGAAAACTTGCCCTAAATGGAGAGTCAACCATTTCCAAATTAAGTAACTTTTCCAATTCCTGATTAAATGATGAATCCATGATCCAACCTTGATCAAATTTCACATGTAGGATCCCCTAGGCATGGATTTTGAGATTCCACTCTCAAAATGTCAGGATTTGACTTTTCTGGCCCCACAATTGACTTTTCCCACACTGTCTGATTCCCGATTCCATTGATCAATTGAAGCACTTCTAGCTCAAATAAAGAGCTGATTTTTTGTATGTAGACCCTTGTGGACATATGGAGGGCCATGGAAAAGAGTTTCACCCAAAGAATCAGAAATAAACTGATTTTATACCAAACCTTAGTTTTAGGGCAAAATGATCAAGAACTGATTGCACTGATTGCCAATGGATCTTTCTGAGATAATTGTGAATCTTCCTAGGCCAAGATACCTCTTTAATTATGACATGGATGAGCTCCTCTACTTCCAACCAAACATTTCCTGTTGCAGGTAGCCATGAAACCCTAATTTTCTGATTAAATCCAGATGAACACTCTGATAGCTCTGAATCCTTCACTGATGAACTGAGGAACATAATGGGACACCTGGAGTCCCCTGAGAGCCTTGAGACTTGTATACTTAGAGAATGAAGTCCAATTCTCAATCTCGCTTTGTGTGGGCTCCTTCTGTTAAGGAGTGATCAATCAAAACCTGATTTCCCAATCACTAATGCAATATGCAATGAGTATGACCTAATATGATGCCAATGAAATGTAAAACATAATCCCATGCTTCCATGAAAAATGAAGGGTCAATTTTGGGGTATTACACCCATTAATTCCATTTCATTCATTAATTCAAAGAAAGCCAAGCCATTATGCCTCACACATGACCCCATGTGTTAAAACAAAGGAAAAAACCCATTTTGCATGATGGAAATTGATTAACATACTTGGTAAATCGATTTACGCTGCTCTAGTAGCCAAAAAATACATTCCTAGGTGATGGGAATCGATTTACATACTTGGTAAATCGATTTAGCCTGCTCTAGTAGCAAAAAAACATTTTCATGATGGAAATCAATTTACATACTTAGTAAATCGATTTACCCTGGGACAGTAGCCAAAAAACAACATTTTTCAGCAATAATACAGTTTCCTTTGCACTTCAAAACAGTTCCAATGCTTGCATCAATGCACATTAAAATCTCCACATAATTATGCAGCAACCAACCATAACTTTCATGTATTAAACCAAGCTCTTAACACTTCAATTCACCAAATTTCTCAATATTTGTGAGTTACTCATAACAGTCCCAAACCAAATTCCAAACCACTTCGCCAAATTCCAAACCTCTTAAGACTAATTCCAAACCTCTTCAAACTAATTCCAAACCATTTTAACAAACTCCAAGCCACATCAAAACTAACTCCAAACCTCCATTTGATCCAAACCTATAAACTATATAAACTCATCACTCTCATCAAATCAAGGAAGGGACCAAAAAATCAGAATCACTCTCAAGTTACTCATAGCAAATTCAACTTTTCTTCTCTCACTTCATCTTCTCCAATTCTTCACCCTACACCAAAGCTCAAATCACCATTGAAGTTTGTTATCAATTGAGCTAAGCCTCTTGCATTCAACATTATTCCTACATTCACATAATCAACATCAACAACAACAATCAAATTCATAATTTTTTCAGAGTCAATTCCTGAAGATCAAAAGTTCATAGCAGAAGTAGAATATTAAAGGTCCAAAGTAGCATACCTCTGGTTTTCTCTTCTTCATCTTCACTATCTCCAACACTAAATTCCAAGAACAAAGCTCCATTCTTGCAGGTCGGTGAGTTTTCATCCTTGCCTATTTGCTTAATTTTGGATACCACTATGTAGCTTATGTAGTGGAGAATCAAAACCCCAAGGTTTGGTGGTTTGATTCTTCTCCATCTCCATTTAATTTAAGATTTTGTGCTTAGGGTTCTTGACTTTAATGGCTTAATTTCCAGAATTAATTAACTTGTGGTTAGAATAGATGGTAGATTAGGATAGAAGAGGTTGAGAGGAGTAGGAAAATGGTGTCTTTTCTTGATTCCGGCCAACTCCGTCGCCTCCGAAGCGGTGGTGGCGAAGCTCCGATGGTGGTCCTATTTTGACATGAAAATTGAATTTAGTGTGTAGAGATGATGAATTATGGTTTCTGAATTTTTCTCCCATTTCCTTTGCAAATTATGTCGGGCTTAGCCATTAAGCCCAATATTTCGCTTTCAACACCCCTGTTTTGCTTTGCAACATACCTTGCTGAACCCAATTACATTTTTCTGATATTTGGGCTTATATTGTTGGGACCAAAGCCATTGTTGAGTTTTGCACTCCATGTTCAGGTTCTGCTCCTCTCTCATTGTGCTTGTTTGATTAGAATTTTTAGAGATTTTGAGCTTGGATTAGTAACAAAATTTTAGAAATGTTGTTAATTAGTTTTAATTGGATTTTTAGGAAATTAGAACTAATTAGATTTAATTGACTTTCATAATTAGGATTTAATTCAATATTAATGATTTTTGTAAAATGACCATTTTACCCTTTGGAGGTTTATTTTACCATTTTTAGCCATGTAAATGCATGTTCCCTTAGGACTAATTTTGACTTAGGATTTTAATTAGTTTTAAATCAAGTTTGGATTAATAATTGCATGCTACCCTAATTTTAGAACATAGAAATATTCTAATTGATCAAACAACCCTATAGGTAGTTGTATCCACTTTCAACTAACTTTTTCCCACTGATCAAGTCGATTAAAGTACACTTTGATCAACTATATCCTTTGATTGTGCTTAATTTCACATGATTATTCAAGTGATCAAAAGACCCTTGATCACTTGATAAAGCAAGTCCTTGTGATCAAGATATGTTGGATACTAGATCTCCAACTTCAATCAAGATTCAAAGACAAAGATCAAGAGTTCAAGCTATGCAGATCAGTACAAGACATGACTATTATTCAAGCACTACAAAGGTCAAAACTCAACACTTGTTAATCATAAACCAAGTTGTGCGCCATGAGTCTTAAGTAATAGATAATGAATGGACTGGAGAATTCCTACCCCCATTCTGAATATCTTTGGGTGCGGGACGAATGACCTGTTTGCTCATCATATTCACCTTTATTCATAGGCTTTAGCATAATTTGATTCAAGTTGATTAACAAGCCTCATTATTTAAAGACAACCCTTCATCATGGGAAGCTGCAAGGAAATTCAAATTCAACACTCATCGATTATGACGCAAATTGCACGTCATGAGCTTTAAGTAGTAGAGAAGGAATGGGACTGGAGGATTCCTACCCCCATTATGAATATCTTAGGGTATTGGATGAATGACCCAGTGCTCACTGTATTCGCCTCTATTCATAGACTTTAGTGCAATTTAAATTGAATAATTGATAAGTCTTTCTACACAGATTGAAGATCAGACTTCCACCTTTCAGGGTTTCACTTTCTATCCTTTTGTTCTCCCAGTAAAATTAAAACCATTTTGTGAATAAACTCAAAAACAATTAACCCTACGATTAGGATTGTATGAAACGAGCCTTAAGCAATGGAGAAGGAATGGGACTGGAGAGTTCCTACCCCCATTCTAAATATCTTTGGGTGCGGGACGAATGACCCAGTTGCTAACTGTATTCATCTCCATTCATAGACTTTAGTACGATTCAAATCATGACTCTCATTTCAGAATAAAAGAAAACTCACCTCTTCAAACTCAGTTTTGCCTTTAGGCTTCATTTTCAGTTTAAAACTTTTTCAGAAAGGGCATGTTACTTCCGTTCTACCATGAACGACACTTAAGTCTCCATGAGTGAGCAAGAAATATTTAACTGCTAGAGTGTAATCCGAGTTCATCCATTCTACCACAAATATACATACGCTTAAAGCTCCCATGCTCGAGCGTACAAGCCAGTCGACAGTAGAACGTGAACGTTAATACTGTCTATAAAAATAACTAACGCATCTGTCCTAGTTCCACGGACTACGAAGTTCCGATTTCCTCATTGCACGGATGAGGATACGTAGGCATTAGGGCTAAAATACTTGGCAAGCACAATTATCTATTTCTCACTTTTTTCACAATTATCCATTAACCCCTATTTCCCTTTCATGAGTAATCTTCAGATAATAACACCTATTCTTGCAAAGAACATTCAAAACGGTTCCCATGGATATTTGGGGTGCTAATACCTTCCCCTTGCATAACCGACTTCCTTACCCATTTATCTTTCCCTCGGGTTTTATCGATGTTTTCCCTTTCCTTCGGGAATAAATAAAACTCGATGGCGACTCTGTTGTATCTTTGAGCGTGCGATGCGCTCTGGTATTTTTCGCGTAGCTTCAACTGTACTATTCATCACACCTGTCACTGATTATGTGGGCAAAAGGATAGTACCTGGTATCATTTATTTCTCATCCAACAGTGGACATCTGCTCTAGGAGATTTCCTTAATTTGCCCCCTAACAGTCATATGCTTACACTATATAAGCATGCATTGGAGACTTGAAGAATTTCGCTGAACTACACAAGTATTTTTTAGAAGCTAATTTTCTTTGTAAAAAACTATCATCTTTTGTATATAATGTTCTTTAAGTATTTATTATTCATTTGTGTAAATCTTCTTTTGAAGAAGCATCTTGTAACACATAAACTTTTATTCAAACTATTTGTTTGAGTCCTTAAGGAGGTTATCCTTGAGAAGACAAAGAAAGTTGTTCTTTGTGAATCCTTGAGGAGACTAAGGTTTAGTTGGATCCTTGAGAAGACAAAGAAGGGTATTCTTTGTGTTTATTGTAATCGGTTGGTTATAGTGGATTAAGTCCTTGTGTGTAAGGCAAATTACCTTGGCGGATGGACTGGATTAGCTTTGAGTTTCAAGCGAACCAGGATACATATCTTTGTGTTTTTATCTTTTCATTATTTAACATGTTGGTGGAGTTTTTGTTTTCGAAAAAGATTTTGCTTTTAAAACCCAATTCACCCCCCTTCTTGTGTTTTTCACACCTTCAATTGGTATCAGAGCCTAGTTTTTATTGTGATAAAAAGTTTTTATCAACACCTCACAATGTTCAGTACCAATTCAGTTGTGTGAGAAACAACGGTTGCTGCTAACGCTGTTAATAATAATGATAGAGATCATTACAGTGTTAAACCACATATTTTTGATGGTGAAAAATTTGACTACTGGAAAGACATATTAGAAAGTTTCTTTCTTGGTTATGATCTTGATCTCTGGGATATCGTAGTTGATTGCTATCTTCACCCAGTAAATGCTGAAGGAAATATTTTAGCAAGAAGTGCTATGTCTGGTCAACAAAAGAAAGACTTCAAAAATCATCATAAGGCCAGAACCATTTTGCTCAATGTTATCTATTATACGAAGTATGAGAAGATAACAAACAAATATTTTGCCAAATCCATTTTTAACTAGGATAAAAATCGTTGTGTTTTTATCTCTTCATTATTTAACTTGTTAGTGGAGTTTTTGTTTTGGAAATAGATTTTGCTTTTAAAACCCAATTTAACCCCCCCCCCCCCCCCCCCCCTCTCTTGTGCTTTCCACATCTTAAATTATGTTTATAGCCAAAGAAGGTCCGGGGAAAACATTTTAAGGCGATTATTATGATAATATTTCTTTGATTGTACTTAATCATTGTTGACCTTGATTTGATAATGTATGTTGATGCATTTTGATAAGGAGATAGTTGATTGATATGTATGTTGATGCCTTTTAATAAGGAGAGAGTAATTAATATTATTAAATCATTCTTTTTGATAAGGTGAGTTCATAAATCTGTGATGTTTTTTATTTATGTTATCAATGGTTAACCTGTGTGTATTGAATTGATAATATGTTATGTTGATGTCTTGCGATAAGGTGAAGGTTGAATTGAGATTTTTGTTGTTGCCTTATGATAAGATGAGAGTTAAACTGTTTAACTTTCACTGGCTATGTTTATATGTATGTTTTTGGGGAGGTGAGAACTTAAATATACGAAATAGATGAGTTTTGGATATTTTAAATAAAGAGAAAATGAAAAAAATCGTAGGTAGACATACAAGGGGATTGACCACCTTATTTCATGCGCAACATGAGTTTCGTAAGTTTGTTTGAGGTGTCGTCATTTATGTTAAAAAGCTAACGTGATAACATTTTGATTGAAGTTGAGGAATTGTGTATAGGAATACTACAACAATAGCAGTTCTCTAGTTTTTATACCAGAGGCGTAGTCAGTTTTCAGTCTTACATTGGTCATATTGTTTGAGTTTCGTAAGTTCATTTGGGGTGCAGTTAGTTGCGTTAGAAGAGATTTTAAACAAAATTTTAAATTGGAGAGTTTCCTAATTTTATCATAAGTCTATAATTTTTTTTACTATTTTGAAGTCAAGCATTCTTGTTTGGAGTTTATGTAGGAAATGTTGTAATATGGCTGAACTGAAACGAATAGACCTGGAGTTTCGTAACTCCGACCGAGATGCAATTGATTGCATTTGAAAGAGGGTTTAAATAAATTTTAAACTAAATATTTTCATATTTTTTTCAAGAGTCTATACTATTTGGTGTTATTGTGAAGCGAGACAATTTTAGAGTTAAGTTCAGAGTTTTGGGACACCCTTTAGCAATTTAAGGAATTTATTATATTTATAAATAACCTTAATTTAAGTTATTTGATATGTTTAGATTTGTTTTTAATTAAGAGAGTTGAGTATGATATGTTTATGGGTTTTTAATTTCATTTGCAAACCTTTGATGGTTGTTAGAGTTAAAGGAAGGGTTTGGGGAAACCCTTCTCAAATGATAGTGAGACAATTTTAGAATTTAAGGTGAGGTCTATGAGCAACCCTTGCCAATTAAAGGGAGACAATTTTAGAGTGAGTTGCAAGTTATCTGATGGGTTAAAGTTGAGTTGATTTTGTTTAGAGTTGTTATGAATTAAATGAGTTAAAGTTAGAGTACGCATTGCAACTCTTTATTCTTAAATAAAAGTGGAAGAGTCCTCGTGAGTTATGTTGAGTTAACATGTGACCTTGTTAAGTGTTGATGGTTTTTGATGCTATTTTTACCATGTTGGTGAGTATTGTTGAGTAATTATATAATTATATGTATAGTGTTAAGCTGTAAATATATATATTATTATTGAGTTATGTTGAGATGTGTGGTTCATAGAGGAACCACTGTTGTGGCTTTATATTGATAATGTTTATATATTATGTTGAATTATGTCGAGATGCTTGGTTCAGAGAGGAACCATTTGTTGAGGCCTTGTATTGGCGATGTACGAACTTAGATCCAATGACAAGTTACTGGTTAATAGAGGGGATTAGTGATGAGTATGGATCTTCAGTACGATGACGAGTCTTAGGTTTAGAGAGGAACCTTAGACAAATGTTGAAGTTGGAGGTTTAGATGAGTATTGCATTTTTATTGTTTGTGGAATTCATGCATCATGTATATTAGAGATAGATGAATAGACTTCAACCCGATGACGGGTTTTTGGTTCAGAAGTCGGGACCTGGGATGAGTTTTGGTTCAGAGATGAACCATCAGTAGATGGATAAATCAGTAACATAACTCTGATATCCAAAACTTGGTACCATACGCTTTGGAGTAGAGGTGTCAATTGCATTGTAATCATAATTGCATTGGTGAATGATGATTGTTGTGGATGATTATATGTTTGATGATTAAGTAAGTTATATTTGTTGTTCTATGCACCATTAACATTTATTAATGTATTCTCATATCCCATTTGTTTCTTGTGTTGGCTTTATGCCTATGGTGCAGATACTCAGGTAGAGACTAAAGAGTCTTAGATGTTGCTTGTGTGGAAGATGGCTAGTAGCCTTCTTTATTTATTGATTTTTGCATCGTTTACTTACCTTGTGACGCTCTGCTACTGTAGCACTTGGGTTAGGATCATTTGCTTATTTTTATTCAGTGAGGTTTTATGTTTACCTAAACTAATATTTCACTGAGTTAAAATGGTTTCGATTTTAATGAGGCAAAGAAGTTATGTTTTTAATTGTTTAAGGAAGACGTTTTATTTGAGAAAAATGTGGCACCCTTCTTGAGAAAAATACTCTAATTAATTTATAATTGCATGTTGTATTTTAGGGTGTTACATAGTTGGTAACAGAGGAGACCTCTCCCAGTACGATATGGTTTGAGGACGAACTAAGCGGAAGCTGGTAGATATTTAAATTCGAGGCCGACGAGGGAGGGGAATGGTTGTCAATGCATTAAGCATGACAATGAGCGGCTTCTGGTAGCTTCTAGGCAAAAACCTAATTCACATCGGAATGAGAGTGATCTTGAGGTTGTGCATGTATGAAACTGCATAGTTGAAGGAAGACTTATAAGGATTGATTAGTACCACTTATGTCAATAAGATGCATCTTCTTTTTGGTAGCCTAACAAATAAGAACTCAATAGTTAAGTGTGTTTGACTAGAAGTAGTATTTGGTTGGGTGACCTTCTTGGAAGTTTCCCAGAAAGCGTGTGAGTGTGGATAAAGCATGTTGAAAAGACCCACGTTGTTTTGTGGGATCAGTCAAAAATCTTGAAATCAGTCTGAATATTACAAATGATATCAAAGCAGGTTGGTTCATTTGTCCTAGGTTGTGAACTTATTTGTACCCTAGTGTGCGACATATATGTGAAACATTGTCGGTGCTTATTTTTTTCTAACCGCTCCAGCAGGAGTGAGTTTAAAACAAGGGGGGAAGATCTGTTGAGGTTAGCGTGACGAGGGCATTAGAGAACCAGAGGAGAGAGTATTATCGAGAGTTATTTCCTTTAGGTAATTTTCAAGGGAGAAATTTTTTTAGTGGGGGAGAATTGTAACAACATAATTTTTTATTTAATTATTTTGATTCAGTTTAAAATACTTTATTTTATGTTATTTGAGTGTTAGAGTGTTTTATTTGAATTAATTAGTATTATTGGAAATTATTGGAGTGTTGGTAGAATTGTTAGAATTATTAGAATCTTTAATTAATTTTTAAATAATAGAAATAATGAGATAACTGATTTTAGGGAGGAAAATAGAAATAAAATGAAAAATACAGAGGAAGGTCGAAGTCGTGAGAATCAAGGGGAATGAAGAGAACTAATAAAACAAAATTAGGTTTTATTTTATTTAAATAGAGGAGTTGGGAGATAGGGGAGTCAATACATGTTTTGGATGGAAAAGAGGCATAATAGAGAACAACCCAGAAGAAAATTTGGAAGAAGAAGAGACCCCATAGCCAAAGTTTTGTTGGTGCAAAGGTAGAATGAATGATGAACGGAAATATTCTATTAAGAGAATGACGGCTACAAAACATGATAAAAGTTATAATGATTGCCGCCCTATTTATAAGCTAAAACTAGGGTTACTAGAATAGGATAAAATACTAAAATACCCTCTAACAAACTTAGGGGCTAAGAAAATAGTACAACTAATAAATATGAATTACTTCTAATACCATCCCTTAATTCATATTCCATCAAAACTTGTAACACCAATTCCATCCCTTAATCTGAGAAATTGATCAGTCTTGATAGCTTTCGTCAGAACATCTGCCAACTGTTTCTGAGTGCTGCAGTGTACAACTTCTAACACCCCCCTCTGAACTTGATGTCTCAGAAAATGATACTTGGTCTCAATGTGCTTGCTTATCCCATGCAACACTGGGTTTCTGGCAAGATTGATTGCAGACTTGTTGTCAATCATCAGCTTCAGAGGTTTGTTTACTTTAATCTTCAGATCCTGCAATAGATTCAGAATCCACACAGCTTGGCATGCAGTAACAGCACCTGCAATGTATTCAGCTTCACAAGTTGACAACGCCACAACAGGTTGCTTCTTGGAACACCAAGAAATGGGACCTCCCAAAAATTTGAATAAGTACCCAGACGTACTTCTTCTGTCAACTCTGTCTCCACACCAATCAGAATCTGAATAACTCAGAAGTTCTGACTCATCCTTTCTTCCAGAAGGAAATAATACTCCATACTTCAGAGTTCCCTTGATATACCTCAGAATCCTGACAGCAACTTGGTAATGGGACCACTTAGGTTTACTCATGAGCCTACTAACCATCTCAACTGAATAGCAAATATCAGGTCTGGTATTGCACAAATACCTCAGAGAACCAACCAACTGTTTGAAGGTTGTAGAGTCCACATCCTTTCCATCAGAGTCAGAATCCAGTTTCTGATTTGTATTAGAAGGTGTGATAGCAATCTTACAATTCTTCAGATTAAATCTCTTCAGAAGTTCTAATTCATACTTGAGCTGATGCAAAATAATACCTTTCTCAGAGTATCTGAATTCCATCCCTAGAAAGTATGTCATTTTGCCTAGATCATTCATTTCGAATTCATTCATCAGAACTTTCTTGAACTTGGCTATCTCCTGTTCAGAACTTCCAGTCAGCAGTATATCATCAACATATAAACATACCACAGTCATATTTCCTTCAGAAGTATGCTGAACATAGACACCGTACTCCATCTCACATTTCTGAAAGCCTTGCTTCTTGAAAAATGAATCAATCTTCTGATTCCAAGCTCTAGGTGCTTGTTTCAATCCATATAGAGCTTTGTATAATCTGTACACCATCCCTTCCTGATTCTTTTTCACAAATCCAGTAGGTTGTGACACGTAAACTTCTTCTTCTAATGGACCGTTCAGAAATGCAGATTTTACATCTAAATGCATCAGAGGCCAATTCCTGTTAGCAGTTATTGCAATCACCATTCTGATTGTTTCATGTCTTGCTACAGGTGCAAACACTTCAGAGTAATCCAGCCCAGGTTTCTGTAGAAATCCTCTGGCTACCAACCTTGCTTTATGTTTGCCAATTGAACCATTTGGCTTTAACTTCAGCTTGAAAACCCATATGACGTTGATGGCTTTCTTGTCTTTTGGAAGTTCTATCAGCTTTCAAGTCTTGTTTCTCTCTATAGCATCAAGTTCTTCTTTCATGGCCTTCAGCCAGAGCTTCTGCTTAAGAGCCTCTTCTGTACTTATGGGTTCAGAGTCTACTAGCATGGCACACTGAATAACTTCTCCTTCAGAGTCTACTTCAGTGTCTTGCAGCATGTCAAATTCTGCATATCTTCTGGGAATGTTTCTGATTCTTTGTGGTCTCTGAACTTGTTCAGAGTCTTGAGCTTCAGAGTTTCTAGCTTCAGATGGTTGACTTCCTCCAGAGCTTTTACCATCTTCAGGGGTTGGCATATTTCCAGAGTCTGAATTGCCACCAGAATCTGGATTACCATCAGAGTCTGGGTCATCAGAGTCTGGATCATCAGAGTCACCTTCATCTTCTGAGTCTTCTCCAGAGTCAGAATCACTATCAGAATCAGAATCAACGTCAGAGTTTACTCCAACTTCAGAAATTCTTAACTCTGGCCTTTCTTCATAAGTTTTAACATCAGAATCAGATTGAGACTTATCCCAATTCCAAAATTATGATTCCTTCACAATCACATCTCTGCTGAATTCAATTTTGTTGGTTTCTGGGCAATAGAGCTTGTATGCACCTGTACTGTGGTACCCTATCAGAATCATCACTTTGCTTCTATTATCCAGCTTCTGTCTTCTGGCTTCTGGAACATGTTTATAGCAAACAGAACCAAACACCTTCAGATGACTAACACTTTGCTTATCTCCAGTCCACTTCTGTATTGGAACTATTTCCTTCAACTTCTTCGTAGGACATCGGTTGAGTACATACGTTGCAATGGCAACAGCTTCTCCCCAGAGCTTCTGAGGAAGTTTCTTCTCCTTTAGCATGCTTCTCACCATATCAAGCAAAGTCCGGTTTCTTCTTTCAGCAAGACCATTGTGTTGAGGGGTATAAGGAGCAGTAACCTCATGCTCAATTCCATTCTCCTCACAGAACTTCTGGAACTCTTTGGAGTTATACTCACCTCCACCGTCAGTTCTAAGAATCTTCAACTTCTGACCACTCTGATTCTCAGCCTTCATTCTAAACTTCTTGAATTCATCAAACACCTCGTGTTTAAACTTAATAAGGGATACCCATGTCATTCTTGTGAATTCATCAACAAATAACACAAAGTATTTATTCCCTTCAATCGATGCTACTGGAAATGGACCACACACATCAGAATGTACAACTCCCAAGGCATGTTTTGCTCTTGGAGCAGTTTCTGACGCAAATGGCAATCGTGGTTGTTTTCCTTCCATGCAAACTTTGCATGACTTTTCAGGCTTCTTAATTGCAGGAATTCCATGTACCAACTTCTTTGAATTCATATGTTTTACGCTTCTGAAATTCAAATGACCAAATCTTTTGTGCCACAACTCACTCTCCTTCTCAGCACTTGTTTCAAATGATCAGAACTTCTGGCTATATTTGCTTCTTCTGATTTTCTCTCCTTGTTTGACCAATAGTCTCTAGCAAAGTGACCAAACTTCTTACAACAATAACATTGGATCTTCTTCTTGTCATGCTTCTCTTTTCCCTTCTGAGCATTCTTTTGTCTATTAGAGGTTGAGCTTTCTGACTTCTGACCACCATCAGATCTTCTCCTAGCTTCTGACTGCTTCTGATACCTCCTATCAGAAGTTGCTTTCAGAGCCTGCTGCTCTACTTCCCTTTCAGAAGTTCTCTCAGTCAAACGCAACTCTTGCGCTTCTAGACTGCTCTGCAGCTCTTCAATTCTCATGGTGCTCAGATCTTTGGAATGTTCTATTGCTACCACAATGTAATCAAATTGAGAGGTAAGGGATCTCAATACCTTCTCCATGATTGTTTCTTCAGAAAGAGTTTCTCCACACGCTTTCATCTCATTAGTGATCAGAATCACTCTGGAGATGTATTCAGAAACTTTCTCATTATTCTTCATGTTGAGATTCTCATATTGCTTTCTCAAGGACTGAAGCTTCACCTTCTTCACTGATGCGTCACCACCATAACATCTAACCAGTGTGTCCCACGCAGCCTTTACTGTTGTTGAATATGCAATCTTCTCAAACACATTTACATCAACACATTGATGAATGAAGAACAATGCTTTCTGATCCTTCTTCCTTACTTCCTTCTGCGTGTTTTTCTGTTCATCCGTCGCATCTGCTGCTACCGGAACATTAGCATCAGTGACAAGATCTAGAAGATCTTGAGCACCAAACAGTACACGCATTTGGATCATCCAACGATTCCAGTTTTTACCGTCAAATACTGGAAGTTTGGTGTTCATGTTGTCGTTTCCGTTCATCTTTCTATCTTGTACAGTACACTCAGATTTCTCACAGTGTTTCCCAACCCACAGAATTAAAATTCTGATCAGATTTTGTTCAAGATTCAACATGAATCTAAGAATCAAAATCAAACACACAAGACCTCACGTTCACTCGTGTTTCCCGTGTTTCCCAATGAATCTGAACCGGAGCTCTAGATACCAATTGTTGGTGCAAAGGTAGAATAAATGATGAACGGAAATATTCTATTAAGAGAATAACGGCTACAAAACATGATAAAAGTTATAATGATTGCCACCCTATTTATAAGCTAAAACTAGGGTTACTAGAATAGGATAAAATACTAAAATACCCTCTAACAAACTTAGGGGCTAAGAAAATAGTACAACTAATAAATATGAATTACTTCTAATAAGTTTCATCGTTGCTACAATTTCGAGATAAGGGAGGATTATTCATATGGGTGTTTAAGTAGATTGATAGTGAGGGTTCCTTATCCTCCTGCCTTCTTTTCTTATTTTTTCTTAGTGATTATGTTTGTGGGCAAAAAAGGTTTGGGCAAAATCTTCTAAGATATTTATTATGATAATATTTCTTTATTTGTACTTGATCATTGTTGACCTTAATTTGACAACCTGCGTTGATGCCTTTTGATAAGGCGAGAGTTGACTGATATGTATGTTGATGTCTTTTGATAAGGTGAGAGTAATTGATATTATCCATTGATACCTTTTGATAAGGAGAGTTCATAAATATTTGATGTTTGTTGATTTCTATTATCCATGGTTAATCTTCGTGTATTGAATTGATAATATCTTCTATTGGCGTCCTGCAATAAGGCGAAGGTTGAATATATATATATATATATATATATATATATATATATATATATATATATATATATATATATATATATATATATATATATATATGTGTGTGTGTGTGTGTGTGTGTGTGTGTGTGTGTGTGTGTGTGTGTGTGTGTGTTGTTACCTTGTGATAAGGCGAGAGTTAGAATGTTTAATTTTCGATGGCTATTCAATAGAGAGAGAAACTTATAAAATCGCGGGTAGACATTTAAGAGGATTATTCGCCTTGTTTCATGCGTAACTTGAGTTTCATAAGTTCGTTTGAGGTGCCATTTTCATACCCAAATTTTGTCCCTCCCCTTTTCATATCATCTGACTATAGGCACTTAACTTTCATCTGTTGCTAAGATAAGAGGTCCTTATGTCATGGCTTCATTTACGAACTCATACATTTATCTCATGGTCTTTGAATCACATCTTTATACAATTTGTACTCAAGTCGACCAAAGTCAAGTTTTGGTCTAGTTGGTTAATTTAGTTGTATTCTCAAGCATCATGTTAGAATCATTCATTTCATGCATGGCATTCATCGTGAATAAATAAAAATACAAAGTCAACAAAGGTGATCTTTCTTAGGTCAAATTTTGCATAAAATTCCCATCCTTTCACTCTTTTATTTTACCATGACATTACAAAATTAAATTAATAAAAGTATATAAAAATGTGATGTTGATTTCAAGTATCATTCATATATCCATCATATCATGCAAAATTCAACATAACAAAGTTCATTCTAGTGTAATGTCATGTTCATGCCATGCAAATGTTACTTTCTTCTTTGCAATGCATGTGAATAAAGGACTGGGAATCTTTATATTACCATAAAATTGTCATCATGAATCAATTTTAAACCTAAACAAATAAAAGAAAATGGAAATGAATCAAAAATTGAATTAAAAGAGAAGAATCAATCATTCTCATCCATTCATGATGGTTTACCTGACATACATACATTAATCACATGAAAATTTTGCACATGGGATACAACTTCCTTCCTACGAAATCATGGCCAAAACACATAAGAATCACTCACAAGTCAAATTCAGATATGCATTGCAGGGAGATAAGTCGTAAGTTGTAATGGTTGTTCTATTATGCAATCTTTTATCTTCTAGAGCTTTGATCTTATTTTTTTTCTCTCTAGCTCAAATGCACTCCAATTTTCTGATTGATGCCACATACTCCCTAGTACCATAAACACCCACTCTTTTTAACCTCCATTACATTTTACACTTATCTGAAAATTAGGGTTGGAGTGGTAATATAGTTCTATTGTGCCAGAACTTATCAAAAACCAATCCAACACATGTAGCAAACACATAAAACTCATGAAAGAGAGCACTGGTTTTTCTCTTCACAAAATTACTTAAAATAGCAAAATGAACTTAAATTACTCTAAAAACTTACTTAATAACAAGATAAAATCAAGTATTAAGGGTTAGAATACTTCACACATAGTGAGTTATCACACCCTTAAACTTCAACCATTACATGTCCTCTAGTGATGTGACATATAATATCTGAAAATAAAAATTCTACTTCCGTCCATCTCTTACTCTAGCAGCTTATTTGATATATAACTCAAAATTTATCTAAGGGGACCATTGTCATGGAACGAAAAATACCCGAGCCTAACGAACACTCAAAATACAAACAAATTCGTTGCCAAAGTTTATTTATTCCAAAAGGAAAGGGAAAATATTGATAAAACCCTTAAAGAATGTTAATATAGTCATCGCAACTAAATTCTGGTCCGGGAGTCGATTATCTGAGGGGAATGTATTAACACCCCTCACATCTGTTTTACTCAAAGGGAACTGTTTAGTTAGTTGTGCAAATAAGAGTGTTAGCTTTCATTTTTTTGTTTTCTTCAAGTTATTTTAAGTTTATGTGAAATGAAAATGAGTAAACAAGTTTTTTATTAGGGTGCTTAACAAGATTGCGAGTCTTGCTCCTACGTATCCTCAAGTGAGATGAAGAATTCCAAGCTACGTAGTTATTTGCAAAAAAGTATATACTTTTGGATTTTTTATTACAATGTTTGGTGAGACATTGAATCTCACTCCTATGTATCCTCTGTTGCAATGATGAATTAAAATCTACGTAATTATGGGTAGCAAATATTTGTATGTTGATCGATTTTAGCAAAAGATTCTTAGATCACATTCGAGCGGAAAATATTGTTTGCTACCCAGTTATGGAAGTAGGGAACATTGTGAGTCCATTGTGTTGGAATGGATAAAACATGATCCGGATTCTAACAGATCGTGTTTTAATCTTATTCGAATGGACAACGTTGCTTGCTACTCGCACATGGTAGGAGTGAAGCGTTAGTTCGTGCTTCACGTCGGAATGGATAAAACACCATTTATTTGTAGAAAGATTTAGTGTCGCGATAAGGTGGAAAAGAGGTTTGATTTGTTGGATTTGGTTTTTTTAGTGGATGACGAGTATTTGAAAACTAGGCTAATTACGACCATCATCCAAATACTTGGGGACTAGGATGGATAATTGCATCCAACTAATGCTTTTTTCATCCAAGTTATTTATGAAATTTGTGAGACGAATTAAGTAACATTTTTTAACAAAAGACAAGTATTTGAACGGTAGGCTAATTACGGCCATCATCCAAATACTCGGGGGCTAGGATGGATAATTACGTCCAACTAATCCTTTTTTCATCCACTAAAGACCGAATTAGATTTGGTTATTTATTGTGCTTTAAACGGAAGACAGGTACTTGAACGGTAGGCTAATTACGGTCGTCATTCAAATACTCGGGGACTAGGATGGATAATTACATACAACTAACCCTTTTTCATCCGATTGTTTATTATGAAAAAGATTTAAAGCATTTTTTTATTAAGTTTGAAAAGGACTTGATGTTGATCAAGTGTTTGATTCATATTTACCTTTGAAATCAATTTGAAAAGGTTTTTGATTCGATGATGAAGTAATTGTGAAATTAAACGTTGGTAAAATATATTGAAGATCACTTGATGTTGATCAAGTATTTTTTTTTAAAGATTGAAATTTGATTAGCAAAATAATTGTTTCAATCAACTTAAAAGATGTGTTGAATTTTTAGCTTGATTATATAATTTTTTTAATTAATTAAAAATATATTTATTAATATCTATTGACGAAAATGAAAATAAAAATAAACATTAACAAGCTAATATAAACATGAAAATATGCAAGAATATAAGGGGTAATATGGTAGTAAAAAAACCATGGGCTTGAAGTCCAACAAAAGAAAAAAACATTAAAAATATATAATGGAAGTAAAATAAGGGGGTGTGGATGGTAAAAGAGGAGAAAAGACTCAAATAAAAGGGAGAAGGTTGCACCATGTGGCAGCATATCAACCATGGAAAGGGTCAATTGGTCAAGCAAAATGGGTGGTCCAGATTAATTTTGCACTTAAGCTTCTTCTTCCTCACCCATGTTTGTATTCAATCAATAATGACTACTTTTTTTTTTGAAAAAATACCAAATATGCATGGAATTGAAAAAATAAATATGCAAAATTCTTGTACAAATCGTCACGATCACGAACATGAATCCATGATCAAAATGTATTGACTAACAACAACAAAAATAGTGAAAATTGGGATTTAAAGTGAACCATAAATTGACTTTGAGTGGTTCGATCCGACCAAAGCTTGATGTTTTAGATAAAAATAATAATAGAATCATGCTTAGAATGATGTTTTGGATCAATTTACTTTTTATTTTTATTTTTCATGAAACGGTTGATTTTTTAATTTTCCGGGTTTGTGTTCTTGAATGTTCACAAACACTCATGAACATAAAGAACACCAAATTTTCAGAAATTCATATTTCAAGTTTTTTGCATAAATGATTATAGGATATGAAGCATACTAAGTGTAGAAACAAGTTTATTCAAATGAATTACAAAGAATCATGGTAAGTAGAGGTTACTTAGACGAAAAACGTGAAGAACAAAAATAATTTTTCGACGAGAAACCCGGATTCTGGAGAGTCTCTGACGAAGCTCCGACGAGGTGAGTTTTTCACTTTTCTTTGCGGATCTAGACTCCTCTTGATCTCCTTTACCTCATTCCATCATGATTTCACAATTTCGACAACTTTTTCGAAATCGAGTTCAAAATGGATTTGCACGAATTTGGATTTTCTGAGTGGTTTATGGTAGGGATTATGATGGTAGTGATGCTAAGTAATGATTCAAGGGAAATGGAACACTATTGCTCAAGGTTTGAGGCTTGTTTTTGAAAATTTGAAAGTTTATTCTAGGTGAAGAAACTTGAATTTGGGAGATGAATTTTTTGCAAGGTTTTGGCTAAGGTTTATAGGTGATTGTTGTTATCATTTTCAGTTAAAAATGGTTTGGTTTATAGGATTTAGGTTAAAGGTTAGTCTAGGAATTGTGAAAAATGCACAAAGTGTGACTCAAATTTGAATGAAATTTGGTAAAATTTGAAATGAATTTGAAATGAAAATATCTGAATTGTAGTGTGAATTTTACTGATACATTATGCAATTGGTGGGGATGATGTATGGATGTATGAACATGAAGATGCAATTTGGCAAACAGAGTGTGATCAAATGTTGACCTTTATTGACTTTTTTAAAATAATGCATGGTGATGTTTATGTAATGCTATGATGATGATGATTATTAGATCATTTGAGTTATTATATTTGGGTTTTTTATGATGCAAAAAAAATGAAGAATGCTGCATGAAATATTTTATACTTTTTTCTATTTATTTTCTGTTGACTTTTGACTTTTTAAATGATGCAAGATGCATATAATGAATTAATTTGAAGTAATGTATATGAAATTAATTAATTTATACAAATGGATCGAATGTTGACTTTTTGTTGACTTTAGTAGAATTCTAATTTTTTTAAAATATGCAAAATGCGATGATTAAATGAAAAGTGTATTAGACTAAAATGTGATATACCTAGATGCAATGAATGAAATGCCCAGATGATGAATGAAATGCATGTGATAAATTAAGGTATGTAAATTATCCTTATTTAATTACTTTTATCGAGAGAGTATGAAGATTATTAAATACAAATGATCCAAATTTTGTTATTCGAATGCAAATGCAATGGGATAAAATGAAATGCAATGAGTCTGGATGAATGTTTATCTAGGGGATAGAAAATTCAATGTAGATTCACCAGGGGTAAACTAATATGATTTGCAAATAAGGTCCACTGGAGAATATATCCAACAAAATGAATTGTGAGAACACTCCTTGACGATGCTTCAAAAGAGGGTAAGTTCTGGATTCTCACAGAACGAACCAAATAACATTCAACAATCTTGGTAACAAAATGGAAAGTTCTGGGTTCTCACAGAAAGAACCAAGTGGCATTCGACAATGGTAAATTCTGGATTCTCACATAACAAACCAAATGGAATTCGACAATCTTCGTAACAAAATGGTAAGTTCTGGATTCTCACAAAACAAAAGGTGGTTACGAATTCTCACGTAACATAGTGGTGGGTTTCAGCTTCTCACAGAACGAACCAAATAACCATCGACAATCATTGGATTCAAAAAGCAAGTTATAGATTCTCACGTAATACAATGGTGGGTTCCGACTTCTTATAGAACAATTCAAATAACACCCATCAATCCCTAGATTCAAAAAGCAAGTTACGGATTCTCACGTAACACAATGGTGGGCTCCTGCTTCTCCCAATATGAACCAAATAACATTCGTTAATCCTCGGATTCAAAAAGCAAGTTACATGTTTTCACATAACACAATGGTGGATTCCGACTTGTCACAGAACGAACCAAATAATAACTGATAATTCTCGAATTCAAAACGAAAGTTATGAATTCACGTAACATAATGGTGGGTTCCGACTTCTCATAGAACAAACAAAATAACATTTGACAATCCACGGATTCGAAAATCAAGTTACAGATTCTCTAGTAACACAATGGTGGGTTTCGACTTCTCATAGAATGAACCAAATAACATTCGACAATCCTAGGATTCAAAGAGCAAGTTATAGAGTCTCACGTAACACAATCTGGGTTCCGGTTTCTCACAGAACGAACCAAATAACATCCAGTAATCTTTGGACTCAAAAAAACAAGTTATGTATTCTCACGTAACATAATCACGTGCTTCGGCCTTTCACAAAATGAACCAAATAACATCCGACAATCCTAAGATTCAAAAGCAAGTTACACATTCTAATGTAAAAAAATTACAGGTTTCGTCTTATCACAGAACAAACCAAATAACATTCGGTAATCCTTGGATTCAAAGAGCAACTTACAGATTCTCACGTAACAAAATGGTGTGTTCCAACTTCTCACAGAACGAACCAAATAACATATGGTAATCCTCATATTCAAAAATAAAGTTACAGATTCTCACGTAACACAATGGTGGGTTCCAGCTTCTCACGGAACTAACCAAATAGCATCCGATAATCCTCGTACTCAAAAAAGCAAGTTACAGGTTCTCACGTAACATAATGGTGCATTCTGACATCTCACACAATGAACCAAATAACATTCGATAATCCTCAGATTCAAAAAGTAAGTTATGAAATCTCATGTAATAAAATGACGGGTTCCGACTTCTCACAGAGCGAACCAAATAACATTCGGTAGTCCTCAAATTCAAAGAACAAGTTACAAATTCTCAAGTAACAAAATGGAAGGTTTCAGATTCTCATGGAATAAACCAAATAACATCCGGTAATCCTCAGATTCAAAAAGCAAGTTACAGATTCTGACGTAACAAAATGGTGTGATTTGGCTCCAAATAACATCAGGTAATCCTCGGATTCAAAAAGCAAGTTACAGATTCTCACGTAACAAATTGGCGTGTTCTGGAAACCCTCAGAACAAAGTAACAACATCTGGTAATCCTCAGAAGAAAAAATGGGTTATAGTAATCCTTGGAACAACAAAGTGCATTCTTGAAATCCTCATAGTGAAGTGACAACATATGGTAATCCTCAAATGAAAAAAAGGTTACGACCATCCTTTTAACAATAAGATGTATTATGGAAATCCTCTGAACAAATTGACAACATCGGGTAATCCTCAGATGAAAAAATGAGTTCTGGAAATCCTTGGAACAAAAGTGTAACATCCAGTAATCCTCAGTGTAAAAAGGGAGTTCTGGAAATCCTTAGAACAAAATGACGACACAAGGTAATCCTCAGATGGAAATAATGGGTTCTGGAAATCCTCATAAAAAAAAGGTAACATCCAACAATCCTTGGAGGCAAAATGTGAGTTATGGAAATCCTCATAACAAAATTATAACATATGGTAATCCTTATATAGAAAAAATGGATTATGAAAATCCTCAGAACAAAAGGGTAACATCCGACAATCCTCGAAGGCAAAAAATGATTGATGGAAATCCTCATAACAAAATGAAAAAGATCTGGAAATCCTCAGATTCAACAGGCTTCTGAGTTTTGTTGGACAAGAAATTAGCCTTTTTAGGTGCGAAGATGTAATCAATTTTGAAGTTGATGATTGTCAGTCTTCGAAAACGTAGATGAACGCCTCACATGACTCGTGCTACGCATGAGATTTATTTTGATGCATGAAGTATGCGGCGATGCATGAAATGATGAATGCTCGATGATTCAATGTGTTGATTTTTGGCTGTACCACTGAAGGTTAGGCCTTTTGATTGTATGTGTCTAATGTTTTCTTATGTTATATGGCTTTCAGACCCTATACACATGTATTCAAACATGATGGATGCACGATGATGATTTATGCAATGACTTGAATGCTTCAGTAAGTTCCCGCGTGGAAGGTAATGGACTGGAAGATTCTTTTACAATCAAGTTTCTTGTCAAGAGAATATGTTATTTGATAGCTTATTGTGCTAACTCGATGGCCCGACACCCATCTTGTACTCAAATGTTGCTGATGTATGGTAAGTCTTGCTTGGGCAACTTGAAGTATGGAGAGAACTTGTCTCCATCATTTGTGCAGCTTATCTTTCCCCGAGCTTGCTGGGTCTAGAAGAGATTTGTCAAAATGCGAGTTTTGAAAAAGCTCACCGTAATGTGACATTGAGATGGTTTTCCCCATTATTTTGATCCTTGAAGCAATATGTCTCTGATTAAGCGATTCTCGAAAGGGTTTGCCTTTGATCAACAAATTCTCTAAGCGACTTGCCCCTACTGTGGCCGATTCTTGAAGTGATTCACCCATGACGGGACTATTTACGAATGATCAAGTTCCTCAACTGATTGCATATTACTGGAACTTCCTCGGTGCTAAGTGTTGAGTCGCAGATAAAATTGTTCCTTTAAAATGGTAATTCTAAGGCAATGCTCATGTAGGTTTTTAAATCAAAGTTATTATTGGGATCATGTTGTGAAGTATAATTAATGGGTAAATGATTAGAACAAAATGTTTATCTAGACATTCAAAACGTGAAAATAGTACTGTGAAAGCAAGCTACCAATACAAATGATTAGCAAATATCTTTGGACTCAGGTTAACATAATCTTTTTGTAGTATGCTTTCAAAATAAATCTTGCTTCAATTAGGTCTTTTGAAGGTTATAACATGACATGGTTCACTATTTTTTAAACAAAAGGATATAAGGCTCATTTTTTTAAATTTTAACCTACACATTCTCCTTCCGATGATTTTCCTTCATACGTTCAGTTAATTCGGCACACACATTCAATTTCCAAGAGAATTTTGACGGTGTAGAGGTGAAGGTAGGATGTTTGGAAAACCAACGGGATTATTTGCTTGAGGTGGCAGTCACCTACTTTTGTTTGGTAGTCACAAAATTTTATTTTTGTCAAGAACTTTGACAACCCTTTGAGTCTTGATATGGTGGTCAACTATTTTTTTTGTTAAGGATTCCGTGACTTTTTTTTTGCTTTTTATCCTTAATTTTTTTCTGGACAACTTCTTTGAAGCTTTCAGTCAACCGGATACCCTAATTTTTACCTTAGTCATTTTTCAAATTTTGACTATCCCTTGTTATTGATGGTACAATTGTGCAATCTTTTATCTTCTAGCGCTTTTATATTAGCTTTTTTTCTCTTTATCTCAAATGTACTCCAATTTTTTAGTTGATGTCACATATGCCCTAACTAAAAATTGGAGTTGAAGTGGTGCTCTAGTGCCAAAACTTATCAAAAATCAACCCAACATATGTAATAAACACATAAACACTCAAAAGACTCGTTGTACTCTTTACAAACTTACTTAAAACAACAAATTGAATTTAATTTATTCTTAAAAAATCACTTAATAACATAATAAAATCAAGTATTAAAGAATACAATACCTCACACACACATTAAATTATCATAGAAGAACATTATTCTTTTTAATGAGAAGATAGCAAATTCGTTAGAAATTGTCGACAATATCAAACATACTTCTTAAGTGCGGGTGTATTTTTTAGGTGAGAAGAAGAATAAATAATTCTTTAAATGATTGGTTCAATTGTCCTCATGCTTGTTTGTAACTTAATTCAATTTTGGGTTTAAATACCCTTATTCTCATTTTAATACAATTATTTCTCATAAAAAAAATCGTACCAACCATTTTCTAAGAGTTAAAATTCTGATTATTAAACTAGTGACCACTTTTTTTCACAAACATGCTACATATTTTTCCATTTATTTTTCTCAAATCGTGCAACCACTTTCTCTGGCTATCTTCATGCAACCACTTTCTTTCATACTAGTTTATTCACACGTCATTGAGTTCTATTTCAATTTTGCTTACTTTCCTCACTCTCTTTATAGCCTGTCAATGGTAGTTGTAATAAGATGCATCACGAGACGTTAGATAAATTTCCTTTTTACGAGTGATTCAAACAAAATAATACTCAAAAGTAAAACTAAATTTCCTTTTATTTTTAATTGAAAACTGAATTTATTTAGGGTGGGTATTGAAAACTGAAAAGAGAGGTTAGATTATGAAGCTTTCCTTAACTAGTAAGTTGAATTTTGTGCTTCCCACGTAACTGAAAAATATTCTTTTGACAAAAAAATTAAATAAGCAATAGAAAGGCAAGTATATGAAAAGTTCAATTTGGCTATGCTACCTATATTCCCCTTATCTTTATTACTATTTATTATTAAATTACAAACGGAAAGGATAAGCTTTTTGTAACTTATAGTAATAAATAACTAACCAAAAAAAATATAATAAAGAAATTTTAAAACATACTTGAATAATATTTATTTTCTCAAACTATTTCACAGAATAATAGGAGTTTCTTTCGATTTAATCTAAATACGAGATCATAGATTTAAACTCAGAATAAATATATAATAATATTATTCGGTCTGTCTAGCATAAAGATATTTGATATCGTTTATTACGATCAGTCACGCACAAATATATTCTATTTAAAATTTAATTGAAATATACTCTCAGTGTAAAAATATATTACACAGTCACTTAATTATAACAATTAATTTATTAGAAAAGTTTAATTTTTATTATGACAATGCATAATAATTAATATCTTTTATTTATATTAAAAATAATATTTGTCATTGTTTAAGTAGGTGAATCTCTAGGCTAACTTTAATTCGTGGGTCCAACAATCATTTTCATCTTTGCATTTGCATCTTTATATTTTTCAATTTCTTTCGTTATTATCTTATTTGCATTTTCTGTCACACTCATCCCAACCCACATGTCAACCAAATTAAACTATACCTTCCTTAATTCAACTTATAACAACTTCTTTATTTTCGTACAAACCCACTTTCTTAAAACTGTTCACCATTCAATGCCCTACTATTTCTTATGTGTACATATTTTAATATTCCTTATCTTATCCATAGTAAATTCATATGTATACTTGACAAAAGAAAAAAAAAATTAAAACTATAAGATGGGTCAAACTAGGGTTAATTATAATTTAATTGCTTTAAGTGATGGCGAAAGAAACGTAAGTAGTTGAGTATACACAACCATCTCATGAGTTTTAATTCATGAGTAATTAATTGATCATAATTACTTTATATAAATCATTTTGAGAGAGTCGCACTACTAAACCAAATGCTATAACTGTTCGTAGGAGTTTATTTAATTTCCTACTAAATCATAAATTATCAAAAAAGAATTTTTTTTAATAATCAAATATTAACGAATGTATTAAGAATATTGTTTAACAAATGTACATTTTTAATAGAATTTGTGTTTTTACTATATTTAGAAAAAGAGATATAATTAACTTTTGAAAATTAATTATTTTATTGTTTAAAATTTTAAATAATATATGTCAACATTTTTTTCTTAATAGAATTAGAGTTGGTCGGAGAATATATAGAATAATTTTTTTAAAATATTTGAGAAATAAAATATTTTCTTTCTTAAATAAGAGAAATCATCGACAATTAAACACGTGTGGCAACTGACAAGACGAGTACTACATTAAGTCATGAGATTGATCTCAATAGTTGAAATGATACTTGCGCGAAGAATTGTCTGTTTAACAGAAAAAAAAGTTTATCTATCTTTTGCTCGATATTTTACCGTGTTGTTATTGGATCTTTATTTTCTATCTCTTATGGGCGGTTGAACAAAAGTATTTGGATGTGATGACAAAAATATTTATTTATTTTAATTGAATCAGAGTATTTGATTTGTATTCGAGTTTCAACATACAACAATATTAAAAGTTAAGATAAAAATGCTAATATTGTTAGGTAACAATTAATCCTAAATTCGAATTCAAAACTTATATCTTTAAAATATATTGCAGAGATAGATTGAGTTAGAATTCATGACTTCTGTTTCTTATCATGTCATCCAAATATCTCGGATGATTGATCTTTATATTTACACATAAATGTTATTTAACCTATTTTAATAAAACCTAAATAATTCAATAAAGCACCTCTTATATAAGGTCTTATAATAGTAATTAGTAAAAAAAAGTTCTTTATAAAAAAATTAAAATTAAAAATATAATAATATGATCATTGAATGCAAAACCAAGTCTCATGGGTTTCATTTTCCTACATTATATTTTGTCTTTACAATGTTCCTCTTATTGTCTCTACACTTAAGCTACAAAACAGAAAGGACAATTTTTTCACACACAAAAAGAGAACTTCCTTTGTCTTTTGCCACCTTCATTTAATTTCCTCTCTCTCCTCTCTCTCTCTCTCACCCTATTCTTACTTCAACCATATGCAAACACACAAGAATAACCTGCGACTCAAGCTTTTCCTCTAATTATTCGTCTCTCACACGTACCACAAAAATTGTCTTCATCCCTTTTCATGTCGGTTTTTTTCTCTCAACGACATAGAAACTAGTATTAACCATGAGAGGAATAACATCTTGTTACAATGAACATGCCATTAAAGTTTCTGATTTATATTGTTCAAGACCTTCAAATCCAAATCATTCTTATCTTGTTCCAAAACTCAATAACAACCCTTCAACCCAAAACTCAGTTACTTGTATCTACAAACTCTCGATTCAAAAACAGGAACTTCTCATCACAGTAACATGGACCAAGAAACTCATTCGTCAAGGGTTCATCATAAACATCAATTCTGATTCTGATTTTGTTAATGTTATCTCAAAAAACAGAGGAGCTGAAACGTTTCAGTTTCAAACCTTTGAAGTTAAACTCATATGGGATCTTTCCACTGCTAAATATAATGAAGGGCCTGAACCGGTTGAAGGATTTTACGTCGTCGTGTTTGTGAACTCTGAATTGGGTCTTTTACTCGGAGACAAAGAAGAAGAATCATCATTGCAAGAGAAGAAAACACATGGAACGAGAATTTCAATGGTTTCAAGAAGTGAAAGATTTTCTGGTACAAGTGTTTATGCAACAAAGGCGAAGTTTTCTGAAACGGGGATTTTACACGAGATATTGATAAAGTGCGGTGTTGAAGATGGATCAAAGAGTCATTCATTGTGTTTGTTTATGGATAAGAAGATGGTGTTTCAAGTGAAGAGATTGAAGTGGAATTTTCGCGGGAATCAAACGATTTTCGTGGATGGTTTAGTTGTTGATATGATGTGGGATTTGCATGATTGGATTTTCAATCATCATAGTAATGATTCTGTTTCTTGTGTTTTTATGTTTAGGACAAGAAGTGGTTTGGATAGTAGATTATGGTTGGAAGAGAAGAATTTGCAGAAAGAAAAGGAACAAGATAGAATTGGATTCTCTTTGTTGATATGTGGATGTAAGAAACCTGATTAATTTTTATGTTTTGGTGTTGATTTAACTGGTTTTTTTGAAGAAAAACTGATAACATATGTCACATGATAACATAACATATGTTTTTGATTTGTCATTTAATGTCTGTTATGAAAGAATGGGGTGCTAATTTTAAGGTAATTGTTGTGATTACTTGTACTCTTATGTAAATTAATATTTTTTTTAATTATACAAAAACAGTTTTATTTGAAGCTAGGTGTTTACAATTTTAATGGTTTTGTAGATTCATTTTATTTCTCTCCACCTTTATTTGCTATCATTATCCTCCTTTGCCACATTGTTGTGCTTGTATAGTGTTATTGATAACATGTTAAATAGTTGTTATTTTTAGACAAAGTTGTTACATGTGGTTTAGTTTTAGGAGTTTTTAGTACATTATTTGTAAAAAAAAATTGGTTTTTAAGGAGAAAAATAGGAACATAAGTGTTCCTATTTGGTCTTAGTCCTAAATCTCGATTTAGAGTGGAAGGGGCCCAATATAATCGTGAAGTGCAATAGAAGCGTGAAGTTCAAAATGGCAAATATATTTATGATGATATTTACTAATCGTTAGAACTTGAAATCATAAGGTTAGTGAAAATGGATTGATTAAGTGTGGAGAGGGAGAGAATGAGAGAGAAAATTAAAGAGAGTATAGTTGAGGGTGGGAATTTGCATTAACATTGATTGAGATACCTTTCCTGTAACCGGTTGTAGCTGTTTTAACAACTTAAAAACACAATAGTGATAATCGGTTACTGCGAATGTGTATCCGGTTTACCATCAATAATAGTAAAAAATACTACACCCTATAATCGGTTACGTCCCCACATCAACTGGTTACAACACTTGAATTAGTGAATTTTCACAACACACTACCTAAATCAAGCGCTCGAAGTCTTCCATACCCATGTTCTTCTTCAATATCTTGAACACTTCAATTGTTACTCCTTTGGTTAGAAAACCGACCACTTGATCTTCACTTCTACAATCTCTCAATCTCAACCTTCCTTCACTAACAAGTTCCCTCAAGTAGTGAAATTTCATCTCAATGTGCTTGGTCCTCCCATGTGCAATTGGATTCTTAGCAAGATTTATAGCGGAAACGTTATCAACCATGAGCGTTAGAACATCACCCTCTTCGTTGCCCAACTCATTCAACAAATTAATTAACCACACAATTTGGTACGCACACAACGAGCGAAAATATATTCGGCCTCACAAGAAGAGAGTACTACTACTGGTTGCTTCTTCGAAAACCATGAGATTGTTGTTTCACCGAACATAAAGATGTATCCAGGTATTTATCATCTTTATCTCCGCGACAATTGGAATCGGCAAGGATCCAATTAGCCTTCTATGCTGAGTTTGATTAACGTCTTGCTGTTGTACCCCAAAATTTCCCCTTTTCTTTCAACACTAATTGTCTTATGTTTTATCATCATATACATTCGTGCATATCATTGGTTCTATGGTTTTGGGATCAAGGCACCTCCCTTATGACCTTCTTCAAGCTTTAGAAGGAAGAGAAGTGTCAATCAGTACAAGGAGGGTGGGATATCCTCAACTTCATGATTCCTCAAGCTACAAGGGGTTTCTTATTCCCTAAGACATCTCAAATGGCCTGTTACTTCATCAGTTGATTGAGAATTGCTAAAGAATGGAAGTTGATCACATTATCCTATCTTTTGGTCCCTGAGCTAGGAATGTTGATTACCTCAATGTGTGGTATATCCATGGACTCAATTTTTGATCCATCTTCATCTTGTCTCTATACAAGATATCTTTTTATCTCAAGTTTCTTTATTTTTCCCTAGGGGAATCAAGGTTTTCAGGATGTGCACTCATCTCTTGTCTTTTGGGACTGAAATTAGGGTTTGTGATAAGATTGGTTTATTTCTGACTATTTGAGAAAGACTTGATTCCATGGTATTCTATGTGTCCCTAAGTGTCTATGTTTAGAATATTGGCCATCAATTCTATTCAGAAGAAGTTCAATTGCTCATATGATCAATAGTTTGATTCAATTTGGGGAAAGTCAACTGAGCAAATTAAAAAGTTAACTCTTGGTTTTTTGGCCAAAATTGGGTTCCACAAGTCAAATATGGTCTATGGTTGAAATTTGATCAAGAAAAGTCAAGAGATTCATCAAAAATCAAGAATTATGAAAAGTTACCTAAATTGGAAATTATGGTTTTAGAAATTTGCTATTTTTGGCAAGTTTGGTGTTAATGTTCGCTATGATCAAGACTCCAAATCAAATTTGCCTTAACATTAAAATTGTTCTCATTTCTCCAAGTTTTAGGGGATACCATGTTTGAAGCATTTGGAGCATCATGGCTCAAGTTATGGTCGTTGGAAGTTTGGTATTTCAAATTCATCAATTATCCAACACTTAGAAAATTTCTAAGTGTTTCAAGTCAGGATTTCCAAGCATATTCATGGCATTTTTAAGGAATGTTAGAGGCTCCATTTCACGATATTTTCAACATGAAAATTGTAGTGACAAGTTTCCTCTCTCCAATGGTTCCAAGAACACCTCATTTGGTTAGCCACAACTCAAGATATCATCCTCTAAAGGCATTACCTTAAGTTGGTGATTTGGTTTTATACTTAGTAAATTTTTTTGAAGTGTTTGATCATTTCAAGCAACCCTCTTCATGCCCATTTTTGACTTAGATACAAGTTTCATTTTGGTTTGACCTCAACATGAGAATTGTAGATCACAGTCCTCTCTCCATTTTTGCTTCAAGAATTTTCTCATTTAGTAGCTTAATGAGAAAGTTATTGACATGTCAAGTTGGGACCTCAAGATTATCGAGTGACCTATAATTTGCATATTGGTATGCAGTTTCAAGCAGTTGTGTTTGTGGTCATTTTTAAGGGATTTCAAGGCTTTGTTTCAATTTTCCTCCAACATGAAACTTGTTCTTCTCCTTTCCCTCTTTCCAAAAAGCCCTATTATTCCATTTGGCCAAGAAACTATGAAGTTATGTTGGTTTTAACATGTTTCATTCTTATTTCCAAACATCATAAGACATATTGATTTTGTGCATTATTTTTCCCTTTGATTGCAGCATGGCCACTTCACACGCACACTACACCTCCTTCCTTTGCCTTTTATGACCAAACAATATACATTTCTCATGCACGCACACCATGCACCAATTGGGCCAAATGAGGAAATCTCTCTCCACTCTCTCCCAAGTCACACGTATTCTGTCCCTTTTCTACTTTCTTTCAGCCTCCAAAGCGATACAAAATACACATGATTGACATCCAAAACGCAACCTTGCACACCATTTCTCAATTTTTGCACAAACTTCCAATCATCCCCTCCAACATTTCTTTCACATTGGCAAGCATCACATCTAATCACATACACCATATATAAGAGGTGCATGACCTAATTTTGCTGAGAGAGGCCATTGAAGAGAGAGAACCCGAATCTGTATTTTTTTGAAGCATGCAGACATTTTCTCATTTAGAAGCTTTCTCTCACCATTTGTTTTACTTCATCACTTCCATTAGAAGATTACCAAGATTTGTTGGAAGGATTTCTAAAGCTTAAGCAAGCTCAAGAGGCAGTAGACATCCTCCACTAGGTAAACTTCCCTATTCCATTCTTCCTCATGCTAGCCATTCACCATGCTTAGGTTCATTCATTTGCATCTGGAAGATCCACTCTTGAAGTGGATCACGGAGCTAGGCTCAAACTTTCATGTACAATTTTGGTTGATTAATGTGTGATTATGTTTGAACCTGCATGTTCATGTTCATTTATCTCCATATTACTTTGTCCATTTTTGAAAACTAAGTATGTTATGTTGTTCTACTATGTGTGAACTTCATTTTTGATTCAAACTTTATTTGATTTGATGGAGCCATGAGGAAGTTGTGTGAGGAAGAAGTTGATATGTTAGAATCGGGTTTAGGGTTTCTGTCCCACGTGTATGCATGAGTTGAGGTTGAAGACGAGTGGGTGACGTGTTCTGATTGGCCATGGTGATGTTTTGTCTTTAAGCGCTTAAGTGAGGGAGTGACCGATTGATATCAAGTTTACCACATGAAATGTGACATTGCCATTCTATTTTCTTTTTTTATGCCCTGATTAATTGTATGGACTGGGCCGCGTGTTTTTTTATTTTCCCCACCCCCCTTCTTGGGCCCATTCTCTTATCAACTGATTGCCTTTGGTCTGTTTTACTTGTATGCACCCCCGTGCCATTTTCTTTTATTATTTGATAATTGTTTCTTTTGTTTTTATTTAAAATACCTCCTTTTATCCAAAAATTCCCAATTAATTCATGATTAATATTTGGCTTATTTAATTTTCCTTATTTTTATTTTTGATTTTTGATTTATTTCAATAATTATTTTGATTTTTGTATTTAATTATGTCTAACTAACTTAGTTTTATTTGTTAGGGTTTGATTTTTAATTCTCCCATTTGAATTTTTATTCAATATTTTGTACACATGTAGACACATGAATATAGGTCATTTGGGTTTTCATTTGATGTTTCGATTATTAATTTTGGATAGTTTTTGAACTTATTTTTAAAGATAGTTTGGTATGATTAATCAGTGGTGCATTGTTTGAATGATGGATTTATTTGGCCTATTTCACATATGATTTTGAGTATATATTTGAGACACTTGAAGTTTATGACCTCACCATGCTATGCATAAGTTTTCATAATTCTTCTATGTTCTTAACCTTTTTTTTAATTATCCAAGCATGCTTGTTTCTTTGTGATACATTCTGCATCTAGTTGACTATTTTGGAATGCACTTGTGCAATCATTATGGATATCTTTCCCATTATCTATTTACCTCATCATCATTATTTAAGAGTCCTAAATTCACCTGTGTGAACCATTTTGGGCATCTTCATTTGATGTTTATTTGCTTGCTTGTCTTGAATACTTCTTGCTTGCTTTTGAGACCATAGTTGGATTTTGTCTTGTGCATTCCAATTTGAGTACTATGATTCCAATGGAATTTATTTCATCTTATTTACACTTTGGGTTTACTTGGTCTTGGTATCCCTATGCTTTTCTCTTATGATTCTTTGAATGGTATTCCATTGCTACTTCATCATGATGAATCATTAGGAGCTACGTTCTTCTCTTCTTGACTTAGTTTTAAGTTTAGTGGATGGTGAAGCTATTAAGAGCTTGGGATCCATATTTATGTAGTATTATGTTCTTCTAATTTCATTTATTAATGTCTCAATTTCATTTTACATTTCCCTTTTATTTTGGTTGGACAAAGGACCCCTTGCTTGGATGATGTTCACCTTTTGACTTGCTAGTTGTACATGAACTTTGAGTTTATTTGTTTGTTGATACCTCTTGAAGTTTGTAGGTTGTATTTAATGCTTTAAAGAGGACTTTTATATTTTCCCATCCCCCTCTCGACCCTTTCTTATCCCATTGCATTTTGATAAAGGATTCTTTTTCTAGGATGATATCTTTACTTGTTTGTCAAGTTACTTGACTTTAATGTGTGTGTGAAGTTTGAATGACTTCCTTTGTTAATATTGAACCTCATATTGATTTAAATTATTGCACAAGTCATAAATCCCTTTATGTCATGTGTATGCTTCATTGTGTGTCTACTTTTTGTTTAAGCTTCTTTCAACTTGTGTGAGTGTTTGCCTATCTTTTGACCTATCTTTGAACATAGTTTTTGTGATTCATTCATGATGATTGAGTGAATTGTATGTTGAGTTTGATATATCATCTACTTCTGAATTATATGGTTGAATACCTTTTCTCCCATAATCTCACTTCATCTATACTTTCTTGAATTGCATTTGCCTTTAGGAGCATGACTAGGGTTTGATTTGGATTTTTTACTTGTCTTTATCTTTGAGTGTGCTTGGGTATGATGCCTTTGTGATGTCGTGAGTTTCTTATGTGAATTGAACCCATGTCTTTTCTTTTGATCTCATTCATTCACTATATACTTTACCATGTCTAATTGTCCACACACTTGTATTCATTTCACTTTACAACTTTACATGATGATTGTGTACTTTGATGTTTAAACCATATATGCACGACCTTTAGGAGTTAGACAACATGTCATTATGATTATTTGGATGTGATGTTGCTGCCCACTTTGACTTGATAACTTGTCATTTGCTTTAGTTGTATTCATAACTTGTTTGAGCTTTATTTCCCTTTTTCATGACTAATTTGATTGGGTAATTTCAAGAACTTTCCTCCCTTCCATGACTTAATATGGATTGTTTCAATTTTTATTCCATGACTTAATATGGATTACTTTGTTATTGCTCTCACTTTATCTTTTTTCCATGACTTGATATGGACCACTTTATCTCTTCCATGACTTGATATGGATTGTTATTGCTTCATTTATTCTTTCATGACTTGATATGAATTGTTTATCTTCTATTTGTTCTTCCATGACCTGATATGGATTACTATTGCTTCACTTATTCTTTCATGACTTGATATGAATTGTTTATCTTCTATTTGTTCTTCCATGACTTGATATGGATTTATTTCTAATTTCACCATGACTCGATATGTATTCGTCTTCTTCTTTTATCTCTTTTCCTTGTGTGGATAACATGTTCCCTATAGGATTTCTTTGGTTCATTATTGGTTAAGATTGAACTAAAGTAGACTTTATGTTTGTGAACCAAGCATGACAACATTAGGTAGACCCCTTGATCCTTAACCCTACGTAAATCTTTGCATGCTAATTTAGGTAGATGTTCCCCTTTTATCCTAACTTTAGGACCACTATTGCATTCTAACAATATGTTTTATCTTTAGAATCCCCTTAGATTTTCCTTTCTATTTTGAATTCATTCTAAAACAAAAACCCTTTTCTTAATCAAAATCCAAAAACATGTTAATGCTACTTGAATTTTTCAACAATAAGAGAGAAGTACTCAGATACCTCCTGCCTTGGGAGGATCATTTGATGTACTCTCTCCATAAAATATTCAACCAATCAGATTTCCTTTTGCCGCTTGGCTTTTCTTATGAAAATTTTCAATAAGGGCTGTTAACCATAAAAAACACCAACACACTAAAGTTTTTGAGAAGAACTATGGTGCCCTGATTCTTTCGAAATACATAGGCATTGGGTTGCAATGCCTAAGTGAGCACAATAATAAAAAAATTCTTTTTGTTTATAACTCAATCTTTTTGTATGCACTCCCTTTTAGTTTGTAAGTTTTGGAATAAACACACCCTTTTGATTAGAACAACAAGAGTGGATTCTGTAGAGTACTACAGACGTGAGGGGTGCTAATACTTTCCCATTGCGTAATCTACTCCCTTACCCATATCTTGGTTGTGAGACCATTAGATTCATCCTTTTCTAGGTTTACTCAGTGATTCCTTTCCCTGTCTTAGGATAAGTATCATTGGTGGCGACTCTGTTTTGTGTGCGTATTTTTTTCGAGATATGGCACTTGCCTATCCTCATTATTTGACAACTGTAACCTTCATTTCAAACTTCTTCAAAATCTCAAGTGCATATTGTAACACTAGAGGCCGAAGAGGGTGGAGAGTGGTCGTAACACCCTAGACTGAAGAGGGCGAGGAGTGGTCTCCCGAATTCACATCGGAATGAGAGGACCATAAGGTTATGTAGGTATGTGACTACATGGTTGAAGGAAGGCTTATAAGGATTGATTGGTATTACCTATACCAACAAGATGTGTCTTCTTTTCGGTAGCCTAACAAATAAGAACTTCATAGTTAAGCGTGCTTGACTTGAATTAGTATTTGGGTGGGTGACCTTCTAGGAAGTTTCTCGAAAAACGTGTGAGTAAGGATAAAATATGTTAAAAAGACCCGTGTTGGTTTGTGGGGGTTAGTCAGTAATCCTAAAAGTAGTATGGGGCGTTACACATACCTTATTTGGTGCATGAACAGTCATTTTTGAACTTGTTGAGCTTAATACCAAGGAAGTATGTCATGAGGCTAATGTCGGTTATCTCAAACTCTTTCTTAAGCTCATTTTTTTATCTTAGAAATACACTCTCCTTCGCTGCCTATAATCAACAAATCATCAACATATCGACAAAGGATTATCACCCCTTCATTTGTATCATCTTTCACACACACACACACCATGCTTTGATACACACTTCTTAAAGCCAAACTTCTTTAAGAATCGATGTACCCTTTTGTTCCAAGCTCTTGGAGCTTGTTTCAAACCGTACAACGCTTTCTTAAACTTGTGGAACTTTGACTCTTGGTTTCTCACAACAAAACCAAGGGTCGTTCTACATAAACTTCTTCTTTAAGAAGACCATTCAAGAACGTAAATTTAACATCCGTTTGGTAGATGGACTAATTGTTGTTATTCACAATATCAACAACTAGCCTAATAGTTTCAATTCTAGCAACCGGTGTGAATACCTCTTCAAAGTATATGTCTTCTCTTTGCAAGAATCTCTTTGCAACTAATCGAGCCTTATACTTGATTATTTCACCCTTGGGATTTTCCTTCACTTTGAACACCCATCTTCCACCAATTGGATTCTTTCCTTCCGGTAGATCATCCAACTCCCATGTCTTGTTTTTCTCACTCAATTTCAGTTCATTCTTCATAGCAAAAATCCATTTTAGATCACTCAAGGCCTATTCCATTTTAAAGAGTTTAAATTCGGTCATAAGTGAAAAATGGACGAAATCACCATCATTATTGACTTTGTTATCTTGGCTTAGCTCACAATCTTGGAGTCTTTTGAGGCAAATCTCTTTTCCTTGTTGATATTCTTACATTCTCTTCAACTCGGGCTTCGATGGGGGTTGTTTATGCACTTTCTAGCTCTGTAGAAACTGATTTTTCATTGCTGTAACCGGTTACAACTTTCTCATAACTAGTTACAAGTTGTTGTAGCTCCTTTATTTCATAAAAACTGACGTCTCGGCTGATCACAATCCTTATGTTTGTTACATCATACAACTTGTAACCACCAGTAGAGTGATACCATACAAGTATCATCAATTTTCCCTTATCATCCAGCTTCTTTCTATGTTTGTCTAAAACATGTTGATGTGCTACGAAACCGAAAACTCTCAAGTGATTCAGATTCAATTTAAAACTACACCATGCTTCCTCCAGTGTTATCTTCTCAAGCTTTTTTGTTGGAAACCTATTCAATAAATAAGCAGTTGTGGACACCTCTTCTCCCCATAAATCTTTCGGCAAGTTCTTCCTCTTCAACATGTTTTTTACGATGTTCATGATCAATTGATTATTTCTTTCGGCAACATTGTTTTGATTCAGTGTATAAGGTGGTACAACCTCATGTATTATCCTTTCTTGATCACAAAACATCTTGAATTCTTTTGAGACATATTCGCCTCCACCATCCGTTTTGAGCACTTTGAGCTTGTGACCATGATCGACAAAATAACAAGTGTACTATTTTAGCCTCTTTAGTAATAATGAGGAGACTTCCCCGAATGTCGATCTCAAGGAATGTGTATCAATACTGAGTTCTAATCATCGTTCAATCAAATAAAAACTAAAGTTGGGATTTGTTTTGGGAATTTATAAAAATAATTGCGAATAAAATAAAGAGATGATTTAAACGGTTTTGACAGATATGAGCATCATGCTAGGGAGAGTGTATGGTTCTTTCTTATAACAACTATGAATCATCATTGCAATAACATATTTTACATAATCAACACCAGTTGTTAAAGTTGTTTTCTCCTAAATCCTCAGTGAGAAAACCTTTAATCATTCATCCCTAACTACTATGTCCATCGATAATTACTGATGAAATTAAGCATTATTATATCAAGAATTATCTGGTTACTATAAGGTAACCCTAGTCCTAGGAATATCTATCATAGTATATTCTCATGAAACATTACCAACGGCAGTCCAGTGTAGTTGTTAATCACACCTCAATCTCAATTTTTCCGAAAGAGAAAGAATTACAAACATCAAGAGAATAATTTAATTATGAAAAACACATTATTATTGCAAATAGAGAATCATAGTCATTACAGATCCAAATCAGGGACAACCCCTAGCATTGGGGGGTTTAGCTACTCATAATATTCAATGAAAAAAAATAAAAGTTTAGACATTACAGGTACTAAGTTGAAATTTAATCTTCAATCACTTTCGTTCATGAAAATCCGCCTTTCACCAAAGCTTATATGTTCTCCAATATTTCTCTTTGTATTTTTTCCGTCCAAGAAGAAGTCCCCCCAAATGTGATAGAAAACTAGCTTAAATAGAAAAAGGTATCCCTTTTTGCATATTCCCCTAATATTTGATATTTAATTGAACAATAAAATTAGGTCTCAAAATATCAAAATCACCACTAATTTTCAAATCTGTCCGAAAAAGGAAAATTTCCAAAAATTACACGCCTGCCTGCTATGGCCCGTAGCAGGTGCTACGGGTGGCCGTAGTAGGCCACTGGTTCTGGCTTGGTAAAGCTGGATGGGAACTTTGTATGCTACTGTTCGTAGTGGGTGCTACGAGTGGCCGTAGTAGACCACTGTTTCTATGACTTTTTCCTCTGAAACCGGGGTTCCATCTGCAGCTCTGCTACGACCTATAGCACGCACTACGGATAGGTGTAGCAAACCACCATTCCTTGGGTTATACTTTCCGATTCTTCGCGATTCTTCATAGTTTTTGCCGAAATCCTTCTTGAATATTTATTTAAACATGAAAACAATAAAGAAACACAACCAAAACATAAAATGCGGAAAATGGAAACAAATTGATAAAAAAAAGTGAAAAGATTATATGAAATTAACGGTAAAAGAATGTGCAAAAACCACTTATCAAACTCCCCCAAACTTAGACAGTTGCTTTACCTCAAGCAACAAAGCTTGCATAATCGGTTTTTAGACCGAGCACATCATAAATAAAAAATCTCATGAAATATAAAGTATATAGGTACTCATACGTGGTACTTTTGTTCAAATAGGTTAAGGATTAGTTCTTCCAGTATTCATATAACGCGAATAGTTTTTGTGAGAACATACCAAATCTAAGCTTTCCTTTTGGATACCTCTCTAACTATGCTTTGTACTTAAGTCTCATCTCTAATTTTCCTCCCTTTTTATTCAGACAATCATATTAAGGTAATAAGAATTATGATAATCATCACATGCACAAGATTGATCAAGAATTTTTGTATAGACACCAGATAAGTAACACTTTATTCACCGGTGAAATTTTCAAAAAATTTAAGTTTCTATATTGTTCTTAATTGGACGAAGTTTGGGGTTCAACCACCGTTGGGCTGAATAATCGGGTGAGGGTTACCCAACTTAGAGGGATAGTTGCCTTTTACCGCCTTTTCATCATTCTGGTATAAATAATTGCGAATTTTAACCCTCTAAGTATATAACTTCTCAACAAATCATATATGCATGTGAATCTAAATTATGCCCGACTGTCAAAGTAAAATAATCTAGGAGTACTTCTCAAGGTCCAAGTATTATGGTACAAATCTACACGTTAGACTCGTATCTCATTTTGGGGAACCTAGGGTGTTCAAATAAAGCCTCTTTTTGTTACACTATTCCGGTTTTCCTACCCTCAACATTTCATCCATTTATCTCTATATACTATTCCTGATTTCTTTGAAATCAAAGCTCTTGCGGAAAAAACCTCCGGTCAAAATTCGGGAAGAACTTCAAAGTGAGGTTTTTGAAAAGAAAACAGAAGTAAATAACATAAAACAAACAACAGAAGCAGAACAAACAAATAACAGAAGCAAGATAATAAAATGAAGCAACCAAAACCAATAACCCCCCCACCCCCATCCATCCTAAAAAAAACTTTAACTAAACATTGGCATCAATGTTTTATCTCAAGAGAGAGAAGGGTGACTCACAGTGATCCTTACTGAGGAGGCGGAAGGAAATGCAACATCATCTGCCTCATCATGGCTTTCACATCATCCAAAATTGCTCTTTGTCTTGTTTGCTCGGTTCTGATGTCGCCGAGCTCTGATTGTACCCATGCCCACCGCTCCTGATCCATTATAGATGGTCTGGTTTCTTGTTGTGTATGATGCGGTGGTGGAGGTATCATCTTCTTCCATGGTGTTACATGGAACAAAATTATTAACATTTTGGCAGTTCTCTTCGTCGGATAAATCCCGAAGATAGTCGGCCCCTATATACAACTAATTATTTTTCTCAACAACACTTACTCTGCATGGGCCGGGTAGTTCAAGGATAAACTAGTTACGGGTCATCACCGAGTAGGTGTTATCGGAAGCAACAATCATACCCTGGTGAATAAGGGACTCGATATCAATCTTTGTCTTACTTGCAACTGGAGAAACTTCACACAAATAAGAGCCAAATCTGAGATACTGAGCAATTTGGGTAATCATACACCCCATGGAAATGCCACTAGTGGGTGCATGAGCAACTCGTCCCAAATAGTTAGTTGAAAATGCAGCGGTGTCGCATCTAAAAAAACGATCCTTCACGATGGTCGCGGAAAAAATGATTCGAAGAAAGTCGCCACCGAACTTTATTCATTCCAATGAAGGAATGGAAAAATATCGATAAAAACTTTAAAAATAGAATAATGGTCGTCGCAACAATATTAGCGTTCGGGAGTCGATTACGCAATGGGAGGATATTAGCATCCTTGACGTTTGTTGTACTCAACAGGAACCTCTTAGTTTACTTTGTGATTTGAATATTAGCTAATGTTATTTAATTTCTTCGAGTGAGTAAAATATTGAAAATAGAAACGAAAGGAAACTTCAAAAGGGAAAAAAGGAGTTTTTTATTAGTGTGCTCGCCAAGATCTAGCAATCTTGTGCCTTCGTATCCTTATAGTGCAATAAGGAAATCAGAGCATTCATAGTTCGAGGAACTAAGGTTTGTTGGTTTGTTTTAATGAGTGAGTACTTATATCGCATTCTAATGGCTAAACATGGGCTTGCATGCTCGCGTTGGAGACTTAACACTAGTTTGTATATGCATTAGAAAGGATTAGGCACCACCCTTTTTGAAGTGATTTTAATAGATTAACAATATGTTGAATTGAACACGTATCAAGATCACATTCTAACGGTAAAACCTGGCTTGCTTACTCGCAGCGGAGACTTAAATGCGAGTTCATACACGTTAAAAAGGATTAGTCAAATGTTCGATTAGGAAAAGCTTTCAATCGCACGGGGGCGAGAAATGATAGGTTGATCGGTTAAAGATTTATTGAGTATTTTTTAGAGGTGAATGGCAAGTATTCGGTAAGAACAATATGTGGGCCTTTGACCAATTATTCGGGATATTATCGGAATGCTAGACTCCAACAACATCTTTTTCATTAAATTAACTATGAAAGTCGTTTGATGGATGATGAACCTTCAAAAGATTGTTCAAAGGTTCTACTGGAATGCTAGATTCCAATAGCCCCTCATTTCATCCAAATAGTTAGGTTAAGTGTTTTAGAAACGAAAGAGCGGACAAAAAGATGACCCAAGACGTATGCCTTGAGAGCCATCATCCAAGGATTCAAGGAATGCGAGACTCCAAGGACCCATTTCTTTTGTGTTTGATTAAGAAAATATTTTTGAATTTATACTTTAAACATAAAGGAGTTTGAATCATGTTGAGAATCGATAATGATTTAATCGGGATTTAAATGAATTACTTTGTATTAGACCAAGATTTAGTTTATTTTATAACAAAATATAAAATGAATTGTTCACTTATTAACATTAACTACTCACTTAATCATAATATTCTAACAAAAGTAAAATAAATAAAATTAAGCAAAAGATCAAGATCATGTTGAGAAAAATAAAACTTTGTGTTATACTATTATTATAATAATTATTATCTAAATATTTAAATAAAATATCAAAATAAAAAATAAATAAGTAAACAAAGTTTAAGACAAAAACTGGTATGTGTGGAAGGAAAATATAGGGTGAAGCCCCAAAAATGCCAACCGCAGTGGGCATGGAAAGCCCAAAGGCAACCAAGCCTTGCACCAACTCGGGTTGGGCCATAGGCCCAAACTCTCTTCTACCCAACAGAAACCCTAATGAAAGAGGGTGAAGGGAATTGAGGGAGGCATCCACCTCTACCTCTTCCCGAGTTGCACGCGTGGCCGCAAAAGCACAAATCCTGCCATCAATGAGTCATGCTTGGAAACACGGGAAAGATATAATGTATGGTCCCAATGTGTATCAATGTTCCTAAAAGCAAATGAATCATTCAAAAACTTAAAAAATCCAACCATAAACCGCCATATGCATTAATGCTATTAAAAATAAAAGAAAAATTTTTGGCTAAAATTGAAAATCGAGTGACCTATATCTCCCATGTTCATATCTGTTCCTCTCTCTCTCTCTCCCTCTCTCATTATTCATTCGTTTTTTTCTAAAATTCATCCCTTTCTCTTAGAATTAAAACTCAACCAGATCTTGAATCCTCTAGATTCAACCATTAGGAAATTAAAACAAAATCTCATGAATATCATTCAAGAGAAAAAAACGCAGGTATCTCCGAGTTTTGAGAGATTCATCCAAGCCTATTCAAAAAAAAGTTCAGCAATCAATCTCATTCAAACATGATTTTAACATTCGATTTCATATATGAACAACAACAACAACATGTCGGGTTCCACCGAAATGAAAAAAAAACTAATCGAGTTTTCTAAACTCAAACCCCTTTTTTGAAACCCTAATGTACTTTAAATTGATGTGTGTTCATATTTCATCAGAATATGTTCAACGGGGAATCGAGTAGAAGACATTGTGATAACATAGATGATATCATCAACACACCAAGAAAATATAAAAAATGAAATAAATAAATAGAAGGCCTCACTGGATTTTGAAGCTCCGACAAGGATTCGAAGGTCCCAGTTCGAATTTACACCTTAGGTATGTTCCGAGATTTGAGTTGTTTCTTTGTTCTCCATCTTCTCCTCTCTTATCTATGTGTTGCTGGGATTTGGCCGTGTTGTGATTTTGCAGGTGATTGTAGCTCAAACTCCTTGAAGATTTTAATGTAAGGTTTTGAGAGGATTTCGGCAGAGTAACGAGATGATTCCCCTTATTTATTACCCAATGATTGGGTGTATTTATAGTAGAATTTTGAGGATCCTGGCACGTGTGACATTAGGGAATTTGTTAAGAGAATATGCTATGAAACCTATAGGAGGTGAGGTGTAGGATCTACAACCCGTTAGAGAGAAAAAGCTAGCTCAGGTTTGTGGGGGACCAGGGTGATTGTGATAGGCATGAATTTTGTCTGCAGTGAAGTTTGAAAATCCTTCTAGAATGTGTGGACCCTTAACTTGGTATGGTAGCATTGTAGCGGGGTTTTTGTTACCTTTAGGTTTATTGACTAAACCAAAAGTAAACATACAATTCGAGTCGCCACCGCACTTTTATTTGTCCAAAGGAAAGGCTAAAAAGCGAACAAAAGCCAAGGTAAGAAATTTTTGAAATCAAAAACTAATAAAAATGTCAGAGATCTGGGTAAGGGGGTTGGTTATGAAATGGGAAGGTTTTACGCACCCAAAACATCCTTAGTACTCTAAGGGAACCCTTTTTGCAAATATGTGTTGTAGGTTGCTATTTGTGAAAAAGTTTGTGATAAAGCCTGGAGGGATGAGAAGAGAATATATTATATTTACAAATTTTGTTGTTTGAATGGATGAACCCATTGCCTACGTACCATCACAAAGGAGGATTAAAACCTCGTAGTTCGGGGTAAAAATCACAAAAAATTGGTGAATTGATTTGATCAAAAGCCTTAAGTGTCTTTTGTTATCAAAGGGAGAAAACTCGACCTAAACCAACAATCCACCATGTGAGGAAGGCTTCAACATACTAGTGAGGGGTTAACCCTATAATAAGTACGGAAGACTTATAATCCAATCACTAAGGATGAGGTGAGATTTACATCAACCATTATGATAACTTAAACCTATGGCTAATGTTTTATGAAAGGGGTTTAACAACGGTGGCCATTGGAACCACAAAAACAACTTGAAGTGAGTTATACTTACAAGTTAGGTTTATTTACAAAAATGAAGTCAAAATTGAATTAAGGTTTATTCACAATGAGTATTTATGAAAATGGTTTTGAAAAGTCAAAGGCATAAGGCCTAGGTTTCTAATTTGAAACAATGTCAAAGTTTGAAATAAAAGATTTTGGCTTGGTTAGAGTGGGGAGAAGAAGAGAAAGGCTAGTCCTACAGCATACAAGGATAAGAGGGAGAAGATAAACCCTTGGAATTCCTTTTCTTGAAATCATAGAGATGATTCAAGATGCTCCTTTCCTTTGGACATTAGCAAACAATCAAGCATATCAACAATTTAGATTCAAGCTCCTAGGATCTCCATTTGGCTTGTCTCTCTTAACTTGGCTACTCATGACAATGATCCTCTTTTCACTATCTCAAGATGGAATCCCTATCACACAAGAACAAACATCAAAAAGCTCACCACACAATAAGAGGAATGGACAAAGAATAAGTTTAGATGAGAAGCCCTTCAAGATCAATCTTTGAAATTTAGCATTCTAAAGGCATGAGGCATACTTGCTCTTCAACAAATTTAGCATTCTAAAGGCATGAGGCCTAGTTTCTCTTGAACTCCTTTAAGCATAGGTAAGTCCTAATTCTAAGTCCTTTCTCCTTTTTGCATTAGGGTCACATAAAAACAAAGACAAAGCAATCACAAGACAACAATATATTTATGTACAATAATGAGCTCAAGAGAGCAAAAGAAATATGGCATAAACATAAAATATGTGCTCAAGTGAGCAAAATGAAAAGCAATATAAATAAATGAGCAAGAAATAAATGGCATTAAAAGTAAAGGGGCAAGAAATTAAATGCTCAAATTAAAGTTAGTAATTAGTGAAGTTATGTTAGTTTGTCATAAGACAATGTGGCGCTATGTTAAGCAACCGCAAGTGGACTAATGTAGTAGTCACACCTATCTGAGGCCGGTCAATAAAAATATAGGCAAATAAACACAAGTTAGAGATCATGACTAGTAAGCCAAGCTCCACAAACTTGCCATGCCAAAACAAAAGCGGAAGGCCCTTGTTTGGACTTTAGGTTATTTGCTTGACCAAGAAGCAACCTATCTTGGACACAAAACAACTCACTTGATCATGGATCAAGTTGAGTTTGGTTTGGATCAAAGAAGGTTAAACCTCTCATTTGTCAAGACCAACCATAAGACATTAACTCATTGGCCATTGATGGAAGGAATGGGATGAAGATGAAAGGGAGGGAAAATGAAGACAAGTATCAAATTCAATTGATCAAATGTGAACCAAGTCATCATCAATCAACACCAAACAGAAAAGAAATGAAGATGACAAGTCAAAGAGTCAATGAGATTTTTTTGGTATTTTTTGAATTAAAATAAAATGCAAAAATAAAATAATCAAATAAGGTCAAACCTCAAATTCAATTTAAATCAACTTCAACAAGTCCAATTAAATTCTCATAGGTCTAACATGGTCAAACAAACTTTGACAAATTTTCTCAACAATTTTGGAAATCAGAAAGTATTTAAAAATAATAAAAAACAATGAAAAATAACACAATATGAATTAAAATCTCAAATAAATCTCAAATCAAATAAGAAATTGATGAGACTATTTTTCATTGACTTATCATGATCCATAGGTGTTATGAAAATATTTTTGGATTTTTCAAATATAAGAAAGTTTTTAAAAATGAAATAATGCTATTAAAAATCAAATAATTCACAAAAAAATATCAAATGAAATCACAAAAATATTAAAAAATCAAAATATGAAACTAGATTTTTCAAGAATTTTTTTGGAATTGGTCTCATATTTTTGTGACTTCAAATAAAACTTTTATGAATTTTTGAAAAATAAAAGGAATTAAATGAAATTAAAAGAAAATAGAAAAAAAAAGCGCAGCCACTAGATCAAGCTCATTAAATGACGTGGCGTGGATGAATGGATCAGATGCAAGGGCGCATGGTACACTTGAGTCAAGCGCGCAACATAATGATTTAAAACAAGTAAACACAAGGAATGACCAGGATTATAACGTGTAAGCATGACCCAATGGTTCTGAAGATGCACACATGGTGCAGGTGGTGGAAACCATCATCTTCTCCGGTGATCTAACAATCTCCGGCCACCAGTTGCAGAGAAAAATTTTATAACGAAAATGAAAAACAAGGACATCAAAATGAAGCTCAGGTGATGTACATCACCACTGTATCCATGGATCTTCCTCACTCTTCCTATTTTGAGAGAAATGTGAGATGGAAGATCATGGTGTGTCAACTGCAAATGCACGAAATGAAGAATTGAGACCACCATTGGCCTGCCTCAAGTGTGAGGACTTCAGAAAATCACACAAACCAAAGAAAACTACATTGAATTGCAAGATCTAGATCCAAAAAGTTTGAAGTTCTACCTCTGAAATGGAGCTCTTAAGGCCACGAATTCTTCAAGATCTTGATCCCTTTTTGCTCTGGAGGTGTGATGAAGATGATAGGATAAGGAATTGAGCTTTGAAAATCAACTAATGATGTTGAATTTCAAGCTTGAAAAAGAGAGAAAAGTATGAAAATTCCTTTAGTAATGGTTGGGATTTCAATGCTACAGCATTTCAGGTCTCCACAAGGTTTCCAAATGAATGAGTTTGAGCTCTTATTTATAGCTGAAGAGGGCTGAGATCATGATTCCCTCGTGTGCATGACAAATTTGAACTTTGGTGCATGTGCTTGTACAGGCGCATGTGAGGCCCAATGATGGGTGCTAATCCATGCTGAGATCAATTGGAATGGAAATGGACGTGCAATTGTGATGGAAATAGCTTGCACATGAAGTTTCAACATGAAATGCAAAAATGAACATAGAGAAGATACTACTTGTGGTAAGTAGTCACTTCTAAAAGAAAAAGTCTCCTGCAGAAGCTATTTATGGAATGGCGTAATTACATCTCATTATCCACCAGATTCAACTCTACTTCAACTCTATCTCAACTCTACTTCAACTCATATAAATAGAGATGAAATCAACATTCAGTATGAAAGAAATCAACTAGTAAAAACTATACTGAATTATTTCACGCTCAAGAAAAATCATCTTTGTTCTTCAAAGAATTTCACTAAGCTTTTGCTTATCAAGTGAAAAATCTGTTCTTAAATTTGTAATACTTGCTTTCTTAGAAGCACTCTAGATTACATATCTTGTATCTATTTTTATTTGATTTCCTCAAGTGACTCTTTGTAGTCTGTAGACTTGAGAGGACTAAGAGATTTTCTTCTCTCTTAGGGGTTGTTTGTAATCTTTCAAGATTAGTGGATTAAGTCCTTGTTGAAGGCGAAATCACCTTGGCCGGGTGGACTGGAGTAGCTTTGTGTTATAAGCGAACCAGTATAAAATCATTGTGTGATTTTCATTTTGGAAAAGCGCTTATTTTTCAAATAATTCAAACCCCCCTTTCTTGTTTTTCTCACCTTCAATTGGTATCAGAGCTCCGGCTCTGTTATTGATTTTCTAATCAAACACTTAACCGTGTAGAGAGATCCAGTACGAGAAAAACAATGGCCCACTCAAATGAGAAAGATTCTTACAATGCCAAGCCTCCTGTTTTTGATGGAGAAAAGTTTGATTACTGGAAAGATAGAATCGAAAGTTTCTTTCTGGGTTATGATGCTGACCTCTGGGACATTGTCACAGATGGATACAAACCTCCAGTCTTAAATGGAGCTGAAGTTCCCAGAAGCAAAATGTCAGAAGATCAGAAACGTGTTTTCAAAAATCACCACAAGGCCAGAACAATACTTCTAAATGCCATATAATACAATGAATATGAAAAGATCACCAACAGAGAGACTGCCAAAGATATACTTGACTCTCTGAAGATGACCTATGAAGGAAACTCCCAAGTCAAGGAGACGAAGGCTCTGGCGCTTATCCAGAAGTATGAAGCCTTCAAGATGGAAGATGATGAAGCTATAGAAGCTATGTTTTCCAGATTTCAAACTCTTATTGCAGGTCTTAAAGTGCTAGACAAAGGATACACGACTGCAGATCATGTTAAGAAGATAGTCAGAAGTCTGCCAAAGAAATGGAGACCAATGGTTACTGCTCTGAAGTTATCAAAGGATCTGAACAATATCAGCCTTGAAGAACTTGTTAGTTCTCTCAGAAGCCATGAGATAGAACTAGAGGAGGATGAGCCTCAGAAAAGGAACAAGTCAGTGGCGCTGAAGTCCAGACCTGAAAGACGGAAGTCAGACAGAACCAAAGCTCTCCAGGCAGAAACTGCAGATACTGACGACTCTGAACCTGAAGACTCTGATGATGAAGAAGAACTGTCCTTACTAACCAGAAGAGTTAAGCAACTCTGGAAAAGAAGGAACAACAACAACTTCAGAAGATCAAGACCCAGAGGGGATAGATCAGAGTCAACTTCAAAAGGTAAACCTAATAAAGATATTACCTGTTTTGAATGTAAAGAAACAGGTCATTACAGAAATGAATGCCCCAAGCTGAAGAAAGACAACCCTAGAAAAGAAAGCTTCAAGAAGAATACCTTCAGAACAAAGAAAGGATTAATGGCCACCTGGGATGATAGTGAAACAGGATCATCAGAATCTGACTCTGATGAACAAGCCAACGTAGCACTTATGGCTACCACATCCAGCAGCTCAGATGAAGAATCTGAAGAGATATCCTATGCAGCAAAGTTCAGACACCAATCATGGTACCTGGACTCTGGATGCTCGCGACATATGACGGGAAGAAAGTCTATGTTCCAAAGCCTGGAACTTAAAGACGCTGGATTTGTAGGCTTCGGAGGAGATCAGAAAGGAAGGATCAGAGGCTCCGGAACTATTGGTAATGGTACCCTTCCCTCTATATCTGATGTTCTTTATGTAGAAGGATTAATGCATAACTTGTTATCCATAAGTCAATTAAGTGATAACGGTTATGATGTAATCTTTAATCAAAAAACGTGTAAAGCCATTAGTCAGAACGATGGCTCTGTCCTTTTCACAGGCAAGAGGAAAAACAACATTTATAAAATAAATCTTTCTGATTTAAAAGATCAAAATGTTAAATGTTTAATGTCCGTTCACAAAGAGCAATGGGTATGGCATAGACGCTTAAGCCACATTAGCATGAGAAAACTTTCTCAGCTAACTAAACTTGAGTTAGTCAGAGGCCTGCCTAAACTGAAGTTTTCTTCAGATGCTCTGTGTGAAGCTTGTCAAAAAGGAAAGTTTTCAAAAACATCTTTTAAAAAGAAAAATGTTGTTTCCACCTCTAAGCCTCTGGAGCTTCTTCACATTGACTTATTCGGTCCTGTGAAAACAGCATCAGTCAATGGAAAGAAGTATGGACTAGTAATCGTTGATGATTACAGCCGCTGGACATGGGTAAAATTCCTAAAGCACAAGAGTGAGTCTCACTCTGTATTCACCAGTTTCTGTTCTAAAGTGCAAAAAGAATTTGACTCTAAAATTGTTAGAGTCAGAAGTGATCATGGTGGAGAATTTGAAAATAAAGATTTTGAAGAACTATTTGATTCTAATGGAATATCCCATGATTTCTCCTGCCCTAGAACTCCACAACAAAATGGAGTTGTAGAGAGGAAGAATAGGACACTCCAAGAAATGGCCAGAACCATGATCAATGAAACAAATGTTGCAAAGCACTTTTGGGCAGAAGCTGTAAATACAGCGTGTTACATTCAGAATAGAATCTCTATTAGACCTATTCTGGAAAAGACTCCCTATGAACTGTGTAAGGGAAGAAAACCCAACATTTCATATTTTCATCCTTTTGGATGCATTTGTTTTATATTAAATACTAAAGAACATCTGAACAAGTTTGATTCCAAAGCACAGAAAGGTATTATGTTAGGATACTCAGAACGCTCTAAAGGCTATAGAGTATACAACACAGAAACCAAAATTGTGGAGGAATCAATTCATGTTAGATTTGATGATAAGCTTGACCCTGAAAAGTCAAAGCTAGTTGAAAAGTTTGCAGATTTAGAGATCACTCTGGTAGAATCTGAGAAAACTCCAGAAGCAACTGTCACTCCAGACTCTGAAGAAATTAAATCTCCAGAAATTCCAAGGAAAGTTAAAAGTCGTATTAACGTATCTGAAGATTTGATTTTGGGAAACAAAGATGAACCTGATAGAACCAGATCTACCTTCAGAACTTCTGAAGATATTCCTCTGGGACTAGTGTCTCTGATTGAGCCTACGTCCTGTGATGAAGCTCTTCAAGATAACGATTGGGTGGCAGCTATGCAAGAAGAGTTAGATCAATTCTCCAAGAATGATGTCTGGGATCTCGTTCCTAAACCCAGAGGCACTCATGTCATTGGAACCAGATGGGTTTTCAGAAACAAACTGAACGAGAAAGGAGAAGTTGTCAGAAACAAAGCACGACTGGTAGCTCAAGGTTATAGTCAACAAGAAGGTATTGATTATAATGAAACCTTTGCTCCAGTCGCAAGGTTAGAATCTATTCATCTTCTTGTATCTTTTGCTATTAATCACTCTATCAAATTATACCAAATGGATGTCAAGAGTGCATTCCTAAATGGTTATATTTCAGAAGAAGTGTATGTAAATCAACCTCCAGGTTTTGAAAATTCAAACTTTCCAGAACATGTTTTCAAACTTAAAAAATCTTTATATGGACTAAAACAAGCCCCCAGAGCTTGGTATGAACGTCTAAGCAATTTTCTTCTGGAACAAAATTTTATCAGAGGGAAAGTTGATTCTACACTCTTCTGTAAAAACCTTAATAATGATCTCATGATATGCCAAATTTATGTTGATGATATTATTTTTGGTTCTGCTAATATCTCTGTTTGCCAAGAATTTTCTAAGTTAATGCAGGCAGAATTTGAAATGAGTCTAATGCAAGAACTAAAGTTCTTTCTGGGAATTCAAATTAATCAAACTCCAGAAGTCACGTACGTCCATCAAAGTAAATACATTAAAGACGTTCTGAAGAAGTTTGACATGACTGAATGCAACTCTGCAAAGACTCCCATGCACCCAACTTGCATTCTGGAGAAGGAAGAGGCAAGCAACAAGGTTTGTCAGAAGCTCTATCGAGGTATGATAGGCTCTCTTCTCTATCTGACTGCTACTCGTCCTGATATTCTCTTTAGCGTCTGTCTTTGTGCCAGATTCCAATCAGATCCTAGAGAATCTCATTTAACAGCTGTTAAGAGAATTCTTAAGTATCTGAAAGGAACTCCTAACCTGGGCCTGATGTATGAGAAAACATCAGAGTATAGGCTTTCTGGTTATTGTGATGCAGATTATGCAGGAGATAGAATAGAACGAAAAAGCACATCTGGAAATTGCCAGCTTCTGGGAAACAATCTAATCTCCTGGGCTAGCAAAAGACAGTCAACAATTGCTCTATCAACTGCAGAAGCAGAATATATCTCAGCATCACTGTGCACAACTCAGATGCTCTGGATGAAACATCAGCTAGAAGATCTTCAGATATTTGAGAGTAACATTCCTATCTTTTGTGATAATACTGCTGCTATTTGTTTAAGTAAGAATCCTATTCTACATTCCAGAGCCAAACACATTGAAATTAAACATCATTTTATTAGAGACTATGTTCAGAAAGGGATAGTAACGCTGAAGTTCATTGATACAGAACATCAATGGGCAGATATCTTTACTAAGCCTCTAGCTGAAGATAGATTTCTTTTCATCTTAGAAAATCTGAACATTAAAAATTGTCCTGAATGAAGTATGGCTCTGAAAAATATAAAATAAGATTCTGATAAAAACAAATATGATTCTGCCTCTGACTCTGTTACTTCTACATTGTTAAGAAGATATCTGAGTTAGAAATCTTCAGAACCAATCTCTTGGTATTCCTGAAGATCAGATACATTAAACACGTGGAGCTCTGAGCGTCAAACCTTAGAACTTCTAGACAGCTGTCAAGAAATTCAAAAGGCAGACGTTTGAGTTTTCCTCGAGCAGTGTGCAAACTGTGGGATTAGACATTCATTTATTAGCTGTAATCTTTTTTCCCCCCAAGCGTGCTATTTTGAGTATTGTGTTTAACGCATTCTGAGGTGTCGTTTTGCATGCGTTTTTACTTAGGTATATAAACACTTTTCTCACATTTCACACACTTATCACTCTCACTCACTCTAAAACCCTAAACCCTTCTCTGCAAGTTCTCTGCAAGTTCTTCATCTTCTTCTTCAATCTTCTTCATGGATGATCATCAGCAAGAAGTTTTTAACTTCTCCCAACAGATGGAATCCGCTTCTAATCCCCAAACCTCAAACACTCAAACACCCACTGTTACAGGCGTCACCATAACCCCTGTTTATCAAGAACCCCACATTCTTGACCGAGAAAGCCACATAAACCTTTCAACTCCCTTTGAAGGTTTAGATGTTTTGTGTGAATCCTTGGTTGATTTTGACAACCTAAGAAGAAATGGCGTTGATCTCACTGGGGAACTTCGTCAACAAGGGTGGGAGAACTATTTTGAAAGGTTGTATGGTCCCATCTATCCTCTTCTGGTAAAGGAGTTCTGGAGACATGCTGATGCAGATGACCAATTCATTGTCTCATTTGTTCTGGGAGTGAAGATAGTTATCACAGAAGCGTCCATTGCCTCCTTGCTGAACATGGAGAAAGCTGGAGGTAAAAGGATTTACAATATTCCTCCAAGGTCAAAGCGCATCACTGAAGTCATCAACCCTACAATCTTCAAACCTAATGTTGAAGGAAACCCCTCTAAGAACAAGGAGCTTCATCAGAACCTCCGAGTTTGGCTGAAGATTATTCTGGGAACAATCCATCATCGACCAGCCTCAAACTCTTCAGATTACATAAATGCAGATCAGAAATGCATTTTGTACTGCATCCAGAAAGGCGTGAAGATCAACCTCCCTGTTCTCCTCTTCAGATATCTGAGAGATTCAGTCAGAGAAACGAGGAATAATATGAAGCCCAGATCCTACATTCCTCTGGGAAGATTGCTCTCTGATGTCTTCATTGAGCATGGCTTGGTAGATGATCTGGAGAAGACCAGATGTATGGATGATCTGGCAATTGATGTGGGAAAGCCTCTGAATGCCAAAAACCTGAAGAGCATGGGAATCATCAAAGAGATTAGAGTCAAGCCCACTATGGATGTGTCCTGGGAATCTCTAAAAGATCAGAGGAAGATGCCTCATGGCCTGGTCAGATTCTTCAAGGATGAGCCCAGAGACGCTGTTGCCCTCTATCTTCATCGTATGCTGGAAGAAGGTGTTGATGTTTCTGATTTCCGCCTTGAAGACTGTCTGGACTCTGTAGAAGATCTTGTCAGATACAAGAGAGGTGTCTCTGAGAAATAGATAGCTGCTGAGGCAAGGAGAGCAAAGAAAGCCAGACTTGGAGAAACTTCTGGCAGCAAAACTTCAGCACCTCTGAATGTCTCTTCTGGTAAGTCTATTCCTCCTGTCTCCTCTGAATCTATAATGGCTTCCTCTAACCCTCTCTCCTCTCAACCAATTTTTACTACCTCTGAAATCCCACCCTCAATCACCAGAACCTCCCAACCAACACCAGTTCTAAACATAGCTAGAACTTTCATTCCTCCCTCTCAACCTATACAAACCCACCAAAGCACTTCTTCTTCCTCATCCTCTGAATATGAATCACCCCCTTACCTTTCCCCTTCTTCTGACCAAGAGTTATCTGATCAAGAGTCCTCTGACCAAGAACACTCTGACCCTAACTCCCCAACAATAGCTGAAATTTATGCTAAAAATTTCGCTCCACAACCCACAAGACAATCTGAAGTAACCTCACCCCTCCAAACTTCACTTCCACCACAACAAACAACAACCTTACCCTCTGAAACTCAACCATCTGATCCCTTCACCTCTAATATCACTCCACCATTTATTCCCGCTGTACCTGGACCAGACTCTGACCCATTAGACCTAAATCCACTATATGCTTCATCCCCTAGTCTTCAACCAGACGCAGATTCTGAACTTCAACCAGAAGCAGAATCTGAACCTCAACCTCTAAATCTTAGCCCTTCAAACTCTCCACCTCATTCACCTGAACCTGAACCTGAACTTACCATACCTACCCTTAAGGAGGCCATTATACAGGTTGCAGAAGCTTCAGTCCAGAAGGTCAAGTCTCTGGCTAAAAACTCTGAAGTTAGTGATGATCCTAAATCTGTTAGGACACACTGGAACAGAGTCATTAGTTGGATGACCTCTGAGTCTTATAGGCTGAAGAGTATCTCTGAACAAGTCAGAAATGGCTACATCAGAGATGCTGAGGAACGGCTCCAAGAGAGATTGGCCAGAGAAGCTGAGGCCAGAAGATTAGAGGAGGAAAGATTGGCTAAGGAAGCTGAAGAAGAAGCAAGAAGATTAGAAGAAGAAAGACTGGCAAAGGAAGCAGAACTTCTAAGGATTAAGGAAGCTGAAGCCAAGGCTCAGGCGGATGCAGAAGCCCAAGCTGCTGCTGAAGCTGAAGCTCAGCAGGCTCTGACTCAGGGGGAGTCTTCCTCTGCGATCCCTATGATTCTTCATGCTCTGAAAGAGATCAAGCAAGATCAGAAAGAAATCAAGCAAGATCAGAATGAGCTCCGTGCCAGGATGGACAAGCAAGATGCTTTGAATGAAAACATCCAGAACATGTTTGCCATGTTGCTTCAGAGACTTCCTCAACCTCCAAACCCTTAGGCACTTAGGATTTCTTCTGTTTGCTTGCCTAGTGTTTTTGCTTCTGTCTTCTTTAGCTATGATATTCTCTTGGATCTGATGTTTTGAATGTCTTTGTGCCTTTGTGCTTCTGATTAATGAAATGTTTTTCTCTTTATTTTTTTTTTATTTTTTTCTACCTTTTTGATTCTGACAAAAAGGGGGAGAAATCATTAAATAGCTCTGATGAAAATTGTCTAAAACCTTAAGCACTCTGCAACATTTGTAGAAATAGCTCTGATAAAAATATCTCTGATTAAATAACTCTAACATTAAATTTAAGAATTTGCAGAAAGTTTCAGAAATCTTATTACTTGAAAAGCTCTGGTAAGAACTTCTGAACTCCCTAGCACTAACTCAGGGGGAGCTTCTGTCTATCTGATCTTATTTTATTCATGTTTCATCTGCTATTTTAAGTTGTTTTGTCATCATCAAAAAGGGGGAGATTGTAAGAACAAAAATTGTTCTACAACAGATTCCTTGATTTTGATGATAACAAAGGATGAAACCAAAAATGGCACCCTAACGAAAAGTTTCTAAGTGTGCAGGGTTCTAAAGAAAGAAGAAACAAATCTGATGATGTCATCAGATGCACAACAAGATCAGATACAAATTATCAAGTATCAGAAGCATCTAAAGTGGAATCTCGTTTCAAGAAGCTCTGACTCTGGACACAACTGCAAAGTATCAGAAGCATCTGAACATGAAGTAAAGTCTAATAGTTCTGATTCTGAACAAATGCTTTCTGTAAACTCTGGAAGTTATCAGCGCCATCTGAACTTTCAAGAAATAACATCAGAAGCAAGATTCTCCAGATACACGAAGACTCTAATCAGATTTGTTAATCATGATGAAGTAACGTTTAAGCCAAGTTAAAGTTCTGCAAATGGATTTCCTCAATTAGAAAGAGACGTTAATCTCCTCTTCCAAGAGAGAAGATACTACTTGTGGTAAGTAGTCACTTCTAAAAGAAAAAGTCTCCTGCAGAAGCTATTTATGGAATGGCGTAATTACATCTCATTATCCACCAGATTCAACTCTACTTCAACTCTATCTCAACTCTACTTCAACTCATATAAATAGAGATGAAATCAACATTCAGTATGAAAGAAATCAACTAGTAAAAACTATACTGAATTATTTCACGCTCAAGAAAAATCATCTTTGTTCTTCAAAGAATTTCACTAAGCTTTTGCTTATCAAGTGAAAAATCTGTTCTTAAATTTGTAATACTTGCTTTCTTAGAAGCACTCTAGATTACATATCTTGTATCTATTTTTATTTGATTTCCTCAAGTGACTCTTTGTAGTCTGTAGACTTGAGAGGACTAAGAGATTTTCTTCTCTCTTAGGGGTTGTTTGTAATCTTTCAAGATTAGTGGATTAAGTCCTTGTTGAAGGCGAAATCACCTTGGCCGGGTGGACTGGAGTAGCTTTGTGTTATAAGCGAACCAGTATAAAATCATTGTGTGATTTTCATTTTGGAAAAGCGCTTATTTTTCAAACAATTCAAACCCCCCTTTCTTGTTTTTCTCACCTTCAATCTTCACTTCACGAATGCAGTCTTTAGACCCTAAGTTGACTGTTTCTAGATTCTCAAGATGCGGCTGAATGATCTTCTCCTCGTGCTCAAGCAGACGGGTAATCTCATCAGGAATCTCTTCAACATCATCTTCTTCTGCCTCAAATACAGGGAACTCAAAGTTGGGAGATGGTGTTGGATCATTACGTTTAATGGGTTTGATTAACCAGCATAATGATTTTGAGTATAAAAGAGATTTTAGAATTCAAACAAGGCAAATCATTATGCAGATGAAAAGATTGATTTTATTCTCTTTTTTAAGGTTTTATAGTGATCACCAATTTTATGCAAAAAATCAAAAAGGGAAAAAATATTTTGATAAAACAAACATTTAACATGCGATTATTGAATGAATATCATTGTATTAATCAAATTATGCCAACAATGTCCTCACTTCTCCTTTTGGCATGGGAGAAGGGTTTTTAATCAAAATGAGCACATTACTTTGACTTATGGATAACTGTTGGAACATCAACAGCGACCCAATTATTGCAGGTTCCTCTAGGTATGACAAAATTGCCAAGGTCTTCCTCTTCATCATCTTCAACGATGGCAGCAACTTCCTGAGCTTCAACGGTGTGGATGAAACCTCCACTATGGAACAACCCACGATCATTGGAAACACTAGAAGAATACCCTATGCCAGCTCGAGACTTGTTATCTTCCAACTTGATCATTTTCCCCAAACTAGTAGTTGCACCATGCTCAATGGCCAACTTTGCATCATTATAGGAGACAAATGAAGAAAGTCCTTTCCTAGAAGGCTCAGCAATAGATAAGGCTTGGAACGGAGTCCCAACCTCATCCTCAGCATCAATATAGGAGAAGGAAGATAAATGACTGACCAAGAGAGCCCTCTCTCCCCCTATCACCACCAACTTCTTGTTCTTCACGAACTTTAACTTTTGGTGTAGGTGGATGTCACGGCGCCTGCCTCGTGAATCCATGGTCTTCCAAGCAAACAGCTATAAGACGGATGAATATTCATGACCTGGAAAGTGATATGGAAATCACTAGGTCCAATCTTGATCGGGAGTTTTAATTCACCGATCATAATTTTACGCGATCCATCAAAAGCTTTCACTACCACTCCACTCTGCCTCATGGGAGGCCCCATGTATGACAATTTGGCAAGAGTAGATTTTGGCAATACATTGAGTGATGACCCTGTGTCCACCAACACATTGGACAGGGCATCATCTTTACAATTCATGGAGATATGTAAAGCCAAATTGTTTTCCCTCCTCGGGAAGATCGTCACCACATAAGCTCAAATTATTGCAGGCGGTTATATTTGCAACAATGCTATCAAACTGCTCGATTGTGACACCGTGATCCACGTATGCCACGTCCAACACCCTTTGCAAAGCTTCGCGGTGTGGCTCTGAATTCATCAACAAATATAAGACAGATATCTTTGATGGAGTTTGTAGCAGCCGGTCAACAACATTATATTCACTCCTTTTGATGACCCTCAGCATCTCATCACTATCCTCTTTTAACATGCCAGACTGGCCAACCAGGATAGAAGTATTATTATTTTTCACAACAACACGGTCAACACCCTTCACCACAGGAACAAAATTATTCGAAGAAGAAGTCCCCACGGGACTAGCAGGATTAACAGTAGTTCTCTTCACGACGTCTTCGTGGGATTTCGGCTGAGCCGAGAAAACACGACCACTACGGGTCACTCCACTGACATCTAAAATACTTATCACAGAAGTTGAGGGCAATGGCACCTCCTTTCCATCCTCCAGCATGACTGCGTTATATCGGTAAGGAACAACTTTGTCTGATACATACGGGACAGGACACGCTGGCTTAATCACAAGAGCTGGCGAAACTTTCTTCTTGCTGCCATCATATTTGATAACAATAGGCTCATGAATTTTATACACGGGAGTGATAACATCGACTTCATCCTCATTACAATTCTGAAGTATCACAATCATCCCTTGATCTATCATCTCTTGGATGTCCCTTCTCACTTGACGACATCCTCTCTCATTGATAGTGCACACCTGGCACCTATCATGATCATACTCATAATGGCTGTGTTCACACAACAGCTTATGCATCTTAACTAAGGACTGCCTTATGTCATTCACATAAAGGACTTTGTACTTGCCAGGCCATCCCTGAACCATGTTAACAGCTGCTTTCCCATGCTCGGGCAATGCGTTCTTCTTCACATTTGGACCCACGTCCTCAAAAAATAGTATCCCACTTCTTACAAGGCCTTGCACCTTGGTCTTCAATGGATATTAATTCTCCACATCATGTCCGGGTGCACCGGAATGATATACACAATGGAGTTCAGGCTTGTACCATCACTGAGGATTGACTGGTACAACGGGAGGATCACGGGGAGTTATCAGCTTCCTATCAATTAAGGAAGGATAAAGTTCAACATACATTATCGGAATCGGGTCAAAAGTTACCCTCTTCCTCTCGTAGTTGCTGGTGCTGGTGTTGTTATTGTTGCGAGGCTGGTAAGCCTGTTGTTGTTGACGATGTTGTTGTTGTTGTGGTTGTTGTTGATGAACTTTTCTAAAAGCAGGTGCTATATGAGCCACCTGGTGTTGGTTGGCAGTTGTACGTACATCCTTCCTCCTCATAGAGGGCCTTCTTTTAACATGAGAGGACAAAACATGAGTCTCTCCCTCTTTCTTCCTAGCAAAGCCTCCATACTTCTTTGCTGAGGAACCATCATCTCGAGATAAACGTCCCTCACGGACCCCTTCCTCTAGCCTCATTCCCATATTCACCATTTCGGTGAAGTCCGAGGGAGCACTAGCAATCATTCTCTCATAATAGAAAGAGCTCAAAGTCTTCAGGAAGATCTTTGTCATCTCCTTCTCTTCCAGGGGCGGCACTATCTGAGCTGCCAATTCTCGCCATCTCTAGGCGTATTCCTTGAAGGTCTCCTTATCCTTCTAGGACATTGACCTCAACTGGTCCCTGTCTGGATCCATATCTACATCATATTTATAATGCTTCACAAAGGCCTCGCCTAGATTGTCGAAAGTGCGGATGCTTGCACTCTCCAGCCCCATGTACCACCGGAGTGCAGCACCTGTCAGGCTATCCTGAAAGTAGTGAATCAGTAGTTGGTCATTATCAGTCTGTGTTGACATCTTGCGAGCATACATCACAAGATGTCTGAGCGGACATGTATTTCCCTTGTACTTCTCAAAGTCAGGAACTTTGAACTTAATAGGGATCTTCACGTTGGGCACCAGACACAACTCGACAGCATTTTTCCCAAAGAGGTCCTTACCCCTCAAGGTCTTCAGTTCCTTGTGCTGCTCAAGGAATTGATCTTTCATCTCATCCATTTTCTCATATACGTCTGGGCCCTCAGATGGCTCGGAATGATAAATGGTGTCTTCTACTCGAGGTAAGGTGTGCATAACGGGAGGTGGCACAGACAGGACCGAGCTAGATGCCGGCAAAGAAGCGAATGTGGGAGCAAAACCCTCTGGAACGAAATTAGATGGCATTCCCCAAGGGAATCCAACTGGCATAGTAGGAGCGAAGTGGGCTGTAGCAGCAGGCACTATTGAAGTAGCCACTTCGGAGATAACCGTCCTCGCGGGAGGAGTTGTAGGAGTTGGTGAAGCTTGACTTTGCGCGGCCATAACTGACTCCATCATGGCAGTCAGTCTAGCAATCTCTTCCTTTAGATCCCTGTTCTCTTGCTCGAGATGTTCCATTATCTTTGGATGATTTGCTCTGGTATTATACTGGTGCGTCAGCTTGCCTTCAAAATAAATGAAGAGCAAAGAGTTAGACCACTGATCAAGAGCTCGGAACAAAACCTGCTTATGCACATGATGCATGCAATGCTCGTGCGTATGATTCGTTTTTTAATCAGAGGAACTTTTTAGAGATCTATTTGAAAATATTTGAAAAATATTGACCTTTTAAGACATATATGGAATACTCAAAACAATAAAATTTGGAAAACTTTTACACCAAGGAAGTAATACAGTTTTGGTAACCAACTACAACACAAGAGGAAAGGAGAATGAACATCCTATGGAGCCCTAGAAACAATCGTCCAAAGCCTTCGAGATCGGAAGATACGTTGCACGAAGCCTCTTCACCTCTCTCTCATAAGCTGCTTCCATATCGGCTTTCTCCTTGGCGAGTTGATCATACTTCCTCTTCCAAAACCTAGATGAGTGAGGAAGAAGAGAAGTAACTACATCATAAGGCTCGTCGATAACCTGATGCTCTAGAAACTCTATCATTGCATCCTTATCTTTGAGCTGCTGAAGAAGCTCCTCATGCTCACGAGCCCATGCACGCGACCGATCTTTGTCTCTCAACTCCTCTACTCCCTGATTAAGGAGGGTTGAGGGCCCAACCATAACCATAGGGGTAGGTATTGGATACTCGTACAACATGCGGTACTCGAGAGCTCTCTTCCTTACCCAAGAGGTGTAAAGTTCCAAAGCGACACAATTCTTCGGACCAAGCTCATTCCTCCCCTTCCTATGAATCTTGCGCCAGGCGCGGACCATCCTATCTTTCAAGTTCTGGGGATATTTACCCTCTTGAAAAAATAATCCTTCGAACGAAATGTTGTTAGGTTTATCCTTTAAGGGGAACCCAAGCTGACAGCGAGCCAAAGCAGAGTTATAGTTAATTCCACCACCTGTACCAAGAAGAGGTACATTGGAGAATTCACCACAAGAGTCAATAATCTAAACGCCATCATAAACACGATTATACCAAGAGATATCATCATTAGTGAGAGCCATAAGTCTCGTTGACCACCGTAGACATCCCTTGTTCTCCTTGAAGGCAAGCGTCTGAGGCAAGTGCGAAATAAACCACTTGTACAACAGAGGCAGACAACACACAATGGAACCACCACCTTTTGCATTCCTCATATGCAAAGAGAAATAAGTGTCACCCAACAGAGTCGGAACGTGATTAAGAGAAGAGAAAATTCTAATAGCGTTCACATCCACAAAGTTGTCGATGTTGGAAATAACACTAGCCTATAGATGAGGAGTGCAAATATGGCTTCAAAAGCTTCCTTACTCATGGCCTTCCCAAGCAAAGTAGCTTTGGCAATCATAAAATCAGACGGGAGACCTTGAATTCCACCTTTGGTAGTCATATTAGCAACAATATCAGATACATCCATATGAAGCATGTCAGCAATCTTTGGAGAAGACGAAATCTTCTCCAAACCACTGAACGACGACTGGTCAAGAATAAGTATACCCACATGATAGGCATACTCCTCAAGTGTAGGCAAAAGCTGGAAATCCGGAAAAGTGAAGCACCAATATAGAGGATCGTAAAACTGCACCAACACACTCATCAGACCTTTATCCATCTTGGTAGAAAGACTAGACAGGAGCTTCCCATGGCGAGCTCTGAACTCCAAAGGCTCTAATACATAAGATGTCAAACTCCTTAACTCTTTCAAGTTGGGTTGTCTGAAACTGTACTTCTTCGTATTCCTTCTTTGCTTATCCATGTCTGAAAATTTACAAATAGACCTCTTAAGTTCCTTGAAAACTTTTATTGTTGATGATATGGATGCAAATGAATGCATTAATGCATGGATGCAACAATCACACTCAAGGATCAAGCCAGTCACACTGCACAAAGGTCACGGGATGGCTCAAGTCATCGTCAATATCAATCATCCATTTTGGTGGATTATGGTTTACACCTTCTCAACACCCAAGTTCCATTGATATTAAGGATAGACGAGAACGGATCAACCGCGAATCAAGGGTTTGTTGAGAGTCACGAGCATGGAGTCTCGGTTAAGAACCACCCAATGGGAGTGTACTATGGTTAAACCTGACGATCATGTTCTAAAAAGGTTCCCATAGTCATCATCTCATCTTTTGGATATTATGGGATAAAAGGACTACTCGTCCTCCAAAAATATTCTCAAGAGGGACTCTTCTGAGTGTAGTATCGCGTAACAATCACCTCAAGTCTTACACTTGAACGACCTTCGCACTACGTCCTAAAATAGGCCAAGATGGGATAGGTATCTAAGGTCCTTGGATTCTAAGGTTTATATTGGAAGGAGTAATTCCTAACCACGACTACTGGTGTGACATTATTGATCCCAACAAGACCTCCACCAAGTGAATGGACTTGCAAGTTAACTTGTTAAGGAATAACTCCACACAAGTCAACAAGACTATGCCATTCTCCTATCATAAGTGCACTCGAGTTCGGGTATAGAACTCATCTCACAAGAAACCACCAAGCACACAAGTGTAAGACCCTAATTTTGACCCTAAGATCCCTCATGGCATCATATCATTGCTCATTGCATTGCCTCAAGGATCATAGCATGTGTGGATCCTTAACCCTAGGGTGCGGACTTGTGTGAGTTGGTTTGAGACCACCAAGCATGCTTGAATTGTATATTAGTGCTTTTCTTATTTTGTTTACTAACCAAGAGCACAAAAATATGTCACTAACTCTTCTATTTTGAAGCTCAAGTAATCATGAGATCCCCTGCTCCTAGGAGGCTCCTATGCTCAATGAAATGACCAGATGAAGATGAAAGCAAGCATGACAATGATTAACAAAGTTCCTAATCACCATATATGTCTCCCAAGTATCTCAATTTTCCAATTTGATCAAGATAAACCAAAGGGCTCGAGGATTGTTTCCCAAGGAAACCCTAATTCAGCTGTGCATTGACTGTGCCTGGCTCATGAAGCAACCTCAACCTATGATCAAATTCAATCAAGGGAAGTTATTTAATTCATTATTTTATGCATATATGAGCTTATGTGAGTATCCTCAATCATTCATTTATCAAGATTTGAGGTATGGCTTTGAGAAGTTGACTAGTCAAGTCATCTGACCAAGCTGAGGATCACTGAGACCTAACTTTTGATGTGTTTGTCAAATGAAGATGACCCCAAGAGAAAAAATGTTCTTAAGAACCATATGAACAACTTTAATGTTCATTATAAATTCATTTGAAACTTTTAAGGTCATCATTCATTTCAAAACATGCTAGGTCATTTTGACTGAAACCCTAATTTTGGGTCAACTTCCCAAAGACATAACTTCCTTATTTTTTTTATAATTTTGAGGTGAGACCAATTGCATTGGAAATCTTAAGATGTATAATTCAAAGTTTATGTTGGACACAATTTCATAATCCTAAAATAAACACATGTGATAATACAAAACATTATAGGTCACTTTGGACCAAAACCATTGAATTTGAAAAATGTCCAACTGCAAGTGCCCATAACTTTCTCATTAAAAATCCAAATGATTCAAAATTTGATTCTAAATTGATCATCTTGAAAATATCTACAACGTGTATGTTGAAGGTTTTTCCATTTGAGGCTTTCATCACTAAAACAAAAGGGCTTGAAGTTGATCATTTTTGGCAAATTTTCCAAAGACATGTTTTGTACCTCAAGCTTCAAGGCCAGCTTTCATAAATTTCCAAAGTCCAAATGGATTTTTGTCCAACATATATTTTGTTCATTATGTCAAGACCTTTCCAAGCATTACTCACATGACCATGTTTGGATTTTCTATATGGGACTTTCGAAGAGATGAATGTGTAGGTCCAAATATGCAATTCACTTTGTATCTTCATGCACAAGCAAGTACCATGCCAACTGCACATCCATTTCAACTTCAAATGATATCAGCTTGCATTTCCACTCAAGTTTGGGCCTCACATGCGCCTGTACAGACCCATGCATGGAGGACCCAATTCTCATTCACACGAGTATTTCCTCATTTGGCATCAAGCTCAGCTATAATAAGAAGCCTTGGCTCATTCAAATCTGAACCTTATGGTGATCTGAAGCTCTGCTGAAATCAAAACCCAACCATACTCAAAGGAATTCTGATTTTCATTTCTCAATTTCAAACTTGAATTTCAACACAATCAGTTGATCTTCAAGTTTCAATTCCTAAGCATTGCATCCTTATCATCTCCTGATCAAATTGGAAGAAAAAGTTTGAAGGAATCATGTTGTGCAAAGCTGCTCTTCAAAGGTATATTACTCAACTGTTTTGATCTAAAGCTTGCTCCATGATGTGAATTGCTTGTGTTTAAACCATTTTCTGAAGTCCTCGAGCAAGAGGCAGGCCAGTGGTGGTCTTGATTTCATGATTTAAAGCATTTCAATTTGCATACCTGGATTTTCAAGCTCAGATTTCTCACTTGATAGAAATCTTGAGGACGATCCAAGGTTATAGGGGTGATGTACATCACCCCAGCTTCATTTTGGTACCTGGCTCATGTGTTTTGGTTAAGATTCAAAAACCTATAACTGGTGGCCGGAGTTGGTTGGTCCACCGGAGAAGATGGTGGTTTCCACCACCACCCCCACGTGGGAGCATCCTGTCCCTCAGATTTGGCTCCAATGTTTTAATCACAACCTTTTATTTGTTTGACTTTTTTTAATTCCATTTGTGGCGCGTTGGACTAAGGATCATGGTACACTAGCGCCTCTGAGCCATTGGATGTGTCCATGTCATTTAATGAATCCTATCCAAGCGCCCTGGATTTTTGCATTTTCTAATTTCTGTTTCATTTTCTTTTATTCCTTTTTATTTCAAAAATTCATAACTATTTTAGTTGAGGTCACAAAAATATGAGACCAATGGCAAAAAAAATATTGAAAAATCTAGTTTCATAATCTAATTTTTAATTATTTTTGTGACTTCATTTGATATTTTTTGTGAATTATTTTGTTTTTAATAGTTTTTAATTCATTTAAAATACCTTTTGATATCTGAAAATTCCAAAAATATTTTCTTAACACATATGGATCATGATAAGTCTATAAAAAATATTTTCATCAATTTCTTAATTGATTTGAGATTTATTTGAGATTTTAATTCATTTGTGTTATATTTTATTGTTTTTTAATTGATTTTAAATAGTTTCCGTTTTCAAAAATTATTGAGAAAATTTGTCAAACCTTGTTTGACCATGTTAGACCTATGATAATTCAATTGGACTTATCCAAGTTGATTTGAATTGAATTTGAGGTTTGACCATATTTTGTTCATTTTATTTTATGTTTTATTTTAATTCCAAAAATACCAAAAAAAATATGTTTGACTTTGTTAACTTTTAATACTCATTTCTCTTCTGTTTTACATTGGTTGATGATGATTTGATTCACATTTGATCATTGTGTTTTGATTATGTCATTTGAATTCTCATTTTGTTCATTTCATCTTCATCTCACTTCTTCTTTTATTTTGGCCAATGAGTTAATGATTTGTGGTTAGTCTTGACATATGAGAGACTTAACCTTCTTTGATCCAAATCAAACTCAACTTGATCTTTGATCAAGTGAGTTGCTTTGTGTCCAAGATAGGTTGCTTTTTAGTCAAGCAAAGAACCTAAAATCCATACAAGGCCTTTCTCTTTTCTTTTGGCATGGCAAGTTGTAGGAGCTTGGCTTACTAGTCATGATCTCTAACTTGTGTTTATTTGCCTATAGTTTTATTGACCGGCCTCAGATAGGTGTGACTACTACATTAGTCCACTTATGATTGCTTAACATAGCGCTAAATTGTCTTATGACACACTAACATTAACCATTAACTACTAACTTTAATTCAAGCATTTAATTTCTTGCAATTTACTTTAATGCAATTTACTTTCTTGCTCATTTATTCATATTGCCTTTTCACTTTGCTCACTTGAGCTCATATTTTATGTCTATGCCATTTTCCTTTTGCTCATTTGAGCTCATTATTGTATATAAATATATTGTTGCTTTGTGTTTGTTTTGTCTTTGTTTGTGTGAACCCAATGCAAAAAAGAGAAAGGACTTAGAATTAGGACCTCATCTATGCTTAAAGGAGTTCAAGAGCAACTAGGCCTCATGCCTTTAGAATGCTAAACTTGTCGAAGAGCAACTAGGCCTCATGCCTTTAGAATGCTAAATCTTAAAGTTGACTTCAAAGGACCCCTAATCTAAACTTATTCTTTGTCCATTCCTCTTATTGTATTGTGAACTTTTTGATGTTTGCTCTTGTGTGATAGGGATTCCAAACTTGAGATAGTAAGAAGGACCATTGTCATGAGTATCCAAGTTAAGAGAGACAAGCCAAATGGAGATCCTAGGAGCTTGAATATAATATTTGTTTTGATTCCTTGTTGCTTGCTAAGTCCAAAGGAAAGGAGCATCTTGAATCATCTTTATGATCTCAAGAAAATGAACTCCAAGGGTTTTATCTCTTCTCTTATCTTTGCATGTTTAGGATTAGCTCTTCTCTTCTTCTCTCCACTCTAACCCAAGCCAAATTAATTTTGTGCAAACATTGACATTGTTTTCAAATTAGAAACCTAGGCTTTATGCCTTTGATTTTCCAAAATCTTTTCATTAATACCCATTGTAAATGAATCCTAAGTCAACTTTGACCTCATTTTGTGAATACTTCTAACTTGTAAATACAACTCACTTCAAGTTGTTTCTGTGGTTCCAATGGCCACCTTTGTTAAAACTTTTTTTCATAAACATTAGCCATAGGTTTGAGTTATCATAGTGGTTGATGTAAACCTCACCTTATCCTTAGTGATTGGACTATAAGTCTTCCATACTTATTATAGGGTGGATCCCTCACTAGTATGTTGAAGCTCTCCTCACATGGTGGATTGTTGGTTTAGGTTAAGTTTTCTCCCTTTGATAGCAAAAGACCTTAAGGCTTTTGGTCAAATCAATTCACCAATCTTTTGAGATTTTTACCCCAAACTATGAGGTTTTGATCCTACCTTTGTGATGGTACGTAGGCAATGGGTTTATCCATTCAAACAACAAAATTGTAAATATAATGTATATTCTTTTCTCATCTCCCCAATCTTGTTTACACAAATGTTTTCATAAATACCAACCTATAATACACATTCGCAAAAAGGGCTCCCTTAGAGTACTAAGGATGTTTTGGGTGCTTAACACCTTCCCATTTCATAACCAACCCCCTTACCCAGATCTCTAACATTTTTATTAGTTTTTGATTTGATAAAACTTCTTACTTGGTTTTTGTTCGCTTTTTAACCTTTCCTTTGGATAAATAAAAGTGTGGTGGCGACTCGAATTGTATGCTTACTTTTGATTTAGTCAATAAATCTAAAGGTAACGAATACCCCGTTACAACAAGCAATATATATGAAGCAATTCATACATTACAAACAATAAAGTCATCCCAAATTTGCACAAAAGAATGCCACATATAAATATGAACATACAACATATACAAGCAAAAAGTAGGCTATACCCACTAGGAAGTTTAGTCCCCAGCAGAGTCGCCACTTTTCTGTAGCGGGGTTTTCGTTACCTTTAGGTATATTGACTAAACCAAAAGTAAACATACAATTCGAGTCTCCACCGGACTTTTATTTGTCCAAAGGAAAAGCTAAAAAGCGAACAAAAGTCAAGGTAAGAAGTTTTTCAAATCAAAAACTAATAAAAATGTCAGAGATATGGGTAAGGGGGTTGGTTATGAAATGGGAAGGTTTTACGCACCCAAAACATCCTTAGTACTCTAAGGGAACCCTTTTTGCAAATATGTGTTGTAGGTTGGTATTTGTGAAAAGGTTTGTGATAAATATGGGAGGGATAAGAAGAGAATAGATTATATTTATAAATTTTGTTGTTTGAATGGATGAACACATTGCCTACGTACCATCACAAAGGAGGATCAAAACCTCTTCGTTCGGGGTAAAAATCACAAAAAATTGGTGAATTGATTTGATCAAAAGCCTTAAATGTCTTTTGTTATCAAAGGGAGAAAACTCGACCTAAACCAACAATCCACCATGTGAGGAAGGCTTCAACATACTAGTGAGGGGTTACCCCCAATAATAAGTATGGAAGACTTATAATCCAATCACTAAGGATGAGGTGAGATTTACATCAACCACTATGATAACTCAAACCTATGGCTAATGTTTTATGAAAATGTTTTAACAAAGGTGGCCATTGGAACCACAAAAACAACTTGAAGTGAGTTATACTTACAAGTTAGGTTTATTTACAAAAATGAAGTCAAAATTGAATTAAGGTTTATTTACAATGAGCATTTATGAAAATGGTTTTGAAAGTTCAAAGGCGTAAGGCCTAGGTTTCTAATTTGAAACAATGTTAAAGTTTGAAAGAAAAGATTTTGGCTTGGTTAGAGTGGGGAGAAGAAGAGAAAGGCTAGTCCTAGAGCATACAAGGATAAGAGGGAGAAGATAAACCCTTGGAGTTCCTTTTCTTGAAATCATTGTGATGATTCAAGATGCTCTTTTCCTTTGGACATTAGCAAACAATCAAGCAAATCAACAATTTAGATTCAAGCTCCTAGGATCTCCATTTGGCTTGTCTCTCTTAACTTGGCTACTCATGACAATGGTCCTCTTTTCACTATCTCAAGATGGAATCCCTATCACACAATAACAAACATCAAAAAGATCACCATACAATAAGAGGAATGGACAAAGAATAAGTTTATATGAGAAGTCCTTCAAGATCAATCTTTCAAATTTAGCATTCTAAAGGCATGAAGCCTAGTTGCTTTTCAACAAATTTAGCATTCTAAAGGCATGAGGCCTAGTTGCTCTTGAACTCCTTTAAGTATAGGTAAGTCATAATTCTAAGTCCTTTCTCCTTTTTGCATTAGGTTAACATAAAAACAAAGACAAAGCAATCACAAGACAATAATATATTTATATACAATAATGAGCTCAAGTGAGCAAAAGAAAAATGGCATAAACATAAAATATGTGCTCAAGTGAGCAAAATGAAAAGCAATATGAATAAATGATCAAGAAATAAATGGCATTAAAAGTAAAGGGGCAAGAAATTAAATGCTCAAATTAAAGTTTGTAATTAGTGAAGTTATGTTAGTTTGTCATAAGACAACGTAGCGCTATGTTAAGCAATCGTAAGTGGACTAATGTAGTAGTCACACCTATCTGAGGCCGGTCAATAAAAATATAGGCAAATAAACACAAGTTAGAGATCATGACTAGTAAGCCAAGCTCCACAAACTTGCCATGCCAAAACAAAAGGGGAAGGGCCTTGTATGGACTTTAGGTTATTTGCTTGACCAAGAAGCAACCTACCTTGGACACAAAATAACTCACTTGATCATGGATCAAGTTGAGTTTGGTTTGGATCAAAGAAGGTTAAGCCTCCCATTTGTCAAGACCAACCATAAGACATTAACTCATTGGCCATTGATGGAAGGAATGAGATGAAGATGAAAGGGAGGGAAAATGAAGACAAGTATCAAATTCAATTGATCAAATGTGAACCAAGTCATCATCAATCAACACCAAACAGAAAAGAAATGAAGATAACATGTCAAAGAGTCAATGAGATTTTTTTGGTATTTTTTGAATTAAAAAAAATGCAAAAATAAAATAATCAAATAAGGTCAAACCTCAAATTCAATTCAAATCAACTTCAACAAGTCCAATTAAATTCTCGTAGGTCTAACATGGTCAAACAAACTTTGACAAATTTTCTCAACAATTTTGGAAATCAGAAAGTATTTAAAAATAATTAAAAATAATGAAAAATAACACAATATGAATTAAAATCTCAAATAAATCTCAAATAAAATAAGAAATTGATGAGACTATTTTTCATTGACTTATCATGATCCATAGGTGTTAGGAAAATATTTTTGGATATTTCAAATATCACAAAGTATTTTAAAATGAAATAATTCTATTAAAAATCAAATAATTCACAAAAAAATATCAAATGAAATCACAAAAATATTAAAAAATCAAAATATGAAACTAGGTTTTTCAAGATTTTTTTTGGAATTGGTCTCATATTTTTGTGACTTCAAATAAAACTTTTATGAATTTTTGAAAAATAAAAGGAATTAACTGAAATTAAAAGAAAATAGAAATAATAGAAAAAAGCGCAGCCACTAGATCAAGCTCATTAAATAACGTGGCGAGGATGAATGGATCAGATGCAAGGGCGCATGGTACACTTGAGTCAAGCGCGCGGCATAATGATTTAAAATAAGTAAACACAAGGAATGGACAGGATTATAACGTGGAAGCATGATCCAATGGTTCTAAAGATGCACACGTGGTGCAGGTGGTGGAAACCATCATCTTCTCCGGTGATCCAACAATCTCCGGCCACCAGTTGCAGAGATAAATTTTGTAACGAAAATGAAAAACAAGGACATCAAAATGAAGCTCAGGTGATGTACATCACCACTGTATCCATGGATCTTCCTCACTCTTCCTATTTTTAGAGAAATGTGAGATGGAAGATTATGGTGTGTCAACTGCAAATGCACGAAATGAAGAATTGAGACCACCATTGGCCTGTCTCAAGTGTGAGGACTTCGGAAAACCACACAAACCAAAGAAAACTACATTGAATTGCAAGATCTAGATCCAAAAAGTTTGAAGTTTTACCTCTGAAATGGAGCTCCTAAGGCCACAAATTCTTCAAGATCTTGATCCCTTTTTGCTCTGAAGGTGTGATGAAGATGATAGGCTAAGGAATTGAGCTTTGAAAATCAACTAATGATGTTGAATTTCAAGCTTGAAAAAGAGAGAAAAATATGAAAATTCCTTTGGTAATGGTTGGGATTTCAATGCTGCAGCATTTCAGCTCTCCACAAGGTTTCCAAATGAATGAGTTTGAGCTCTTATTTATAGCTGAAGAGGGTTGAGATCATGATTCCCTCGTGTGCATGGCAAATTTGAACTTTGGTGCATGGGCCTGTACAGGCGCATGTGAGGCCCAATGATGGGTTCTAATCCATGCTGAGATCAATTGAAATGGAAATGGACGTGCAATTGTGATGGAAATAGCTTGCACATGAAGTTTCAACATGAAATGCAAAAATGAACATAGAGAAAGAACTCTTCGAAACTCACACATGGAAAGTTCAACAAAGTAATGTGAGTAATGGTTGGAAAGCCCTTGAAATAAGGAACAAAAGTCATGTTGGGAAAAAATTCATTTGGAATTTGGAAATTAATGAAAACAGGTTGTGAAAGTTTAGGCACAAAACATGTCTAAGTCACCCTTTGAAAATTTTCACCAAAATCAAGCCTCTTCAAGCCCCTCTGTTTGCATGATTCAAGCTTCAAATGGAATAACCTCCAACATAAAAGTTGTATGTATTTTCAAGATTATCAATTTAGACTCAAATTTTGCATCATTTGGATTTTCCATGAAAAAGTTATGGGCATTTGAAGTTAGGCACTTTTTCAAATTCAATGACTTAGGTCCAATGTGACCTATAATGTTTTGTATTATCACATGTATTTCTTTTAGGATTATGAAATTTTGTCCAACATAATATTTTAAGTATACATCTTAAGATTTCCAATGAATTTAGTCTTACCTCAAAATCATGAAAATCAAGGAAGTTAGGTCCTTGGGAAGTTGTCCCAAAATTAGGGTTTCAGTCAAAATGACCTTTAATGTTTTGAAATGAATCATGACCTTACAAGTTTCAAATGGATTTTGGACGAACATGAAATTTATTCATATGATTATTAAGAAAATTTATTCTCTTGGGGTCATCTTCATTTGACAAACACATCTAAAGTTATATCTTAGTGGACCTCAGTTTAGTCAGATGACTTGACTGGTCAACTTTTCAAGGCCAAACTTCCAATCTTGATGAATGAGTGATTGAGGGGCCTCACATAAGCTCATATATGCATAAAATAATGAATGAAAGAAACTTCCATTGATTGAATTTGATCATAGGCTGAGGTTGCTTCATGAGCAAGGCACAGTTGAATTAGGGCTTCCTTGGGAAACAATTCTCAAGCCCTTTAGGTTATCTTGATCAAATTGGCAAATTGAGATACTTGGAAGACATATATGATGATTAGGAGATTTGTGGACCATTTTCATGATTTTCCTCATCTTCATTTAGCCATTTCATTGGGCTTAAGAGCCTCCTAGGAGCATGGGAGCACATGATCACTTGAGCTTAAAAAAAAAAGAGTTAGTGACATATTTTTGTGCTTTTGGTTAGTAATCAAATAAGAAAAGCAATAATATACAATACAATCATGCTTGGTGGTCTCAAAACACTCAAACAAGTACCAACCCTAGGGTTAAGGAGCCAAACATGCTATGATCCTTGAGGCAATGCACTGAGCAATATATAATGCCATGAGGGATCTTAGGGTCAAAATTAGGGTCTTACAAGCATCACATGAGTAAAAAAGTTTGATGCCCTCAAGTATAGGAGTATTTTAATTTTGAATGGAATTTGTTTGATGCCTAAGTATTTTTTGTTGTTCTGTTTGCATTCCATATTGATTTCCTGCATGCTCAATTGGCGATAAACATTTATAAATCTTAATCCCTTAACATTGTGAAACCTTGCTTGTAAATCCTTTGATTTGGTTGAAATTCTAACTCATGATATGCATTGTTGATGTTTGCTTGATGATGTGCTTACAGTTATTTTGGCTTGCCCCTTTGTGTTACTCTGATCGATTTAGTCATATTGATAGGTTGGTGGTATTCATGTGTTACAACTATTGCAGTGTAGCCTTAATCAACTTGTTTTCTTTCGGTTTCAACTTGTAGGTTGCAGTTGGGTTCATTTTGCAGGTTGCAATTTAGCTTCACTTGGCAGGTTGCAGTTTAGCTTCACTTTCCTAGTTTATAGCACGTTTTTGGATACCAATTTGCAGGCTTAAAGTTGGCTTCATTTTACAGGTTTTAAGTGAATTTGTAATGGCCTGAAAAATGAACGCAGATGGCATCCTAGGAAAGTATCATGGAATGGTGATTTAGGGCTGCACGTTTGAAGCTTATTCCTTCTCATTTGACTTGATTATAATGTAATATATCATACTATGTAGTTGTTGTGTAAATGACAAATTATATGTTATGCTTTTAATAATGGAATCAAAATAATTGTGTTTGTAAATCAAAATTGGTGGTTCAATCATGTAAATCAAAGTTGGTGATTCAAATATTCAAATCAAGTTTCCCTCTCTTTATTAGCCCAAATTATATGATGCTATGTATGAAGTTTATATCAAATGACCTAATTGTCACTTAGAATCATCCAATGCAAGAAATGGACACCTAATCTCAACTTAATGAAACTCTTCATGTTGTGACCTAAATAACTCAAAATGATAGTTGTCAATTGAAATGGAATACCATGAGTTTATCTTAGGTCATTCACTATTAGCTTGTTGACTTTGGTCAACTAGTTGACCAAAAAGTTAACAGTTGACCAAAAGTCAAATTAGGTGGAAAAGATGCAAATTCAATATAAAATGCTTGAAATGAGATGTACTGGACCAAAATGATGCACCAAACTTGTAAGCCAAGCCACCCAAATGATTTGTTTGGTAAGATGCACCTTGTACTTATGAACCATGCAATGCTTTTAGATGATCTTGAATCAATGAGGTGCAAGCTTTCAAGGTAACTTATTAATGAAGTAAGTGATGACATGGACTATGATGATATGCACCATAATGAATGGATGATCAATAACCAATCAAACCCATGCAACAACTAGTCAAGTTTTAATCAATTACACACTAATACAATAACCCATATGATCACTAGGTATATGTAGAACGAGCTTCTTACTTATCATAAAATATTGATGAATTCTATATTCCTATATGCAAGTTAGCCCAAATCCACAATCCGAGGAGGTATGGGAATTGGGGTTTGATGCTTGGTAAAACCCAAGTTAAGGTGATAACAATAAAAACCTAATTTCCTCCTCTAGTGAGATCCTTAAGCCCTGAGTATGTGCATCATACATTTTGGTTATAAATGCTAATGAAAATATCAAACTGGCCGGACAAACTTAGGGTATGACAGTTGCCCCTATTTAATTGCCTTAACCCGAGAGAATGAACTGACATGTGGCTCATTTTTAGGGTGGAAGTCAATTAGATATGAGAAGACCCCAAAATTTTGTCCGTTGAAAAGTTGGACTGCCACACCTGGATGAGAGATGATAAAATAAAAACAAGATAGCAGAGCATGTTCTTGGAAATAACATGTGAGGTTCCTTGAGGATCAACAAAGAAACATCTTACATGACATAATCAAGATATTCCAACACGGGGAATGGTACCTTAATTGTATCAAAGACTCTTTGAAGATACTTGGAGCAGTATCTCTTAGAACAAATGAGATTCTTCATATAAAGCAGTATCTCAAACAGATGAATGAGATTCTCCGAATCAACGAAGAAACATCTTACATGATATAATCAAGATATTCCAATACGGGGAATGATACCTTAATTGTATCTAAGACACTTCAAAGATACTTGGAGCAGTATCTCTTAGAACAAATGAGATTCTTCATATGTTGCAGTATCTTAAACAGATAAATGAGATTCTCCGAATCAATAAAGTAGTATCTTACATGATATAATCAAGATATTCCAATATGGGGAATGATACCTTAATTGTATTTAAGACTCTTCGAAGATACTTGGACCGGTATCTCTAAGAACAAATGAGATTCTTCATATTAATGAAGTAGTATCTCAAACAGATAAATGAGATTCTCCGAATCAACGAAGCAACATATTACATGATATAATCAAGATAGTCCAATACGGGGAATGATACCTTAATTGTATATAAGAATCTTCAAAGATACTTAGAGCAGTATCTCTAAGAACAAATGAAATTCTTCATATTAATGAAGCAGTATCTCAAATAGATAAATGAGATTATCGGAATCAATGAAGCATCATGTTACATGATATAATCAAGATACTCCAATATGGGGAATGATACCTTAATTGTATCTAAGACTCTTCAAAGATACTTGGAGCGGTATCTCTAAGAACAAATTAGATTCTTCATATTCATGAAGCAGTATCTCAAACAGATAGATGAGATTTTCTGAATTAACGAAGCAACATCTTACATGATATACTAAAGATATTCCAATACGGGGAATGATACCTTAATTGTATCTAAGACTCTTTAAAGATACTTGGAGAAGTATCTTTAAGAACAAATGAGATTCTTCATATTAATGAAGAAGTATCTCAAACAGATAAGTGAGATTCTCCTAATCAACGATGCAGCATCTCAAACGTTCATCTGTTGGGGAACATAACTCAGGAAAGACTCCATTCGGAGGAGATTTTCTGGCAAAGTTCTATTGGGGAAAATATCATACGAGACTTTTTAGGGTAACCTCTTCTTGAGGAGAAATAAAGCAAAAATGTTGGGAATATCATTGTCAACCATAAAGTTTAAGAATGACTTAGTGGGAAATAATTTCGTGAGCACCTGCAGAGTAATAACACTACTGCTTCGAATGGGGATGACCTTGGATCTTGATATGTTTGGTTTTTTGTACGACATCCCACTTTAGGTGGAAGTACCATGCATGGAATGGTGTATGAGATGCATGCAAGTGTGCAATTGCTAGGGAGTTTTTATGAATAGATATGCTGATGATTGATATGACTCTTGTTTTGGTAGGAATGCTATGCATGTATAAGGTGCATAATAACCTTGTATGTTGATGCAATCTCTCATTTGGCGGGAGCACTATGCATATTTGTGCATATGAAAGTGCAGACGATGACTGGGTATATTTTGAAATTGCTCTCCCTTTCTGTAGGTGAGAGTTTTTAGGTTTCTATGTTAATTTTTCGGGCTTATGATGATGCCAGCGATATGGACTTTTGTTGTTGGGAAGACCAATGGGAATTAGACTTCAAATTTTTGGTAGTTGGAAATATGTTTTAGGTATTTGGTTTATTGAGAGGGTTATGACTTCTCAACACCCGATACTTTAGCGACACAATGCTCAGGTCTGTATTATAAATGCCTCAGTTAACTATTACTATAGATTTGCTGATGATAGGCTGCACATGAGTATCTTCCTGAAGGAATTTTGAGTTATTTGTAATGAAAGCGACCATGGTTGTCCGCAAATGATCTGATATCTTTATGCAACGAGAACAATCTTGGGGACTGTGAGTCTCCCATTTTGATATCTCAAAAGTAATTTTATTATTCTGTTCAAATATCTTTTGTTATTTTCTAAGACTTTGAAACAATGCTTATCAAAGAATAAAGGCATTTTTCAATCAAGCATATAAAGTAAAAGTAATTGGGCACAATTTTGACGAGAAAACTTCTATTTTTATTGATTTAACCCTTGAATGGGAAACTATACATAAAGATGCAATTCCTTGATGAGGGAATTGATGTGAAATAAAAATATAATGGCAATGAAAATTGAGTTTCCATCGAGTTTCAATACTGCTATAATCTTCATGTCTTTGAAAGTCCGAACACCTTGCCTTTGAAGAAGTCAACTTGATTGATTCTTCTCTTCTAGAGATTTCCCTCGATAGGATGGACTCAAAGATTGAAGTCTTTGCCTTGGAATTAATCCCTAACTTTTGCCTAGATCTCCCTTTCGGGTTTTCAATCCATTAGGATACCCTTTCTTGCTTGAGTCGCCCTTTCGGGTTTTCAACTCAGTGGGTCAAAAAAATTATTTTCATCCCTAATTTTTGTCTGGACCGCCCTTTCAGATTTTCGATCCACCAGGATAGCCATTTTTTCCTAAGTCACCTTTTCAAGTTTTTGACTTAGCGGCTTTTATTATTCCACTTTTTTTAGGCAAAGTACATTTTAGCTGCGTCAACATTTGTGGGGAGTGGCAATTCATCACCTTCCATACTTGCAAGGATTAGAGTGCTTTCGGAAAAGGCTCTAACCACCACAAATAGACTTTCATAATTTGGCGTCCACTTGCCCCTAGAATTTTTGTGAATTGGCAGGATCTTCTTTAGCACCAGGTCGCCTTCTTGGAACACTCTAGGACGAAACTTCTTGTCAAATGCTTTCTTAAGACGCCTCTGATAAAGTTGACCATGACATAATTCTTTTAAGTGCTTCTAGTTAATAAGGTTGAGTTCATCAAACCTTTCTTGAACCCATTCTGTCTTGTCTAACTTAGCCTCCATTAAGACTCTCATCGAGAGGATTTTAACTTCTATAGGAAGGACTACTTCCATGCCATAGACCAAGGAATAAAGGGTTGCCCCTATCGAAGCACGTACTAATGTATGATAGCCATGTAACACAAAAGGTAGCCTTTCATACCAATCTTTATACAAGACCACCATTTTCTGAATGATCTTCTTGATATTTTTATTTGCGGCTTCAACAACTCCATTAATCTTGGGTCGATATAGTGACGAGTTATGGTGTTCGATTTTGAACATTGCACACAACTTCTCTATAGTCTTGTTGTTGAGGTTGGACCCATAACCAGTGATGATTTTATTGGGAACCCCGTATCGGCATATGATGTTGTTCTTCAAGAAGCGGGTAACCACTTGCTTGGTGACATTGGCATAAGACGCGACTTCGACCCATTTGGTGAAGTAGTCTATGGAAACCAGTATAAATCTATGTCTATGAGATGCTTAATGATGACAATAAGCTTCCATTGTTAGCCATTAGTAACCTGCCCTTAGGATTTTCTTTTCCATCGCAAGTCCACTTGCGTGAGTGTTGAAGGACCCTTCATGTATATCCTTCTTGAGTTGATTAGCTTCATGTTTGTTCATACATCTGCGTAGGATCATGTCATAATTCCGCTTATATAGCACATCTACATTTAGGAAGAACTTGGATGCCAATCTCCGTATAGTCCTCTTGTCAAGGCTAGAAGCATCTGACATATATTCTTGTTTCTCAAGATAATGTATGATATCAAAGAACCATGGTTCTCCATCTGACTCTTCTGTTGTTGTCAAACAATGAGTAGGTTCATCAAAACGCCTGATTTCAATATTAGGCTGATGGTTAGGCCATATCAACTTGTACATGGATGTCAGAGTTGCTAGAGCATCTGCCATCTGATTCTCTTCTCGAGGAATATGGGAGAAAGTGATTTGGTCAAATTTCGGGAGCAATTTCAGCACATAATCCCGATATGGAAACAAATTAGCATGTCTCGTTTCCCAATCACCTCTGATCTAATGTATCACTAGAGCGGAGTCTCCATATACTTCAAGGACTTTAATCCTTAACTCAATAGCCTCCTCTGGTCCCAATATGCAAGATTCATACTCAACCATGTTATTTGTACACGTGAAACAAAGATTTGTTATGAATGGTAGATGAAAATTCTTGGGAGACATCAATACTTCCTCAACTCCATGGCCTATGGCATCTAAAGCACCATCGAACATAAGAGTCCATCATTCGCCTGGTTCGGTTCCTTCGTCGAGTCTAGGGATCTCATAGCCTTTGACAACCATAATATCCTTGCCTGGGAAGTCAAACTTCAAAGACTAGTAATCTTCCATCGGTTTGGTAATACACTACCCTTAGTGGCCTTCTATATGACACATTGGATGTCGTATTATGATAATAACATCGGCCATCAGGCAATCCTACTAGTGAGAGCTGGTTTCTCGAATATATATTTGATGGGGTCCACCTTGAAGATTAACCAAGTTGTATGAGTATGTATGTATTGCCTAAGACATTTAGCAGCCCATGCAAGTGCACAACAAGTTTTCTCGAGCAATAAGTATCTGGTCTCACAGTCATTAAACTTCTTGCTCAGATAATAGATGGAATGCTCTTTTTTCTAGTTTCGTCTTGCAGCCCCAACACATAGCCCATGGACTCACCGAGTACTGTCAAGTACATCAAAATTGGTGGTTCTTGTAAGTATTCTTTGAATTTGTCAAAAGCTGTTTGGCAATCATCATTCCACTCAATTGCTTAATTCTTGCTCAAAAGCTTGAATATTGGTTTACATGTGGCGGTGGGATGTGAAATGAATCTGGTGATGTAGTTTAATCTCCCCAAGAATCCTCGAACCTTTTTCTCGGTCTTTGGCGCAAGCATGTTCTGAATAGCCTTGACCTTGTCAGGATCCATCTCGATCCTTTTATGGATTATAATAAAACCTAAAAGCTTCCCAGATCGAACCCCGAATGTGCATTTGTTGGGGTTAAGCCTCAACCTAAATTTCCTCAATTGAGCAAATAACTTTTCCAGATTAGTGTTATGATCCTTTTCAGTTTGGGATTTGGCAATCATATCATCAACATACACTTCGATCTCTTTATGAATCATGTCATGAGAGAGAGTCACTATGGCATGTTGCCATGTTGCCCCTACATTCTTTAACCCAAAAGGCATCACCTTATAACAGAAAATCCCCCAAGGGGTGATGAATCTAGTTTTCTCCATGTCCTCCGGATCCATTTTAATCTGGTTATATCCAGAGAAACCAACCATGAAAGAAAATACCGAGAATTGCATTATGTTATCAACCAATAAATCAATGTGATGTAATGGGAAATCATCTTTTGGACTAGCTCTATTCAGATCTCGATAGTCAACATACATGCATACTTTTCCATCTTTCTTTGGTAGTGGCATAATGTTGGCAACTGATTGTGGGTATTTGGAAACTTCTAAGAACCCAACGTCAAACTGCTTTCTTACCTCTTCTTTGATCTTGAGAGTCATATCTGGATGAGTTCTTCTTAACTTTTGTTTGAAAGCAAGACAATCTTCCTTGAGTGGCAGCTTGTGCATGATAATATCAATATCTAGCCCATGAATATCTTGATAGGACCAGGCAAATACATTGGCATACTCATGAAAGAGCTCTATCAGTCTTGTGTTTACTACATCTTGGAGAGAGACTCCTATCTTCACTTCTTTCTTTTCTTCCTCTGGTTCAAGGTTTATGACTTCGACATCTTCTTGGTGTGGTTGAATGACTTTCTCTTCCTTCCTGAGTAATCTGGCTAGCTCTTCAGGGTGTTCACAATCTTCCCCGCCTTCATCTTCAGCTTGGTTAATTGAATAGTCAAAGTCATATAAGACCATAACAATATTGTTATCAATGGTCTCAATAGTGTTTCTACATATTATGATTTATGCAGTTTATTTAGAAAGTGTGTGCGTAAAAATTATTGCCATTTTATTGTATATATAAAAAATATGGAACAAAATTTGAATGCAAATTGCCAATTTATTAATGATAATCATGGTTCTAAAATAAGGAGGCTCTAAACATACCACTACGCCTTGGGCAGAGCACAAGGTTTTGATTAAAACAATAAAATCACTTTTGAAAGAATTAGGGGATCTCCACAGTCTTCCAATTCTTCAACTCCTCGTCAGGCTGCCTGATGTATCCAATTAGACACCACTTCATTTTAGGCTTCATCACTGATCATTGCAATCTGATTACCAAAGTTATGGCTGACACTAGTAAATGTCTCTTCAACAAGAGGAATTTGCTTCTTGTCAGGTTGACCACTTGCTCTAACTGAAGATGGTTCATATCCCAACCCAAACTTGTCCCACTTCTCGCGTACCTCTATTAACTTGCCCCAGCCTTGGGCACTCCCAGTCTCTATAACAACTTTAGCTCCTTGCTAAAAGGCCATTGATAACTCAGGTTTTGGTGGTTTAGATACCTGTTGGACTGTCAACACATTCACTACTTCCAGGGACACGAAATGTGTTTCAGCAATTTCGCCTTCTAGGTCGATGTACCTGAAAGACGTCAGATGGCTAACCAGGATAACCTCTCCACCTCCAACTACGATCATCTTGTCATTCGTAATGAACTTCAATTTTTGATGCAGGGTAGAGGTTACTTTACCCGTAACATGGATCCAAGGTCTTCCAAGTAAGCAGCTATACCCATGATGTATGTCTATGACTTAGAATATGATAGTGAAGATGGTAGTGCCAATTTGTATTGGTAATTCAACCTCCCCTATAACTGCTCGCCTTGATCCGTCAAAGGCCTTCACTATCAAAGTGATAGGCTTCATATTTAGTCCTTTAAAAGGCAGCTTTACCAAAGTAGTTTTTGGGATAATGTTTAAGGAAGAACCCATATCCACTAACACTCTTGATAACAGGGTATCTACACATATTAGGGAGATATGTAGAGCTTTGTTGTGGCTTTTCCCTTTGGAAGGCAACTCATCATCATTGAATCCCAGGAAATTACCAGTGGTTACAGAAGATATCACATCGTCAATCTGTTCGACTGTGAAATCTTTGGTAATGTGAGAAGCACTCAAAACCCTAATCAACGAATCCATATGTGCCTCAGAGCTGAGTAACAGAAACAACATTGATATCTTTGAAGGAGTTTGATTCAATTAATCGACTACCGTGTAGTCACTCTTATTGATTATCTTTAGGAATTCTTTAGCTTCTTCTTGAGTAATTGCGGCTTTTGGAGATAAGTGAACTTCTTGAGATTCAATGGTTGGAGTAAGAATTGAACATGGTTGGCAACTTTCTTCACCTTGGCTTTAGTAGATGTATCAAGAGTTCTCGGTGCAAACACTCGGCCACTGCGTGTCATTCCACCTGGCCATACAATGGAGGTTACATTTGGCTCATTAATAACCAAAGGTTGGTCCTCCTGCCCCTGCTTAAAAGCTCAAGGCTAATATATCCACGACACCACTTTTCCATCTTTGTAGGCAAATGGTGCTAGAAATTCTATCACCAAAGGGGTGATCGGAATTTGAACACTAACCACATTGTAAGGAATGTCAATTACAACCACCTCCTTTTATTTCTTATCTTCGTTACGACGCTCGATTTGCATCGTACCTTGATCTAACATTTACTGAATGAAACCCTTCAACTCTTCAATGTTATCTTTGTCAACAAGGTTCACTAGGATCAAACCACTCTTCAACAATTGTGCCCCTATTGCAATAATAGGGGTTTGAATTTCTTCCACCTTCTTGATTAATTCATGTTGGTAGACTTCCTTTATGACACTGGCTGATGCTCCTCCACGAATAGGCAAAAGGTTAGTCTTGACATTTGGACCTCTTGGAGAGAAAGTAACAACCTTAGCCTCAACCAGATCTTGCACACGATTCTGAAAAGCATAACAGTTCTCTATGGTATTGAAGCTAGCGGAAATATACCCGAAGGTATCGCGCGCTTGAACATACAACAGAGTCGCTGTCGAACTTTATTTATTCTCGAAGGCAAGGGAAAACATCGATAAAACCCGGGGGAAATAGATATGTTGGGTAAGGAAGTCAGTTATGTAAGGGGAAGGTATTATCACCCCTAACATCCATGGTACTCCTTGGGAACTGTTTTGATTGTTCTCGCTCGAATAGGTATTATAACTACAGATTACTCGTGAAATTCTAAGGGAAAAAAAATAAAATAGATAAAGTGCTTGGTGAGAATTAGGGCCCTCATGCCTACGTATCCTCATAATGCAATGAGGAATTTAGAGCTCCGTAGTTCAAAGAACTAGTGGTGGGAGGTGAAAATAATTGTGATCAGAGTATGGTTTGAACCAAAGGATAATGTGATTTGAACTCCAACAAGGGATGAAATATGAACCCAAGAGTAAACTAGTATGAACCAACAAGTGAGGGGGCTTACGACATGGTGTCACTATAGTGGAATTACCGAAAACAAAGAGGATTTCCTGTATACAACTGCAAAGTAAGTAAGGATATGTTCTTCTAAGAAACAAGAGGACTAACAAGACAAACAAATCGGCTCTTGGTTCACAAAGAGATATAAGATGGAGCTCAAATAGATAATGTAGTCGACTTAAAGAGTAGGGTATATCACATGAAGTGAATGAATCTAGAATATGAATGTAGGTCGTGATTAATGGAGATGAATGAAGGGAATTCCCTAAGGCAAAAGGAATAAATAAGTATGCTCGCGGAGTATTCGAGCCCTTGTGCTTACGTATTCTCATCGTGCAATGAGAAAATCAGAGCAATCATAGTTCAGCCTACTAAGGCTGAAGCAAATGAGAATATATTGATTGCCAAGAGGCAAGTTAGGTTGCTTAACAAGCAAGAATGTGACACTACCCAATAATGGTGACCAACTACAGAGACAATTAATGTATGATTGGCCTATACACGAGAGGATTTATAAGGCGAGATATTCGTCTAAGCACGAGAAGTATTATAAGACAAACAATGATTATGAAATGATTGGCCTATACACGAGAGGATTTATAAGGCGAGATATTTGTCTAAGCACGAGAGATCTTATAAGATGAACAATGATTATGAAATGATTGTCCTATACACGAGAGGATTTATAAGGAGAGAGATTCGTCTAAGCACGAGAGGTCTTATAAGACGAACAATGATTATGAAATGTTTGGCCTATACACGAGAGGATTTATAAGGTGAGAGATTCATCTAAGCACAAGAGGTCTTATAAGACGAAAAATGATTATGAAATGATTGGCCTATACACAAGAGGATTTATAAGGCAAATAATGAATAGGGGTTTGCCAAAGCACAAGAGGATTAATGAGGAAAATAATGATTGAGTGGTTGATTAGGATTTTAAGATTTGATTACAAGTGAATTGATCCAAAGGATATCTGAATGTCAAAGAGAGTGTGATTAATGATCCATTGAGGGAGAAATGATTGATGTGAAATGGTGCTTCACTGCTGAAGTATTGAACGATATGATGCTTGCTTGAAGAAGAAGACTTATCAATTGTATGATTCAAATTGCACTAAAGTCTATGAACAAAGGTGAATACCTTGAGCAACTGGGTCAAGCGTCCCGTACCCAAGGATATCCAAAATGAGTTAATGGAATTCTCCACTCTCATTCATTCTTTGTTTCTTAAGGCTCATAACGTGCAACTCAAATAAAAATTAACAAGTTACTGACAGGAGATCCTGTGTGTTGATCTTATTGATGTAGTGTTACTTGTTGTAGAAGAAGACTTGTCAATTATGTGATTCGAATTGCACTAAAGTCTATGAACAAAGGCGAATACCTTGAGCAACCGGGTCAAACGTCCCGTACCCAAGGATATCCAGAATGAGTTAATGGAATTATCCACTCTCATCCATTATTTTTTTCTTAAGGCTCATAGCGTGCAACTCAAATCGAAATTAACAAGTTACTGACATGAGATCCTGTGTGTTGATCTTATTAATGTAGTGCTACTTACTGTAGAAAAAGACTTGACAATCACGTAATTCAAATTGTGCTAAAGTCTATGAATAGAGGTGAATACGATGAGCAATTGGGTCAAGCGTCCCGTACCCAAAGATATTCATAATGAGTTAATGGAATTCTCCAATCTCATTCCTTCTCTATTTCTTAAGGCTCGTGACACACACTCTGAATTATGATCGCCAAGCGTTGATACCTTTGCAGTGCTTGAGAAGTAGTCCACGTTGCTAGCTATGCTTGATTGATGTTAACTTGAAGTCTTCTTGCATTTGAACCTTGAGGTCTTGAGCTCCTGAGATTCAGGATATCCACAATAGCTTGAGCGTAATAAACTTGCCATATCAAGTGATCAAGGGTCTTTTGATCACTTGAAATAGGCTTGGGGCTTACAGCACAATTACAAAGGATTTGGTTGACCAAGGTGACCTTTGGTCAACACTAATCAGGATTGAAATAATAGTTGAACTATGTACAATAATAATCCATTGAATTAATCAACTAAATAAAATCAGACAATTCTAATTAAGGCCCTAAACTAAGGAATCATGCATTAAAAATCAAGATTTTAAGCCCTAAGGGCAAAATAGTCAATATGTTCAAATGAAAATAATAATCGAAATTATTCATAATTAATTAACCAACTACTTAACTACCATCACATGAATATCAATGACAAAATTAGGCTAAACTCGATTAACTTAAACCTAAACCTTTTAAAGATTTCAATTAAGTGATTAATTAACAAATTAAACCATAAAATACCTTAATCATAATTAAATAAATTAATCTAAAGGAAATAGTTCTATTAATCCTAATTAAAATTTGAGACTAATTAAATTCTAAAAATCGCTTATCTATACTAAAATGAATATTCTAATTAGAATTCTAATTAACCTAAAAATTCCAATTAGCATTAATTCCAAATCTAATCATAACCATATTCTAACAAGCTTAAGATTCTAACTAAAAGTCCCAAGTCTAATTAACTCTAATCTAGGTTCCTAATCAAATTGTAATACAATTGATTAATAAAAACAATAACTAAAAAGTGAATATGGTCCTTAAAGGTTGAAAACCATGGGTGCAGGCCCATACAGGGGTGGTGCTTTTGGCGAGCAAAAATAAAAAGAATGCTTGGGCCGGTTCTTGGCCCCAATGCAGGTGACACACCATATGGGGGTGTAATGGGCCTTCATCCTTGATTACCTTATTTTTTTATCCCCATTATGTTATTTTTATGACATGCTTGATTGTTAGTTGAACTTAAACGTGGCGGTTTGTTCAGTATGTGACTAAGAATATGTTCAAATTTTGTTTAGTATAGTACTGTTAGTTATTGAAACTCTGTTAATTGATATTTATTATGGTTAATTATGAGTGAGTTAATGTGTTAGTAATACCCTGTTAACATTCTGTTTTCTGTCATGGAAATTTTGCAGGGTTAGTGTTTGGAATGAAGGAGGTTCACTTATCATTCTGAAAATTATGCAGGATTGTTTTGGTGTACTTTTGGACCTGAACAAGACAAGTCAAATTAGCTAGCTTAAGAACTTACTATACAGGAAGTTGAATGAAATTGGGATGTTTATAAATTTAGGATTTGGAAATTTGAATTGTTAGAAGTTTGATTTATGGCATGGAGTTTTGAATGGAAAAGTTACTTGAGTGGTTTAAAGGAAAAATATTGTTTTAATTATTGAAAGGTGTATTGGATTGAATTTGAATATTTGAATGGAAAGATGTAATTGTTGGTATAGAATATGTGTTGAATGTTGTATTTGATGAATATGGAAAATTATGAATGTGCATTTAAATGTGTTGAATTGTATTGAATAGAATGTTGATGGAATTTGAATTTTTTATGGAAAGGTTTGGAATGATTTTAGTGTTAGTAAAATTTGAAATGGTTTTGGAAGGTTTATGAGCAAGGTTTAATGGTAGTAATGGAATAGAATTAATGGACTTGGTTTGAATGGTTCATGAATCTAATGAATGGTTGAATGAAATTGGATGTTATCATGGCAATAGATGGTTTATGTTTGGAATTATAATGTATGGCCTTGGCATGTTATTGTTTTTGGAAATGCCTTATTGTTTAGGTTGCAAATGTGGTCATGAAAATGTGTATGTAATTTGGTTTTGAACTAGCTCATTCTTGAGATCATGTTGGACTTAGGCTAGGCATTTGAATTGAATTATGGGCCTATTCCATGTATGGACTTAATGAATTTGCTAATGCTTGCTGAATTTTTAATCATGGGAAAAAGGATGAATGGGACAACTTTGATTTAAACAACTATGGCCCATTAGGTATGAAATGAAATTAATTCCTAAAATTGATTTGAGACTTCTAGAATTAATTTGAAATTAAAAATATTACTTTGAAACTTCTAAAACTAATTTGAATTTTCAAAGTCAATTTGAATTTCCAATATTAATTTGAAAAATGATGAAATGATTATGGACCTTTTATGAAAAGATCAAGTATGGCTCCCCATGGAAATTTGAACAAAATCAAATCCAAATTCAAACATATATCACGAACCATATATCATGCAATGAATGACACAATAATGAATCTATGAACCACATAAGTGGACCAATGAATGCTTTGGCTAAAATATACAAACAATTGAACTTTGCCACATCATGGAAACAATGAGATGAGACTTGACCCGAATGATGACCATGATGTGAGCAAATTCTTTACTTTGAATAAGTTTTGAATGATAGTAAATTGTGTGATCATTGTCTAATTGTTGGTTGTGCATTATTTTACATGTATCATTTGTGTTTTTAGCCTATACTATTGTTTCGTGTCTATACATAAAGATCCACATTGATACATTTCTTAAAAGAACTCATAAAAACTGTTTTGTGTCAGTATGTATCGATACATGTTCATATGCATCGATCCATAAATTTGTTGTAAATCACAAAACGTTTTTGCTTCAGTATGTATCGATCCATACGAGTCTTGTATCGATACATGCTTAGTTAAAATGCTCTATGTATCGATACATACGAACTTTGTATTGATACATGCTTAGTTAAAATGCTCTATGTATCGATACATACGAGCTTTGTATCGATACATGCTTACATTAATTCTCTAAAATTAATCAAAGTTACAGTATGTATCGATGCATAACCTTTTGTATCAATACATAATTCTGTTTTGTCTACTAATAGCTTCTGTCTTTCACATATAAGAAGTATTTTGACAGTAAAGGAAAACAGCACGAATTCACAAGTGAAAAACAGTTGAAACACTAATCAAAGGAGTGTGTAGCAGCAATTGTTTGAGCAGTTAGAAACCTGAAAGAGACTTCATCTTCTTCATCTTCTCAATCTCTTTTCTTCAAGAACATCAACACATAATCATTCTTGTTCTTTGGATTAAAGGATCAACGAGATAACGTTCAATGGAACGATCAAGGATCTAGCTGAGGTGTTCAGTTGAACGATCGAGGATCTAGCTGAGTTGAAGGTTGGAGGGAGTTTCGAGGAAAAACCAAATGGTTTGTCCTTCAAGAACTGGAGTGTTCTTGCGGGTTTGTTAGTCACGTTTGCAGAACAGATTCAGCCGTAGCGTAAGGTTTGGAAATTGGGTAATTTCGCAAACAGGTTGTGGAACCGGTGAATTGTTTGCAATTTCTTGCAGGAAATTCTTGATCGAGCTCAGATCAAGTGGAGGTGTTATACAAGAAGAAGATCTTGGGATTTAGAATTCTGTCTTTGTATAGTAACCTTGTATCAACGAATTCGGCATTATTGATAATTACAGTTCTCAATTTCATTTGAAATTGAGAGGGAGACGTACCCACACGCGAGGACGACAGTGGGGAACTTCCTTACCAAATCTCTGCGTATCGTATTCTTTCCTTATCTCTCTTTACATTTTCAACAGTTTTGTGATTTCAGTTGGTGTGTTGTAGCTGTACATTTCGTGATACAATAGTGGCAAGAAAACTTCTTTATCTAAACTCCACCATTGTTCATCATTGATCACATACACACCTATTGTTTGACAAAACTGTTAGCTGAGTTTTATTCATTGGAATTAGGATTTAGTGATAAGTGCATTTGATTTGATAATATTCTGGTGTTAATAATCTCTATCGTTCTAATTCAAATCCAGCAATAAATTCGCGTGTCCGGTTTTCTAGTAGCGGTTCAGAATAGACGGAAGTGGATTCGGGACTGTAATTTTCCGCTAAGTTTTAATAACTCTGATATGAATTTTTAAATCCGTTTATTTTAAAGAGGTGATTTATTCACCCCCCCTCTCGATCACTAGCCACACCGTCTAACAAGTGGTATCAGAGCGCCGGTTCGCTGGTGCTCTGTGGCTGCCTGTAACGATATGGATTTTGAACCAAAGGGGGCGTATAATAGAGCGCCGATTTTCAACGGTGAAAATTACGGCTACTGGAAAGACTGCATGCGAGTTCATATAAATTTTGTTGATAGGCTAGTATGGGCTGCCATTGAAAATGGTCCTTTTCAAATTACTATGACAAATGCGGCTGGCGCCATAGTTCCTAAACCAGAAGCTGATTGGAATGAGAAAGATGAGAAAAAGTGGTTGTGTGATTGGAGAGCTCGAAATATGCTAATTTCAGCACTTGGTGTTGATGAGTATTTTCGGGTATCCCATTGCACGACAGCTAAAGAAATGTGGGATGCTTTAGAAGTTGCCCATGAGGGTACTACTGAAGTAAAACAGTCCCGCATTAACACACTCAATCAAGAGTTTGAGCTCTTTCGCATGAAACAAGGAGAATCTATCTCCGACATGCAAAAGAGATTCACTCATCTTACTAATCGGTTAAATGCACTTGGAAAAACCGTTTCCAATGAAATAGCTACTAATAAAATTCTGAGATGTCTTAGCAGGGAGTGGCAACCTAAAGTAACAGCTATTAAGGAAGCCAACGATCTAACGACACTTACGATTACAACTCTGTTTGGAAAGCTGGAAGAACATCAGGAAGCATTAGAAAGTCTTGAAAAGTTTGAAAACAAAAGTAAGAAAGAAAAGGAGAAGAAGAGAGACAAAGAGGGAGAGAAGAAGCTAATAGCTCTTGTGGCCTCTAGCTCTAAGTCCTCACGAAAAGAGCAAAGTGACAATGATTCTAGTAGTGACAAAGATTCGGATGATGAGGAAATAGGACTTTTTGTAAGGAGATATAATAGATTCATTCGAAAGAATGGAGTCAAGCATTCCGACAAAAACCTCATGAAGTTTCGAAGACAATCTACAGATTCAAAACAGGAAGAGAATAAGAAGAGTAGAGGAAAAGGATCTTGTTTTAATTGTGGTAAATCTGGACATTATAAAATAGATTGTCCTATGAAGTATAAGGATCAAGGAAAAGCTCCACCAAAAGGGTACAACAAACAAAGAAGAGCTTACATTGCATGGGAAAGTGATAGTGATTCATCAAGCACACAAAGTTCAAGTGATAGTGATGAAACCGAAAATCTATGCCTTATGGCTCACACCAAAAATCTGTCCTACCACAAGAAGAAAATCAATGATAAAAAGGTAAAACAAGCATATTATAATAATTTCTCTTCTATGTCTTTTTCTGAACTGAAAATAGCTTTTGAAAAACTGCATAACGAAGCTGTAGATGCTTTTAAAAGATTATCTTTCGACAAACAATTTTTTTCATTTCTGGAAGGTAAAGTATACAAAGCTGAAAAAGATTTAGAATGGTTAAAAGCTAGTATTGCAGAAAATTCAAAAAATATTGACATTGATGGATGTAGTAAAGTTGGGTATTGTGAAGCTTGTCATATTTGGCAACAAGAGGTAAACACTCTCAAGGTCAAATTGGAAAAAGCTTTACAACCTAAGGTTACTTACGCCTTGACTCTAGGTTGTTTAAGAAGGCATTAAATCCACCATATGCAAAATACTCTTTTATTCCAAAGGATTTAATGAACAAGAATAAACAAACACATCATCATGGTTTATGTCATTATTGTTGTCATGCTGGCCATACCATTGAAAAATGCAAGTTTAGGAGATTTCTTGTTCTTAAAGGTATTTATCAATGGAAGCCAAAAGGCAACCATGTTAGCACTTACCCACTTGGACCCAATGAAAATTGGGTACCAACTTCTCTCTTTTGATATTTTAGGATGAGTGCCTTGCTTCCGTAGATAGGAGATGGTTTCTTGACAGCGGTTGCTCAAGGCACATGACCGGTGACATATCGCTTTTTATAGATTTCAAAACAAAGAAGAAGGGATATGTTACTTATGGAGACAATAACAAAGGAGCTATACTTGGCAAAGGTAGTGTAGGTAATCCCTCTACCACTACTATTTCTGATGTCCATTTAGTAGAGGGGCTTAAACACAATTTGTTAAGCATAAGTCAATTGTGTGACAAGGGTTATAAAGTTTCGTTCACAAAAACTTGCTGCATAATTGAACATGCTGAACAGAACGTTGTGTTTAAGGGAGTAAGAGTAAACAATATCTATATGCTTGACCTTTTTGATGTATCTTTAACAAGTACTAAATGTCTAGTTACCTTGAATGATGATTCTTGGCTTTGGCATAGACGTTTAGCCCATGTTAATTTCGATTTGCTTAATAAGGTTGTATCTAAGGATCTAGTAGTCGGTCTTCCAAAAATAAAATTTTCAAAAGACAACCTATGTGACGCGTGCCAAATGGGAAAGCAAACGAGGGTCTCTTTTAAATCTAAAAGTGTAATTTCAACTTCACGACCCCTTGAGCTTCTCCATATGGATCTCTTTGGACCTTCTAGGACAAAGAGCTTAGGTGGAAATTATTATGGTTTTGTAATCGTTGATGACTATTCTAGATTTACTTGGACTATATTCCTTTATAGCAAAGATGAAACTTTTTCTGCTTTTAAGAATTTTGCAAATCTGTCCCAAAACAAAATGAATTCCAAAATAGTTACAATTCATAGTGATCATGGTGGTGAATTTCAAAACTATCACTTTGATAAGTACTGTGACAAGTATGGTATTGAGTATAACTTTTCAGCTCCTCGAACTCCACAACAAAATGGCGTTGTGGAGCGTAAAAATCGTATTTTAGAGGAGTTGGCAAGAACAATGCTAAATGAGGGCGGACTACCAAAATATTTTTGGGCTGATGCAGTTAGCACAACTTGCTATGTTTTAAACAGGATCTTAATTCGTCCTATTTTAAATAAAACTCCTTATGAGCTTCTAAAAGGAAGAAAGCCAAACTTGTCACATCTTCACGTATTCGGTTGTAAGTGTTTTGTTTTGAATAATGGTAAGGAAAATATTGGGAAGTTTGATGCAAAAGCGGATGAAGGTATCTTTCTTGGATACTCACAATCAAGTAAAGCATATAGAGTATATAATAAGCGTTTACTTACTGTTGAAGAATCTGTCCATGTTTCTTTTGATGAGTCTTATCCGAAAAGTGTCGGAAAAGGTATTTCTTTTGATGATGCAGGTGTATCTACAGAAGACATACTCAAGGAAGCTGTTACGGAAACTGATCAGTCCATAACAGCTGCCCATGAGAAGGAGGAAGATACTAGTCATGAAGAATATGAGGAAGAAAGGACAGCTGAAGTGAATGACCTTCCACCAGCTTGGAAATCTTCAAAAGACCATCCTATTGACAACATATTGGGAGATATTTCAAAGGGAGTAATGACTCGTTCTAAGATAAGTAATTTTTGTTCTCACTTCGCTTTTGTTTCCCAAGTAGAACCTAAAAATGCCAAAGAGGCCTTGATTGATGAATGTTGGCTAATGGCCATGCAAGAAGAGCTTAATCAATTTAAAAGAAATGATGTTTGGGAACTTGTCCCTCGTCCGCGAGATCATCATATCATAGGTACTGAATGGGTTTATAGAAATAAGCTTGATGAAAACGGAGTGGTAACTAGGAACAAGGCATGTTTAGTAGCACAAGGGTATAACCAAGAGGAGGGCATAGACTATGAGGAAACTTATGCTCTAGTTGCTCGCCTTGAAGCTATACGTCTCTTGCTTGCCTATGCGTGTTCTAATAATTTTAAGCTTTACCAAATGGACGTAAAGAGTGCGTTTCTAAATGGTGTCATAAATGAAGAGGTATATGTCTCACAACCTCCTGGTTTTGAGAATGCTGAAAATCCAGATTATGTTTACAAATTAAAACGAGCTTTGTATGGTCTTAAACAAGCCCCTCGGGTTTTGTATGAAAGGCTTAGCAAATTTCTAATTGATCATGGATATTCAAGAGGTAAAGTGGATAATACTCTCTCTATTAAACACAAGGGAAAGCACATTCTTTTAGTTCAAGTTTATGTAGACGATATAATTTTTGGTTCAACTAACATACACTTGGTCGAAGAATTTTCTAAGGTTATGCAGGGTGAATTTGAGATGAGTCTTATGGGGGAGCTGAATTACTTCCTAGGTCTTCAGATAAAGCAACTTGATGAGGGTACAACAGTATGTCAAACAAAGTACTACAGAGAACTACTCAAGGGCTTTGGAATAAACGACTCAAAATCAATTGACACCCCTATGCCTACCAACGGAAATCTAGATAAAGATGAGCATGGTAAGAGTGTAGATGTCAAAAAGTTTAGAGGTATGATTGGGTCTCTTCTGTATCTTTCTGCTTCTAGACCTGACATCATGTTTAGTGTTTGTATGTGTGCACGATATCAATCAAACCCTAAGGAATCACACCTGAAAGCTGTTAAGCGTATATTTAGATATCTTCATGGAACATCTAAATATGGGCTTTGGTATTCCAAAGGAAGTGATTGTAGCTTAGTAGGTTACTCCGATTCTGATTTTGCTGGCTGCAAATCAGATAGGAAAAGCACGAGTGGTACATGTCACTTGTTTTCAAACTCCTTGGTAAGTTGGCATAGCAAAAAGCAGGTACATGTGGCTTTGTCAACTGCAGAGACTGAGTACGTTGCAGCCGATAGTTGTTGCGCTCAGATTTTGTGGCTAAAGAAACAACTACAAGACTTTAACATTCAACTCAAACGTATTCCAATAAAATGTGACAACACTAGTGCCATAAACCTTACTAAAAATCCTGTTTTACACTCACGCACTAAACACATAGAGATTAGACATCATTTTCTTCGCGATCATGTTGAAAAAGAAGACGTTGTATTTGAGCATGTTGATACTAAAAATCAGCTTGCTGATATTTTCACTAAACCTTTGGCAACGAAACCGTTCTTCAACATTCGTCGTGAATTAGGGATCTTAGATCTCTCTCCATTGTTGTCTTAAGCATGTTTGTTCTTATTTATATTATGCCTCACCTTGGTTGATGAGATTTGTTTTAGATTTCATTTATACCTCACAAGGTTACATCAACAGAGGTAATATCACTCCTTTCTATATCTCTTTTAGAACTATGTGATTGTGTATGTTAGAACAAAATTTCTTATTTTCGTTTATGTGAATTTCTTTGCATATATTGTTTGAACATTAATATCTGATTTGTGAACTATACTTGGGCATCATTATCATGACATACTTCATAATGCATAACCATACTGCATAAAAAATTAATTAAAATTTGGTTTGACATCAGTATGTATCGATTCAAAGATGTGTGTATCGATTCATGTCTTCTTCATTTCACATTTGCCAAAATTGGTTCAGTATGTATCGATCCATCCGTCGTTTGTATCGATACATAGACCCTTTAAAAACAAAAATGCGTGACATGGATCGATCCATGCCCATATGCATCTACACATACTGATTGTTATTTGGATTAAATGCATTTTTTTCTCACTCATGGATCGACACATCAGCAATTCTTATCACATCTTTTCACAAACTTGGTATCAGCAGTTCCCATACCTCCTAAAACCTGCGGCTAACCCTAATTTCCTTCATCATCATTCTTTCCAAAAACCTAAATTCATCTCAATTTTCTTCAATATTTCATCACCATGCCTCCAAGAACCATTCCAGCTAGAACAAAGGGAAAAGGAAAAGGAAAGGAACCGGTTGGCACTTCTCAGCAGTTACCAGAAATTCCTCCAAATGCCTTAGATTTGCTTCATCCTGCAATTGCTACTGAGTTTGAGGATTCTTTCAAGACAAGGTTAGTTATGAAACCCCATGTCTTCGATAAACATGATGCTATTCATCTGCATCTTAATGATGTGGTTGAACTCCTTCATGCACAAAAACTTGGTTCACTTTTGTCTACAAAGGATGATTACCATGAGGATTTTATCCATGCATTTTATGCTGGCATACAATCTGGCAAAGGATATATGTTTAAGTGTTCTATTGGTGTCAGAACCTATACTTTTGAGGTCGGTGATTGAGAAACAGTATTTCAAATTCCACTTCCGTCGCATAATTTCAAGACTTGGCATGACTTGAAGTTTGATACTGACTTTAACCTGAAGGAGTTTACTCCGTCTATCTTGAAATTGGACAGACTGCTGGGTGAGGATGAACAGGTTACGTCTGGTATGATTAAGAAAATTCCACGTATACTTCATTGGATTATCTCGCACATTCTGCGTCCAGCAAACAGTGGATATTCTAGGTTAGACAGGGCAAGCATTCATCTCTTATATATTCTTCATAATAAGGTTCCATTGAATTGGGCAAATTACTTTGTGAAGCGCCTTTTTTCCGTGCGTAACAGTGCCAAGAATGTTGCTCTTGGTTATGCGTCTCAAATCATGAAAATTCTTAAGTTCTGGAATGTTGCAATCCCTCTAGTTCCTCTCATATCACCATCTGTTGCTCAAGAGTTTGACTCTTCCACTTTATCTCATATGGGATATCGGTGGGACAAGGAACGCCAATGTTTCTATTTCTTTGAAAGGAAATCCAAAACAAGGATCTATAATTTTGATGTGCCTTCTGAACGAATTCATGTAGTTGAAGACCAACCTGATGAAGAAATGCATGATGTGAATGAAGCAGATGTGCCTGCAGCTGATGACAATGCTGGTTGGGGTGATTGGGTGCCACAAAGGTGGTCTCCAACCAACTATGTACCTGAACCAACGGTTCCTCCGTTCTCCGGCGGTACTTCATCTTCAACACCTACTGCGCACCTAACTCAAATGCTTCAACAAATGGAGCTTGCCAACCAAGAATGTCATGAAGAGGCACGGTCTTGGCATGTACAACAAAGTGAGTGGCATAAGGAGCATCGTGAGTGGCATGACGATCATACACGGATATACCATAACCAACACTCTTGGCACACGGACTTGGTTAAGTGGCACCAAGTCTTCTACAATGAAATGTTTGGTTTTATGGACGACTACCGTGCCAATCCTGGTATTATGGACAGATTCAGAAGTGTTGAAGTTCAGGATCGGTTCAGGCACTACACCTTCATGGGCCACAATCCAGATGCAATGCCTCCTCCTCCGCCTCCGCCAAGCTTCAGAGATCCTAATAGAGATGACGAGGAGTCCTGTGGTGGCTATAATCCACATTAAACCATCATCATTTCATTTCACTACATTTCATTGCATGTTGCTTGAGTTGTTTTTCTTTTCAGATTAGTTGCACCTTATATGTCTTGGCTTATGTAATTTTTAAACACTTTCTACTAGTTAAATGCTTATTTCCTTCTGCTTACTTCTGGTGTTATTGCCCTTATTTGTCATTCTTTGTGAGTGATTCTTTACCTTTTAAGCTTCCTTCTTTGTGATTGTTAGCTTCTTTATCATTTTTGCTGTGTCCTGCTACAACATGTTGCCTTGATCAAACTGTTTTTTTCTTCTTTTTGATGTTGACAAAGGGGGAGAAAATGCAGATGTTGACAGATATGCACAAACTCAGGGGGAGAATCACACATCTTGCTAAAAATTTGCCATCATCAAAAAGGGGGAGTTTGTGAGCAAATTCTTTACTTTAAATAAGTTTTGAATGATAGCAAATTGTGTGATCATTGTCTAATTGTTGGTTGTGCATTATTTTACATGTATCATTTGTGTTTTTAGCCTATACTATTGTTTCGTGTCTATACATAAAGATCCACATTGATACATTTCTTAAAAGAACTCATAAAAACTGTTTTGTGTCAGTATGTATCGATACATGTTCATATGCATCGATCCACAAATTTGTTGTAAATCACAAAACGTTTTTGCTTCAGTATGTATCGATCCATACGATTCTTTTATCGATACATGCTTAGTTAAAATGCTCTATGTATCGATACATACGAACTTTGTATCGATACATGCTTAGTTAAAATACTCTATGTATCGATACATACGAGCTTTGTATCGATACATGCTTACATTAATTCTCTAAAATTAATCAAAGTTACAGTATGTATCGATGCATAACCTTTTGTATCAATACATAATTCTGTTTTGTCTACTAACAACTTCTGTCTTTCACATATAAGAAGTATTTTGACTATAAAGGAAAACAGCACAAATTCACAAATGAAAAACAGTTGAAACACTAATCAAAGGAGTGTGTAGCAGCAATTGTTTGAGCAGTTAGAAACCTGAAAGAGACTTCATCTTCTTCATCTTCTCAATCTCTTTTCTTCAAGAACATCAACACATAATCATTCTTGTTCTTTGGATTAAAGGATCAACGAGATAACGTTCAGTGGAACGATCAAGGATCTAGCTGAGGTGTTCAGTGGAACGATCGAGGATCTAGCTGAGTTGAAGGTTGGAGGGGGTTTCGAGGAAAAACCAAATGGTTTGTCCTTCAAGAACTGGAGTGTTCTTGCGGGTTTGTTAGTCACATTTGCAGAACAGATTCAGCCGTAGCGTAAGGTTTGGAAATTGGGTAATTTCGCAAACAAGTCGTGGAACCGGTGAATTGTTTGCAATTTCTTACAGGAAATTCTTGATCGAGCTCAGATCAAGTGGAGGTTTTATACAAGAAGAAGATCTTGGGATTTAGAATTCTGTCTTTGTATAGTAACCTTGTATCAATGAATTCGGCATTATTGATAATTACAGTTCTCAATTTCATTTGAAATTGAGAGGGAGATGTACCCACACGCGAGGACGACAGTGGGGAACTTCCTTACCAAATCTCTGCGTATCGTATTCTTTCCTTATCTCTCTTTACATTTTCAACAGTTTTGTGATTTCAGTTGGTGTGTTGTGGCTGTACATTTCGTGATACAATAATGGCAAGAAAACTTCTTTATCTAAACTCCACCATTGTTCATCATTGATCACATACACACCTATTGTTTGACAAAACTGTTAGCTGAGTTTTATTCATTAGAATTAGGATTTAGTGATAAGTGCATTTGATTTGATAATATTCTGGTGTTAATAATCTCTATCGTTCTAATTCAAATCCAGCAATAAATTCTCGTGTCCGGTTTACTAGTAGCGGTTCAGAATAGACGGAAGTCGATTCGGGACTGTAATTTTCCGCTAAGTTTCAATAACTCAGATAAGAATTTTTAAATCCGTTTATTTTAAAGAGGTGATCTATTCACCCCCCTCTCGATCACTAGCCACACCGTCTAACACATGAGACCATGAAGATGGCGGAAAATGAGAATGAAATATGAATAAAAGCATACCTTGAATCAAGCCTATACTACCATGAGCTAGAGTTAGCTAGGTCAAAGTTCAAAACCAAATATCGACCCAGAATCTCAAACCAAGAAAATAATCAACACAAGTTGTGTACTAATGCCATGAACCACAAATGGGGTTTCCACTCTCTTAAAGAAAGTCATATGGTCTATAAGCATCAAGATGTAGGGTTTTTATGTCATGTTATGTCAAGATGTCTCCTTGAACCAAAGACCAAGGATTAAAGAATTAGGGTTTTGCCCCAATGATGAGCAAATGTCACAAACTTCATGCAAAGTCAAATTTTTGTTATTCACAATCTTTGAATCTATGATGTTTATGAGAAGATGTTAATATGAATGTGTGATGCATATGAATGGCGCAGATGAATCTCAAGTCATGGGTTGAGTGAAAGGGGGGAGGGCAAATTTTTGGGTACGACAGGTATGTCCTGGTGCACCCATGTGAAATTCGCAATGGGAATTATCATCATACCCAGGAGGACAAGGGAAAGTGACTGGCCTTAACTCCCTTAAAGTTAGCAATCCCTCTTTCTGCAAGTACAAAAATATTTGGCTATAAGACACCGGCAAAGGGTCGAGCTGCCTTTGTGGTGGTCTTGGTTTTAACTGCCATTGTGGATGGGTGTTCTGTTGTTGTGGAGGTTGTTGTTGATAAACTTTTTGTTATTATTGTATTGGTTGTTGGTATGGTATATGTACTATAGCAGTGACTTGGTCATAATGAATTTGTTGTTTACCCTTATATCCTCTTGAGATGGCATTTGTATCACTTTCCTTTTTCTTCTGGAAGCTTCCAGAATACTTCTTTGGTGCATTTGATGCTCCAATAGTGCCTTGCATTTTGCCATCTTTCAAACCTTTCTCGATTTGATCTCCAATTTTTACCAAGTGAGCGAAGTTTGACGTCACACTACTTACCAACCTATCAAAGAAGGGGTCCTTTAGAGTGTCTACGAATATTCCAATCATTTCTTTCTCAGACAATGGAGGTTACACCTGAGCGGCCAACTCTCTCCATCTTTTAGTGTAATCTTTGAACGACTCTCCCTCGTTCATTTCCATACCCTATAACTGCATATGATCAGGTGCCATGTCGAGATTGTATCTGTATTGGTGAAGGAAAGCGTCATCCAAATCTTCCAACCTCTGAATTCGTCCATGTTCCAAGCTCATGTACCATCTTAGAGATGCCCCACTGAAGGTGTCTTGGAAATAGTGTGTGAGTAACTTATCATTTTCAGCGTGTGCAACCATTTTTCTAAAGTACATCACCAAATGAATTCTTGGACAAGTCTGACCTTTGTATTTTTCGAAATCAGAAGTTTTGAACTTAGCCGGGATGACTAAATTTGAAACCAAATGCATGTTCATGGCTGCTGAGCCAAAGATATTGTTACCCTCTATAGCCTTGACTTTCTTCTCCTAAGCGCAAAATATTTCTATAGCAGTTTCCGTAAGAACTTTTAGTTTTAGTGGATCAGGTATGTAAAAAGCATTGTATTGGTCGTCTTCCCCAATCTCAGACCCCTGTTGAGAAGATGCATCAGAAGTTTCTACGTGATCTTCGTTACCCCTATTTCCCACCGGTATATGGACATGGACTCCTTTGGCATGGGTGAATCTTTCATCTTGATTGACCAATCCTGAAGTGCCAACGTGACTAACACTCTTCTTAGTCCCAGCTTCTGCTTCAACAACTCTCTCCCTTTGAGTAATTGCCAGCATCGTTTCGAGAAATTGGTCCATTTTTTTTCTAAATAGCAGTGATATCTGTTCTCATGGTGGCATGATTGGCCTCAACCTATTCCAGTGTCATCCTATAGTTGTTGCGCATCTCGTATCGGTATTGATTAGTCAACATTACTGGACAAAGGGTAAAAGGTTGTGTAAGCTTTTTTTGGAATGAAGTGCATGATGCGCGTTGAATGCACGTGGATGCGAAAAATGGTTTTTATGTTCTTTTTCTTTTATTTTCAGGGAACCATTTATAAAGGTTATTGTTAGTAAGCATAAAAAAGCATGAAATCAAGAAGTAAAAGAAATTACAATTTTCATTCATTCATTTTGTCAAAGTATGGAGTACAAAGGCATAAAAGCATGAACTAATACAACTCAAATACTAAATCTCTTAGGAAGCATAAAAAGAGTAAAAAAACGGAAAGTCACACAACAGGTTTTTGTGCTTTGAGCTCCTCCAACTCAACTTTAAACCTCTTTATCATATCTTCACATAGCAGAATGAAACTAATCACATCAGGGTGAGCATGGTATCAGTCTAAATCCTCTATCGCATCCCTCAACTTCCAGGGCATGTCTTTGGCCAACCAGTTACAAAACTCTACCAAACCATTAAGCTTTGCACGATATCCATCCCTATCCTTTTGTAGAAAGTCAATGGTTTTCTTGAAGACCTCATAGTCCTCAACCACATGCTATCCTGATGAAATGCCTCAAGCCTATCCTTCCAATGTTGAGCGCACTCTCTAGCATACTTTGTCTCTTAATACTTCTCGTCCCAAACTCCAGGTGTGACTCGAGAAGCATCTGCAACTATTTTTTTAAGTCGAAGCTCACGCTCCACTTGAGCTTCATAGTTATGGAGGAAGATGATAAGATCCTTGATCTTGGCTTCTAACTCTTCTCTTACTTCTTTTTTTCTCTTTTGTAGCCTTCTTCCACCAATACTCATTCTTTAGGATTTCTTTTTGGGCCTGCTTCAGCTGACTTTTGATGGTTTCCAAGCAATGACCAACTTTCTCTAAACCCACTTAAACCTTTTTCCTTTTGTGCTCTTCTTTATCAATCATTTCCTTATTAACCTCAAGTTGTGTCTTTCTTCGGCCAAGTTCCCACTTCATTTCATTTGCTCATTAGTGACCTGTTTAAGGCTCAATTGGAGGTCCTCATTTTCCTTCCCAAGTTTGGCCACCTTAGCTCTCAACTCCTCCACTTCCTCAAGTGAGACCGATACTAGCTCTTGTGTAGTAGGGCTAGGGGGGATCTCTAAGGAAAAAGGGAGTTTGACAACTTTAACCCTTTCTAGAACCCATTGTTGGTACGATATTTTAGACACACCATCCCCCTTCCTTAGCTTAGGGCCTTTGGTGTGAATCGTTTCCCTTGATTTGACAATCTTATGGAACAAAGCTGAATCCTTGACACCCATGTCATCCAAAATCATTTCTTCCAGCTCCTTGTCTTCAGGTTTCCCTAACATAGGATAGTCAAATTATCATATAACTAGCATTGGGTTATAGCTAATACAACCTTTGGACCCTATTAAAGGTACGTTAGGAAAACTTCCACAACTAATGATGATTTCCTCCACATTAAACTTACTATGATACCAAGTGATATCCCTTTCAGTTAAAGACACCAACATCTGGGCCCAATCTGTACTAGACATTTCACTGATGAGGGAATTTGGTTTGAACACGTGTGATGTGAGCCATTTGTAAAGTAGGGGAAGGCAAAAGGCCAGGGTGCCATTTTTCTCCTCATGGTGATGGTGAAGACTGAGGAATACATCAACTAGGAGTGGACAAACTGGACTTTGATTTTCTTTCCACATTGCCCAGAAAATGCTAATAGCAGTCGAGTCAATAAAACCCTCATAAGTTTGGAAAAGTACTTGCCAATGTCGTGCTACCAATAGTCTCCCTACTTCCCCTTCTAGGTAAGCTTTTCGAAATCCTAATAAGTTTTCTCTTTTCTTCCAATTAGCCATGGCAGTTGGAATAGGGATATGAAGTTCCATAACTAATTTTTCCACTTCAGGTACCTAGACAATCATGTTGTACGGTGTCCTCCCCTTCATAGAGGAACCCAAGACCCCTTCAAACTCCTCTAAGGCAGGAGTAAGCTGAAAGTCTTGGAAAAGAAAGCTCCGGAGCAGAGGATCTTAAAATTGAGGCAAGGCAGTGATGGAGGACGTTTGAACTTTGACAGTAAAAAGACTTAGAATTCCGCCAAATCTCCGTTCAAGCATAACCTTAAAACATGGTGGAAGTTCCTTCAGAAATTTCATCAAAACAGTGGCGTCTGGCATCTTGGCCTTTAGTTGCAAAGCTTTTCTTCTATTTGAATTCATCACTCCTTTAAATTCAAAAAAATTGGGGATACAAAGGATTCCCTGAAAATAAAATTTTTTATGAGTACCATGATGTAAATGAGATGAATGCATGATGTTTGGATCCAGGGTATCATAAGTAATTCAAAACACCCTAACAGACAGGCTTGCATAATGGATAGTTCTAATTTATTTTCCTTAAAAACCACTCACATGATAGTTTCTATGTTGATGGATAGGGTTCCCAAGGTCATGGGCACTTATCGTATCAATGTCATACAACAGGCTAGCTATTTTATGACGAGAGTGACAAAATGTCTATCCTGGGTGGGGTTCTCAGGCTAGACGCAAGAGGAGAGGTCCTCGGAGTCTACCACTACACAACCACCAAGACAAAAATTGGCTCTAAAAGTGGTTCCCAGAGTCATGTACCCTTCATGAATCAAGTTGTGCAACAAATTATTTAGGATATTGTTAGAATGCTAGACTCCAAGAATATCTTTTTCATTCAATTAACTATGGAATACGTTTGATGGACGATGAACCTTCAAAAGATTGCTCAAAGGTTCTACTGGAATGCTAGATTCCAATGGCCCATATTTTCATCCAAATAGTTAGGTTAAGTGTTTTAGAAATGAAAGAGCGGACGAAAAGCTGACCCAAGACGTATTCCTTGAGAGCCATCATCCGAGGATTCAATGAATGCGAGACTCCAAGGACCCATTTCTTTCATGTTTGATAAAGAAAATATTTTTGAATTTAGACTTTAAACAAAAAGGAGTTTGAATCATGTTGAGAATCGATAATGATTTAATCGGGCTTTAAATGAATTACTTGGTATTAGACCAAGATTTAGTTTATTTTATAACAAAATATAAAATGAATTTGTCACTTATTAACATTAACTACTCACTTAATCATAATATTCTAAGAAAAGTAAAATAAATAAAATTAAGCAAAAGATCAAGATCATGTTGAGAAAAATAAAACTTTGTGTTATACTATTATTATTATAATTATTATCTAAATATTTAAATAAAATATCAAAAAAAAAAAAAGTAAACAAAGTTTAAAACAAAAATGTGTGTGTGTGGAAGGAAATATGGGGTGAAGCCCAAAAAACGTCAACCCTAATGGGCATGGAAATCCCAAAGGCAACCAAGCCTTGTACCAACTCGGGTTGGGCCATATGCCTAAACCCTCTTCTACCCAACAAAAGCCCTAGCGAAAGAGGGTGAAAGGAATTGAGGGAGGTAGCTACCTCTACCTCTTCCCAAGCTGCACGCGTTGCAGCAAAAGCATAAATTCTGCCATCAATGAGTCGTGCTTGGAAACACGGGAAACTGATAATTTATGGTCCCAATGTGCATCACTGTTCCCAAAAGCAAATGAATCATTAAAAATAATTAAAATATCCAACCATAAATCGCCATATGCCTTAATGTTATTAAAAATAAAAGAAAAAACTTTTGGCTAAGATTGAAAACTGACCAACCCATATCTCCCATGTTCATATTCGTTCCTCTCTATCATTATTCATTCGTTCTTTTTTAAAATCTCATGAATATCATTCAAGTGGAGAAAAAAATCTCATGAATATCATTCAAGTGGAGAAAAAAATCTCATGAATATCATTCAAGATAAAAAACGTAGGTCTCTTCGAGTTTTGAGAGATTCATCCAAGCCTATTAAAAAAAAGTCCAGCAATCAATCTCCTTCAAACATGATTCTAACATTCAATTTCACATATGAACAATAACAAGAACATGTCCGGTTCAACCGAAATAAAAAAAATAATCGAGTTTTCTAAACTCAAACCCCCTTTTCGAAACCCTAACATACTTTAAATCGGCGTTTGTTCATATTTCATAAGAATATGTTTAACAGGGAATCGAGTACAAGACATGGTGGTAACAAAGAAGATACCATCAACACACCAAGAAAAGAGAAAAAATGAAAGAGAGAAATACAAGACCTCACTGGATTTTGAAGCTTCAACGAGGATTCGACGGTCTTGGTTTGAATTTACACCTCAAGTATGTTTCGAGATTTGAGTTGTTTCTTTGTTCTCCGTCTTCTCCTCTCTTATCTATGTGTTATTAGGATTTGGTCATGTTGTGATTTTGCAGGGGATTGTAGCTCAAACTCCTTGAAGATTTTAATGTAAGATTTTGAGAGGATTTCGGCAGAGTAACAGGGTGACTCCCCTTCTTTATTACCCAATGATTGAGTGTATTTATAGTAGAATTTCAAGGAACCCGATACGCGTGAGATTAGGGAATTTGTTAGAAGAATATGCTCTGAAACGTGTATGAGATGAGCTGTAGGATCTACAATCCGATAGAGAGAAAAATCTAGCTCAGATTTGTGGGGGACCAGGGTGATTGTGATAGGAATGAATTTTGTCTGTAATGAAGTATGAAAATCCTTCTAGAACGTGTGGACCCTGTGTTGGTGTAAGCCCTAGAGGCCAATACTTTTGGTACTTGTATCGAATTATTTATTAATAATAAAAAGGCTTTTTCTTTATTATGTTTGTTTAATAAAGTCCCTAGAATAGCTAGTCCGTTTAATGTATCAAGTATGACTTAATCATGAGATCACGTTAAACATAAGGACATTATTCTTAAAAGTATCCGTAGTCGAGCTTTATTGTGAAGTGGGATAACATTAAAGCATAAAGACTATTATGTATATAGACTGATGATCACATCTCATGGATCATGGATAAGGAGTTATCAAGTCTTAAACATAGGTATGAATATTAAGAGTAATATTTATACTGGATTGACCCGCTATGAGAATACTATATAGAATGTTATGCAAAGTGTCATAAGTTATTCTCATGGTGATAATGGTGTATACCACCCTTCGACCTGAAACCACAATGGACCCTAGATGTAGAGTCGAGTGCTTTATTGCTGATCAAATATTGTCCGTCACTGGATAACCATAAAGACAGTTGATGGATACTCCACGAAGCATGCTGAGGGACATGAGTGACCTAGATGGAACTTTCCCACTCTGCATAACAGGATAAATGTCTATGGGCCCAATATTGAACTAGACAAGGATGACACGGTCTATGCCTTGTGTTCAATATAAACATAAGGGCAAAAGGGTAGTTATACGCATAAGTATTATCACAGAAGGATTTGTCAGCTCACATGACATTTTTGTGTCTTGGGTAGCAGTGATGTGTTGCTAGATACCGCTCACTGTTTATTATGTTAAATACGTGATTTAATATAATTGCCAATGCCGCGAAAACCTACAGGGTCACACACAAAGGACGGATTGATGAGAGATAGAGTAACTAAGGAACACGGTAAGGTACGGTGCACTTAAGTGAATTGTAGAACATCGTAAGGTACAGTGTACTTAAGTAGAATACGAAATATGGTAAGGTACCACGCGCTTAAGTGATTTTGGGCATATTATAAGATATGGGCCACATGCACTTAAGTGGGCTTTTTAGCTTGAACCTCACACAAGTGGTTCTATAAATAGAACCCTTGTCCAGAAGCATTCATTGCAGTTGCATTTTCGTTTTCTCCCTCTCTCTCTCTCTCTCACTCAAAGCCTTTATTCATAGCAGCTAGCACTGAGATTGAAGGAATCCGTTCGTGTGGACTGAGTAGAGGCGTTGTCATCGTTCAACGTTCGTGATCGCTCCGTAGATCTGCATCAAAGGTTTCAATCGTCACAAGAGGTAACTATTCTATCACTGATCATACCCATTCGTAAGGATCACTAAGGAGAAAATTTTAATTTCCGCTGCATTTTGGATCGCTCTTCTCCTTCAGTGGTATCAGAGCCACTTACGAAACCATGCATTGAATAGTTGTTAATTTTCTGTATTAATATAATTAAAAGACAAAATAAATCAAAGAATAAACGAGTAATTAAATTTGGCATCATTTGTGTACGATTTGGATGATTGATGATGACTATGCTTCGGAACCAACATTAGTATGGTGAAGCAGCGATACATCGATCGTCCATAGGTTACGCAATTGAGACCGATCAACTTATATATGATATAAGTAATCCTAATACAAAGTACAGTATATATGATATATTGTTTCTGTTTCGTTCATTCAAACACTAAATGGTTGTTTTCCTTTGAGTGATCAATGGTCATTTGCTTCGGAATCCGACATTAGTATGGTGAAGCAATGACCTGTTGATCAATCATACTGAATCAACAATCGAGGTGTGTTTGACGGTATGAAATTGGTGCATTAGGGTTAGTGACGGCACAAGGGTTGTACCATCAAGGAGTTATGAATTGAGGGCTTGTTGGAATACGTCTGTTGACTGTTTCGAAGCGCTGGTTTTTTGGCCACGTGACGATCGTCATGGACCTGTGACGATCGTAACAAGCTGGACGTGACGGTCGTAACATTCACAGATCCATAATTCTAGGCATTTCTGTTATTTTGGCCGCGTGACGTTCGTCATGGGCCTGTAACGGTCGTAACAAGCTGGACGTGACGGTCGTAACATGCTTGTGACGGTCGTCACATTCACAGAATCAGAATTCTCGGGGTTTCTGTTTTGTGACTGCGCAAGAGTTGTGTTGATGCAAAATGATGTTGATTTCAAATGGATTGTTCATTAAAATTTCGGATAGGGGCGCTGCCCCTACAACCCCGCAGGGGGCGCTGCCCCCTTGACCTCCGTTCCCGCTGACCCCCAGCTAACTCTGCGTAGTGTGATCGGTCGCCGAAATTTAATTTGGTTTTAATTAATTAAAAGAATTAAAATTAATAATAATAATGTGTTTATTATTATTTCCTTGTGGTGATCAGTTATGGCCTTAGTTTTCCTTTATTTTGTTTTGGGATTTTAAAATACGACTTGCGTGTCGTGCCTCTCTTTTAATCTCTTAGTGTAACTTCTTTTCTCATCTCACTCCCTCGTATGTAAAATGAGTTTCTTTTATGTAGTGTAATGTTATAAAGAAAGAGAAGAATTCAATATCAAAGGAGGACAACCTTGAAGATTAGAGGAGGACAACCTTGAAGATCTTGCTTGGAGAAGCTTAGATCGTTATTAGGTTAGCTTAGGTTCTCTCATTAGCTTGGGAGAACAATTGCGCTAGGGGCCATAACTGTTTCATTATGAATGTATGTTGATGCATGTGAATGTATGTTGATGCATGTGAGAGACGATTTATATGATAAATAAGCCGGTGAGATCAGAATAATTGCAATTCCCTCAAATTAAATATTAAGTTTATGCTTTCCAAGTTTTAGCACTCATCAAGACTAGTATCAGATAATGTAGGTTTCGCCTACGCGAGGTGCATGTTCTATATTAGTAAGGTGTGATGGGATAATTGTAATATCCAACTGCTAAAACAATGGGTCAAACTTAACTAAACAAATTATAATAAGATTATATATGTTTAGAAGCAAGAGTTGGAGATGATCCATATGATGGATTGGAAAAAGGAGTTATTCACCCAACTGAAATTTTAGAGAGTTGTATTAGATACAATTGGAAAGAGTTCCTACCTAAATAACCTAGTTTTGTGTAATCCGTCTACGCGGGCTTAGAACAAAGTGAAATGTGGATCTCGACCCACTAGAAAATCTTCCAACGGGATTTTCCAAATCAAATGTTGAGGGTCATTTGTTTTGAGTAAAATAGTGGGAGCATATTTAATTAAAGGCCTAATTAAATATGTTAATGATACTTATATTTTCATTAATTTCATGTAGATTACCATGACAAACAACACCTCTAACAACATTTTGCGATCAATATTTGACAAGGAAAAATTATTTTGGGACAAATTTTCTGGATTGGCACCGAAACTTGAGGATTGTCCTCAAACATGATAGAAAGTTGTATGTCTTGGAGAAACCTGTTTCTGAAGAGGAACCACCTAGTTTTGCACCTAAGGCAGAAAGAGATGCTTATAAGAAGCATGTCGATGATGCCAATGAAACTGCTTGTTTCATGCTAGCTACCATGAACTCAGAGTTGCAAAAGCAACATGAGAACATGGCAGTGTTCGATATGATCGAACAACTGAAGATGCTCTATCAAGAGAAAGCAAGGCATGAAAGGTTTGAAGTTTCAAAAGCCCCTTTTCAAGGCAAGTTAGCCGAGGGAGCCCCTGTAGGTCCCCATGTGCTCAAGATGATTGGGTATGTGGAAAACCTTGAAAGGTTGGGTTTTCCCCTCGGAAAGGAACTTGCGACTAATTTGATCTTGCAATCGTTGCCAGATAGATTCAGTCAATTTTTCCTAAATTTCAATATGAATGATATGGACAAATCTCTTCCTGAACTGCTAGCCATGTTAAGAACAGCTGAGCAGAATCTGAAGACAAAAGGGAAGTCCATTCTGATGATCGGAAATGGAAAGAGACAGAACAAAAGGCCCACCAAGCAGCGTGATAAAGGGAAAGGCAAGGAAGTTGCCAAACCCAGACCCATTGTTGCTGCTTTGAAGCCTAGTGGAGGCATAACAAAGGCAGGCACCTGCTTCCATTGCAGTAAGACCGGACACTGGAAGAGAAACTGCCCAAAGTACCTGGAAGATACAAAGTATGGAGTAGAGACTTCAACTTTAGGTATTTTTGTTATTGAAATAAATTTATCTACTTATGCATCATGGGTATTATATACTGGATGCGGTTCTCACATTTGTACAAATGTGCATGGGCTAAAAGGAAGTAGAGATTTGGCAAAAGGTGAAGTTGACCTACGAGTTGGCAATGGAGCAAAGGTTGCTGCCTTAGCCGTAGGAACTTATGTATTAACTTTACCTAGTGGTTTAATAATTCAGTTAGAGAACTATTATTATGTACCTGCAATTAGCAGGAATATCATTTCCATTTCTTGTTTGGACAAGTTTGGTTTTTCATTTATAATAAAGAACAATTGTTGCTCAATTTATTTGAATGATATATTCTATGCTACTGCACAAATGAGCAATGGACTATATGTCCTTGATCTTGAAATGCCGATTTATAACATTAATACTAAAAGGATGAAACCTAATGAGTTAAATCCAACTTACCTTTGGCATTGTCAATTAGGCCACATAAATGAGAAACACATTTCCAAACTCCATAAAGATGGACTCTTGGACTCTTTTGATTATGAATCATATGAGACGTGCAGATCTTGTTTAATTGGAAAGATGACAAAGTCTCCATTAACAGGAAAAGGTGAAAGAGCAAATGATCTTTTGGGCCTCATACATACTGATGTATGTGGACCACTGAACATACCAGCCAGAGGAGGTTTTCAGTACTTCATCACATTTACTGATGATTTCAATAGAAATGGTTATGTGTATTTAATGAAACACAAATCATAGTCCTTTGAAAAGTTCAAGGAATTCATGAATGAAGTACAAAACCAACTAGGTAAGAATATTAAAACTTTTCGATCAGATCGAGGTGGTGAGTATTTAAGCCTAGAGTTTGATGACCATCTGAAAGATTGTGGGATCCTAACCCAACTTACTCCTCCTGGAACACCCCAATGGAATGGTGTATCTGAGAGAAGAAATCGAACCCTGTTAGACATGGTCTGATCCATGATGAGTCACGCCGATCTTCCAAACTCCTTTTAGGGACATGCACTATTGACAACAGCTTACACACTTAATCGTGTTCCATCCGAAAAGGTTGAGAAGACACCATATGAGATATGGAGTGGTAAGAAACCACATATGTCTTACATGAAGATTTGGGGTTGAGAAGTTTATGTCAAACGACAAATTTCAACTAAGCTTGAGCCCAAATCTGACAAATGCTTATTTGTGGGGTATCCTAAAGAAACAAGAGGGTATTACTTCTACAATCCTTTTGAAGGCAAAGTGTTTGTCGCCTGAACTGGAGTTTTCCTAGAAAAGGATTTTATTTCCGAAGGAATCAGTGGGAGGAAAATAGAGCTTGAAGAAATTCAAGAATCACAAAGCATTGATACACCTATGGAGGAATTAGAGCAAGAAACACAAGTAGTTGTGGAAGAGCAACCTGTTCAAGTAGAACAAGACCAGCGTAGGTTAGGCAGAATACGTCACCTACCTGAAAGATATGGATATCTCATAACTGATCAAGGTGATGTACTCATGGATCAAGATGAGCCTGTGATCTACCAAGAGGCCATAACTGGTCCCGAGTCTGAGAAGTGGCTAGAAGCCATGAAATCTGAAATGGATTCCATGTACACAAACCAGGTTTGGACCTTGGTAGAGCCTCCTGTAGGAGTTAACCCTACAAGATGCAAGTGGGTCTTCAAAAAGAAGACTGACATGGATGGTAAGGTACATACCTATAAGGCAATACTGGTTGCAAAAGGATATAAACAAATTCATGGGATTGACTATGATGAAACCTTTTCACCAGTTGCAATGCTTAAATCTGTTCGGGTTTTACTTGCTATCGCTGCATATCATGATTATGAAATATGGTAGATGGATATCAAAACTGCTTTCCTTAATGGGAATCTTCTTGAGGATGTGTACATGACACAGCCTGAAGGATTTGACATACCAGAAGAAGCCCAAAAGATATGTAAGTTACAAAGATCAATCTATGGATTGAAGCAAGCTTCCAGAAGCTGGAATCTTCATTTTGATGAAACAGTAAAACAATATGGATTCATCAAGAACGAAGATGAGCCTTGTGTCTACAAGAAGGTTAGTGAGAGCATGATCGTTTTCCTGGTATTATATATAGATGACATATTACTCATTGGAAACGATATCCCTACCCTACAACAAGTAAAGTCTTGGTTGGGAAAATGCTTTTCTATGAAGGACCTAGGTGAAGCAGCCTATATATTAGGAATCAGAATATCCTTAAGTATTTGAGAAGGACTAAGGACTTATTCTTGATAAATGGAGGTCAGGAAGAGCTGGCTGTAATTGGATACACCAATGCTAGCTTCTAGACATATAAGGATGACTTTAGATCACAATCTGGTTATGTGTTTTGCTTAAACGGTGGCGCTGTGAGCTGGAAAAGTTCAAAGCAAGATACAGTTGTTGATTCTACAACCAAGGCCGAGTATATTGCTGCCTCAAGTGTAGCAAAGGGAGCTGTTTGGATCAAAAAGTTCATTAGTGAACTTGGCATAGTTCCTAGCATTGTGGATCCCATTGGTCTCTATTATGATAACAATGGTGCTATCACACAAGCTAAGGAGCCTAGATCTCACCAACGATCCAAACACATACTTAGGCGTTATCACCTCATTCGAGAGATAATAGATAGAGGAGATGTGAAAATATGTAGAGTACCTACACTTGACAATATTGCTGACCTACTGACAAAGCCTCTTGCGCAGCAAAAGCATGATGGCCATACTAGATCTATGGGCATTAGGGGTATGCCTAATTGGCTCTAGTGCTAGTGGGAGATTGTTGGTGTAAGCCCTAGAGGCCAATACTTTTGGTATTTGTATCGAATTCGTTATTAATAATAAAAAGTCTTTTTCTTTATTATGTTTGTTTAATAAAGTCCCTAGAATAGCTAGTCCGTTTAATGTATCAAGTATAACTTAATCATGAGATCACATTAAACATAAGGACACTATTCTTAAAAGTATTCTTAGTCGAGCTTTATTGTGAAGTAGGATAACATTAAAGCATAAAGACGATTATGTATATAGACTGATGATCACATCTCATGGATCATGGATAAGGAGTTATCAAGTCTTAAACATAGGTATGAATATTAAGAGTAATATTTATACTGGATTGACCCGCTATGAGAATACTATATAGAATGTTATGCAAAGTGTCATAAGTTATTCTCATAGTGATAATGGTGTATACCACCCTTCGACCTGAAACCACTATGGACCCTAGATGTAAAGTCGAGTGCTTTATTGCTGATTAAACATTGTTCGTAACTGGATAACCATAAAGACAGTTGATGGGTACTCCACGAAGCATGCTGAGGGACATGAGTGTCCTAGATGGAATTTGCCCATCCTGCATAACAGGATAAATATCTATGGGCCCTATATTGAAATGGACAAGGATGACACAGTCTATGCCTTGTGTTCAATATAGACATAAGGGCAAAAGGATAATTATACACGTAAGTACTATCATAGAAGGATTTGTCAGATCACATGACATTTTCGTGTCTTGGGTAGTAGTGATGTGTTGCTAGATACCGCTCACTGTTTATTATGTTAAATACGTGATTTAATATAATTGCCAATATCGCGAAAACCTACAGGGTCACACACAAAGGACGAATTGATGAGAGATAGAGTAACTAAGGAAACCCGTAAGGTATGGTGCACTTAAGTGAATTGTAGAACATCATAAGGTACAGTGTACTTAAGTAGAATGCGAAATATGGTAAGGTACCATGCACTTAAGTGATTTTGGGCATATTATAAGATATGGGCCACATGCACTTAAGTGGGCTTTTTAGCTTGAAGCCCACACAAGTGGTTCTATAAATAGAACCCTTGTGCAGAAGCATTCATTGCGGTTGCATTTTCCTTTTCTCTTTCTCTCTCTCTCTCTCTCTCTCTCTCTCACTCAAAGCCTTCATTCATAGAAGCTAGCATTGAGATTGAAGGAATCCGTTCGTGTGGACTGAGTAGAGGCGTTGTCATCGTTCAACGTTCGTGATCGCTTCGTAGATCTGCATCAAAGGTTTCAATCGTCACAAGAGGTAACTATTCTATCACTGATCATGCCCATTCGTAAGGATCACTAAGGAGAAAATTTTAATTTCCGTTGCATTTTGGATCACTCTTCTCCTTCACCCTGAACTTGGTATGACATCATCACATGAGTAAAAATGTTTGATTCCCTCAAGTATAAGAGTATTTTAATTTTGAATAGAATTTGCTCGATGCCTAAGTATTTGTTTGTTGTTCTGTTTGCATTCTTTATTGATTTTCTGCATGCTCAATTAGCCATATACATTTGTAAATCTTAATCCCTTAACATTGTGAAACCTTGCTTGTAAATCATTTGATTTGGTTGAAATTCTAACTAATGATATGCATTACTGATGTGCTTACACTTATTTTAGCCTTCCCTTTTAATGTTAATCTGATCGATTTAGTCATATTGATAGGTTGTTGGTATTCATATGTTGCAGCTGTTGTAGTGTAGCCTTAATCAACTTGTTTTCTTTCGGTTTCAACTTGGAAGTTGCAATTGGGTTCATCTTGTAGGTTGCAATTTAGCTTCACTTGGTAGGTTGAGGTTTAGCTTCACTTTTTCTAGTTTATAGAATGTTGTTGGATACTAATTTGCAGGCTTAAAGTTGGCTTCATTTTGCAGGTTTAAAGTGAATTTGTAATGGCCTTAAAAATGAATGCAGATGGCAACCTAGGGAAGTATCATGGCAAGGTGATTTAGGGTTGCATGTTTGAATCTTCTTTCTTCCCATTTGACTTGATTATAATGTAATAGATCATACTATGTAATTGTTATGTAAATGACAACTTATATGTTATACTTTTAATAATGGAATCAAAACAATTTTGTTTATAAATATAAATTGGTGGTTCAATCATGTAAATCAAAGTTGGTGATTCAAATATTCAAATCAAGTTTCCCTCTCTTTATTAGCCCAAATTATATGATGCTATGTATGAAGTTTATATCGAATGGCCTAATTGTCACTTAGAATCATCCAATGCAAAAAAAGGACACCTAATCTCAACTTAATGAAAGTCTTCATGTTATGACCTAAATAACTCAAAGAGATAGTTGTCAATTGAAATGGAATACCATGAATCTATCTTAGGTCATTCACCATTAGCTTGTTGACTTTGGTCAACTGGTTAACCAAAAAGTAAATCGTTGACCAAAAGTCAAATTAGGTGGAAAAGATGCAAATTCAATATAAAATGCTTGAAATGAGATGTAATGGACCAAAATGATGCACCAAACTTGTAAGTCAAGTCACCCAAATGATTTGTTTTGTAAAATGCAGCTTGTACTTATGAACCATGCAATGATTTTAGAAGATCTTGAATCAATGAGGTGCAAGCTTTCAAGGTAACTTATGAATGAAGTAAGTGATGACATGGACGATGATGATATGCACCATAATGAATGGATGAAAAACAACCAATCAAACCCATGAAATAACTAGTCAAGTTTTAATCAAGTACACACCAATAAAATGACCCATATGATCACTAGGTATATGTAGAATAGGCTTCTGACTTATCATAGAATCTTGATGGGTTCTAGAATCCTATATTTAAGCTGGCCCAAATCCACAATGCAAGGAGATATGGGAATTATGGTTTGATGCTTGGTAAAACCCAAGTTAAGGTGATAACAAGGAAAACCTAATTTCGTCCTCTAGTGAGATCCCTAAGCCCTGAGTCTGTGCATCATACTTTATGGTTATAAATGCTAATGAAAATTTCAAACTACCGAGACAAAATTGGGGTATGACAAGTGGCATTGACTAACTCATTATTAGCTATGGCATATAAGAAAAATAATTCTCTTTGAGAGGCCACACCAGTACTATTACCCTTGCCAAATAAAGTGTAAGAAAAGCCTTTTTGGGCGTATCGAAAATAAGGATTTTGAATACCCGAGGGTTTAGAGATTGTGGAATCGTAACTCGGATTACCTGTAATATCAGACCAAAATTGTTTCACAGGAAATTCATCTGGAACATCTTTGGCCCAGTAAATAGGCAGTCGGAGGATACTTCCTAAATCCTCAATGGAGAACTCATGATATTGGTTAAAGACGCGGAATTTGAGAGTACCAAAGTAATACCTCACATCGCTGAGCCATTTTTTCTGCAAATGAAAATCAAGAGCACTAAGGAATTCAAGAGTTATGCACTCATAGGTTGGCGCCTCAAAATACATAAAATCTAATAACCCTATATCATGAAATATCCTATCAACTTCAAACCTAAATCATTCAAGGTTTGTTCACACACATACCTTGTAGGAGTTATTTTTCTACGAACAAGTACCGAATACCTTTTTGCTTGATCGTCATCTTTGAAGACAATATTGTGAGGATTGAGCGACCGAGTGTTTCGCTTTCGAGTTCTTGAGGTTACCGCCACTTTATTTCCTTGAGCACTCCTTTTTGGGGGCATGTTTTCACTTGTGAAAATATGAAGATTTTGAACTTGTGATTTTGAGAGATTGGTACCCAGAATATTGACGAGGATGAAAAAATAGGAAGGTTTTGTGAAAGGTGTTTATGGTTTATGTATTGCCCTAATTTTCACCCCTAAGATCCCTTATCATTTGTATAATTTGCATAACATCAAGGTCATCAAATACTTTTATGTATATCCTTATGCTTTGCTAACCCCACAAAAATACAAAAAATATATGTCTTGCTTTGCTTTGTTTGCAAGTTAGGGTTTTGGCATCAAGAAGTTCAAGGGATGGGTCAATAAAGGCTTAGTGTGACCATAAATATCTCAATATGATCAAGAGTCTCCCTCCATAAACAATCAAAGTTTGTACTCACCTCAATTCAAGTTCATCAAGCCACGATTCATCTGGCACTCTAAATTAAGGTTGGTCAAAGTCAGCTTAATACTAACTCTTTAACCAAAGAATGATACTATGGTTTGAGGCATGATCTAAGGTCCTCAAATGTGTCATCATAACCCACTTATATGATTCAAATGGCTCAAGAAGTTAGGTTCATGAGCAGATGAAAGTTTTGAACACAACCAATGAAAAGTCAACAGATGCCTAAAGTCAAAGTTTGACTTTTTAAGATTTTTGGTCAACTATGGACTTCTCAAGTCAAGGATCACGAAAATATGATCAATGAAGTCATTTGGTCAAGTTTAATCAATAAAATCAAGGTTACTTGCAAAAGGGGCAAAGATGGAGAATTTGGAAATTTTACTCAGTCCCTAAAAATCATGTCCAAGTACCCAACTTTCCAAGGCCATAACCTGTGATCCAAGCCACCACTTTCTTTGATCCAATAATAAAATTGAAGGTATTGCTTCATAGTTAAACTTTGTACTAGGTGATGAAACCCCAAAGATGGATGGATGAGAAGATATATGGCCATGAAGTGGAGGATTTATTTGCATTTCAAGTGGTAAAACACTTTGTGAAATTTTCAGCATGCTAACCTAATCAAGTGACCAACTTTATGACCATTTCTCACAAAGATCCGAATTGATTCAAGCAAAGTGTTCAACATGAAAGTTGTAGATCATGATTTTGTATTTCTAAAATGTCCAAGAGCAAGAATTTCCCTTGCTTGAGCTAAGAGAATCGAATTTGGGAAGACAACATCATGAAGTGGTTCATAGGTCAAGTTCCAAGACAAGTTGCATTGCAAATCCAAACAAATCTGCAAGATCTCCAAGTACAGGTCCTTATTGCTTCCAAATCTCACTCTAATCAGAAAACACACACACTTTTGAGCCATTATCCAAGCAACTAGGCCATTACACAATGAATCATTCCATTTTTGGTATAAAGGTCACATTTCCACTTGTGTAAAGTGACTTTAATCCAAAAATTAGTACCATTGAGCTCCTAAATGGCTTTGGTTATGATACATACCAAATCTAAACCTCAAGTCTACTCCTATGCTTAAGAAAAATAAATACAAAACACTCCATGCATTTTATACTTTTGCCATGCTTCGCAATTGGTGTTTTGTGCAAGAACCAATCAAGCAAGCAAACCAGTACAAGACACGATTATTTTATGATATCTGAGGCATCTTAAACCCTCAAGGATCACTATAAATAGAATGCAAGGCCTCAGCATATCCACATACCAAGCTTTCCAAGAAAAAATTTCATTCTTGAAAGCTTTCCAACCTTAACCTCCATTCTCTCATTTGGCTCGTGCATTCTGCAAACCAAGGGTCCCAATCATCTTCTGGGAACTCATAAGCATTAGGAGAAGCATAAAAAAATAGCTGGAAGTAATGTTGAAGAGGAATTGGACCTTGCTTCAATAGGTATATTCTTGATTTAAAAACTCACTATACATGCATCATTTTCATTTGATTTCTGAAGCAAATATGTAGCATTTATTGTGTTGAGATTGATCATTAGCTTACATGTCATTTATCTTGATGTTCATGTGAGTCTTTGTTTGCATGAAACCTAGGGTTTCAAGTCTGGTTTTGGCCTTCGTGCATCTTTATCTTTGAGTGTTAGTTGAAACCTATCGTACCATTGTATTCCTTGCATTGTCCTGAGCAACTTTGATCTTTATTTCATGAAAAATGGTTGAGAAATGATAGATATAATGGATTGAAAAATCTGGAAAAAATAAAGAAAGACGAACGAGAGAGAGAGAGAGGAGCGTGAGGTTGATGATGATGCCGAGGTGGCGTTGAAAAGTCAAATAGAATGCGTTTTAAAATATATACCAATGTTTGTGTTTTAATTAACAGATGTATCACCACCCCAGTGGTAAAAGCGCGCACCTTAAGTGACTTGTAACCAAAAGGTCTGGGGTTTGAATCCCCCTCGCCCCAACCTTTTGTTTTTATTTTTCACCAAGCGCATGTGACCCTAAGGGCATGGGTTCGAATCTGGCCAATCCAATGTGTGTATTTTCTTATTACTTTTTAATTTTCATTTTTCTTCACAACTTTAAAAATCCACAACTTCATGATCCCTTAACATTTTTGATCCATTCTTTTTGCCACGTGTTCATGAGAATGTCCATTTTATGATAATACAAAAAAAATCTCTAAAAAATATTTTTTATGTCACTACTTTTGTTTGATGGAAAACATGTGCTTTTAAGTGTTTTTTCTAAGACTCCTAATTGATTCCTTTGGTTTATTTCGTGGTTGTTGATGTTGAAAGCTTGTATGATCATAACACACTCTTTTAAGTATTGATTTCTATCCGTAACATGCTTAAACTTGATTATTTTCATACCATGTCTCAATTAATTCACCTTGAAAAAATGTTTTGGATGAATGAGATTAAGGTTTCCACTTGATTGCTTCATATTCATGCCATGGTTAGGGTTTAGGTCTAAACTTGTCCTTAACATGTTCTTGCCTCTTGTTTGACTTGTATGCATAATTATCAACTTAGGGTTTTAATTTGTCAATACCATGTTCATATGATCTATGTTTTGAATATATTTCTTTTGTCATAACTTTACTTGATAACCATATATCTTGATTATGATACTTGTCTTGTTTGCTTAATGTCGTTTGATACCTTTGTATTGAATAATGTTTAATCATGTCTTGTGACACTCCACTTGTATTCTATCTCAATTTTGTGATGTTATATCCATGTCTTATAATTGTTTATCATTTCATTAAAGTATTTCCTTCATAAACTTCCATAATGTTGAACATGTATCTCATACTTGTTTATGTGCTATCTCTTGTGATGTTATGTAAACTTTTGTTATGTCTTGTTTATGTTCATCATGCCTCAAAAACATGTAAGTAACCTATTCATGTCATACCAATTTATGCATCTAAATACAAGGGAAAGGATCTTATGTTGACTTCCTAGTCATGTACTGTTTGTTTGTTCGTTGACTTTGTTTGTCCATTCATGCATTTACCCTAAACCAAACCCTACCCCTTTTTCAAGCTAAAACACCCACACAAACCTTGACTTATTTTTAGTTAGTGGACTTTCAATTACACTTTCAAAAAGGCTTTAGTACACATGAGGCATTTCAAACACAAACCTTGACTTACTTTTAGTCAATGGATATTTTCAATTACACTTTCAAATGCTTTAGCACACATGAAGCATCTCAAACTCAAAATTTGACTTACCTTTAGTCAAGTAACACTTTCCAAAACATTTTTTACTCCTTTTATTGCCCCATTCAAAAATGCAAACAACTTTTAAACCAAAACATAGATAAATTCAAAAGGTTCCTATAAAGTACTACATATGCTTAGGGTGATAATACCTTCCCTTTGCATAACCAACCCCGTACCTTTGATCTCTACCTGTTTTGCTTCTAGTTTTACTATTTGTTATGCATGTTTATTTTTGGGTTTATTTTTAATCTTTTCTCCTTCCCTTGGAAAAATAAAAGTTCGGTGGTGATATCAATGTTTTGCGAGTCAAGTTAATCCAATAGTTTGGTCTCTAATTCTCACTGCGACAATTTGGAATGGGTGTGAGGGTAAATGTCGAAGCTTTAAGCTTTAGGTTTTAATGGAGTTTTAGGTTTTTTAGAGAGAGAGAATGAAGGTAGGAGATGAAGATGGTAATTTTGGATTGAGAGAGTAAAAGAGTGAATGGTAGAAAATTGGATTTTATTGGAGTTAATGGGATTTGATTGCATTTAATTGGGTGGTAATTGGTGGGTGGGGCCAAGGTGAGAGAAGGTGGAGATTCTAAACAAAATTCAAAAAGATTTGAAAAATTCAGATTTTCCCCCGCTAGGCCTGCTACGGGCCGTAGCAGTTTCTACGGGCACCCGTAGTAGGCATCTGTCAAATGATGGGTTTTAGTTTTGGAGGGGTATAGAGATCATGCCTGCTACGGGCCGTAGCACGTGCTACGGGAAACCGTAGCAGGACTCTGTCTTGGATTAAAGTTTTTGTTGGTTTTAGCGGGTCTAGGTAATGGTCTACCACGGGCCATAGCAGCTATTACGGGCACCTGTAGTAGGAGTCTGATACCTCCTCCAAATCTGGTTTTCCTTGAAGCTTCAGTCTGTTTATTCCAGGTACAATTATATGAATCGAAGCATCTTCAATTTTTTTAAATGTATCACATGCTTTTGCTTCCTCATGTAAGAACCTATTTATCACCTGACTAAGAAACAAAACAAACAACAAAAAGAAAATAGTTTAGCAATTAAAAGTGTGGGTTGCCTTCCACGTAGCGCTTCGTTTAACGTCGTATGGTTCGATGGTTTACCATACTATCCTTTGAGACGAACATCCTCTACCAGGTCAAATTCTTGTCCTTGGTGATAAGGTTTCACTCTCTGCCCATTCGCATGATTCTTCAACTTTATTGCACCATGAGGGAACACTTTGTTGACAACAAATGGCCCAGACCATCTAGACTTCAGCTTTCTAGGAAACAACTTCAACCTAGAATTAAATAAGAGAACCAAATGTCCTTGCCAAAATTCCTTCATTTGAATTTTTCGATCATGCCATTTTTTGTTTGTTCTTTATAAGGTTTGGCATTATCGTAAGCTTGATTCCTAAATTCTTTCAACTCACAGAGTTGAAGGATTCTTGAATCTCCCGCTTTTGAGAGAACATAATTCAGAAATTTTGAGGCCCACAATGCTGTGTTCCAACTCTAAAGGAAAATGACAAGCTTTTCCATAAACTAACTAATACGGAGACATACCTATCAGTATTTTGAATACGGTTCTGTACGCCTATAATGCATCATCCGACTTGGTTGCCCAATCCTTCCTAGATGAGTTCATAGTCTTTTCTAGTATTTGCTTGAGTTTCCTATTAGAAACTTCCACTTGGCCACTGGTATGAGGATGGTAAGGAGTAGCAATTTTATGTTTCACATTGTACTTCTTGAGCATATTTTCCATGAGGAGATTTAGGAAATGTGTTCCTTCATCGCTTATCAGTTCTCTCGGTACCCCAAACCTAGCAAAGATGTTAGCCCTCGGAAACTTAACCACCACTTTAGCATCATTAGTGGGCAAGGCCACAACTTCTACCCATTTAGATACATAATCTACTGCCACTAAAATGTAATTCTTTCTAAACGACGGTGGAAATTGTCCCATAAAATATATTCCCCATACATCAAACAACTCTACCTCCAACATGGCATTCTGAGGCATCTGATTTCTTTTAGAAATGTTACCTGTTCTCTGACATTCCTTAACTATGCAGTGGGCATATTTGAAGAGTGTAGGCCAGTACAACCCGGACTGGAGGACTTTTGCTGTTGTTATATCCCTAAATCTAGCAAAAATATACTCGAACGCATTGCACGCTCGAACATACAACAAAGTCACCATCAGACTTTATTTATTCTCGAAGGAAAGGGAAAACATCGATAAAACCCGGGGAAAGAGAAACTGGGTAAGGAAGTCGATTATGCTAGGAGAATGTACTAATTGTTATGAGTCATGCTTGGGAGAACTTGAAATGACTTGGATTTTAGTTCAACTCATGGCCTTTTGATTGCTTTGTTTTTGTAGGGATTTATATTCAAAAATGGATGGAAGCATCTTGACATGAAGGTGGTGGATGAAGATGATGTTTATGAACCTAGATGAGAAACTTAGGTCACATGTTAGTTTAAGTTCATTTGGATGGTTCATTTGTAATGTATAATGTTGAAACTAAGTACTTAAAAAATGGAAAGAATGTGTATTAACATAGGCTTGTAAATGACAATCTTGGAAATATATGGAATTGCATTGGAAAATTTGAAATTGTTTTGAATGTTTTTTTGGTAGTCTTATGGAAAGTATATGAATAAGGAGGAAAGGATTCATGAATGGAAATCATATATGGATTGGATTATAGAGAAATGTTTGAAAATTGAATTTGAAATGAATGAAAAGATGGGATTAATGCTTAATGAACTTGAATGATTGCTAGGCAAAATACAAATTGAACCAAATGTAAATGAAAAATGATGCCAAAATCGAAAGAACCTATAAATGGATGGTTGGCTTTGGTCAACTTATTTGACCAGAAAGTCAATAGTTGACCAAAGTCAATTGTGGTTTTGAAAACGTACATGTATAAAAAACATGGTTTATGACACAATGATATATGTTAAATGTTAAGCATCAATGAATGAATCAAGATGGAACCAGAATTGGATAAGCCAATCCTCTCCCATCATCTGAATCACATGAGTGAAAATAAAATAGGACACATGGATGAATTAGGAACCAAAGGCCTACAATTCCCTCATGAAACACAAATACATGAATCAAGAGATCCATGCTTTTCTACCACCATGAATCATGGACTAAGGACCATGAGAATGTGCACTTGAAAACAACAAGAGACCTAAGTCAATGACATAGGAATTGATGAGTAGGATGCATGTGTGGATGCTTGAACAAAACCTTGAACCAGATGAAATCCCAATCAAGTAAGCATGTAGGTTAACTGGATGATTTCCATGATTACATGGGGTGTTTAGTGATGGATAATGTGTGATATGATGGTCCAATACCTCCCCCTAATGAATTAGGGTTTCAAACAAGAACTAGTTGAAAAGTCAAGCCAACAAGGTGCACTAGGGCCAAGTCTCCCTGACTAGGGTCTCATGGTGCATACCCTATAATCAAGATATCTGAATAAAGCATGAGGCTCCACAAACAAGTTCCCAATGTATGGGCTCCCCAATTAGGGTTTAGATGGCCAAAACAAGGCCTAGAGAACATCCATAAGGCCTTAAAACAAAATCATCAAGGAACTAAGGTTTACATGATCTGAGGGGTATCATGATGAAGTTTTCTTGGGTCCATACTTCACAGATCAGGAAATTAAGGTTTCACATCCCTATGCTCATGTGAAAAGTCAATGCCATGCATTTGAAGGTTTGATTAACATCCAAACCCTAACTTGCAAGCCAAGAGCTTTAATTCTATAGTGATCAACTCATTGGATGAATGTTTCATATGAATGAGGCATGAATGTATATAGATGATTCCTAAGTCAAGGATTGAATGAAAAATATAAAAATGGGAGGACAAATTTTGGGGTATGACAATCCCCACTAACGTGTCCTCCATATTCTGAGTCATGGCACACTTTTAGACGTCCCGATGTTCTTCCTCCGGAACATATCTTAGAACCATCCCGTCTATTCCCTTCTTAAACAAGAATGGGTCATCCCACAAATACAGCCTGTAATCATGCACATACTTTTTCTTTTTGTTATAATCAAGATCGTCAGGGATTACACCACCTACAAAATAATTCGCATAGTCTGCGAACCATGGAATGCCAGTAATAGCAAAGATGTGTTCATCAGCAAACTCATCCTTAATTGGATGTTTCTCTTCTGTTTCTTCAATCGGGGACATCCAAGATAAGTGATCAACAACAATGTTTTCACATCCCTTTTTGTCTCGTAGTTTAAGATCAAATTCCTGAAGGAGTAGTATCCATATAAGTAGCCTCAACTTTGATTCCTTATTAGCAAACAAATACTTCAAAGCAACATGGTCAGTATAAATAACTACTTTAGATCCTAACAGATATGACATGAACTTGTCAAAAGCATAAACCACTGCTAGCAACTCCTTCTTGATAGTTGCATAACTCATTTGTCCGGGTGTAACACGGTGGGAGAACTGACTTTAGTTAAATGTTGCGGATAGCAAGAGTCACCACCGACTTTTATTTTATCCAAAAGGAAAGGACATAAAAGAACAGGAAAGACCTTAAAAAGATTTTGAGTTCGGGGGGTAGGTTATACAAAGGGAAGGTATTAGCACCCTTTATATCCATGGTTATCCATGGGCTCTTAGTTACTTAGCTCACTTTGTTTGTTTGCAAGAGTGTAGTGTGTGATTAGAAAAATTTCTTTAAGTACTTTGTAATGACCCTCGTATGGGTGTATATAAAGCCTAGTTTAGAAATTGTGAGGTGTAAAAGTAATTTTGAAAAGTGTGAGCAAGTAACTATGAGATACCTACCCTAAATTAAGTCTTTCGTGTTCTCGTATATTCTTTCAATGGTAAGACTGTCCCTATTATTAAGGAATAGGTAGTCATTACCTTGGATGTGTTTAAGGGACGGGCGTAGGGTCATCGTATGGTCAATGAAGGCAACATAAGGGGTGTCTTTAGCAACTCGTAGGGACTATCATCATATTTACCGAAGGGACAAGATCATTATATCGTAGGCAACCTCGTAGGGACTTGATCTTTTAAGTTTATAGGGACTTGATGATTTTTCTGTTTGAAGGGACTTTGCTTAAGACACCCCTATTTTCGAGGGACTTGACCATTTAAAGAAGGCAACCAAGAGGAATACCCTAGGAAGTACAGATGGCGATCAAAGATCGACCTACGTGTGTGAGTGTTATTTTTCAGATATTTGTCTTGAATTTAATTTTCTAAGTTCAATTATTTACAGTTAGTTTTTTGCACTCCCTAAATTACTAACCACGCAATAAATATTTACAAAAATAAAAGCAAGAAAAATAAATTCCTAAACTATTACATGGCTATGGGACAGATACATAATAATCAGGCGAGAAAGAATAAATTTACAACCTATACATTTGTTCCTAATATTATAAATAAAACAAAATTAAAATAAGGAAAATAATGAAGCAAAAATAGAATAGATAAAAGCAAATAATAATAAAATAATAAATAAACAATGGTAATAAAGCAATAATAAAATAACAATAATAATAAAGTGATAATAAAAAGGTTAGAATTTTAAAAGAAATTATTTTAGGTTAAACAAGTTAGATTTTTTTAGAAGTTATTAGAAAAATATGAGTTTAAAATAAATTAGTAATAATAAAAGAATTTAAAATACATTAATGTACAAATTATAAAATAAAAGAGTTATATGAAAAATATTAAGTTAGTTATTTACAAAATAAATAAAGATTATAGAAAATATCAAATTATTAGATTAATAGGTTTATTATTATTATTCAATTAGAAAAATGGTCAATTAGATTTTATTTACAAAATATATAAGGATTTATTATTATAAGTAAGTAATAAAAAAAAGTTATTAAAATAGTTAGTATTTATTATTTATTTACAAAAAATATAAAGGTTATAGAAAAATATTAAATAATTAACTTAGTAGGTTTTCACGCCCTACATTATTAAACCACGCAGTTAATATAGGATCAATGGCAGGAATTTAAATGACAGAAAAATAAATGGCAGAAAAATAAAATGGCAGAAAATAAAACCCTAATTATTACAACGCTTTGGTGCAGTTACATAATAAAGATGGCGAAAAGTAAAACTAAAAATATTACAAGTTAAAACTTCAAATATTACAAGGGCGAAGCAGTTACAGTGTATGAATAACATAAATATGAGTGAAAATAGGAAATAATAATAAGGTTTGTTAAGGTTTAAGAAAAGGTTTATGGTTTAGAGGAAATAACACGGTTAAAGTTTTAGGTTTGAAATTTAGAGTTTGTGGCGAAATTGTCAGGGTTTAGGAAAAATCAGGGTAGTTATTTATGAAAAAAAATATGCAGATCTAAATATATGTATATAAAAAAAAATATGAATTAAAAAAAACAACGGCGTTGCTAGCGCAAAATTGCGATCATCGCAACTGGATCGGATAACACAAATGTCACGCCTCATACACGTATATGTGAAAATGGCGTATTGACACGATCCGATCCGAAAACATAATCAAATTATAACATAAAATAGAAATATATTTAACACACTAGTTACATATTATAAATTATATATTATATGATCCATATGCATTTTTATTAACAACAAAATTATTATTATATTATATTATATATTATGAGACATGTAAAAGTTATATAAAAACAAACACATCAAATACATAATACAATGAACCAAATTATTATACATGTTATACTTATGTGCAGAGAAAAAGCAAAACGGCGATATCCTGATATATTTAACCAAACCGCATGTATCTGGAATACATAACACAGTCACACATATGAACATGTATTTGAAACACAGTAACAAATATATCAACAAAATAGATAAAGTATATATCATATATAAACTATTACCAAACTGTGTGTACGATAGTATAGATCAGCCACTCTCAGTTTCTCTTTTTTGTTCTGTCTTTTGGCCTCCCTCTATCAGTCATGCTAGTAAATATATATAGGAACAAATTAGGTTAATGATAATGGGCCTAAGTTTATTTTGAAACCCAATATTAAATTAAAAACTGAATAAAGTTAAATAATTAAAATAGTTAAAATTAAAATAAAAACTAATTAACCTATTTATTTATTCTAGATCCAATATAAAAATAAATAGACTCAAAAAAATAAAAGTCGGGCACCAAAATGCTCGAAAAAAGAAAATGAACACGTCAAAATAATCAGCGCGAAATAAATGACTCGGAAAAATACAGCGTTTGGTTGGATTTTGAAATAAAAATTATGACCGTTTAAACTGCTCAGACTGATCAACATATGACCAAAAATAGTCGTAAAAATATTTTTAGCATGTCAAATTAAACCACGTGAACCGCAGATTAATGTTACCGACATTTGCAAACTTAAACTTGACATTTTTTCGTTGACTAATTTTAGGCACAGTTAAAAAGTTAATTTGACCAGTCTGTTTGTAAATTCCGAGAAATTATTCCGGCTAATATTAAGACAGAAAAAAATGTTATGCTATGAAGATGATGCAAATGAATGTGAAACAAAAAATTGGTTAGAGTTAAAAATAGAGAGCAAATTTTGGGGTGCAACAGCTGCCCCTGTTCAATTTTCTGAAACCTGAGGAGTTAGATTGGCCTGTGTGCCATTCGTGACTTGGAAGGTTGAAGGGGATTGAACACAAAAGCCCAAAAATTTGCACTCGCCGGTGCGTAAAGTAACACTGATGACTGGTTGTATATGCTTAAGTGGGCTTGAAGATGCCACTTGGAAGAACTGGAGATGGGCTTATAGATGCCATCCATAATATCAGGAGGTGATAATATCTTGATGTTGATACTGGATATCAGTACTAGGTCTTCGTATAGGCCGTCTCTGAATCGTATCTAAGAACATACTTTTAATTTAAGTGTCAGAACCAAATCTTCGTGGCGATTTCTTTCTGAATTAAGTATCAGCACTAGACCTTCGTATAGATCGTCTCTGAACTATTTTGAATTGTTGAATAAACCAGTAGAAATAAATCTTCGTGATGATTATCTCTTCTGGAAATATCCTGGATTAGGGAATAGATCTTCGTATAGACCGTTTGCCTAATATCCAAGAACAAAAGAGTGTCAGGATGAAATCTCCTGAAAATATCCTGGACTAGGGAATAGATCTTCGTATAGACCGTTTGCCTACTATCCAAGGACACCTTGAGTAATGATTAAGTATCAGCACTAGATCTTCGTATAGATCGTTTCTGACCTGTTGTGAATTGTTGATAGTATTTTATCTGTATATAACCATCCTGCAAGGAAAAGGTTAGTTTATGCAATATGTATGCATGCATGGCATGGTGCATCTAAGTAAATGTATTATGCACTTATGGATATGCCATGGTATGATGTAAATGATGTATGTATGAATCATGCGGCCTGAAGCGTCCGGATATCTTTGTATAACAGCTGCTGGCTAGGGAAAATAAATCCTAATTCGTTGCTGAAGAATATGAGGAACTCGTTCCCGTCTTGTTTGATAGTATAGTATTTGTCACTTCCCGTATTCGTTCGTCGTACTTCTATTGAAGGAATAAGTTCCTGAGTATCCCGACTGAGGATAAAAGAGATGGACATAAATTCAAGGGGAGACGTAATTCGAAGCATCTATAAAGATAGATTTGCTCTACTGGGGATTTGTAGTGGGGATGAACCGGCGAAGCTTCATTGAACTACTACCCTCGTTCGTCCTTAGTAAATACTATTACTGCATTTTATGCATTTCTGGTAAACATCAATCGTATTCAAAAGCATACATACATTCAAACACAACCAATGGACGTTTTCGCTTATGTAAATAGAGTAAAAGTAAATCTGGATTCAAAGATGAAATTTTATTTATATCACAAAGTGACCTATACATAGGCAAGTTTGTACAAGGAGACAGAAATCCTAGTAAGAGGAATTCGTCGTAAATTTTTTATAAAACAAAGAAATTAGCTATGTGAAAAATGATCCTATTGAGTTTCAATTCTACTATTGCCATTATCTTCAAATATCTCATCTTCTGCTGTTGAGACAGAAACGATTGGATTGATCTTTATCTGTTTGAACTTGATTTAGGTAGCACCATCAGTTGAAGTTACATGAGTGATCCAAACGAGACATAGTCATACGCTTTAATCCCTAACTTTTGCCTGGATTGCCCTTTCAGGTTTTCAATCCACCGGGATACCCTTTTTTGCCCAAGCCGCCTTTTCAGGTTTTCGACTTGCCGGGTGTACATTTTTTTTATATATATCCCTAATTTTTGCCCGAACCCTTTTGGTTTGCCGGGATGCCCTTATTTTTGCCTAGGCCAGTCAACCTAGCGGGTCTCTTTTTATGCGTAGTATTTTTTTAACTATGTCTGCGTTTACAGGCTGTGGAAAGTCTTCACCATCCATAGTAGTAAGCATCATGGCACCTCCTGAGAATACTCTTTTGACCACAAATGGTCCTTCATATGTAGGAGTCCACTTGCCCCTAGGATCACCCTGTGGTAGTATGATACGCTTAATTACCAAGTCACCAGCCTGATATACCTTTGGCTTAACCTTCTTATTGAAAGCTCTGATCATCCGTTTCTGGTACATCTGACCATGACAAACAGCTGCCAACCTCTTCTCATCAATCAAATTTATCTGGTCGAGTCGAGTCTGAATCCACTCATCTTCATCCAAGCCTGCATCCTTCATGATTCTTAAGGAAGGGATCTGAACTTCAATGGGCAAAACTGCTTCCATACCATAGACTAAGGAGAATGGGGTTGCCCCTGTTGAAGTACGTATTGTAGTGCGATAACCATGAAGAGCAAATGGTAACATCTCATGCCAATCCTTGTAAGTAACAGTCATCTTCTGTATAATCTTCTTAATGTTCTTATTAGCAGCTTCTACTGCCCCATTCATCTTCGGACGATACGGAGAAAAGTTGTGATGGTTAATCTTGAACTGCATGCAGAGATCAGTAATCATGGTATTGTTCAGATTAGAGCCATTGTCTGTGATAATCCTTTCAGGGATGCCATACCTACATATGAGATTATTCTTAATGAATCGAGCCACAACATTCTTGGTAACAGATGCGAATGAGGCTGCCTCTACCCACTTTGTAAAGTAATCAATAGCAACTACGATGAAACGATGCCCATTAGAAGCAGTAGGCTTGATCTCACCAATCATATCAATGCCCTACATGGCAAAAGGCCAAGGAGCAGTCAACACATTTAATGGAGCCGGAGGTATATGCACTTTATCAGCATAGATTTGACACTTGTGACATGTCCTGGAATGTTGATAGCAGTCAGCTTCCATGGTAGACCAATAGTATCCTGCTCTCAATATCTTCTTTGTCATAGTATGACCACTAGAATGAGTGCCAAAAATCCCATCATGCATGTCTTCCATAATCTCTGTTGCTTCCTTCTTATCCACACAACGAAGCAAAGTTGAATCATGATTGCGTTTGTACAAAATTCCGTTACTCAAGAAGAACTTAGCAGAAAACCTCCTCAGAAACTTCTTATCTTTGACAGATGCCCCTTCAGGGAACTCCTGAGTTTCAAGATATCTTTTTACTTCATAGAACCAAGGCTTTTCCTCTCCTCCTTCAGTATCAATCTCATTGCAGTATGCAGGCTTCTCAAATCTATCAATAGTAATCTTAGGAGCTTCATCATCCCAGCTAATCTCAAACATAAATGCCATGGTGGCTAATGCATCTGCCAACCGATTCTCTCCTCGTGGAATGTGTCCAAAGGTAATCTCTTCAAAATGTGGGATCAAAGACAGCACATTCTCTCTGTAGGGAATAATATTTTCATGCTTGGTATCCCAATCTCCTTTAATCTGACTCACTACCAGGGCTGAATCTCCATATACGTCCAGGAACTGAATTTTCATATCAATGGCAGCTTTGATGCCCAGGATACATGCCTCATACTCATCCATGTTATTGGTACAATAGAAACAAAGTCTTGCAGTAATCGGGGTATGACAACCTTCAGGGGAAATGATCACAACACCAACACCATTACCAAGTGCATTAGAAGCTCCATCAAAAACCATAGTCCATCGGGATCCTTGTTCAGGTCCGTCATATTGTCCAGGTTCTTTGGTAATAATCATAATGTATTCATCGGGGAATTCAAAACTCATTGACTGATAATCATCCACTTCCTGATGAGCCAAATGATCAGCTACAACACTTCCTTTAATGGCCTTCTGAGTAGTGTACTGTATATCATATTTTGTTAAGATCATTTGCCATCTCGCTATTCGTCCGGAGAGAGCAGGTTTCTCGAATATGTACTTGATTGGATCCATCTTCGAAATCAATAAGGTAGTATGAGTCAACATATACTGTCTTAGTCGGTGAGCAGCCCATGCCAAAGCGCAGCAAGTTTTCTCGAGCAGTGAGTATCTTGTTTCACAGTCGGTAAACTTTTTGCTAAGGTAGTATATTGCCTGTTCTTTTCGACCAGACTCGTCATGTTGCCCCAACACACACCCCATTGAGTTGTCTAATACTGTTAAGTACATAATCAAGGGTCTTCCATCAACTGGTGGCATCAAAATTGGAGGTTCTAGGAGATATCTCTTGATTTCATCAAAGGCTGTCTGGCACTCATCATTCCACTCCATTACCTGATCTTTCTTTAACAACTTGAAGATTGGTTCACAGGTAGCAGTTAATTGGGAAATAAATCTTGCAATGTAATTCAATCGTCCCAAGAAACCTCTAACTTCCTTCTCAGTACGGGGAGCTTGCATCTCTTGTATAGCTTTCACTTTTGCAGGGTCTACTTCAATACCTTTTCCACTGACAATGAAACCCAGGAGTTTACCAGACCTAACTCCAAAAGTACACTTGTTTGGGTTCAATCTCAATTTGTATTTCTTCAACCTTTCAAACAACTTATGCAGATGATCAAGGTGTTGCTCTTCATTCTGGGACCTGGCTATCATATCATCCACATATACCTCTATCTCATGATGAATCATATCGTGAAACAAAGCCACCATAGCACGCTGATATGTTGCCCCGACATTCTTCAAACCAAATGGCATCACTTTATAGCAAAAGGTACCCCACTGTGTAACAAATGTAGTCTTCTCCATATCTTCAGGTGCCATCTTGATTTGATTGTAACCAGAGAAACCATCCATGAAAGAGAATACTTTATGCTGAGCAGTATTGTCTACCAGAACATCAATATGAGGCAGTGGAAAGTCATCTTTGGGGCTGGCCTTATTCAAATCCCTGTAGTCTACACACATACGTACTTTACCATCTTTCTTAGGTACCGGTACCACATTTGCAACCCATTGAGGATAAGAAGTCACAGCTAAGAACCCTGTATCAAATTGTTTCATTACCTCTGCTTTAATCTTTTCTGACATTTCAGGACGCATGCGACGAACCTTCTGCTTCTTTGGACGACAATCTTCTTTTACCGGTAAACGGTGAACCACAATGTCCGTATCTAACCCTGGCATATCTTCATAGGACCAAGCAAAGATTTCCACATAATCACGTAACATTTGAATTAATCTGCTCTTGACACTATCTTCTAATTCAGCTCCTATCTTGACCTCTTTCCCGTTTTCTTCAGTTCCCAGATTCACAACTTTGATTGGCTCTTCATGTGGCTGTATAGCTTTCTCTTCTTGTTGTAATAACCTAGCAAGCTCTACAGGTACTTCACAATCTTCATCCTTTCCATCTTCAGCTTGATAGATCGGATTCTCGAAATTATAATTGGCAATAGTAGAACTGTTATCAACAGGATCCAGAGTGGATGAGGATCTGCATTTTAGTGATGTGGGTGTGTGTAAGAACACATAGCTGATGAAAATAAAATAAAAGAAAAACAAAGAGCCCAATATTTACGAAAACGAAACGTCCATTGATTTTTATTGAATGAAGTATGCAAATGAAATGAAATCCCGAAACAAGCATACCATTGTGCCCCGGGTAAGGCACTAGGCTTAAAAAGTTTAATTGTTCAAACTTAAAAATAACAACACAGTAATAGTATTTACTCCTGACTAAAGGAGATAGGAATAACGTCTTCAGTCTTCCAATTGTTGAGCCCATCACCCACGGTAGGAAAAATCCAGTTATCCAGATTGTAGTCTTCATTATAGTCACCCACATCATTGATTTGATCTTTCATGTTCCCTGGATTGGTGATACGAACAGCACGAGCACGACGAACAACCTTCTGGGACTCTGTAGTGAAACCCAAACCAAACTTGTCAGACTTGTAAGGAATGTCGGGAAGCTGACCCCAAATAGTGCAACCACCTTCTTCAACCACAGCTCTAGCATCTTTGAGGGAAGCCATTGTAGGAGGTACTCTGGTAACCACAGGAACTCTTTTAACCACAGGAGGAGCTTCAGTAGCGGGAACGACCCAAGGAACTACTTCAAATGTCTGGCAAGGAGTCTCAACATATTCACCTTCCACTTCTACATACTTAAATGTATTCACATGACTGACCATATATTCTTCCTCTCCATAAACAGTTACGATCTTTCCCTTCACTGGATATCTCAACTTCTGATGTAGAGTGGAGGTCACAGCACCTGCCCCGTGGATCCAGGGGCGCCCAAGCAAACAAGAGTACGCAGGACGAATATCCATTACATAGAAGGTAGAATCGAAGACTTGAGAGCCTACTTTGATCGGGAGATCTATTTCTCCATGCACCACTCTTCTTGCACCATCAAAGGCTCTCACCACTATATTACTTGATCTTAACACAGCATCTTCAAGACTGAGCTTGTTCAGAACCTCTTTGGGAAGTACATTCAATGAAGAGCCATTGTCTATCAACACATGAGACAAGGTAGTGCCCATACATTCAATGGAGATATGTAAAGCTCTGTTATGGTTTCTTTTGGCAGGAGTCAAGTCAGCATCAGAAAAACCTAACCCATTATCATAAGTCAGATGTGCAACACAATTTTCAAATTGATCCACAGAAATTTCATTTGGTACATGAGCAGTCCTTAAGAATTTGATCAAGGCTTTAGCATGAGCCTCAGAACACAGCAACAAAGACAACATGGAAATTTTGGAGGGAGTATGCCCCAACTGGTCAACAATATCATAATCACTCTTACGAATGATCTTCAGCACTTCTTCCATCTGTTTAGAGAGATTTTCAGCAGTCGGTGCTTCAGCTTGCACAGGTTCAACCACAAGACCTTTGCCTCGAGCATCAGTACTTGGCTCAGAAGTGGAGGTAGTAGTTGGAAGAACTGTATTTTTTGAGGTAGCTGGAGGAGAGAAAATTCTTCCACTTCTGGTGATCTTACTAGATCCAACAATATTATCAACATCAAGGTTATCATCAGTAACAGGTGTATCAGTCAAAGGTTCCTGCTTAACACCATGGATATAAACATCAGAACCGTAATTCCAGGGTATAGCTTTATCAGAAGTATAAGGAATAGGGCCAGGAGTGGTAATAATCATGGGAGGCACTCTAACTTCAGCAACAGTCTTCACCAGGCCTTCAGCAGTAATTTTGATAGGACCCTTGGAAGTGATCTTGACAGGGCCTTTGGAGGTAATCTTCACTGGAACTTTATCAACCATATCCACATCTTCAAACTTCTTACCTCGAGTTAGGTGTTCACACATACTTTCCGATCCGATCCGATCCGATCCGAAAACATAATCAAATTATAACATAAAATAGAAATATATTTAACACACTAGTTACATATTATAAATTATATATTATATGATCCATATGCATTTTTATTAACAACAAAATTATTATTATATTATATTATATATTATGAGACATGTAAAACTTATATAAAAACAAACACATCAAATACATAATACAATGAACCAAATTATTATACATGTTATACTTATGTGCAGAAAAAAGCAAAACGGCGATATCCTGATATATTTAACCAAATCGCATGTATCTGGAATACATAACACAGTCACACATATGAACATGTATTTGAAACATAGTAACAAATATATCAACAAAATAGATAAAGTATATATCATATATAAACTATTACCAAACTGTGTGTACGATAGTATAGATCAGCCACTCTCAGTTTCTCTTTTTTGTTCTGTCTTTTGGCCTCCCTCTATCAGTCATGCTAGTAAATATATATAGGAACAAATTAGGTTAATGATAATGGGCCTAAGTTTATTTTGAAACCCAATATTAAATTAAAAACTGAATAAAGTTAAATAATTAAAATAGTTAAAATTAAAATAAAAACTAATTAACCTATTTATTTATTCTAGACCCAATATAAAAATAAATAGACTCAAAAAAAATAAAAGTTGGGCACCAAAATGCTCGAAAAAATAAAATGAACACGTCAAAATAATCAGCGCGAAATAAATGACTCGGAAAAATACAGCGTTTGGTCGGATTTTGAAATAAAAATTATGACCGTTTAAACTGCTCAGACTGATCAACATATGACCAAAAATAGTCGTAAAAATATTTTTAGCATGTCAAATTAAACCACGTGAACCGCAGATTAATGTTACCAACATTTGCAAACTTAAACTTGACATTTTTTCGTTGACTAATTTTAGGCACAGTTAAAAAGTTAATTTGACCAGTCTGTTTGTAAATTCCGAGAAATTATTCCGGCTAATATTAAGACAGAAAAAAATGTTATGCTATGAAGATGATGCAAATGAATGTGAAACAAAAAATTGGTTAGAGTTAAAAATAGAGGGCAAATTTTGGGGTGCAACACCGGGATTTAAAACATGACTAGCATAATAAATCACATGTAACAGCTTATCTCTTCATTGTCCTAATACTGCCCCTACTGCAATATCACTGGCATCACACATGATCTCGAATGGGAGATACCAATCGGGGGCAATCACTACTGGTGCCAACACTAACTTACTCTTTAATGTTTCAAAGGCATCAACACATTCTTTATCAAACACGAAAGGTTTGTCTTTCGCGAGCAAACTTGTTAATGGTTTGGCTATTTTAGAGAAATCTGTTATGAATCTGCGGTAAAAACCTACATGTCCCAAGAAACTTCTGATACCTTTCTCATACACATGAGGTGGAAGATTTAATACTACCTCCACTTTTGCTTTGTCAATTTCTATCCCCTCATGGGAAAATTTGTGACCTAATACTATGCCTTCACGCACCATGAAATGGAATTTCTCCCAATTGAGAATCAAGTTGGTTTGGTGGCATCTTTCTTAAACAAGGAACAAGTTAGTCAAACAATTATAAAAAGAAGAAACGAAAACAGAAAAATCATCCATGAAAACTTCCCATATGTTTTTCAAGCATGTCAGCAAAATGGATGTCATATACCTCTAAAATGTAGCTGGTGCGTTGTAAAAATCAAATGGAATTCTTCTGTAGGAAAATATACCATATGGGCATGTGAATTTCGTCTTCTCTTGATCTTCAGAAGCTACTGCAATCTGATTATACCCTGAGTATCCATCAAGGAAACAATAGTAATCGTGACCAGCCAACCTCTCCAATATTTGATCAATGAATGGAAAAGGAAAATGGTATTTTCTTGATGTAGTGTTCAACCTTCTGTAGTCAATGCACACTCTCCAACCTGTAACAGTCCTTGTAGGAATCAACTCATTTTTTTCATTCATGATGACGGTAGTTACTCCTTTCTTTGGTACCACATGCACGAGACTCACCCATGAGCTATCAGATATAGAGTAAATAAGACCTTCATCTAACAACTTCATAACTTCTTTGCAAACCACTTCTTTAATGGCAGGATTAAGTCTCCTTTATGGTTGGACGACTGGCTTGTGATCATCCTCCATCAGTATCTTGTGCATGCAAACTGTCAGGCTAATACCATTCAAATCTTCAATGGCCCATCCAATAGCACTCTTGTATGTTTTTAATACTTGGATGTGTTTTTCCTCTTGGAAACTTTTTAGATTATAATTTATTATAGCTGGGCACTTCTCTTCAGTGTCAAGGAAAACATATTTGAGATTCTCATGCAGCTATTTCAACTCCGTCCCCTTTTTAGATTCTTGATTTTCTTCTGATGACTGTGGTGGTCTTAAATCTTCCCACCAGTGTGGTTTAGACCTAATCCACTGAGGTTGTGCTTCCATCATAGCTAGCACTATAGCGAGAAATTCATGATCATCAAACTATTGACAAGCTAGAGATCAATTAACAAGAGTCGCCACCGCGCTTTTATTGTTTCCAAGGGAAAAGGGAAAAAGTACGAACAAAACCCAATAAGGTAAGAAGTTTTCAAATTAAAACTAATAAAAGTCAGAGATCACATGTAAGGGGGTTGGTTACACAGAGGGAAGGGGTTAGCACCCAAAGTGTCCTAGGTACTCCTAGGGAGCCCTTTTTGTGTGCATATGTATTTTGTACAAAGTGATGTTTACAAACAAATAGAATGAGAGGGTGAGAAAATAATTCATTAATTATATTTTTGTGTTTGACAAGACCTTCGGACTTATGCCTACGTACCAACACAAAAATGAGGGATCAAAACCTTGTAGTTCGTGCTACAAATTTCAAAATGAGTGTCTTGATTTTAACAAAATTTAAGTTTGAAAGGCACGAAAGCCTAAAAGGATTTGAATGAGTTAGTTCTTTTTGGCTTTTTGAAAGTTTAAGTCAAGTATGGTTAAGTTTATTTACAAGTTTTATTTAAGAAAATAAGTTTGAAAATGCAATGGCATAAGGCCAAAGTTTCTACCTTTTTTGCAAAAGTGGTCAAAGTTTAGAACAAAAGTAGTTCACACAAAAAAGGTTTTGAAAATGGAGGGAGAGATTTTGAAATTAAAGCAATGGGGAGAAGATGAAGAGACTATCCTATGCACAAAAATTAAAAGTTTAGAGTTGAAAAGATATGACCAAATGGGTAGTAATCCAATAACATACAAATGCACAATTATATTATCTTGAAGAGCAAGGCATCAAATAAAGATGGCCTTATCCAAGCTTATCCACTTCATGATCTTCTTCAAAATAGCCCATGCAACAGATGAATTCCACAAGTCGCAGGTTTAAAATAATAGCTTCACAATGATCAATGTTGCAGATGAATCTTAGAGAGATCTTCAAAGATGTATCAGATGAATTTCACACTTGTAAGCACTTGGTTCTTCAACAAAATGGCATTGGCCAAGTCCATTAGCTAAGGGAGGTTGCCTAGATTCTAAGTCCATTTGTCCAAGATCAAGCCAACAGTCCACTCAAAAGTTTTTTTAGGGGTTTTTTGTACTTATTATGTGCATTAATGGTCAAAGACCACACGGTCAAACAAAGTAACACAAACAAAATATATCACACCATATGGTCCAAATGGACAAAGTGAAAATTACATTAACATAAACAATTAGAATGATATATGTAACACCCCAAAATTTGCCCTTCTTATTCACACATTCATTTTTAGGTCATTTAACATTAGATACATTGCATTTCATCATGTCAATCGGGATTAGCTCCAAGAAGCTTGAACATCATCCAAGACACTTTGTGGGTCCTATCTGGGTGATCAGTCAACACAAGGGAATGACTTGAGATACTTCCAACAGGTTCAAATGGGGTCTATTCATCAGTCAAAACGTTAATCTTGAAGGAGCAAAGGTTTGTTCATGAGCTGTCATGCTCGCTAGGCGAAGCCCACGTGTTATGCAAACAAAAAACAAAAACAAAAAAACAAAAAAAACAAAAAAAAAACGGAAAAAAAAATTTAATTAATTAAATAAATAAATAAATAAATAATAATAAAAAAAATCTCAGACTTGGACCTCTCTCAAAAGCCCACTAAGCTACCAATATTAGGTTATAAATACTAGAGTTTCATTGAAACAAAAGCCACATAGAAAAGAGACAAAAGAAGGAAGAGAAGCAAAACACTCTGAGGTTTCCTTGGGACAAAACCTGGAGAGAAACCTGACAGAGAACTCAGAGCAGCCTCCAAACCCTGAAGGGAACTCAACTGCACAGAATCACCTCTGCCTCACATAAACCCTAAAGATTATTTTGTAAACGTCACAGGTACAACTCAATTTCAATCAAGCTCTCCAATCAGGTTTGCCCTTATTCCCATTACCTTTATGCTCTTAATTTGGATCATCTGAATGTATGAGGTATGATGGATGAATTTCATTAGGTTTTTGCCCACGGGTTTTAAATGTATATGAATGTATAAATAATGCCTTGAATGCTTAATCCTTATCGTGTTTCACTAACCCTTTTGTTGAGTTTTTGTGAAGGCTCACATGACTTTTGCAGGGATAGCTCGTTGGATATTCCACTTTGCTCGTGGGATACCATTTGGGATATTTATTTTGATTGCCTTGTTGGCTCATTTACTTTATGCATGTTCGTTTTGTATGTGTTCGTATCCCCACAGGTAGCGCGGTTCCTTCGTCGAGGACTGCCATTTTGCCCTTGAGCATCCCCTAAACCCTAAAACCCAAAGCAACACGTTAACTCCTTCTACTACAGGAAAGTAAGTCTCCAAATGTCGAGCATTTGATAGATTGTGTAGTAACGTCGTTCGTCCAAAACCCAATCCATAACCCTGTAGTTAGCCGAGCTACGAAGACTCTGATTCTCATATTCAGATGAGATACGTATGCAGTGGATGCGACATCCCTGCGAGTCATTTTCTTTTGACCCCCTTTTTTTTAGTAAATAACACATTAGGTAAACCCACACCCTTTAGACAAGAACTACAAAATTGGATCCCGTAGAGTACTACGGATGCGTAGGGGTGCTAATACCTTCCCTTCGCATAATCAACTCCTGAACCCAAGATTTGGTTGCGACACCCTGTCTTGTCCTTTCCTTTTTCCAGGTTTACTTCGAGCGTTTCCTTTCCCTCCTTTGGGATAAATAACGCACGGTGGCGACTCTCCTGTCTTTCTTCGCCGGTTATTTTTTTTCCCATTCCATTTTTTAGGTTGCGACAACTGGCGACTCTGCTGGGGACCCGGTTTCCCTAAGCGAGTCCCTCCTAGCTTTTGTAGGTTGTTTGTTTATTGGGTGTTTATTCTTTTTGTACAGTTATTTATTTTTCAGCATTTACCTGCTTTATTGCATTGTGTACATATGACTGCCGTATCTGCTGGTTCTGTTTGTGAGATGAGTTCTATACCCGAACTCGAGTGCACTTAGGATAGGAGAATGGCATAGTCTTGTTGACTTGTGTGGAGTTATTCCTTAGCAAGTTGACTTGCAAGCCCATTCACTTGGTGGAGGTCATGTTGGGATCAATAATGTCACACAAGTAAGTTGTGGTTAGACATTACTTTTTCCAATATAGACCTTAGAAGCCAAGGACCTTAGTTTACGAAACCCATCTTGGCCTATTCGTAGGACGTAGTGCGGAAGTCGTTCAAGTGTAAGATTTGATACGATTGTTACGCGATACTACACTCATAAGAGTCTCTCTTGAGAATATTTTTGGAATACGAGTAGTCGTTCCTCCGTTAATATCCGAAAGATGGGATTATGACTATGGGAACCTTTTGTAGACATGTTTGGCAGGTTTAAACCTTAGTACACTCCCTTTGGGTGGTTCTTAACCTAAACTCCATGCTCGTGACTTGCAACAAAACCCTTGATTCATCGTTGATCCGTTCAGGTATCCTTAATATCAATGAAACTTGGGTGTTGATAAGGTGTAAACCATAATCCACCAAAAATGGATGGTTGATATTAAGGATAACATGATCCATCCCATGACCTTTGTTTGGTGTGCTTTGCTTGATCCTCTTAATTTCTCTCCAAGTAGTGCAACCTGACAGATGTTCAAGCGGATCTAGCAATTCTGATTGACATGCCATTTCATTGCATAACATCATCTGCATATTTGCATCCAACATCTCATGCTTATTCATTTGCAGGGTATTCCCTTTTTAAGGGGGGGGGGCTTAAAATCGAATAAGCAGTGCATCGCATACCATACATACTAACCCTTGTTTGTTTTGCAGGTGTCACCGCAGTGTCTAATGTTTGTTCCCTGTATCAGGCAGTTATTGGTCCCAAGCGAGTTCACAGGTACCCGACAAAGGAAAACCGTCCACGACTAGCAATGGACCAGATACAGAAAGAACTGGCTGATATGCGTGAAAGGATGGATCAGTTCATGACATTGATGACTGGTATGGCTGAAGGCCAGGAGAAGTTGAAGGAATTGGTTGAGCAACCGAGGCCCGATCCAGAGGTGGAAATACCAAGTGCTGAGGGGAACCCTGGTAACCCTGGTAACCCTGGGAACACTGATAACCCTGTGAACACTGGAAACGCGGGTAACACAAATGTTGATAGAAACCCGGGTAATGTTGGCAACACGGGATATGTTGGGAATGGTATTGGTGGAAGGTACAATGTGAATCAAGGGATTCGGATTAACGGGCACCCCGTTACTGAAGATTGTCAGTATGATCAATTTTCTTTGCACGACGAGGCCCTCGAGACCACTCGCCGTATGGATGAGCTTGCTGAGAAGCTCAAATCTTTAGAGTCTCAAAATTCCTTAGGTTTTGATGTCACCAATCTTGGTCTGGTTCAGGGAGTAAGGATCCCTCACAAGTTCAAACCCCCTACTTTTGAGAAATACAACGGGGCTTCTTGCCCACGCACTCATCTCCAATCTTATCTGGGAAGGTTGGGAGCTCACACTAAAGATGAAAAGCTGTGGATGTACTATTTTGAAGACAGTTTAACTGGAGCTTCTCGTGAATGGTATTCTCATTTGTCTCGTACTACCATCAAGAGCTGGAAATACTTGGCAGAGGCTTTTGTCAAGCAATATCAATACAACTTGGATATGGCTCCAAATCGGACCTTATTGCAAGGAACGTCTCAGACTGCCAAGGAGACCTTTAGAGAATATGCTCAGCGTTGGAGACAGATTGATGCGTCCGTCCAACCCCATATGTCTGAAAGGGAGATGGCGGACATGTTCATGAATACTCTTCAAGGCAATTATATCGAGAGATTGGCTGCTTGCCCGTCAATCAGCTTTGCAGAGATAGTGATTGTTGGAGAAAGGATCGAGAGTCTGTTGAAGATGGGCCGAATTCAAGACAACAATGCTTCCAACTCATCAGTTCCCAAGAAACTGTTTGCTGGTAACGGTCAGCAAATAAGAGAAGGTGAGACGAGCGTTGTATATGCCGACAGAGGCAGGGGCAAAGGACGCCCTAATTATTATCAAGATCAAGTGGCCGCAGTCATTATTCCAACACCTGTTCCTCAACCGCAGTATCATCCGCAACACCAACCCAGGTACAACAATCAACAACAAGGAGGTAATCCGGGTCAGCAGAGACCCTATCAACAACGTCCAAGGCAGGCATACCGGGTCATTGAGCCAATCCCAATGCCTTATTCTGTATTACTTCCCAAGATGATTGACATGAATCTGGTTACGTTGAGAACTCTGGCCCCACCGGTCAATCCCAACAATCTGCCTAGAGGTTATGATGTCAACGCCAGATGTGCTTTTCACTCCAACGCACCTGGCCATACTACAGATAATTGCAAGGCTCTCCAGCTAAAGGTACAAGATTTGAGAGATGCCCAGGCTATCAATTTTTCTCCGGTGCCTAATGTTATCCAAAACCCGATGCCAACTCACGACGGACAGAGGATTAATGCTGTTGATAGTGGGGAAACTTTGAATTTGGTTTCTGATGTGACTAAAGTGAATACTTCGCTATCAGTGGTCAAAGACCGACTCTTGAAAGGACGGATTTTCCCGGGCTGTGGGGAAGAGTGAAAAAATTGTCAAGATGCCGAGAACGGATGTGATAGTTTGAGAAAGGGTATTCAGCAACTGATAGATGTAGGTTGTCTTCAGTTCGATCAGACTCGTCCAGTGAAGAATGATGTGTCGACATAACGTTTTATTTCACTCCTGAAGAAATATATGTTCCCGAGAGACCCGCTCCGACAACAATATCATTCCCAAAAAGTCCAGCACCAATTTACTCTGACAACCCTCAACCGACTTTGATTGGTCCGGTCACCATCACGGTACCAGGACCTGTTCCGTATGAGAAAGACAGCGTTATCCCGTGGCACTATGCGGCTGATATCTACTGCGTGGGGCAGAAAGCTAACGAAGAAGACATTGACATTGGTAGCTCCGTTGTAGACAATGTTGGAGGAATTGGTGGCTTCACTCGCAGTGGACGCCTATTTGCACCATCAACATTGCGCACGAATGCTGAAGCTGAGGCAGCTGCCAAGGCTAAAGGAAAACAGGTATCCACCGAAGTGGTTACTATCGAGGAAGCTTCTCCTAAGACCGCATTCGAGAAGGAAGTGGATGAGTTTATGAGGATTATCAAGAAAAGTGACTACAAGGTAGTCGACCAGCTAAATCAGACACCCTCAAAGATCTCCATTCTCTCACTATTGATGTGCTCTGAGGAACACAGAGCAACCTTGTTGAAAGTACTGAATATGGCTTATGTTCCCCCAGAGATAACTGTTGACCAGCTGGAGTCGGTAGTTTCAAATGTACGCACTAGCCATGCGCTAGGTTTCACCGACTATGACCTAACATCTGAGGGAAGGAATCACAGCAAAGCCTTGCATATCACAATGGAATGCAAAAGGACGGTGCTTTCCCATGTTTTGGTTGATACAGGTTCTTCTCTGAATATTCTCCCAAAGAAAGCCTTAACGAAGTTGGATTGCGATGACGCCACCCTGAGGCCGAGTAATTTAGTTGTAAGGGCTTTTGATGGCTCTAAGCGAGCTGTTTGTGGCGAAGTTGAGTTGCCAGTTAAGATTGGACCGCAGGTATTCAAGAGTACCTTTTATGTGATGGATATCCAGCTTGCCTATAACTGTTGTTAGATGCCCAAAAGTGCTTATTTGAGCTATCAAATATGGGTATCTTTCACTCCATTTCCTTGCTAAAATGTCGAAACCACCTTTGTTTCAGATGAAATACAATACAAAAATAATTTATCTTGGTACCTTTGATTTGTATGTTATTATGCAGGAAGTAGGCATGAAATAATAGAAAATGAAGACACAAGAAATGTGTCAAAGGAATCAAATAAAACAAGCATTCATCAGCTTCCTCGCTAGGCGAGGGCTGTGGCGAAGGACTCGCTAGGCGAGCGTCCAGCGAGCGTCCAGCGATAAGCTCCAGTATTTAACAGAGGCAAACATCACCACACTCGCTAGGCGAGCTTCCAGCGAGGAGTGTGGCGAACACGTCCAGACTTGGTGAAAAGCGCAGCCAGCACTCACTCGCTAGGCGAGCCATTAGCAAGCTCCCAGCAAGCATTCCAGTAGCAAAACCTCTCAAGCTCGCTGGAGCGAAGGTTGGAGCGTGCCCTTCGCCAGGCGAAGGTTTTGTTCGCTCAGCGAACATGACAGTCTGGGAAAGGCTGTTTCTCTAGGCGCAGGTGCCTCAGGTGCCTCAATTAGGGGATCGCTAGGCGAGCCATTCTGCTCGCCTAGCGAGCATGACAGCCCAGTAGCAGCTCTATAAGTAGCAAGTGCCACTTTTTGGAGCCATACCTTATTTTTCCATACTTTTGTACTTTTTCTAGATATTTTTACAGCATTGTTCCAAGGATCTTTTGTGACCTAAAAACCATTTCTCTTCATCTCTTAACCATCTTTCAAAAAAAGAAGGTGGATTCCCATCCAATCTCGATTATTCGACTCAGATGTTGATCAACCTTCTTCCGAAACTTGTTGACCAAGCTACCATGAAAATGAGTAGCTAAGTCCTTCATTTTGTCAAGGTTAGATGTAGATGATCATTAGCTTTTGTGTAAATGTAAGGATCTTCATTTGTAAACTCTTTAATGGTGAATATATGGTGAAAACTTTGTTCTTATTAAAAACTCTTTGTGTTGGTTTATGATCGAGAGATGTTTACCAACTCTTAACCTAGGTTTTCATCCAATCTTGTTTGTTAGCTAGAGATAGTAATGAATGATTTTGTTCACCATAAGGTTGGACCAAAAAGTTGTCATTTTGATAGATTGTGTTAGAGATAAACAATGGATCAAAATGGGAAAACTCACAATGTGTGTTAGAGATAAACACATTGGGAGGACTTTGTGAAATAATTTATCATCTAAAGGAGTTTATAAGTTTTGTTGATCTAACAAATACATGCAAAGTGATCGTCGAACCCTAACTTTGGCAATATTTCTCAAATATTCAAACCAAAACTTTTACCGCTTTTTAATACATTTTTATGCAAGATACCGTGACAAATACCAAAACCCCATTGTTACCTTAAGCTAAGAACTAATACAACTGTCGAAAGGCGGTGATATCTCACAATCCCTGTGGATACGATAACAAAAACCCGACACTTAAAATTACATTCAACAAAATGGCGCCGTTGCCGGGGATTGTGAATTGATATTGCGAGCATCGCAATAGTTGTTTAAATTTTAGCTTTCGGATTTTTGACTTGTGCTTGTAATTTGTTTGGTTTAGTGTGCAGCTTACGTTTTATGCGAGGGCAAATCCCTGTGGACGAACTTCTTTTTGATCCTGAGATCGAGAGAACCGCAAGAAGGCTCAATAGCAAAACGAGACGTAGGAGGCAATAGGCTAGACAACGTCAAGAGCAAGGAGAAAGTTCTTCTACCACAAATCCACCACCATTCATACCTAACATGGAGCCACCACCACCGCCTATTTCTACTCCATGCATAAACAGTCCAAGAAACACTGCTCAGTTTGCCAACCACACGGGAAGGCAAGCTGAAATGAAAACGGGAACTCTCAATTTATTATATGGAAGTCCATTCACCGGAATGGACCATGAAGATCCCTTTGCTTTCCTCACAAAATTTTATGAGATAGCATTGGCGGCCGGAGTGGATCAGGCTCAGGAGCTACCGTTATTCAGAAGATTATTTCCACACACTTTGCTCGGCAAAGCAAAAGACTGGTACCTAGATCAAACACCAGCCGTCATGACAGACTGGAACGTGTTAGAAGAGAAGTTCATGGAAAGATTCTTCTCCCATAACCGGTTCATGGAATCCAAGACGGCCATCTCAGTGTTTGCACAAGGAATCAATGAATCCTTAAATGAAGCGTGGGAAAGATTCAAATCCATGCTTCGGAAATGTAAAGGGCATGGATTTGATGAGATGACTCAAATCCATATTTTCAAAAATGGACTTCAACCGAATTGTAAGACGTTGTTTGATGCTACCTCGGGTGGCTCTTTATTGTCTAAAAGTGCCGAAAAAGCTACAAATATCATAAATCGAATGGCTCTAAATGATCTTCAGAGTCAAAGTCGAGGCAACTCTTTGAAAAAGCCGGGAGTGCTTGAACTAGGAACGAACGATGCCATCCTTGCCCAAAACAAGCTCATCTTACAACAAGTGGAACTCTTAACGCAACAAATAAAAGATTTGAGAGAACCTTCTAAAGCTAAACAAATAGCTTGTTGTGAGCTTTGCAAAGGTGAGCATGACACCGAATTCTGTCCACCTCCGGGGTTCGAAGATGTAAACTACAGGGAAAACCAAAGGGACTACCAACCGAGACAACAACAACAACAACAACCTTATCAACCAAACCCTCAAAATCAACAACCACATTTCCAAGGGAACCAAGGGTTCCAACCTAGGAGTAACTATTACCATAACCAAGGTTATGGAGGTGGTTCTTCTAGCCGTCAAAACCCTCCCCAAAATCCTTATCAATCTCAACAACCGCCGGTCGTAACTTCTAAGTTGGAAGAGACATTGACGCAATTCATGCAAATGTCAATGGCAAATCAAAAAAGTAACGACGCGGCTATAAAAAATCTCGAGACTCAAGTTGGGCAACTTGCTAAGCAACTCGCGGAACAACAAACCGGTCCTTCCTTTTCGGCAAACACGCAAACAAATCCTAAGGAGCATTGTAAGGCGATCACAACGAGAAGTGGGAAGGAGTTGATGAGTGAGAATAACAAAAGAGTTGAGAGTGAACAAAGAGAGAAAAAGAAAGAAAATGAGGAGGAAATAGTGGAGGAAAATATTGATGGTGAAGTGGGGGAGTGGAGTGAGGAGGAAGAAGTTGAAAATAACGAAAAGAATGGTGAAGTTGAAAAGAAAAAAAGTGTGGAGATTGAGAAAAATAAAAGTGATGAAGTAGTGGGGGAGGAAGTGAAAAAGCCTAGATGGAGGAGTTCTAGAGTTGCAAAGGGAAAGGAGGTAGTGAGCACTACTCCAATCCAAAACCTCCCTTATCCTCATGCCCCGTCCAAAAGGGAGAATGAACGGCATTACGCCCGGTTCATGGATATTTTTAAACAATTACAAATAAACATTCCATTTGCCGAAGCCTTGGAGCAACTGCCCAAGTATGCCAAGTTCATGAAGGACATACTTACAAAAAAGTGGAGGTATACGGAACCGGAGACCATCGTCCTTGACGCGAGCTGTAGTGCCATTATTCAAAGGACGCTTCCAAAAAAAGAGGTTGATCCGGGAAGAGTTACTTTGCCAGTTAAAATTGGAGATATCTATGTCGGGAAGGGACTAATTGACTTGGGGTCAAGCATTAATCTTATACCTTTGTCTATTATAAAAAGGCTTGGCAACATAGAAATTAAGTCCATCCGAATGACGTTGCAATTGGCGGATAAGTCGACAACCCATCCTCATGGCGTAGCCCAAGATGTTTTGGTTAAAGTCGACAAATTCTTTTTCCCGGTAGATTTTATTGTTATTGATATGGAAGAAGATGATGATGCTCCGCTCATCTTGGGCCGACCGTTCATGAAAACCGCACGAATGATGATAGACGTTGATGACGGTTTAATGAAGGTGAGAGTCCAAAATGAGGAAGTAACATTCGATCTATTCGAAGCAATGAAGCATTCAAAAGATAGAAATGATAGCTTTCGCATCGATGTGATCGAAGAAGCAGTTTTGGAGGTTTCTAAGCATATTCACGAGATATCTCCTATGGAGTTAGCTCTTGACGACTCATTGGAGGTTTTCACCGTTGAAGAAGAGCAAGCTCTTGAGGAATGCTTAAAGGAACTTGATAGTTTAGACGAACTACAACCGTGGGAAGTTAAGGAAGAAGACTTGAAGAAGGAGGTTATTGACGAAAAAGCGCCTATTGAATTGAAAATACTACCTTCTACTTTGAAGTATGTATTCCTAGATGAGACCGAAGCAAAGCCGGTCATCATAAGCAACCTTTTAACAAATGATGAAGAAGCCCGCTTGATCCATGTGCTAAAAAAAATCAAGAAGCCATGGGTTGGACTCTTTCCGATCTAAAAGGAATTAGCCCTTCCTATTGCATGCACAAGATCTTGATGGAAGAGGATTTTAAGCCGGTAGCTCAACCTCAACGCCGCTTAAATCCTACCATGAAGGAGGTTGTAAGAAAGGAAATTGTAAAGCTGTTGGATGCGGGAATGATTTACCCGATCTCGGATAGTCCATGGGTTAGTCCCGTGCATGTGGTTCCGAAGAAAGGTGGAATTACCGTGATCCGGAATGACAAGGATGAATTGATCCCTACTAAAGTTGCAACGGGGTGGAGAATGTGTATTGATTATAGGCGGTTGAATACCGCAACTCTAAAGGACCATTTTCCACTCCCGTTCATGGATCAAATGCTCGAAAGACTCTCGGGCCAACAATACTATTAATTCTTGGATGGCTATTCCGGGTATAACCAAATTGCGGTTGACTCGGCCGATCATGAAAAGACGGCTTTCAATGTCCGTTTGGAGTGTTCGCATACCGAAAAATGCCCTTTGGGTTGTGCAATGCACCGGCGACTTTCCAACGATGTGTGCAAGCCATTTTTGCCGACCTTATTGAGAAAACAATGGAAGTCTTCATGGATGACTTCTCTGTATTTGGTGGATCCTTTAGTCTATGCTTGGCAAACTTGAAAACGGTGCTTGAAAGATGTGTGAAGACCAATCTGGTACTTAATTGGGAGAAGTGTCACTTCATGGTGACCGAGGGGATCGTGCTTGGCCATAAAGTCTCTTCAAGGGGGCTTGAAGTGGATCGAGCTAAGGTTGAAGTGATTGAAAAGTTACCTCCTCCGGTGAATGTGAAGGGAATCCGAAGCTTTTTGGGGCACGCCGGGTTCTATCGGCGCTTTATCAAGGACTTCTCAAAGGTGGCTAAGCCTTTGAGCAATTTGCTAGCTAAGGACCAGGTATTTCTCTTAACCGATGAATGTTTGCAAGCTTTTGAAACTTTAAAAGAAAAATTGGTTACCGCTCCGATTATAGTCGCTCCAAATTGGAATTCAAATTTTGAACTAATGTGCGATGCAAGCGACTATGGAATTGGAGCGGTACTTGGCCAAAGAAAAGAGAAAAATTTTCATGCGATACATTATGCAAGTAAAGTTCTTAACGAGGCTCAAATAAACTATGCCACCACGGAGAAAGAACTACTTGCAATAGTGTACGCGCTTGAAAAGTTTAGATCTTATCTTATAGGGTCTAAAGTCGTAGTGTATACCGACCACGCGGCGATTAAATATTTGCTCACCAAACCGGATTCGAAGCAAAGGCTCATCCGTTGGATCCTCTTGTTGCAAGAATTTGATGTTGAAATCAAAGACAAGAAAGGATCGGAAAATTTGGTGGCGGATCATTTATCCCGCTTGGTGAATGTGGAGGTTACCGCGTCAGAGAAGGAAATCCAGGAAGAATTTCCTGATGAAAAACTGTTCAAAGTTCAAGTTAGGCCGTGGTTTGCAGACATTGTGAACCACAAGGCTAGTGGTTTTGTGCCTCCCGACCTAACTTCGAACCAAAAAAGGAAGTTTCTTTCGGATGCCAAGTATTACGTATGGGATGACCCATACTTGTTTAAGTTGGGTAGTGATACCCTTTTAAGGAGATGCGTTACTGGCGATGAAGCGCAGAGCATCCTTTGGCATTGTCACAACTCGCCTTACGGCGGACACTATAATGGGGTGAGAACGACCACTAAAATCCTTCAATCGGGATTTTATTGGCCCACTATTTTCAAAGACGCACATACCCATGCGCAAAGTTGTGATAGTTGCCAAAGAAGCGGTGGGATTGGTAAGAGAGACGAGATGCCTCTCCAAAACATCCAAGAGGTCGAAGTATTTGATTGTTGGGGCATTGATTTTGTAGGACCATTCCCACCCTCTTATGGGAACGAGTATATGCTTGTCGCAGTTGATTACGTTTCTAAGTGGGTTGAGGCGATTGCCTCAGCTCGGGCGGATGCGAAAACGGTGATAAATTTTTTGAAGAAAAACATATTTTCCCGTTTCGGAACCCCCCGAGTGTTGATAAGTGACGGAGGGTCACACTTTTGTAATGCACCGTTGGAAAGCATTTTAAAACATTACGGTGTATCACACAGAGTGGCAACTCCATATCACCCACAGGCAAATGGGCAAGTTGAGGTCTCTAATCGTGAGATTAAGAGAATCCTAGAAAAAACTGTGTCAAATTCGAAAAAAGAGTGGTCCCAAAAATTGGATGAAGCGTTATGGGCATACCGTACCGCCTTCAAAGCTCCAATTGGCCTAACTCCATTTCAATTGGTTTTTGGTAAAACTTGCCATTTGCCGGTTGAATTGGAGCACAAAGCCTTGTGGGCTCTGAAATTTTTAAATTTTGAAAATGAGTTGGGCGGAGAGAAAAGGAAGGTGCAACTACTTGAGTTGGAAGAGATGCGCAATGCCGCATACCACTCAAGCTGGTTGTACAAAGAGAAGGTAAAGAAATACCATGACAAAAAGCTCCGAAAGAAAGAATTTGTGCCCGGACAATTGGTCCTTTTGTTCAATTACAGGTTGAAGTTATTCCCTGGAAAGTTGAAATCAAAATGGTCCGGGCCATTTCGGGTCAAAGAAGTTAAGGACTACGGAGCTATTGTCATTGAAGACCTGGAAAAGAAGTACAGTTGGACCGTTAATGGCCAACGTTTGAAGGTTTATCTTGGCGGTCATGTGGATCGCGAGAGCCGTGCTATTCCGCTGGATGCTCCTCTGTGAGCATCAAACCGTCGAGCTTAGCCGACGTTAAACAAGCGCTTGTTGGGAGGCACCCCAACATTGTAAGTATTTACTGTTTTCCTGTTCTGTTGTATTGGGTTTCCAATTGTTAAAACCATGCTGAATGTACCTGGAATGCTGCCTTTGAAAAGGCAAATGTTGTCATACTCGCTTGATGCTCGCTAGGCGAAGCAGTAGCGAGCTGATTCGCTAGCTGCTCGCTAGGCGAGGCAGCATCGAGCGCTGCGTGACAGCACTTATTTAAAATCTCAGCAGGCCTCTCATTTGGGGCCCAAAAACAATTTTCTGTTTGACAACTCTGCTGAGGCATTTGCTCGAATACTCACCTCACTCTCTCATTTTCATCTCTCTCACAAACACTCAAACCCTAAATTGGAGGATTGTGAACCTCACTGCATTTCATATCCAATCACTCTATTTTGCTAAAGGTTTGCCCTATACCATTTCTTTATGATTAAGCTTTGTTTATTTCTGATTTGAATGTCATTTAGGATGAAGTTGTTGGTATGGGAAACTTTAGGTTTGCATGTGGGGATTTTAGGTTTTTCAATGGGGAATTTTAGGTTTTGCATGTGAGTTTGTGATTACCAATAGCATAGAACGTTTCTTTTCTTGATATATCATTAGGTTCTGAAATTGAAACCATTAGAATGTGGGTTTTGGGAAAACTGTACTGAAAAACCTGCAGAACCCAAAAACCCGTAAGGTTCGCTAGCAGCTCGCTAGGCGAACCTGAGGCGAGCATTCGCTGCCACTTCGCTAGGCGAAGCAGCAGCGAGCATGACAGTACTGTGAATTCTGGTTTTGCTGTCTAACATGTTTTGTGTGTGTTGCTTCCTCTTTTATTTTGTAGATGGAATCTAGATCCGGCGCTTCAAAGAAGAGAAAGGGCGGGAGCACTTCCCGTCCCGTGCCAATCCAGTTTGATACCGACAAATTTGTCGGGCCGAAGCAGGCCGTAAGGTACATTGCTTTGGAGAAGCGGAAAATTCTACCGGAGAAGAGATTCGTCATCAACCCTGAAGGCACAAACAGAACATTCGCCGGGTTGATTGACACGAAGAAGTGGGATCGGTTGATTAATCCCATGGAGCATTATGATATAGCAACGGTGCGTGAGTTCTATGCGAATGCACTTCCTGATGATGACGAGCCATTTACTTGGACATCTAGAGTGGCCGGTCGTCCACATGCTTTTGATCGGGATTCTATTAACCGCGTCCTTGGTGAACCGCTCCAACTGGAAGCCGAGGAGCGAGACACCTACCACACAGACTTGCGGCTTCACCGGGATATTGATGCAATCTCTGCTGCCCTGCTGTTAAGAGGGAAATCAGTTGAGCTGAACCCATCTGGGGTTCCTATGAGATACCACAGGGAGGACATGACTCCCTTGGCTCAACTGATCCTGCTATTGGTTCTGACAAACATCCAACCCAAGTCCCACACTTCTACAGTGCCGATCCCAGTGGCACACTTGGTACACTCTATCCTCACTAACGTCCAGATCGATGTGGCGAGGATTATTGCTTATGAGCTTAAGTCCGTGATTGAAAGCGGGCTAAAGTCGGGGGCTCGTGTGAATTGTCCCCTGGCTTTCCCCTGCCTAATCATGAGTTTGTGCATTCAGGCGAGGGTGAGGCTACCTTCTAGGGGTCAAGTAAGGATCCCGCCACCCATCGATGACCGTTATGTGGCCAAGTATTGCAGGGCGAAGAATGTTAGAGGTAGTGCAGCTGCAGAGAGTACCCGGGCTTCTGATGGTCCTGGTACTTCTACTCCCGGACCCGATCCTTACCTGCAGGCTGTCTGCAATTACAATTGGGACTGGATGGCGGCTACTCAGCGTGCCATGCTCGACATGCACGATTCTATACAGCGGTTACAGCTGCAGGGAAGTGACCCCACCGGTGATCACTCATTGATAACGCGTGAGCAGTTTGTGCTTAACGCTAACTGGCATGTGGACAGGCCTGTGTTTGGTGAGGGGGCGGGTGCTGGTGCGTCTTCTGGTGGTGGTGCTGCTGATGATGATGATGATGAGGCTACCGGTTCTGAAGCCGGTAGTGAGGAGGGTTCTGAGTCCTTGGAGGGCTAAGTTTTTTATTTTTTTCATGTTATGTTTTATTTTGATTGTATTTCCAGAATTCTGTATTTTGATTTTGGCTTTGTACTTTTGGGGTGTTTTGTCCCCCACGAACAAATTTAAATTTTGAAGTTTATATTATTATTTCTGTTTTAAATTTTGTTTGTTTTAATAAATTTTTGGTTGGTTGAGTGGCAAAGCTTCTAGATTGGTTGCTCCTCAAAGAAGTATCCAATGAAGGTGCATCCGAGCTTGGATGGCAATGATAAGAATAAACAAGTGAATAAGGCTAAGGTACATGGTTACCTCCGGCTAGAATTTTAGAATGCACTTAGAACTTTACTCTTTTTTGTAATTGAGTATTGTCTTTTTGCAACATAATTGAATGAATGTTTCATCTAGGACTTAAAACCACAAATTGTGAGTAAACCTCCATTGTACACTTAAATGCTGGATTCTAATAAGTTTTGTTGATTCATCTGATTCATGCTTTGTCTTTTATTATTGTGAATATGTGGAAGCAATTAGAAATGATCAAGGCACTTGTTTTCTATCGAGCACAACCAGTTCCAAATATAACTTACCTGTGAGCAGAGAGAATATTCGTTAACCCCTTTGAGCTTAAACAGTTGAATCTAAGTTTGAAATAAAGCGAGATTTCAAAAATCTTTTTTGTTTATAACCCGGAAAATTTTGATTATTGTTCTTTTGCCGTAAAAAGTTAAGAGCATTCACTTAGGGTGAGTAAGAAATCAGTTGGGGAGAACGAAAATGAGAATTGGTAAGTACCACAACTCTTGAAAAACCGAGCAAGCATAAAAAAATAAATAAATAAATATATATATATATATATATATATATATATATATATATATATATATATATATATATATATATATAGAAAATATAAAAAGAAACATCTGTTTTGTAAATATGATGTGAAAGAAAAGAACAAAAATAGAAAGAATGAAAATTAATGCTTGCTTGGAAGAAAAGTAGTGAAAAACAAAAATTGAGTTGTGAAATAAGAGTTGTGAAGGTTTCAAATGAGAAATAAATGGAACGAAGTTGAGATGTGTAAATAATGTACAGTGAATGTCTCTTTTGCATCGGCAATCTCGTTTTCAATGGCCTAAGAAATGACCCTTGTTTGTTAACCTAACCCAGCTTCAACCGAAAAGCCCTTAGTGATCTTCGTGCTTCCACATTACCATTTATAGTTGTTAGACGTTGTATGAATCGAATTGATTTCTTCATTATTTGTTAGAAAGTGAGATTATTTCCGCGGTTGCAAACGCGTAAATTCTTCAATCCTTATTCGAAGAGGAGAGATAGGGTGATTCATTCAAAATAATATTGTTGTAGATAGATACATATTTAGCATTACTATTAAGTTTTAGTTCTTGTGTATTATTTTATTCGAACAGTTGGAAAATTGTATCTGCTGATTCGCTTGTGTTTGAGCCGTTTTATCCGACTTCGGAGAAACCTTTTTCTTAAAGCAAATCCTCATGTCCTTCAAGGGGCATACTTTGCTTGAGGACAAGCAAGAATCTAGTTGGGGAGAGTTGTTAGATGCCCAAAAGTGCTTATTTGAGCTATCAAATATAGGTATCTTTCACTCCATTTCCTTGCTAAAATGTCGAAACCACCTTTGTTTCAGATGAAATGCAATACAATGATAATTTATCTTGGTACCTTTGATTTGTGTGTTATTATGCAGGAAGTAGGCATGAAATAATAGAAAATGAAGACACAAGAAATGTGGCAAAGGAATCAAATAAAACAAGCATTCATCAGCTTCCTCGCTAGGCGAGGGCTGTGGCGAAGGACTCGCTAGGCGACCGTCCAGCGAGCGTTCAGCGATAAGCTCCAGTATTTAACAGAGGCAAACATCACCACACTCGCTAGGAGAGCTTCCAGCGAGGAGTGTGGCGAACACGTCCAGACTTGGTGAAAAGCGTAGCCAGCACTCACTCGCTAGGCGAGCCATTAGCGAGCTCCCAGCGAGCATTCCAGTAGCAAAACCTCTCAAGCTCGCTGGAGCGAAGGTTGGAGCGTGCCCTTCGCCAGGCGAAGGTTTTGTTCGCTCAGCGAACATGACAGTCTGGGAAAGGCTGTTTCTCTGGGCGCAGGTGCCTCAGGTGCCTCAATTAGGGGCTCGCTAGGCGAGCCATTCTGCTCGCCTAGCGAGCATGACAGCCCAGTAACAACTCTATAAGTAGCAAGTGCCACTTTTTGGAGCCATACCTTATTTTTCCATACTTTTGTACTTTTTCTAGATATTTTTACAGCATTGTTCCAAGGATCTTTTGTGACCTAAAAACCATTTCTCTTCATCTCTTAACCATCTTTCATAAAAAGAAGGTGGATTCCCATCCAATCTCGATTATTCGACTCGGATGTTGATCAACCTTCTTCCGAAACTTGTTGACCAAGCTACCATGAAAATGAGTAGCTAAGTCCTTCATTTTGTCAAGGTTAGATGTAGATGATCATTAGCTTTTGTGTAAATGTAAGGATCTTCATTTGTAAACTCTTTAATGGTGAATATATGGTGAAAACTTTGTTCTTATTAAAAACTCTTTGTGTTGGTTTATGATCGAGAGATGTTTACCAACTCTTAACCTAGGTTTTCATCCAATCTTGTTTGTTAGCTAGAGATAGTAATGAATGATTTTGTTCACCATAAGGTTGAACCAAAAAGTTGTCATTTTGATAGATTGTGTTAGAGATAAACAATGGATCAAAATGGGAAAACTCACAATGTGTGTTAGAGATAAACACATTGGGAGGACTTTGTGAAATAATTTATCATCTAAAGGAGTTTATAAGTTTTGTTGATCTAACAAATACATGCAAAGTGATCGTCGAACCCTAACTTTGGCAATATTTCTCAAATATTCAAACCAAAACTTTTACCGCTTTTTAATACATTTTTATGCAAGATACCGTGACAAATACCAAAACCCCATTGTTACCTTAAGCTAAGAACTAATACAACTGTCGAAAGGCGGTGATATCTCACAATCCCTGTGGATACGATAACAAAAACCCGACACTTAAAATTACATTCAACAAAATGGCGCCGTTGCCGGGGATTGTGAATTGATATTGCGAGCATCGCAATAGTTGTTTAAATTTTAGCTTTCGGATTTTTGACTTGTGCTTGTAATTTGTTTGGTTTAGTGTGCAGCTTACGTTTTATGCGAGGGCAAATCCCTGTGGACGAACTTCTTTTTGATCCTGAGATCGAGAGAACCGCAAGGAGGCTCAATAGCAAAACGAGACGTAGGAGGCAACAGGCTAGACAACGTCAAGAGCAAGGAGAAAGTTCTTCTACCACAAATCCACCACCATTCATACCTAACATGGAGCCACCACCACCGCCTATTTCTACTCCATGCATAAACAGTCCAAGAAACACTGCTCAGTTTGCCAACCACACGGGAAGGCAAGCTGAAATGAAAACGGGAACTCTCAATTTATTATATGGAAGTCCATTCACCGGAATGGACCATGAAGATCCCTTTGCTTTCCTCACAAAATTTTATGAGATAGCATTGGCGGCCGGAGTGGATCAGGCTCAGGAGCTACCGTTATTCAGAAGATTATTTCCACACGCTTTGCTCGGCAAAGCAAAAGACTGGTACCTAGATCAAACACCAGCCGTCATGACAGACTAGAACGTGTTAGAAGAGAAGTTCATCGAAAGATTCTTCTCCCATAACCGGTTCATGGAATCCAAGACGACCATCTCAGTGTTTGCACAAGGAATCAATGAATCCTTAAATGAAGCGTGGGAAAGATTCAAATCCATGCTTCGGAAATGTAAAGGGCATGGATTTGATGAGATGACTCAAATCCATATTTTCAAAAATGGACTTCAACCGAATTGTAAGACGTTGTTGGATGCTACCTCGGGTGGCTCTTTATTGTCTAAAAGTGCCGAAGAAGCTACAAATATCATAAATCGAATGGCTCTAAATGATCTTCAGAGTCAAAGTCGAGGCAACTCTTTGAAAAAGCCGGGAGTGCTTGAACTAGGAACGAACGATGCCATCCTTGCCCAAAACAAGCTCATCTCACAACAAGTGGAACTCTTAACGCAACAAATAAAAGAGTTGAGAGAACCTTCTAAAGCTAAACAAATAGCTTGTTGTGAGATTTACAAAGGTGAGCATGACACCGGATTCTGTCCACCTCCGGGGTTCGAAGATGTAAACTACATGGCAAACCAAAGGGACTACCAACCGAGACAACAACAACAACAACAACCTTATCAACCAAACCCTCAAAATCAACAACCACATTTCCAAGGGAACCAAGGGTTCCAACCTAGGAGTAACTATTACCATAACCTAGGTTATGGAGGTGGTTCTTCTAGCCGTCAAAACCCTCCCCAAAATCCTTATCAATCTCAACAACCGCCGGTCGTAACTTCTAAGTTGGAAGAGACATTGACGCAATTCATGCAAATGTCAATGGCAAATCAAAAAAGTAACGACGCGGCTATAAAAAATCTCGAGACTCAAGTTGGGCAACTTGCTAAGCAACTCGCGGAACAACAAACCGGTCCTTCCTTTTCGGCAAACACGCAAACAAATCCTAAGGAGCATTGTAAGGCGATCACAACGAGAAGTGGGAAGGAGTTGATGAGTGAGAATAACAAAAGAGTTGAGAGTGAACAAAGAGAGAAAAAGAAAGAAAATGAGGAGGAAATAGTGGAGGAAAATATTGATGGTGAAGTGGGGGAGTGGAGTGAGGAGGAAGAAGTTGAAAATAACGAAAAAAATGGTGAAGTTGAAAAGAAAAAAAGTGTGGAGATTGAGAAAAATAAAAGTGATGAAGTAGTGGGGGAGGAAGTGAAAAAAGCCTAGATGGAGGAGTTCTAGAGTTGCAAAGGGAAAGGAGGTAGTGAGCACTACTCAATTCCAAAACCTCCCTTATCCTCATGCCCCGTCCAAAAGGGAGAATGAACGGCATTACGCCCGGTTCATGGATATTTTTAAACAATTACAAATAAACATTCCATTTGCCGAAGCCTTGGAGCAAATGCCCAAGTATGCCAAGTTCATGAAGGACATACTTACAAAAAAGCGGAGGTATACGGAACCGGAGACCATCGTCCTTGACGCGAGCTGTAGTGCCATTATTCAAAGGATGCTTCCAAAAAAAGAGGTTGGTCCGGGAAGAGTTACTTTGCCAGTTAAAATTGGAGATATCTATGTCGGGAAGGGACTAATTGACTTGGGGTCAAGCATTAATCTTATACCTTTGTCTATTATAAAGAGGCTTGGCAACATAGAAATTAAGTCCATCCGAATGACGTTGCAATTGGCGGATAAGTCGACAACCCATCCTCATGGCGTAGCCCAAGATGTTTTGGTTAAAGTCGACAAATTCTTTTTCCCGGTAGATTTTATTGTTATTGATATGGAAGAAGATGATGATGCTCCGCTCATCTTGGGCCGACCGTTCATGAAAACCGCGCGAATGATGATAGACGTTGATGATGGTTTAATGAAGGTGAGAGTCCAAAATGAGGAAGTAACATTCGATCTATTCGAAGCAATGAAGCATTCAAAAGATAGAAATGATAGCTTTCGCATCGATGTGATCGAAGAAGCAGTTTTGGAGGTTTCTAAGCATATTCACGAGATATCTCCTATGGAGTTAGCTCTTGACGACTCATTGGAGGTTTTCACCGTTGAAGAAGAGCAAGCTCTTGAGGAATGCTTAAAGGAACTTGATAGTTTAGACGAACTACAACTGTGGGAAGTTAAGGAAGAAGACTTGAAGAAGGAGGTTATTGACGAAAAAGCGCCTATTGAATTGAAAATACTACCTTCTACTTTGAAGTATGTATTCCTAGATGAGACCGAAGCAAAGCCGGTCATCATAAGCAACCTTTTAACAAATGATGAAGAAGCCCGCTTGATCCATGTGCTAAAAAAAAATCAAGAAGCCATGGGTTGGACTCTTTCCGATCTAAAAGGAATTAGCCCTTCCTATTGCATGCACAAGATCTTGATGGAAGAGGATTTTAAGCCGATAGCTCAACCTCAACGCCGCTTAAATCCTACCATGAAGGAGGTTGTAAGAAAGGAAGTTGTAAGGCTGTTGGATGCGGGAATGATTTACCCGATCTCGGATAGTCCATGGGTTAGTCCCGTGCATGTGGTTCCGAAGAAAGGTGGAATTACCGTGATCCGGAATGACAAGGATGAATTGATCCCTACTAAAGTTGCAACGGGGTGGAGAATGTGTATTGATTATAGGCGGTTGAATACCGCAACTCTAAAGGACCATTTTCCACTCCCGTTCATGGATCAAATGCTCGAAAGACTCTCGGGCCAACAATACTATTGTTTCTTGGATGGCTATTCCGGGTATAACCAAATTGCGGTTGACTCGGCCGATCATGAAAAGACGGCTTTCACATGTCCGTTTGGAGTGTTCGCATACCGAAAAATGCCCTTTGGGTTGTGCAATGCACTGGCGACTTTCCAACGATGTGTGCAAGCCATTTTTGCCGACCTTATTGAGAAAACAATGGAAGTCTTCATGGATGACTTCTCTGTATTTGGTGGATCCTTTAGTCTATGCTTGGCAAACTTGAAAACGGTGCTTGAAAGATGTGTGAAGACCAATCTGGTACTTAATTGGGAGAAGTGTCACTTCATGGTGACCGAGGGGATTGTGCTTGGCCATAAAGTCTCTTCAAGGGGGCTTGAAGTGGATCGAGCTAAGGTTGAAGTGATTGAAAAGTTACCTCCTCCGGTGAATGTGAAGGGAATCCGAAGCTTTTTGGGGCACGCCGGGTTCTATCGGCGCTTTATCAAGGACTTCTCAAAGGTGGCTAAGCCTTTGAGCAATTTGCTAGCTAAGGACCAGGTATTTCTCTTAACCGATGAATGTTTGCAAGCTTTTGAAACTTTAAAAGAAAAATTGGTTACCGCTCCGATTATAGTCGCTCCAAATTGGAATTCCAATTTTGAACTAATGTGCGATGCAAGCGACTATGCAATTGGAGCGGTACTTGGCCAAAGAAAAGAGAAAAATTTTCATGCGATACATTATGCAAGTAAAGTTCTTAACGAGGCTCAAATAAACTATGCCACCACGGAGAAAGAACTACTTGCAATAGTGTACGCGCTTGAAAAGTTTAGATCTTATCTTATAGGGTCTAAAGTCGTAGTGTATACCGACCACGCGGCGATTAAATATTTGCTCACCAAACCGGATTCGAAGCAAAGGCTCATCCGTTGGATCCTCTTGTTGCAAGAATTTGATGTTGAAATCAAAGACAAGAAAGGATCGGAAAATTTGGTGGCGGATCATTTATCCCGCTTGGTGAATGTGGAGGTTACCGCGTCAGAGAAGGAAATCCGGGAAGAATTTCCTGATGAAAAACTGTTCAAAGTTCAAGTTAGGCCGTGTTTTGCAGACATTGTGAACCACAAGGCTAGTGGTTTTGTGCCTCCCGACCTAACTTCGAACCAAAAAAGGAAGTTTCTTTCGGATGCCAAGTATTACGTATGGGATGACCCGTACTTGTTTAAGTTGGGTAGTGATAACCTTTTAAGGAGATGCTTTACTGGCGATGAAGCGCAGAGCATCCTTTGGCATTGTCACAACTCGCCTTACAGCGGACACTATAATGGGGTGAGAACGGCCACTAAAATCCTTCAATCGGGATTTTATTGGCCCACTATTTTCAAAGACGCACATACCCATGCGCAAAGTTGTGATAGTTGCCAACGAAGCGGTGGGATTGGTAAGAGAGACGAGATGCCTCTCCAAAACATCCAAGAGGTCGAAGTATTTGATTGTTGGGACATTGATTTTGTAGGACCATTCCCACCCTCTTATGGGAACGAGTATATGCTTATCGCAGTTGATTACGTTTCTAAGTGGGTTGAGGCGATTGCCTCACCTCGGGCGGATGCGAAAACGGTGATAATTTTTTTGAAGAAAAACATATTTTCCCGTTTCGGAACCCCCCGAGTGTTGATAAGTGACGGAGGGTCACACTTTTGTAATGCACATTTGGAAAGCATTTTAAAACATTTCGGTGTATCACACAGAGTGGCAACTCCGTATCACCCACAGGCAAATGGGCAAGCTGAGGTCTCTAATCGTGAGATTAAGAGAATCCTCGAAAAAACTGTGTCAAATTCGAAAAAAGAGTGGTCCCAAAAATTGGATGAAGCATTATGGGCATACCGTACTGCCTTCAAAGCTCCAATTGGCCTAACTCCATTTCAATTGGTTTTTGGTAAAACTTGCCATTTGCCGGTTGAATTGGAGCACAAAGCCTTGTGGGCTCTGAAATTTTTAAATTTTGAAAATGAGTTGGGCGGAGAGAAAAGGAAGGTGCAACTACTTGAGTTGGAAGAGATGCACAATGCCGCATACCACTCAAGCTGGTTGTACAAAGAGAAGGTAAAGAAATACCATGACAAAAAGCTCCGAAAGAAAGAATTTGTGCCCGGACAATTGGTCCTTTTGTTCAATTCCAGGTTGAAGTTATTCCGTGGAAAGTTGAAATCAAAATGGTTCGGGCCATTTCGGGTCAAAGAAGTTAAGGACTATGGAGCTATTGTCATTGAGGACCTGGAAAAGAAGAACAGTTGGACCGTTAATGGCCAACGTTTGAAGGTTTATCTTGGCGGTCATGTGGATCGCGAGAGCCGTGCTATTCCGTTGGATGCTCCTTTGTGAGCATCACACCGTCGAGCTTAGCCGACGTTAAACAAGCGCTTGTGGGAGGCACCCGTACATTGTAAGTATTTACTGTTTTCCTGTTCTGTTGTATTGGGTTTCCAATTGTTAAAACCATGTTGAATGTACCTGGAATGCTGCCTTTGAAAAGGAAAATGCTGTCATGCTCGCTTGATACTCGCTAGGCGAAGCAGTAGCGAGCTGATTCGCTAGCTGCTCGCTAGGCGAGGCAGCAGCGAGCGCTGCGTGACAACACTTATTTAAAATCTCAGCAGGCCTCTCATTTGGGGCCCAAAAGCAATTTTCTGTTTGACAACTCTGCTGAGGCATTTGCATGAACACTCACCTCAGTCTCTCATTTTCATCTCTCTCACAAACACTCAAACCCTAAATTGGAGGATTGTGAACCTCACTGCATTTCATATCCAATCACTCTATTTTGCTAAAGGTTTGCCCTATACCATTTCTTTATGTTTAAGCTTTGTTTATTTCTGATTTGAATGTCATTTAGGATGAAGTTGTTGGTATGGGAAACTTTAGGTTTGCATGTGGGGATTTTAGGTTTTTCAATGGGGAATTTTAGGTTTTGCATGTGAGTTTGTGATTACCAATAGCATAGAACGTTTCTTTTCTTGATATATCATTAGGTTCTGAAATTGAAACCATTAGAATGTGGGTTTTGGGAAAACTGTACTGAAAAACCTGCAGAACCCAAAAACCCGTAAGGTTCGCTAGCAGCTCGCTAGGCGAACCAGAGGCGAGCATTCGCTGCCACTTCGCTAGGCGAAGCAGCAATTAGGATGACAGTACTGTGAATTCTGGTTTTGCTGTCTAACCTGTTTTGTGTGTGTTGCTTCCTCTTTTATTTTGCAGATGGAATCTAGATCCGGTGCTTCAAAGAAGAGAAAGGGCGGGAGCACTTCCCGTCCCGTGCCAATCCAGTTTGATACCGACAAATTTGTGGAGCCAATCATAAAAGAAGACAAGTTTGGATTGGGGTATACTCCAGGGTCTCAGAAGAATGAAGCCGGTACTTTCTCCAGCGGGGGTTTGGTTTCTCCCCACACCGTCAATGCTGCAGATGAGGACAAGGCTGACAGCGACTGTGACTTAGATAGCTGGATTCGCCCGTGTGTTCTAGGAGAAAAGCTCGACAATTGGTCGTCTGGAAAAGTCGTCCGGTTTACTCTACTGAAGAGGTAATTTTTATTGTTTTCCTTTTATCACATGCATAACAAAGTCTTACACTTTGACCAAGGTGTAATGACTCATCTGTAGGGCCATCCATTTAGTTACATTTCGCAATTATTTGCATCATCAATAAAGGACAGCTTTTGCAAACAATTTTGTGTTCTCTTTCTTTCAATTATTTTTACTTTTACAAAAATGGCAATGTTTCTTTTTCATCTTTCTTTTTCGTTTTTCTTTCCGAAAAAAACACCTCGTAAAACTGATCACCCGGATCTCACTGCTAATGACACTGCTATGGCCAAGTATGACTTCGACAATCCTATCTTTCAAGCCGAGAAGGGGTTGAGGAAGATTGTGAATTGCCTGAGGAGTTAGCCAGGTTGTTGAAATAGGAGGACCGAGCTATCACATCTTATCAGGAGGTGGTTGAGACCATCAGCATTGGTACCGAAGACGACAAGAAAGAGATCAAGATCGGGGCCAGTCTACAGGCCGAGAGGAAAAGACCGTTGATCATGTACTTGACTGTGTTAGAAAGGTCAATGGGTTGTGTGCTCGGTCAGCATGACGAGTCAGGTCAAAAAGAGCATGCAATATACTACCTTAGCAAAAAGTTTACCGACTGTGAACAAAGATACTCACTGCTCGAGAAAACTTGCCGCGCTTTGGCATGGGCTGCTCGCCGACTAAGACAGTATATGTTGACTCATACGACTCTATTGATATCAAAGATGGATCAAGTCAAGTATATTTTTGAAAAGCCAGCAGGGTTGCTAGGTGGCAAATGATGCTGACAGAGTATGACATCCAATACACTTCACAAAAAGCCATCAAAGGAAGTGTCTTGTCAGACTATCTTGCCGCGCAACCGATTGATGATTACCAACCTATGAGGTTCGACTTTCCTGATGAGGACATCATGTTTCTCAAATCGAAAGATTGCGAGGAACCACTCCCGGAGGAGGGGCCTGACCCTGAATCCAAATGGATTATGATGTTTGATGGGGCGGTCAACGTCAATGGTCGCGGAGTTGGTGCAGTGTTGATCACACCGGAGGGGGTTCATATGCCATTTTGTTCCAGAATAACTTTTCCCTGCACCAACAATGAAGCCGGACGAAGCAGAATGGGTCCGTTCTCGATACAATCAGCTAAGCCTAGTTGAGGAAAAGAGACTAGCAGCTATATGCCATGGCCAACTATATCAGAGATGGACGAAGAGAGCGTTTGATCAGAACGTGCGCCCTCGGGAGTATCGAGTCGGTGAATTGGTACTCAAAAGAATTCTTCCTCCCAACACATATCACAAGGGCAAATGGACACCGAACAACGAGGGTCCATACGTGGTTAAAAGAGTTTTCTCTAGCGGAACTCTGATGCTAACAACCATGGATGGCGAAGACTTCCCGTCCCCTGTCAACTCAGACGCAGTTAAAAAAAATACTTCGCATAAAATAGACCCGCTGGACAGTAAAAAGAATAGTCCAGGCAAAAAAGGGGCATCCCGACAAACCAAAAAAAGAATGAAGAGGTTCGGGCAAAAATTAGGGATATAAAAAAAAAAATGTACACTCGGTGAGTCGAAAACCCGAAAGGGCGGCTTAGGCAAAAAAGGGTATCCTGGTGGATTGAAAACCCAAAAGGGCGGCCAACGCAAAAGTTAGGGAATAAGCGAATAACTGCGATCTGAGTTCATCCGTGTTATATCACCGTTTCATTCAATCCGGCAATCTTCGAAGCTAAAAGATCGACTAATCATCCACTTCAGAAAGCAAGATGAGCAGAGCGTCTTGAGGACATACGAGCCATAGCAGAGTCGAAACTCGGTGGGACCCCGTTTCCACATTGCCATTAGGATAGTTTCTCTTGTTCAATTTATAGTGATCGCCTCTTTCCAGGGATCAACTTCCTGATGTACTCGCCTATTCCTGGCACAAATTTTTCAACCAACAAAAGTCGAATAATTCAGTTAAAAAGGCTCTTTACTTTTCATTTATCAGTTTGTTTGCAAAAGATGTCTGAATTCTTGAGGAAACATATTGCATCTGAATGTAATGGTGGCTTTTGTAGATGACTTGCGCAGGAAAACAGTCAAAATTGCTTTGAATGTGCTTAATCCCGGACGGTGAATTCAAACCGAGTAATTCCCCGGGGCATACGTGTATTTTTTAGTTACAGGTCACAGGAACCGGATGCCAAGTCATGAATCCTCGCCCCTAAGCTGTTGACAAAGCCTCTCCTCTTCAGAGCAGGTTCCCCAGTAGAGTTGACAGTATCCAGACTGTATATCCCCAGTAGAGTTGACAATATCTAGACTGTATATCCCCAGTAGAGTTGACAGTATCCAGACTGTATATCCCCATCGGAGTCGACAGTGCCAGACTGTATCTTCCCAGCAACAGCGGAGTAGTCGCATACCCAACAGACAAGAGGGTGGTGTTCCCAGTGTTCATCTCGTCCCCAACAGATTTTTTTAACAGATTTGTTTTAATCCCCAGCCTGAGGACGATTAGCAAGTTCATATCCCCAGCAAAGGTCGATTCCTACGACATTTCCCCAGGAAGTGCTCTCCTCATAGACTCTCCTCGCAGAGCCTCTCCAAGCAAAGTTTCCATAGTTAATACTTCCCCAGCAAGGTCAACTTTTCAAAAAGGCCGATTTATTTTCGGTGGCTCCCCGGTCCCGGCAGACGGATTGTTCCCCACAAAGCATTCAAGGATTGATACAACGATCCGCTCCCTGCCAGAGTTGCTTCCCCAAGCAGATTTCTTTTTTCTTTTGCACCATGCATAACATTTGCATTTGCATTTGCATGCATATCAAACATACACATAAGCTGATAAACAAAATTTTCAAAGCAGACTGAAAAATTACTTTACAACCAAAGTCATGAGATTCGGCCAGAGGATCAAGTGTGTGTGTGACCCAGCATGAGGGTCATTTTGAAGATTCAGCCTGAGAATCGTTTTCCAGAGATCCAGCCTGAGGGTCATTTCGAAGATTCAGCCAGAGAGTCGACTACGAGCGTTATTTCCCCAGCAAGCCAGCTGGAGGAATAGATTGACAGCTCAACAGAAAATCAACCTACAAGAGGATCCAGCCCGCGGATCGCATTTAAAAAACAAAGTCTAATCGGAGAGTCGTTATAACATGTTCTAGCCTGAAGAATATGTACGAAGCCCAAAAGTGGGATATTCTCGAAGCTGCATATCTAACATGAAGACTGTAGATTTCGAAAGAGGGTCAACCAGCGCATACCCCAGATGCGAGATCCTGATGATGGGAATTTATCATCAAAACAATCCAGATCTAGCCAGAAGATCAAAGTCATGTCTAGCCCGAAGACCGAAAAATAAAAAGATTCAGCCAGAGAATCGAAACAATTCAGATCTAGCCAGAAGACCGAAGTAGATTCAGCCAGAGAATCAAAGAAAATAGATTCGGCCAGAGAATCGAAACAAAGGAGATCTATCCAGAAGATCGAAGAAGATCTAGCCAAAAGATCGAAGTCAGGTCTAGCCCGAAGATCGGAAATAGATTAAGCCAGAGAATCAAAACAATTCAGATCTAGCCAGAAGATCGAAGTAGATTCAGCCAGAGAATCAAAGAAAATAGATTCAGCCAGAGAATCGAAACAATTCAGATCTATCCAGAAGATCGAAGTAGATTCAGCCAGAGAATCAAAGAAAATAGATTCAGCCAGAGAATCGAAACAAAGGAGATCTAGCCAGAAGATCGAAGAAGATCTAGCCAGAAGATCGAAGTCAGGTCTAGCCCGAAGACCGGAAATAGATTCAGCCAGAGAATCGAAACGATTCAGATCTAGCCAGAAGATCGAAGTAGATTCAGCCATAGAATCAAAGGAAATAGATTCAGCTAGAGAATCGAAACAAAGGAGATCTAGCCAGAAGATCGAAGAAGATCTTGCCAGAAGATTGAAACCGTATCCAGCCCGAGGATCAAAATTAACATCCAATCAGAGGACTAAATTGAGTATAGATTCAGTCAGAGGATCGAAACTCCAGATTTAGTCAGAAGACTGATTCAGATTCAGCTAGAGGATCAGAAGAGAAATAAACAGCGCGGTGTATTTCAGCATTTTTGTGGTGTTCTCGGAGCGCAAATTTTCGGATTGTCTTTGGTATTCAATCACAGCTCACCCTGTTTGTCTGATAAGTTGTTCGCTTTCATCCTGCTCGGGTTAGCTGATGACTGAATAGGGGCAGCTGTAACACCCAAAATTTGCCCTTCTTATTCATGCATTCATTTTTAGGTCATTTAACATTAGATACATTGCATTTCATCATGTCAATCGGGATTAGCTCCAAGAAGCTTGAACATCATCCAAGACACTTTGTGGGTCCTATCTGGGTGATCAATCAACACAAGGGAATGGCTTGAGATGCTTCCAACAGGTTCAAATGGGGTCTATTCATCAGTCAAAACGTTAATCTTGAAGGAGCAAAGGTTTGTTCATGAGTTGTCATGCTCGCTAGGCGAAGCCCACGTGTTATGCAAACAAAAAACGAAAAAAAAAATGAAAAAAAAAAAAAAAAAAAAAAAAAAAAAAAAAAAAAACGAAAAAAAAACGAAAAATAAAATAAAATAATTAATTAATTAATTAATTAAATAAATAAGTAAATAAATAAATAAATAAAATCTCAGACTTGGACCTCTCTCAAAAGCCCACTCAGCTACCAATATTAGGTTATAAATACTAGAGTTTCATTGAAACAAAAGCCACATAGAAAAGAGACAGAAGAAGGAAGAGAAGCAAAACACTCTGAGGTTTCCTTCGGACAAAACCTGGAGAGAAACCTGACAGAGAACTCAGAGCAGCCTCCAAACCCTGAAGGGAACTCAACTGTACAGAATCACCTCTGCCTCACATAAACCCTAAAGATTGTTTTGTAAACCTCACGGGTACAACTCAATTTCAATCAAGCTCTCCAATCAGGTTTGCCCTTATTCCCATTACCTCTATGCTCTTAATTTGGATCATCTGAATGTATGAGGTATGATGGATGAATTTCATTAGGTTTTTGCCCACGGGTTTTAAATGTATATGAATGTATAAATAATGCCTTGAATGCTTAATCCTTATCGTGTTTCACTAACCCTTTTGTTGAGTTTTTGTGAAGGCTCACATGACTTTTGCAGGGATAGCTCGCTGGATATTCCACTTTTCTCGTGGGATACCATTTGGGAGATTTATTTTGATTGCCTTGTTGGCTCATTTACTTTATGCATGTTCGTTTTGTATGTGTTCGTATCCCCACAGGTAGCGCGGTTCCTTCGTCGAGGACTGCCATTTTGCCCTTGAGCATCCCCCAAACCCTAAAACCCAAAGCAACACGTTAACTCCTTCTACTACAGGCGAGTAAGTCTCCAAATGTCGAGCATCCGGTAGATTGCGTAGTAACGTCGTTCGTCCAAAACCCAATCCATAACCCTGTAGTTAGCCGAGCTACGAAGACTCTGATTCTCATATTCAGATGAGATACGTATGTAGTGGATGCGACATCCGTGCGAGTCATTTTCTTTTGACCCCCCTTTTTTTTAGTAAATAACACATTAGATAAACCCACACCCTTTAGACAAGAACTACAAAAGTGGATCCCGTAGAGTACTACGAATGCGTAGGGGTGCTAATACCTTCCCTTCGCATAATCGACTCCCGAACCCAAGATTTGGTTGCGAGACCCTGTCTTGTCCTTTCCTTTTTCCAGGTTTACTTCGAGCGTTTCCTTTCCCTCCTTTGGGATAAATAACGCACGGTGGCGACTCTCCTGTCTTTCTTCGCCGGTTGTTTTTTTTCGCATTCCATTTTTCAGGTTGCGACAATATGTACAATGGAAAATGAAATAAAGTGCTAAAAGTAAATTGCATTAAAGTAAAAGCTTGAGGTTAAAAGTTAATGGTTAGTAAGTTAGAAGTTTGTTTTGTTTTGCTTTTCATTTCAAGACATTCTTTGGAGAACACTCAACCCACTTATCACAAGCATGGATCCTTGAACCAAAACATCTTTCGAAGGAAGGAAAGAAGGCCAAGTTTCCACACAATACCATGAAAGAGGGGAGACTTACAATCTCACTAAATAGAATGCTTATGCCTTTTGTGTCACAAATTTAGCGCTATGTTAAGCAATCATAATTGGACTTATGTAGAAGTCACAACTATTTGAGGTTGGGCAATAGACTTTTGGTGTTAATGCATGTTGGAGACATAATATTATGAACTATGCTCATGAAACATACCACACACAAAAAATATGCAAAAAGTATGGCCTAATCTCATCCATACTCATGTCAATTTTTCAATCAACTAGCATTAGGACTTTGAGATGTCATTGGCCAAATGGAAATGAATGGATGAAGAAGGGGAATTAGATGAAGAGGGAATGGGATGAATGAGATCACAAATTGGTCAAAGGAGGACTCTTACCAAATTAATATCATTCATTCATTTTGGGAGATGGAATGTACATTCCATCAATCCCCTAAATCCAATGATATTAACTTAACAAAGTTTAGTCAACCTTGACCAAGGCCCAATAACAAACAAGCAAACTCAATTAAGTCAATACAAATGGTCAACACAATTTAAATGACATTTATTCAATTAAAAATAATAAAATAGTGCATTTAGTTCAAATATGTTTTGTCCAATTCCTAAAATCTCATCAAAACACCAAAGAAATGGCCATGAGATTTATCATAGGTTAAACAAGGTCAAAGGACCTTGGAGAAAAAATTTCATGATTTTTGGACATTTAAAAATATTTTTAAACAATTAAAAACAAATTCAAAATCAATTAATTCATGAAAAATATTAATAGTGATCCAAAAAATAATTTTAATTCAGAATATGAAAGAGAAAAATATTTGTTTTTTTGGTGAAAGTCCCATATTTTTTGGATCAATATTGAATTTAATATGAATTATTGAAGAAAATGCAATAAAAATGAAAATTCAGAAATTCTAAATTACGTGGACCATTAGATCTCCCTCATTAATTGAGGTGGCAGATCTGATGATCCAAAACATGCATTCCACATGTGCATGAGTCAATTGCATGGCAAATATGGTAATCAACACCAACGCTCAGGATTAGAACGCGAGAGGAGGATCATGTGGTTCAGATGCAAGACACCTCATCGCCGGAACCAGAGCTACGATCATCTTCTCCGATGAGCCTCACCGGACTGGTCAACATGAACCATCACCAAAATAAACAACAGGGACATAATCTTGAAGAAAAAATGACACTGAACTCGAATTTGACCTCCATTCATTCCAACTCCAAATATATTGGGAGATATGTGGAATTGAAAATTCAGGTACATGAACTGAGTTACTTCGATTTGACCTCAAAGCAACTTAATATTCTTGCCTACATTGGTAGGACTTTAGACAACCAAAGAATCAATGGAATTGAGCAAGAATTTGAGAGAATCGAAGAGTTTAAAATTTCTGCAAATTACCTTCAATGGAGGTCTGAACACGATGGATCTTGATATGGCTTGTGCTTGGACTCACTCTACTTGCTTGCAGGAAGAGAATGTAAAGGTTTAGAAGCATTGGATTCCTGAAGAATTGAATTCCAAAACACTAGAGAGTCAAGCTCAAATTCAAAAGAATTTATCAGGTTTATCTTATGAGAGTGAAGGGTTTTCAATGGGGAATCAAAGCTGGTGCAATGGTGTTCTCAATTCTGAGCAATTGAAGCTCTATTTATAGCTGAATTATGTGATATTTGCACACTCACTTTAACTTTCCAAAATTGGCAAATGATGATGCAATGGTGCATGGGCGCGCATAGGCCCATGAAATTATAGCTGGCGGTCCAAATTTGAAGATCAGATGCTTTGAAGTTAGCATAGATTGCAAGGCACATGTGCATTGGTGTTTGAAGATTGATCCATGCCAAATGATATCAGTTTGTTTAAGCCATGCGCAACCTATGCATTTCAATTCCAAAATGAATAAATTCGAGCTCTTTGGAAAGGTGAGATCAAGAGGAACAAGTTTGGTGTTGAACACTTTTTCATTTGGAGCTTGGAACTTGGAGAAATTTGAGGTGTAAGTTTGGAAAAATTTGACATATCAAAATTTTTCTAAGTGTCAAGCCATATGTCTCAATGTTCCACCTTGCTTAACTTTTTATAGGAGCTTCAAATGAGAAAGGTGTCTTCATCAAAGTTGTATCTCTCTCAAATAACTTCAAAATGGTCACCAATTTCATGTCAGTTGGATTTGAAATGATCGAGTTATGCATTTCTGAAGTTTGGAAAAATCACTTGATCAATGGTATAGGTCAAAAGTTACCTATAATGTAGCCTCATATCACATGCTCAAAAAAGTTGAATTATCTCCCACTCCAAACATAAAAGTTGAAGTAGACACATTAAATTTGATTGTTAAACTTGGAAATCTTTAATATCATAAAAATTGAGCAAGTTATGGCCTTGGGAAGTTGACTTTCAAATTAGGGTTTACACAAAGTGACCTATAATGTTTCAACATAGAAAATGATTTTCCAAGCAAAGATTGCTCTAGGTATCAACATTAAAGTTGTTTATAATGTCATTTAGAGTATGTTTTCTCTTGGAATAATTTTCATATAGTGAAAATGGTAGGAGATAGGGTATAGGGAGACCCAATTTTGATCAGATGAAATCATCTGGCCAACCACCATCAACCAACTTGCTAACTTCCAATTCTATTGACTTTATTGGCTAATGGTAGATCATATATGCATAAGATGATGTAATTTTAAGTGGCCCTTGAGGAATTTGATCAATGGGTGAGATAGCTTGTTGGAGAAGTTACTCAAGATACCCAGTCAAACTAGGGTTTCCAAGGCAAATCACCCTCAAACTCTTGAAGAAAACTTGATCAATATAACATGTGGAGATCATTGGGACTCATATATGATGCTTATAACCATTATTGAATCAATTCTTGGTTGTGATATTTGTTCATGAGGGTCTCAAAACCTAGATGTGTTCTTGATGAATCAATGAGATCATGCCCTACCTACAAAAGTGTTAGGCAAATGCAAAGACATATTTTTGGTATTTTGGTTAGTAAAATGATAATATACAAGTATGATATAATGATAAAGTTCTTGGTGATCTCTACCAAAACAAATCCAATGAAAGAGGGGTAAGGAGGATGCCAAGATATGATCCCAATGCTTATGCTTATGATGAAATGCATGAGGGATCTTAGGGTCAAAATTGGGGTCTTACAAGCACTTCTGACTCTTTCTTGTCCATCTCTTCATCACTTTCAAAAATTGACAGGCTCAAGACCCGTTCCAAAGGTAACTGTGGTGTCTTCATCGGACTACCCTGAGAAATCACCTGATCTATCACCTCTACTGTATGACTTGTACCAAAATCATCTTTGTACTACATAGTGTTTCAAACATCAATTTTCAATTCTTCATCATAGACTTTTAGAGTCACCATACCTTCCTCTATGCCTATCATACACCATCCAGACTCTAAAAATAGTCTGCCTAAAATGAGAGGAATCTCTTCATCTTTAGGCATCTCAAGAATCACAAAGTCAACTAGGAAGACAAATTTATCTATGTTCACCAGAACATCTTCTACCACTCCATAAGGTCACTTAACTGAGTTAGCAAACTGGAGTGTTATCCTAGTGTCTTGGACCGTGCCAATACCCAATTTTTTGTAAATAGATAAAGGCATCAAGCTTACACTAGCTCCCAAATCAATAAGCTCCATTTTGAAGGTCCTATTTCCTATAGTACAAGGAATAGTAACTGATACTATATCTTTCTTCTTTATTGGTATCTTCATTCCCTACAAAGTAACACTACAGGTTTCGGTTAAAAGAATAGGACCAGTGTTAGCGGGACACTTCTTTGAGACTATTTCTTTCATGAATTTGGCATTTAAGAGCATTTGCTCCAATGCCTTAGAAAAAGGAATGTTAATCTCAAGTTTCTTGAACATCTCCAAGAATTTCTCGAAATTTTTCTCATTCTTCTTCTTCTTTGTTCTTTGGGAATATGGAAGTCTGATGGTTGGTTTATGATCTTTCTGTTTCTCTTTCTCAACCACTGGTAACACAACAACCTCCTCTTCGTTTTTCTCATGATCTCTAATTTCTAAATCCACTTCCAACAACTCGTCTTCTTCTACCTGTTTATTCTCATAACTCTAAGAATACTTACCACTTCTGGCCACAACAACACTCACATTATTATGTTCTCTAGGATTTATCATAGTTCCACTAGGTTGTGTACCTGGTGCTTGGGAACCGACTAGTTGTTGTGCTATTTGTCCCATTTGAATTTCAAGATTTTTTATAGAAGTTGTGGTGTTTCTCTGATTATTTATGTTCTCTTCTTGGAATTGAATATTGTGAGCTGCCATCTTTTTAATGGCTCAAAAAATTCTGCCTCAAAAAATTTATCTCCTCTATTTTTTTTCCAGTTGCAAAACAATATACAATCAAATGAGGTCCACCACAAAGTTCACAACTAACATTCTGGGCTGGCTGAATTTGAGCTACCTATTGTGTATCATTATTCATTGCTTTAAGTTTATTTTCAACTTCTGCAACAACTGTATCTTCTATCCTTATCTTATTTATTTCAAGCTTCAGATTAATAACCCTTTTAGATTTGTTTGAAGACTTATCATAAAACTCTAAATGCTCATTTGCAGTTATTGCCTCAATGATCTTTTTAATACATGTGGCTGCTGAAATGTTTGATGAGCCACCAACTGCTGTATCAATCAATTATTTTGTCTTCAATCGGAGACCATTGACAAATATCTTCTTTTGCTCAGTATGATCTAAGTTGTGCGTAGGACAAGCAAACAAGTAACCTCTTGAATCTCTTGTATGAATCACCAAGTGATTCACCATCTTTTTGTTTGAAGCTCATAATGTCATATATTTTCCTGAGGAAAACTAAAGCTGGAAAATACTCATGCATAAAAGTTGTTTCCATTTGTTCCCAAGTGGTGATACTCCCAGCAGGTAATGAGTAAAACCATTCTTCTGCATCTTCAGATAAGGTAAAAGGAAACATTCTCAACTTTTTTGCTTCTTCAATATGGCCATCTATCTTTAGAGTGGTGCTCATAGTTAGAAACCTTTGTAGATGTTTATTTGCATCTTCGATGATTTTTTCCGAAAAAGGCCTCCTCTCAAGTTGAATAATGGTGCTAGGATGCATCTGAAAGTTAGGCACATTCACCGGTTGGTTCACAATTGTTAGCCTACCACCCGATGCATTTTTGATCCCATAGTCACCTAATAGTTTTTCTGGTGATGATGGATTTGCACCTATCATTTAAACCTCTATCTCTGAATTTGAGTGAATGGAGGGATGCTCTTTGTCTGATTCCAATCTTGATAATTTAGCTTGTCTAAGTCTTGTACGCAAAGTTCTTTCGATTTCTGCTTCAAAAGGAAAATCAGTTGAGGCCTTACCTCGCATAAAAATATCAAAAACAAATTAGTTGAAAAAAATCGAAATAAAAATAACAAAAATTAAATTTTAGTTACAGAGCAACAAAATTTCAATTGAACTAAATTTAAACTTTATATTTTGGCAGTCCCCGACAACGGTGCCAAAAACTTGATCAGTAAAATAGCAAGTGTACTATTTTAGCCTATGTAGTAATAATGAAGAGATTTCCCCGAATGTCGATCTCAAGGACTGTGTATCAATAATGAGTTATAATTGTCGTTCAATCAAACAAAAACTAAAGTTGGGATTTTTTTTGAGAATTTATAAAAATAATTGTCAATAAAATAAAGAGATGATTTAAACGGTTTTGAAAGATATGAGCATTATGATAGGGAAAGTGTATGATTGTTTCTTGTAACAATTATGAATCATCATTGCAATAACATATTTTACATAATCAACACCAGTTCTTAAAGTTGTTTTCTCCTAAATCCTCCGTGAGGAAAGCTTAAATCGTCCATCCCTAATTACTATGCCCATAGATAATTACTGATGAAATTAAGCATTGTTATATCATGAATTATCTGGTTACTACATGGTAACCCTAGTCATAAGAGATATCTACCATAGTATATTCTCATGAAAGCATTATCAACGACGGTCCAACCTAATTGTTAATCTTATATAAATCTCAGTTTTTCCGAAAGAGAAAGCATTACAAACATCAAGAGAATAATTAAATTATGAAAAACACATTGTTATTGCAAATAGAGAATTATAGTCATTACAGATCTAAATCAGGGACACCCCCTAGAATTGGGGGGTTTAGCTACTCATGATATTCATTGAAAACAAAATACAAATTTTAGACATTACAGGTACTAAGATGAAATTGAATTTCAATCGCTTCCATTCATGAAAATCCGTGTTTCACCAAAGCTTATGTGTTCTCCAATATTTCTCTCTGTATCTTTGTCGTCCAAGAAGAAGTCCCCCCGAATATGATAGAAAACTAGCTTAAATAGAAAAGGTGTCCCTTTTTGAACATTCCCCTGATATATCAGATTTAATTGGATAGTAAAATCAAGTCTGAAAATAGCCAAATGACCAATAATTTCCAAATCTGGTCAAAAAATGAAAGTTTCCAAAAATGACATGCCTGCCTCCTACGGCCCATAGCAAGTGCTACGAGTGGCCATAGCAGGCCACTGGTTATGGCTTGGTAAACCTGGATGGGAACTCTGTTTGCTACGGCTCGAAGCGGGTGCTACGGGTGGCCGTAGCAGACCACTGTTTCGATAACTTTTTCCTCTGAAACTGGGGTTGCATCAGCACCTCAACTATATCCCATAGCATACATTACAGGTGGCCATAGCAGACCACTGTTCCTTGGGCTATACTTTTCGATTCTTCACAGTTTTTGCCGAAATCCTTCTTGAATATTTATTTGAATATGAAAACAGTAAAGAAACATAACCAAAGCATAAAATGCGGAAAATGGAAACAAATTGATAACAAACAGTGAAAAGATTAAATGAAATTAACGGTAAAAGAAGGTGCAAAAATCACTTATCAGACCGCTTTGCCTCTCAACCATGGACTTGAAGTTCTTAAACACTTTGAATACCTCATCCTTTTTATTGATTAGGTATGTCCATAGCTTTATACCGATCATCGATGAATGTGAGAAATTATCTATTGCCACCAATTGAGTTAACTTGTATCGGTCCACACACATCCGAATACACCACTTGTATCTTGTATTGGTAATTATATTAAATCACATATTTGACATAATAAATAGTGAGCGGTACCTAGCAACACATCACTGCTACCCAAGACACGAAAATGTCATGTGATCTAACAAATATTTTGTGATAATACTTATGTGTACAATTACCCTTTTTTCCATTATGTCTATATTGAACACAAGGCATAGACTGTGTCATCCATGTCCAGTTCAATATTGGGACCTTAGACATTTATCCTGTTACGCAGGATGGGGAAATTCCATCTAGGTCACTCATATCCCTCAGCATGCTTCGTGGAATACCCATTAACTGTCTTTATGTTTATCGAGTTACGGATGATGTTTGATCAACAATAAATCACTAGACTCTATATCTAGAGTCCATAGTGGTTTCAGGTCGAAGGGTGGTATACACCACTATCACCGTGAGAATAGATTATGACACTTTGCATAACATTGTATGTACTATTCTCATAGCGGGTCAATCTAGTATAAATATTACTCCTAATATTCATACCTACGTTTAAGACTTGATAACTCGTTATCCGTGATCCATGAGATGTGATCATCAGTTTATATACATAATAGTCTTAATGCTTTAATGTTATCCCAATTCACAACAAAGTTCGACTACATATACTTTAAGAATAGTGTCCTTATGTTTAATGTGATCTCATGATTAACTCACACTTGATACATTAAACGGACTAGCTATTCTAGAGACTTTATTAAACAAACATAATAAAGAAAAAGCCTTTTATTATTAATAAATAATTCGATACAAGTACCAAAAGTGTTTGCCTCTAGGTCTTACACCAACAATCTCCGACTAGCACTATAGCCAATCAGGCATACCCCTAATACCCATAGATCTAGTATGACCATCATGCTTCTGCTGTGCAAGAGGCTTTGTTAGTGGGTCAGCAATATTGTCAAGTGTAGGTACTCTACATATTTTCACGTCTCCTCTATATATTATCTCTCGAATGAGGTGATAACTCCTAAGTATGTCTTTGGATCGTTGGTGAGATCTAGGCTCCTTAGCTTGTGTTATAGCACCATTGTTATCACAATAAAGATCAATGGGATCCACAATGCTAGGAACTATGCCATGTTCACTAATGAACGTTTTGATCCAAACAAATTCCTTTGTTGCACTTGAGGCAGCAATATACTCGGCCTCAGTAGTAGAATCAACAACTATATCTTGCTTTGAACTTTTCCAGCTCACAACGCCACCATTTAAGTATAACACATTACCAGATTGCGATCTAAAGTCATCCTTATCTATCTGGAAGCTAGCATCGGTCTATTCAATTACATCAAGCTTTTCTTGACCTTCATATATCAAGAATGAGTCCTTAGTCCTTCTCAAATACTTAAGGATACGAGACATGTGGTCGAGTATATAACATGGCATGCGGTCTATTCAATTACATCAAGCTCTTCTTCACCGAGATCAGATTGGTACCTACTCGCTGCACTTAAAGCATACGAGACATGTGGTCGAGTACATAACATGGCATACATGATAGATCTTATTGCAGATGCAGATGGAATCTTATTCATGAGATCCCTTTCTTCCTTAGTTGAAGGGGATTGTGTTTTTCATAGACACATGCAATGTTGCATAGGTATGAATCCTTTCTTGGAATCACGCAATTTTAAAGCATCTCAGCACTTTGTCTACGTATGTACTCTGACTTAGGCAGGGCAGTTTTTGTGATCTATCTCTATAGATCCTGATTCCTAATATATAGGCTGATTTACCTAGGTCCTTCATAGAAAAGAATTTCCCTAACCAAGACTTTACTTGTTGTAGGGTAGGGACATCGTTTCCAATGAGTAATATGTCATATACATATAATACCAGGAAGACGATCATGCTCCCACTAACCTTCTTGTAGACACAAGGCTCATCTTCATTCTTGACGAATCCATTGTTTTATTGTTTCATCAAAACAAAGATTCCAGCTTCTGGAAGCTTGCTTCAATCCATTGATTGATCTCTGTAACTTATATATCTTTTGGGCTTCTTCTGGTATGTCAAATCCTTCAGGTTGTGTCATGTACACATCCTCAAGAAGATTCCCATTAAGGAAAACAGTTTTGACATCCATCGGCCATATTTCATAATCATGATATGCAGCGATAACAAGTAAAATCCGAATAGATTTAAGCATTGCAATTGGTAAAAAGGTTTCATCATAGTCACCCCATGAATTTGTTTATATCCTTTTGCAACCAGTCTTGCCTTATAAGTATGTACCTTACCATCCATGTGAGTCTTCTTTTGGAAGACCCACTTGCATCCTATAGGGTTAACTCCTACAGGAGGCTTTACCAAGGTCCAAACCTAGTTTGTGCACATTGAGTCCATTTCAGATTTCATGGCTTCTATCAACTTCTCAGACCCGGGACCAGTTATGGCCTCTTGGTAGGTCACATGCTCATCTTGATCCATAAGTAATACATCACCTTGATCAGTTATGAGATATCCATATCTCTCAGGTAGGTGACGTATCCTGCTTGACCTACGTTGGTCTTGTTCTACTTGAGCAGGTTGCTCTTCCACAACTACTTGTGTTTCCTGCTCTAATTTCTTCAAGCTCTACTTTCCTCCCACTGATTCCTTTGGAAATAAAATCCTTTTCTAGGAAGACTCCAGTTCGAGAGACAAACACTTTTACTTCAGAAGGATTATAGAAGTAATACCCTCTTGTTTCTTTAGGATACCCCACAAATAAGCATTTGTCAGATTTGGGCTCAAGCTTAGTTGAAATTTGTAGTTTCACATAAACTTCGCAACTCCAAATCTTCATGTAAGACATATGTGGTTTCTTACCACTCCATATCTCATATGGTGTCTTCTTAACCTTTTTGGATGGGACACGGTTAAGTGTGTAAGTTGTTGTCAATAGTGCATGTCCCCAAAAGGAGTTTGGAAGATCGGCGTGACTCATCATGGATCAGACCATGTCTAACAAGGTTCGATTCCTTCTCTCAGATACACCGTTTCATTAGGGTGTTCCAGAAGGAGTAAGTTGGGATAGAATCCCACACTCTTTCAGATGGTCATCAAACTCTAGGCTTAAATATTCACCACCTCGATCTGATTGAAGAGTTTTAATATTCTTACCTAGTTGGTTTTGTACTTCACTCTTGAATTACTTGAACTTTTGAAAGGACTCTGATTTTTGTTTCATTAAATACACATAACCATATCTACTGAAATCATCAGCAAATGTGACAAAGTACTAAAAACCTCCTATGGATGCTATGTTCAGTGGTCCACATACATTAGTGTGTATGAGGGCCAAAAGATCATTAGCTCTTTCAACTTTTCCTGTGAATATAGACTTTGTCATCTTTCCAATTAAACAAGATCTGCATGTCTCATATGATTCATAATCAAAAGAGTCCAGGAGTCCATCTTTATGGAGTTTGGGAATGTGTTTCTCATTTATGTGGCCTAATCGACAATGCCAAAGGTAAGTTGGATTTAACTCATTAGGTTTCATCCTTTTAGTATTAATGTTATAAATAGGCATCTCAAGATCAAGAACATATAGTCCATTATTCATTTGTGCAATAGCATAGAATATATTATTCAAATAAATGGAGCAACAATTATTCTTTATTATGAATGAAAAACCAAACTTGTCCAAAAAAGAAACCGAAATAATATTCCTTCTAATTGTAGGTACATAATAACAGTTCTCTAACTAAATTATTAAACCACTAGGTAAAGTCAATACATAAGTTCCTACGGCTAAAGCAGCAACCTTTGCTCCATTGCCAACTCGTAGGTCAACTTCACCTTTTGCCAAATCTCTACTCCTTTTTAGCCTCTGCACATTGGTACAAATGTGAGAACCACATCCAGTATATAATACCCATAATGCATAAGTAGTTATATTAATGCCAATAACAAAAATACCTAAAGTTGAAGTCTTACTTTATTCTTCTTATCTTCCAGGTACTTTAGGTAGTTTCTCTTCCAGTGTCCAGTATTACCGCAATGGAAGCAATTTCCATCCTTTGTTAAGCCTCCACTAGGTTTCAAAGCAGGAGCAGTAGGTTTGGATTTGGGAACTTCCTTGCCTTTCCCTTTACCACCCTGCTTGGTGGATGTTTTGTTATGTCTCTTTCCATTTTCGGTCATCAGAATGGACATCCCTTTTGACTTCAGATTCTGCTCAGCAGTTCTTAACATGCCTAGCATTTCATAAAGAGTTTCATCCATATCATTCATGTTGAAATTAAGGACAACTTGAATGAAGCTATCTGGAAACGATTGCAAGATCAAATCAGTCGCAAGTTCCTTTCTGTGGCGAAAACCCAACCTCTCAAGGTTCTCCACATACCCAATCATCCTGAGCACATGAGGACCTACAGGGGCTGCCTCAGCTAACTTGCCTTGAAAAAGGGCTTTTGAAACTTCAAACCTTTCATTCCTTTCTTGCTCTTGATAGAGCATCTTCAGGTGTCCGATCATATCGAACGTTTCCATGTTCTCATGTTGCTTTTGCAACTCCGAGTTCATGGTAGCTAGCATGAGGCAAGAAGCTTCATTGGCATCATCGACATGCTTCTTATAAGCATCTCTTTCTGGCTTAGGTGCAGAACTAGGAGGTTCCTCTTCAGGAACAGGTGTCTCCAAGACATACAACTTTTTATCATGTTTGAGGACAATCCTCAGATATTGGTGCCAATCCAGAAAATTTGTCCCAGACAATTTTTCCTTGTCAAGGATTGATCGCAACTTGTTGTTAGAGGTGTTTGTTGTCATGGTAATTGACATGAAAAATATGAAAATATAAGTATCATTAAAATAACATATTTAATTAGGCCTTTAATTAAATATGCTCCCACTATTTTACTCAAAACAAATGACCCTCACCATTTGATTCGGAAAATCCCGTTGGAAGATTTTCTAGTGGATCGAGATCCACATTTCACTTTGTTTTAAGTCCACGTAGGTGGATTACAGAAAACTAGTTTATTTAGGTAGGAACTCCTTCCAATTGTATCTAATACAACTCTCGAATATTTTAGTTGGATGAATAAATCCTTATTCCAACCCATCATACGGATCATTTCCATCTCTTGCTTCTAAACATATATAATCTTATTATAATTTGTTTAGTTAAGTTTGACCCATTGTTTTAGCAATTGGATATTACAATTATCCCATCGCACCTTACTAATATAAAACATGCACCTCGCGTAGGCGAAACCTACATTATTCGATAATAGTCTTGATGAGTGCTAAAACTTGGAAAACATAAACTTAATATTTAATTTGAGGGAATTTGAAATTATTTCGATCTCACCGGCTTATTTATCATATAAATCGTCTCTCACATGCATCAACATACATTCACATGCATCAACATACATACAAAATGAAATAGTTATGACCCCTAGCGCAATTGTTCTCCCAAGCCAATGAGAGAACATAAGCTAACCTAATAACGGTCTAAACTTCTCCAAGCAAGATCTTCAAGGTTGTCCTCCTTTGATATTGTATTCTTCTCTTTCTTCATAACATTACATTACATAAAAGAAACTCGTTTTAGATACGAGGGAGTGAGATGAGAAAAGAAGTTACATTAAGAGATTAAAAGAGAGGCACGACACGCAGGCCGTATTTTAAAATCCCAAAAACAAAATAAAGGAAAACCATTACCACAAGACAATAATAATAAACACATTATTATTAATTTTAATTTTGTTAATTAAATAAACCAAATTAAATTTCGGCGATTGATCATACTACGAAGAGTTAGTCGGGGTTCCGAATTTAATGAATAATTCATTTGAAACCGACACCGTTGTTTGCATCAGCACTTGATACTTTAAAGCACAACTCTTATGCAGTCACAACCCTAATCGCATAACTCTTTGACAGCACAACCCTTGTACCGTCATGAACCCTAATGTATCAATTTCGTACCGTCAAACACACCTCGATTGTTAATTCCGTATGATTGATCAACACGTCATTGCTTCACCATACTCATGCCGGATTCCGAAGCAAATAACCATTGATCGCTCAAAGATAAACAATCATTAAGTGTTTGAATGAACGAAATAGAAACAATATATTATATATACCATATTTTGCATAAGAATTACTTATATTATATATATAAATTGATCAATCTCATTTGTGTAACCTATGGACGATCGATGTATCGTTGCTTCACCATACTAACGTCAGATCCCGAAGGATAGTCAGCATCAATTATCCAAATCATACACACATGATGTCAAATTTAATTACTATTTTATTATTTAATTTATCATGTCTTTTAATCGTATTAATACAGAAAATACAGAAAATAAACAACTATCAGATGCATGGTTTCGTAAGTGGCTCTGATACCACTTAAGGAAAATTGTGAGCCAAAATGCAGCAGAAATTAAAAATTCTCCTTTAGTGATCCTTACGAATGGGCATGATCAGTGATAAAAATCATTACCTCTTGATGCATATCTAAGGAGTGATCACAAGCGTCACTAGTGCAGAAAGAAGATTTTACACCCGTTTTTTATACATATTACACCCGTTATGATAGGGTGTAAATTCAAAGGGTGAGATATGTATGAAGAATTTACACCCGTTTTAAAACGGGTGTAAAAAGAGAATATATTACACCCTATTTTAGATTTAAAAAAAGGGTGTAATTGGTAGATATATACATTAAATTTTAAGACATTTACACCCTATTTAATATAAAACGGGTGTAAATTGTCACCTATTACACCCTGTTTTAGATAAAAAAAGGTGTAATTGGTAGATATATACATTGAATTTTAGGACATTTACACCCTATTTAATATAAAACGGGTGTAAATTGTCACCTACATACATTGAAGTTAAACGAATTTACACCCTATTATAATTCAAACGGGTGTAAAATGACAAATATTTACACCCTATTTTTGATATATCAAATGTAACTTGTACCAATAAATTATTCATGGAACAAAAATATATCTATATATAAGTTTTTTTTAATCGCTTCTGTTTTGTCATTAAATCTTTCTTTTCCTGGTTCTCTTGCTCTTCAACCTTTTGCAAAAAGAATTGAGCCCAAAGTTGTCGGATGTGATCAATTGACTCTTTTTCATATGATGAGGTGTCTGTGAATATCTGCAAGTTCAAACATATAATAAATTAAACAACTACATGTTAAAACAATAATTTACATGTTTTTCATTAAATATATGTAATATAGAATACCTCATTGAATCTTTCAACAATACAAGCATCAATAATGTCAAACATATTTTTCATGACATAATATCCACATGCCCATCCGTTATCTTGTTGATGCCCCTGCATATAAACTCCTAGTTACATTAAAGCCACCAAAAACAACAACATCACAAACTTTTTTCCTTTTTCACAAAATTTGTACCAACACTAACTTTCTTCACTCGACATAGAAACACATACAATTTTAGTTGGTTCAGAGCATGTACAACTATAATTTTATCACCATAAGTGCAATTCAGTAATAAATATACTACATGTTTATAATGATAACTTACAAATATATCACTTGCAATTATAAAATCGGAATTTTCTTTTTCTTTATCTCATTTATAATAATATAAATAATCAAGATATATGGGCATTTAATACCTCTTTATAAATGGTATCTTTCAAGAACTAAAAAATCAAGCCAACACACCAGTATTCCAAGAAACGACAATATAGTAAAACAAATCTTACCATAATATTCTTCCAATTAGGCTTCTTCTTCTTAATACCTCTTAATAAATGATAACCTTCTAGAGCTCTGATAAAAGAGTTGTCAACGAAGTAAGTTATAAATATAAAGACTATGTGTACAAAAATTTAGTATAAATGATATCTCTCTATTTAGGCTTCTTACCCCTCCAATATGACCTTAATATTTTTCTTAGGAGATCTGTTTAATGAACAAAACCAAAAAATAATATTATCTTCAGGACAAATGACAAACAATTGCCAGTGATTGCTGTAAATTTACAAAAAAAAAGTGTTAGAATCAATAAAATTTAAATATTACAAAATAACATATGAAAAACGATAAAACCTTGAAGGAAACATGTACTTACCTATTTAGCAATGGTCCTAAATAACATTTTTTTGGCTCTCCATCCAACTTATTTTGTATGTATGTTTGAATAACTTCGGCCGGTTTTGTGTGAACTAGTATCCTATTTGGATCGAGAAACCCAAATAGTTTGTTGAAATTCTTGGAGATACACATGCGATGTAGATATCTAAATTTTTGAAACAAATATTAATTATATTTGATACATAAAAAAAATAACTAACAATAGAATATGATACTTACGTGCACCATAAAGACAAGATAGATGTGGATAGCCATTTAATACCGGAAGTTAATTCATTAAGATCCACCCTATCAATAAAAACTGAGAGTTCACTTGTTTCATGATCCAAATCTAGAGAGAATGAATTTTCCTTGAGATTGTTAATCTTTTTGAGGTAATCTTCAGAAGCATCCATTTTTTTAGTTAAATCTTCAGTAGTCATAACCTTTGAGCAACTTCCGTTAGTGCTCGTACCCACAGATTCTACATGCTGTATCAAGTGAACATTAATTAAATTAATTTTTTTCTAATTTTTAGTAGATTAATTGTATCCAGTTACGCATACCTCTTTTATAAACATCTCTTTAGGCCTCTCGGAGCGGAGCTCCAATTGCATCTGTTGTAGGAGTTTCATTCCTTGTTGGATTTGAGCTCTCTCCTCTTGCATCTCTTTTTGCATTTGTTGTTGGAGCTCTGTTCTTTGTTGTTGGAGATGTTTTTGTAATTTATGTTGGAAATCTATATTCATTTTTTGCTCCAAGGCTTGAAGGTGGGCTAGAAGGTCATCTTGAGAGACACCTCCTAAGGTGGAGCGTGAACTTTTTCCATAGAATTTCTTAAAGCCCACACCCCTAGGAGCAGTGCGGATCCGACCAGGGTGTTCATTTATTCCAAGGGCAACAGTCAAGATATCGTCACGCCCTTCAAAGACAATAGTACCTTGTGTATTTTTTTCCACTAACTCTCCCTAAAACATTTAGATACATATAAAAATGATGTAAAATGATTACTAAGTTATGAATGAAATTTAAATTTATCAATAAATCTTTTATTACTTACAATCTTAGATGCTACTAAGTTTGTTGCCTCAGATGTAAAATTTCCCGATGGCTTCTGTCGAGCCATCAACCATGCCTCATATCGCTTTAGTTCGGGAGGGTCAACCATCAAACTTTCATCACCTTTGGCCTCTTCAATCACTTTTTTCCTCCTCTCTTCCATTACGGTGGCCCTAAGTTTTTCATAACCACCACGAGACAAAATATGAGGGTGGATATTCTTTGATGCATGTGTCTTTCCTTTTAGCCTTTTCTCCTATTACAAATAAATCACATTAAACTAAACGTCAAAAACCAAATCAATTTAGATAACATAAAAATAAATCTACAAATTTAACTAACTTGAAAATCTTCTTTTTGTCGAGTCTGGACAAACAAATCCCAATCTTCTTCTTTGATAAATTTATACTTTTCAAATGGAGTTGTATTTTCATGCTTATCTCCTTTCCCAAATATATAGACATTTGAGAGCAATGTCTTAAATTGCTTCAATCATTCCCCCATATAAACAAACCAATGCTTCCTAAATTCTTTATCAGTGGGGCAAGTGAACTTACACTTCAAAACATAAGGAGTGTTAGTAATTGAAGCAATTATAGATAATAACTTTAAAATAATTAATTAAAAATGCATACCGTGATATCGTCCCATATCACGTCCTTCAACTTATCGCTTATCTTTTTCCATTGCTTTTCATTTATACTAACCTTGCTACGTGCAATGAATGACAAATAACTTTTAAACTTTGCAGCATACTGACCAATGGGTTGGAAGGTATCAGGATCAAAATCAATTTGGTATTTTTCACCATCAGGAAGTTTGGCAATGAAACGTAGCAATGCTGTGACACCTCTAGTCTTCTTTTTTTTTGGTGAAGAGCTAGATGGTTTATCCATAATTCCTGTTTAGAGAGAAAACAATATTAGTCAAAACTAAAATTAAAATGAATAATAAACATAATAGACTTCTTCTCCAGTTAAGGCCTTTGGGGCAACTTTATACTCCTGATATCCATTAAAAGCCTTTTTCAATCTTCGATATGGGTGATTATGATTAAGAAGTGTGTCCGTTACTCTAGTTATGGACACCCGTGAAAAAAAGTGTGTCCGTTACTCTAGTTATGGACACCTGTGAAAAAATGTGTGTCCGTCCGTGTCGGACACCTCGACCATCACACATCTAATTTATTCATTTTTTAAAATTATTTTCAGTGTCGTCGTATAAGTGTGTCGTATAAGTGTCGGAGTAGTTTTCGGTGTGTTCGTGCTTCATAGGCTCTATACAAGAGTTCAACAACAATTCCTTCATTCAAAAAACTAGTATCATTCATAATGTAGAAATCATGATAAGTAAAAGAACACAAAGCTACTCAACAAATCCTCTTGAAACGCAACCAATAAGCATGCGATCAAAAAGACTAACCAACCAATATAAAATAAGCACGCACAAAAAAGATACACATGAAAAAGCAGTGATTTTACAGTCATAGAAAAAATGTTAATGAGAGGAGCAGAGTAATAGTGCAGAGAAATTAGGCATTACCTAGTTCAGCAATTGGTAGAGCAATAGTGAGAGTGAGTGAACAATCGTAGGGTTTTTCTTCAATAATAAAAATCCGTTAGTGATTTCAGTTACAGAGAGAAAGAACGAAACGACAAGGAAGCGGTCCGGTGGAGACCCTAAACGAGGCGTTGCGTTGAATGGAGCAGCGATGAGGGAAAACGATTGTTCGTGTAATGTGAGAAGAAACTGTCTCCGTCGTGTGCGCCGTCGCCGCAAGCGTTGTTGTGAGGAGGAGGAAGGTAGAATAAATAGGAAGTAGAACGGCACAGGGGAAGTTTGAAGAGTGGGTGATGAATACACCTAAGCTAGCTTGTGCAGCGTGCAAAATATTGAAGTGGTAGTCCTATGCATAGGAAAGTATAATTTGGGCTTTAAATGTGTTAGGGCACTCTTTTAATTAAAAAAATTGTAGTACTCTCTTCTACGGTTACTGTGTAAAGTTGAAATTTCCTTATTTTTTAAAAGAAATTGACACATGGTAAGTTTAGTTTAGTTTTTTTGTTTTTTTAAGTTTTGGAATGATTTTTAGTAATAATATATATATATATATATATATATATATATATATATATATATATATATATATATATATATATATATATATTCATTTGAGATTGAATCATAAACTACCTAGTTTAGACCAACAACAAGACAGAAAGAAAACAATTTTTACCTTCCCTAAACTCAAACCTAAATTTCCTATTAGTTTATTTTCTAAGTAACTTCATCTATCTCTATTTTAATATAACGGGTTTAATATAAATTTAGTCATTTATATTGTTATAATTATACACCCTATTTTTAAATATAGGGTGTCTATTGTTATATATTAATATTAAAATTTATTATTTTTTTAAGAAAATTTAAGATTAAACAAATAAGAATAATAAAAGTTATTGTTTAAGGCACGAATATTTTATTTTTATTTTTAAATTTACACCCTTTTTTTGAATATCAGGTGTAATATAGAGTTGATAATAAATAATATTTGAATTTACACCCGTTATTTAAAAATAGGGTGTCTATTGTTACGTACTAAAATTCAAAATAAGACTTTATTTACAAAACTGCCACCGCATTTGCTTTTTACACCCGTTTTTTGTAAAACGGGTGTAAATTTACAAATTATATTATTCTTTTTGTACTAGTGCGTTGAATGTTGACAATGCCTCTACTCAGTCTACACGAACGGATTCCTTCACTCTCAGTGCTAGCTGCTACGAATGAAGGCTGTGAGTGTGTGTGTGTGTGTGTGTGTGAGAGAGAGAGAGAGAAACAAAAATTTCATCTAGTGAAATGCTTCTGCACAAGGGTTCTATTTATAGAACCACTTATGTAGGTTGCAAGCTAAAAAGCCCACTTAAGTGTATGTGGCCCATATCTTATGATATACCAAAAATCACTTAAGCACATGGTACCTTACCATATTTTGTATTATACTTGAGTGCACCGTACCTTATTGTAGCAGTAAATTCATGATCATCAAGCTATAGATAAGCTAGAGGTCAAATAACAAGAGTCGCCACCGCGCTTTTATTATTCCCAAGGGAAAAGGGAAAAAGTACGAATAAAACCCAAAAAGTAAGAAGTTTTCAAATCAAAACTAATAAGATGTCAGAGATTACAGGTAAGGGGGTTGGTTACACAGAGAGAAGGTGTTAGCACCCAAAGTGTCCTAGGTACTCCTAGGGAGCCCTTTTTGTGTGCATATGTGTAGCGCGAAATTCATGATCATCAAGCTATTGACAAGCTAGAGACCAGTTAACAAGAGTCGCCACCGTGCTTTTATTGTTTCCAAGGGAAAAGTGAAAAAGTACGAACAAAATCCAAATAGTAAGAAGTTCTCAAATAAAAACTAATAAAAGTCAGAGATCACAGGTAAGGGTGTTGGTTACACAGAGGGAAAGTGTTAGCACCCAAAGTGTCCTAGGTACTCCTAGGGAGCCCTTTTTGTGTGCATATGCATTTTGTACAAAGTGATGTTTGTAAGAACAAAATCAGTTCTACAATAGAATTCCAGGATTTTGATGATAACAAAGGATGAAACAAAAAATGGCACCCTAACGAAAATTCTCTAAGTTTGCAGGACTCTGAACAACAACAAAGGAATCTGATCGCTTTATCAGAAACAGACGTTGATCAAATACAAAGTACTAGAAGATCAGAAGCATCTGAAGAAAAAGTGCGCTCTAGAAGTTCTGACTCTGAGTAAAACAAGACAGTAGAAAGACCAGAAACTCTGAACTTCCACTGGACTTAGTTCTGATGATCTAGAAGACCAGTTCTCTTAGAAGCTCTGATGTAACCTCAACGCAATCTCCTTCTGACACTGAAACTTCGAGATAACAAAGAGTGTGATGAAGATTCTCCAAATCCAGAAAGAGTAATAGAAAGAATTTCTTCAAATGGAAAGGAATTATTTTTAGAAAGAAGTTATTCAGGGAGACAAATTGGTTATGGCAAGAAACACAGAAGTAAGGACATTGAATGCCCATAAAAGGCCAATATTCTGTCATCACTCCAACGATCTTTTCACCACTATATAAAGGACAACCTACCTCATTGAGAAACAAACAACAACACACATAAAATTCTTTATATTCTCTCTCAAAGCTTTTCACGAGCTGTGAAAACACTTGCCTGATTATTCTGCTGTAATATTCGCTTACTCTTAGAAGCACTCTCTATTACAAACTTATTTTGCTAAATTGCTTTTGTTCCTCAAGTGACTCTGCGTAGTCTGTATACTTAGGAGGACTAAGAGATCACTCTCTTAGACGTTTGGTTGTGTTAATCTTTCAAGATTAGTGGATTAAGTCCTTTTTGAAGGCGAAATCACGTTGACCGGGTGGACTGGAGTAGCTTTGTGTTATAAGTGAACCAGTATAAAATTATGTGTGTTCTTATTTTTGAAAAAGCTTTTATTTTCTAAAACAATTCAAACCCCCCTTTCTTGTTTTTCTAACCTTCAGTTGGTATCAGAGCTTCGGCTCTGTTATTGATTTTCTAATCAAACACTTAACAGTGTAGAGAGATCCAGAACGAGAAAAAGTATGGCCAACACGAATGAAAGAGACAGCTACAACGCTAAGCCTCCAATCTTTGATGGAGAGAAATTCGATTACTGGAAAGATAGAATTGAAAGTTTCTTTCAGGGCTATGATGCTGATCTCTGGGACATTTTTATAGTTGGATACAGACCTCCTGTAACAGATGTTGGAGTTGCCGTTCCCAGAAGTAAAATGACAGATGATCAGAAGCGCGAATTCAAGAATCATCACAAAGCCAGAACGATACTTCTTAATGCCATATCCTATAATGAGTATGAAAAAATCACCAACAGGGAAACAGCTAAAGATATGCTTGACTCCCTGAGGATGACTCATGAAGGAAACTCTCAGGTCAAAGAAACAAAGGCTCTGGCTCTAATCCAGAAATATGAAGCCTTCAAAATGGAGGATGATGAAGCTGTAGAGGTAATGTTTTCTAGATTCCAAACTCTTATTGAAGGTCTCAAAATGCTATACAAAGGATACACAACTGCAGACCATGTCAAGAAGATAATCAGAAGCTTGCCAAAGAAGTGGAGACCCATGTTCACAACCTTAAAGCTATCAAAGGATCTGAACAACATCAGCCTTGAAGAGCTTGTCAGTTCACTCAGAAGTCATGAGATAGAACTGGAGGAAGATGAGCCTCAGAAGAAGATCAAGTCTGTAGCATTAAAGTCCAGATCTGAAAGGCACAAGTCTGACAGAAACAAAGCCTTCCAGGCCGAAATAGAAGACGCTGATGACTCTGAGCAGGAAGATTATGACAATGAAGAAGAATTATCCCTTCTAACCAGAAGAGTAAAACAACTCTGGAGAAAGAGGAATAACAACTTCAGGAGACCAAGACCTAGAGGGGACCGACCAGGATCAACCTCAAAAGGTAAATCTAACAAAGATGTTACTTGTTATGAATGTAAAGAAACAGGTCACTACAGAAACGAATGTCCCAAGTTAAAGAAAGACAATTCCATAAAAGAGAACTTCAAGAAAAATTCCCTCAGAACCAAAAAGAGACTGATGGCTACCTGGGAAGATAGTGAACTTGACTCATCAGAATCCGACTCTGATGAACAAGCTAATGTGGCACTCATGGCTACCACATCCAAGAATACTTCAGATAAAGAATCTGAATCAGAAGAGGTATTTTATGAACTTTCTCGATCTGACCTAGAGTCATGTTTGTCTGAAACTCTAAGCTCATATCAGAAACTCAAACAAAAGTTTAAAGCTATAAAAGGTGTTCTTGAAGAAACATTAGAAGAATGTGGCAAACTTGAGACAACAGTTTTAGAACTAAAAGATGAAAACAGAACCTTGATTTTAGAAACAGATGCAACAAAGAAAAATTGCACAAAACTTGAAGAAGCGTTGTCTCAAGCTCCAAAAACTTCAAACACAATAATTTATAAATATGAAAAGTATTTTCAAAAGTTTCTGAAAAATGGGATAGAGAGGAGCAGAATGGCATCCATGATTTATGGGGTCAGTTAGAACAATAAAAGAGGAATTGGGTATGATCCTAGTGAAGATAAAACTTATACAAATGACCAACCTAAATCTCCATTTTCATATCATTATACACATGCACAAGCACAACAATTTAATAATGCTAGAAAACCCAAAGTGTTAAGAAACTTTGGGAAAACTAATCACAAAGGACCCAAAAGACTCTGGGTACCAAAGGATAAGATTGTTTATGTTGCAGATATCTTATGCAGCAGAATTAAAACACCAGCCATGGTACCTGGACTCTGGATGCTCACGACACATGACGGGAAGAAAGTCTATGTTCCAAAGCCTGGAACATAAAGATGCTGGATTCATAGGCTTCGGAGGAGATCGGAAAGGAAGGATCAGAGGCTCAAGAACTATTGGTAATGGTACTCTTCCCTCCATATCTAATGTGTTATATGTAAAAGGATTAATGCATAATCTAATATCAATAAGTCAGTTAAGTGATAATGGATATGATGTAATCTTCAATCAAAAAACATGTAAAGCCATAAATCAAAACAATGGTTCTGTCCTATTCACTGGCAAGAGGAAAAACAATATTTATAAAATAAATCTTTCTGATTTAAAAGAACAAAATGTGAAATGTCTATTCACGAAGAGCAATGGGTATGGCATAGACGCTTGGGCCACATTAGCATGAGAAAATTATCTCAGCTAAATAAACTCGAGTTAGTCTGAGGTCTACCTAAGCTGAAGTTTTCTTCAGATGCTCTGTGTGAAGCATGTCAGAAAGGAAAATTTTCAAAAACATCTTTCAAAAAGAAAAATATTGTTTCTACCTCTAAGCCTCTGGAACTTCTTCACATTGATTTATTTGGTCCTGTGAAAACAACATCAGTCAATGGAAAGAAGTATGGACTAGTCATTGTTGATGATTTCAGTCGCAGGACATGGGTAAAATTCTTAAAGCACAAGAGTGAGTCTCACTCTGTATTCACTAGCTTCTGTTCCAAAGTGCAAAACGAATTTGACTCTAAAATCATCAGAGTTAGAAGTGATCATGGTGGGGAATTTGAAAATAATTTTTTTGAGGAATTATTTGACTCTAATTGAATATCCCATGATTTCTCCTGCCCTAGAACTCCACAACAAAATGGAGTTGTAGAGAGGAAGAATAGGACACTCCAAGAGATGGCCAAAACCATGATCAATGAAACAAATGTGGCTAAGCACTTTTGGGCCGAAGCTGTAAATACAGCGTGTTACATTCAGAATAGAATCTCCATAAGACCTATTCTGGAGAAGACTCCCTATGAACTGCGTAAAGGAAGAAAACCAAACATTTCTTATTTTCATCCTTTTGGATGTTCCTGTTTTATTTTAAATACTAAAGAACATCTGAACATGTTTGACTCCAAAGCACAAAAAGGCATTATGTTAGGATACTCAGAACTCTCCAAAGGCTACAAAGTATACAATACAAAAACCAAAATTGTGGAAGAATCAATTCATGTCAGATTTGATGATAAGCTTGACCCTGAAAAGTCAAAGCTAGTTGAGAAACTTGCAGATCTGGAGATCACTCTTGCAGGTTCTGATGAAAAGATTAAAGCTCCTGAAGCAACTTCCATTCAAACTTCAGAAGGAACTAACTCCCCAACAATCCCAAAGAAAGCTAAAAGTCACCTCAACATATCCGAAGAGTTGATTTTGGGAAATAAGGACGAACCTATCCGAACTAGGTCTACCTTCAAGACTCCTAAAGAAACTCCTATAGGACTAGTATCTCTGATCGAGCCTACCTCCTGTGATAAGGCACTTCAAGATAGCGACTGGGTTCTAGCCATGCTAGAAGAGCTAGACCAATTCACAAAGAACGACGTCTGGGATCTTGTTCCTAAGCCCATAGGCACTCACATTATCGGAACCAGATGGGTGTTCAGAAACAAGCTGAATGAGAAAGGAGAAGTTGTCAGAAACAAAGCTCGACTGATGGCTCAAGGTTACAGTCAACAAGAAGGCATTGACTACAATGAAACCTTTTCCCCAGTCGCCAGGTTAGAATCTATTCGCTTACTTGTATCATTCACTATAAATCATTCTATCAAATTGTATCAAATGGGTGTCAAGAGCGCATTCCTTAATGGTTATATACCAGAAGAAGTGTATGTCAACCAACCTCCAGGTTTTGAAAACTCAAATCATCCAGAACATGTTTTTAAACTTAAGAAATCTTTATATGGACTTAAACAAGCTCCCAGAGCTTGGTGTGAAAGACTAAGTAATTTTCTTCTGGATCATGATTTTATCAGAGGGAAAGTTGACTCCACACTCTTTTGTAAAAACATTAATAATGATCTCATGATATGCTAGATATACGTTGATGATATCATTTTTGGTTCAGCTAACGCCTCTGTATGTCAAGAATTCTCCGAGCTAATGCAAGCAGAATTTGAAATGAGCTTAATGCAAGAACTAAAGTTCTTTCTAGGAATTCAGATTAATCAAACTTCAGAAGTCACCTACGTTCATCAATGTAAATACATAAAAGACATTCTGAAGAAATTTGAAATGGCTGAATGCAAACCTGCAAAGACACCCATGCATCCAACCTGCATTCTTGAAAAAGAAGAAGTCTGTCAAAAGGTTTGTCAGAAGCTCTATCGTGGTATGATAGGCTCCCTTCTCTATCTGACTGCTACTCGTCCTGATATTCTATTCAGTGTTTGTCTCTGTGCCAGATTCCAATCAGATCCTAGAGAATCTCATTTAACAGCAGTTAAGAGAATTCTCAGATATCTGAAAGGAACTCCTAACCTGGGCCTGATGTATGAGAAAACATCAGGGTATAGACTATCTGGTTTTGGTGATGCAGATTACGCAGGAGACAGAATGGAACGAAAAAGTACATCTAGAAATTGTCAGCTCTTGGGAAAGAATCTAATATCCTAGGCCAGCAAAAGACAATCAACCATAGCATTGTCTACTGCAGAAGTGGAATACATCTCCGCATCACTGTGCACTACTCAAATGCTCTAGATGAAGAATCAATTAGAGGATCTGCAAATCTTTGAGAGTAACATTCCTATCTTCTGTGATAATACTGCTGCTATTTGTTTAAGCAAGAATCCTATTTTACACTCCAGAGCTAAGCATATAGAAATAAAACATCATTTTATCAGAGACTATATTCAGAAAGGGGTAGTAACATTGAAATTCATTGATACAAATCATCAATGGGCTGACATCTTTACTAAACCCTTAGCTGAAGATAGATTCCTCTTCATCCTAAAGAATATAAACATTCAAAATTGCCCTGAATAAAATGTGCCTCTGAGTGTGTAAAATAAGATTCTGACGTAAACAAAATGAATTCTTCCTCTGACTCTGATACTCCTACCACGTTAGAAGTTATCTGAGTTAGAAATCTCCAGAAACCAATCCCTTGGTATTCCTGAAGATCAAATAAAGCAAACACGTGGAGTACTTTGCGTGTGACCTTGGAACTTCTAGACAACTGTCTAGCAGTAATCAAGGAACAGTCTCTTGAGATCTCCTCGAGCAGTGTACTGACTGTTGGGATTAGACATCATTAATGAGCTGTAATCATTTTCCCCCTAAGCATGCTGACTTGGTTTTTGTGCTAAACTCTGTTTTGTGTGTCGTTTTGCATGCGCCCTAATTTGGGTATTTATACACCTCAAATCACACATTGCACACTTTTCACTCTCACGCACTCTAAACCTCTGCAAGCTCAGCTCTCTCAAAGCATTCCTGCAACATTCTTCAATCTTCATCTCAGCTATCAGCAACATTCATGGATGCTCAACAACAATCTGTCTACAACTTCTCTCAACAAATGGATTCAAATGAACAAGCTCCAAGTTTAAGCAACCCAAACCGAACAGTTACTAGTGTAGTCTTAAGTCCCATCTACAAAAAGCCTCACATTCTTGATCATGAGCCTCACATCAATATTGCAACACCATTTGAGAAACTGGAGGTGCTATGTGAATCTTTGGTAGATTTCGACAACATGCGCAGAAATGGCATTGACCTCACTGAAGAACTCAGAAATCAAGGTTGGGGAAATTACTTCAAACGTTTGTATGGTCCAGTTTACACAAACTTAGTGAAGGAATTCTGGAGATTCGCTGATGCTGATGATCACTTCATCGTCTCCTATGTTCTGGGAGTCAAAATGGCGATAATTGAGAAGTCCATTGCTGCTCTTCTGGGCATGGAGAAAGTGGAGGTAGAAGGATCTACAACATTAATCCTAGGGCAAAATACATGTCCCATGAGATTAATCCAACTATCTTCAAACAGAACACTGAAGGCAACAAATCCAAGAACAAGGAGCTACATCAGAACCTCCGAGTCTGGCTGAAAATCATTCTGGGAACCATCCATCATCGCCCATCTTCAAATTCCTCAGATTACATCAACAAAGACTAGAAGTGCATCTTGTACTGCATCCAAAAGGGTCTGAAGCTCTGCCTTCCAGTACTCCTCTTCAAGTATCTCAGAGATTCTGTACGAGATACAAAAAACAACATGAAGCCTAGAAACTACATCCCTCTAGGAAGGCTAATCTCTGATGTTCTGATTGAGAGTCGTCTTGTGGACCATCTGATAACGTTCAGACTCATGGAAGACGTAATGATTGACACTGGAAGAGCTCTCAACGCCAAGAATTTGAAAACCATGGGGATTCTGGATCAAGTGAAGTTCAAACCTACTATGGACACCTCCTGGGAAGCTCTCAAAGATCAGAGGAAGATCCCTCATGGACTTTATCTATTCTCAAAGATCGACCCTCCAGAGGTAATCCTTTATTACTTAGATGATCTGAGGAAACAAGGAGTGGATATCTCAGACTTCAACATAAGCCAGCTGCCAACTGAGCCTCTGAACTTCATGAAGCGTCCATGAGGACCCTCTGAAAAGGCGAAGCAAGCGAAGAGGGCAAGACTAGGAGAATCCTCTAGATCAAGACCTCCAGCACCTCTGTCTGGACCTTCTGGTAAGTCGGTTTCTCTTGCTCCCTCTGTACAAACACTTAACATTGCTTTTTCTATCCCTTAACCCACACCTATCTATACCAACTCAGAAACTCCTCCCTCAACCACCAGAATATCTCACCAACCATCCCAGAAATTTAACCTTGCCACCACCACCTTACCTATTTCTGACGCAGAAATGCTGAATGAAACCACCTCACCATCTTCCTCTTCTTCTCCAGAATTACCCCCCTACTACAACATTTCATCATACATAGAACACTCTGACCCCTCATCTCCCACTCTAGCCCAACTCCAAGCTCAAACTCTGGCCTCACATTAGCCAACACAACCCACACCTGAACCAGAAATTACCTCCTCACCCACAGAACAACCAAACCCAACAACATCTGATCCTCAACCTTCTGAAACAACTCCAGTTGAAACTCAACCAAAAAACTCTGACACACACCCACCAAATACATCCGCTGAACCACAAACTCCCACTCTCAACCTAAGCCCTCCCACTTCTCCACCTCCAACCTCTGAACTAGAAAACACCCTGCCAACCCTAGAGGAAGCAATAATGCTGTTTGCAGGAGCTTCAGTTGACAAGGTCAAGTCTCTGACCATCAACTTTGGCATCAGTGATGATCCTTCAGCTGTTAGGACACACTAGAACAGAGTTATTGGCTGGATGATCGCTGAAGCCTTCAAGCTGAAGAGCCTCTCTGAGCAAGTCCGAAACGACTTCATTAGAGACGTTGAGCTAAGACTCCAGGAGCGTTTAGCTAGAGAAGCTAAGGAAAGAGCCCACAAGGAAGCAGAAGAGAGAGCCAGACAAGAGGTAATGCAAAGACTTAAGGAAGTTGAAGCCAAAGCTCTAGTTGAGGCTGCTGCTGCTGAAGCTGAAGCAAAAGCTGCTGAAGCTGAAGCTAATGCCGCTGCTAAAGTTGAAGCTCGTCGTGCTAAAGAGTCTGCCAACAGGGTAGAACCGGATGCTCTGACTCAGGGGGAGTCTTCCACCTTTGTCCCTCTGGTTCTCAAGACACTTGAAGATCTTCAGAAGGAGCAGAAAGAAGTCTGAGCCAGATTGGATCAACAGGATTCAGTCAATGTCAACATTCAGAATCTGCTGACCCAGCTACTTCAGAGGATGCCTCCACCTCCCAACCCTTAGGCACCTAGGATTTTTTTTGTTGATTTGCTTGTTGCTTTTTGTTATGTTTGTTCTCGCTTTCTGCTGTTTGTGTTTTCTAACATCTCTGAACATATATATATATATATATATATATATATATATATATATATATATATATATATATATTTGCCTTTCCTTCATTTATCTAAGTCTTTTTGATTTTGACAAAAAGGGGGAGAACTAAAAACAGCTCTGATGAAAACATATCTAAATCCTTTCAGTACTCTGCAAACATTGTTTAAAAACTGGTTCTAATCCTTTTTTACTTAGAAATTTGCAGAAGAGTATCTAGAAACATCATCTCATGGAAGCTCCGATAAGAACTTCTGAACTCCCAGACTCATCTCAGGGGGAGCTCACTACTATCTGGTCCAATAATTCTTATCTATAAAATGTTTCATCTCTTAATTAAGATCATTTTGTCATCATCAAAAAGGGGGAGATTGTAAGAGCAAAATTAGTTCTACAATAGAATTCCAAGATTTTGATGATAACAAAGGATGAAACCAAAAATGGCACCCTAACGAAAATTCTCTAAGTGCGCAGGACTCTGAACAGCAACAAAGGAATCTGATCGCTTTATCAGAAACAAATGTTGATTAGATACAAAGTACTAGAAGATCAGAAGCTTCTGAAGAAAAAATGCGTTCTAGAAGTTCTGACTCTAAGCAAAACAAGACAGTAGAAAGACAAGAAACTCTGAACTTCCACTGGACTTAGTTCTGATGATCTAGAAGACCAATTCTCTTAGAAGCTCTGATGTAACCTCAACGCAATCTCCTTCTGACACTGAAACTTCGAGATAACAAACACTCTGATGAAGATTCTCCAAATCCAGAAAGAGTAACGGAAAGAATATCTTCAAATGGAAAGGAAGTATTTTTAGAAAGAAGTTATTCAGGGAGACAAATTGGTTATGGCAAGAAACGTAGAAGTAATGACATTGAATGCTCATCAAAGGCCAATATTCTGTCATCACTACAACGGTCTTTTCACCATTATATAAAGGACAACCTACCTCATTGAGAAACAAACAACAACGCACAGAAAATTCTTTACATTCTCTCTCAAAGCTTTTCACGAGTTGCTGCTCATACGTGAAAACACTTGCTTGATTATTCTACTATAATATTCGCTTACTCTTAGAAGCACTCTCTATTACAAACTTATTTTGCTAAATTGCTTTTGTTTCTCAAGTGACTTTACATAGTCTATATACTTGGGAGGACTAAGAGATCACTCTCTTAGACGTTTGGTTGTATTAATCTTTCAAGATTAGTGGATTAAGTCCTTTTTGAAGGCAAAATCACCTTGGACGGGTGGACTGGAGTAGCTTTGTGTTATAAGTGAACCAGTATAAAATTTTGTGTGTTCTTATTTTTGAAAAAGCTTTTATTTTCTAAAATAATTCAACCCCCCCTTTCTTGTTTTTCTCACCTTCAATGTTTACAAACAAATAGAATAAGGGGATGAGAAAAGAATTCATTAATTGTATTTTTGTGTTTGACAAGATCTTCGGTCTTGTGCCTACGTACCAACATAAAAATGAGGGATCAAAACCTCGTAGTTCGTGCTATAAATTTCAAAATGAGTGTGTTGGTTTCAACAAAATTTAAGTTTGAAAGGCACAAAGGCCTGAAAATGGTTTGAATGAGTTAGTTCTTTTTGGATTTTTGGAAGTTTATGTCAAGTATAATTAAGTTTATTTACAAGTTTGATTTAAGAAAAGAAGTTTGAAAATGCAATGGCATAAGGCCAACGTTTCTATCTTTTTTGAAAGTGGTCAAAGTTTAGAACCAAAGTAGTTCACACAAAGAAGGTTTTTAAAATGGAGGGAGAGACTTTAAAATTAAAGAAATGGGGAGAAGATGAAGAGACTATCCTATGCACAAAAATTTAAAAGTTTAGAGTTGAAAAGATCTGACCAAATGGGTAGCAATCCAATAGACAAGTATGTCAATAGAAATTCAGAATTCCCTTAGACTTTTAGAATCAAACAACACACAAATGCACAATTATATCAATCTTGAAGAGCAAAGGCATCAAATAAAGATGGCCATATTCAAGCTTATCCACGTCATGATCTTATTCAAAATGGCCTATGCAACAGATGAATTCCACAAGTCACAGGTTTAAAATAACAACTTAGCAATGATCAATGTTGAAGATGAATCTTAGAGAGGTCTTCAAAGATGTATCAGATGAATTTCAGATTGCAAGCATTTGGTTCTTCAATAAATTGGCATTGGCCAAGTCCACTGGCAAAGGAATTTTGCCTAAGTTCTAAGTCCAATTGGTCCACATATCAAGCCAACAGTCCACACAAAAGTTTTTTAGGTTTTTTGTTGTTATTATGTACATTAATGGTCAAAGACCACACAAACAAGCAAAGGAACACAAAACAAAATATATCACACAATATGGTCCAAATGGACAAAGTGAAAATTACATTAACATAAAAAATTAGAATGATATGTGTAATGGAAAATGATAATAGAGTGCTAAAAGTAAATTACATTAAAAGTAAGAGCTTGAAATTAAAAGTTAATAGTTAGTAAGTTAGAAGTTAGTTTTGTTTTGCTTTTGATTTTAAGACATTCTTTGGAGAACACTCAACCCACTTGCCACAAGCATGGATCCTTGAACCAAAACATCTTCCAAAGGAAGGAAAGAAGGCCAAGTCTCCACACAATACCATGGAAAAGGGGAGACTTACAATTTCACTAACTAGAATGCTTAGGTCTTTTATGTCATAAATTTAGCGCTATGTTAAATAATCGTAATTGGACTTATGTAGAAGTCACAACTATTTGAGGTCGGGCAATAGACTTTTGGTATTAATGCATGTTGGAGACATAGTATTATGAGCTATGCTCATTAAACCTACCACACACAAAAAATATGCAAAAAAAGGTGTGGCCTAATCTCATCCATACTCATGTTAATCTTTCAATCAACTAGCATTAGGACTTTGAGATGTCATTGACCAAATGAAAATGAATGGATGAAGAAGGGGAATTAGATGAAGAGGAAAGGGGATGAATGAGAACACAAATTGGTCAAAGGAGGATTTTACCCAATTAATATCATTCATTCATTTTGGGAGATGGAATGTACATTCCATCAATCCCCTAAATCCAATGATATTAGCTTAACAAAGTCAAATCAAGCTTGACCAAGGCACAACAACAAACAATCAAACTCAAACAAGTCAATACAAATGGTCAACAAAATTTAAATGGCATTTATTCAATTAAAAATAATAAAATAATGCATTAAATTCAAATATGTTTTGTCCAATTCCTAAAATCTAATCAAAACACCAAAGAAATGGCCATGAGATTTATCATAGGTCAAACAAGGTCAAAGGACCTTGGAGAAAAAAATTCATAATTTTTGGACATTTAAAAGTATTTTTAAACAATTAAAAACAAATGCAAAATAAATTAATTCATGAAACATATTAATAATGATCCAAAAAATATTTAATTCAGAATATGAAATAGAAAAATATTTGAAATTTTTTGGTGAAAGTCCCATATTTTTTGGATAAATATTGAACTTAATATGAATTATTGAAGAAAATGCAATTAAAATAAAATTTCAGAGATTGTAAATTACGTGGACCATCAGACCTCCCTCATTAGTTGAGGTGACAGATCTGATGATCCAAAATGCGCGTTCCATGTGTTCCTGAGTCAACCGCGTGGCACAAATAGTATTTAAAACAAACGATCCAGATTAGAACATGAGAGGAAGATCCTATGGTTCAGAAGTGAGACACCTCATCGCCGGAGCCAGAGCTCCGGTCATCTTCCCCGGTGAGCTTCACCGGACTGGTCAAGATGAATCATCACCAAAATAACAAACAGGAACATGATCTTGAAGAAAAAATGCCACTGAGCTCGAATATGACCTCTATTCATTCCAATTCCAAATATATTGAGAGATATGAGGAATTAAAAATTGAGGTGCATGATCTGAGTTGCTGCGATTTGACCTCAAAGTAACTCAATCTTCTTGCCTACATTGGTAGGACTTCAGACAACCAAAGAATCAATGGAATTGAGCAAGAATTTAGGAGAATCAAAGAGTTTAAAATTTCTACAAATTACCTTCAATGGAGGTCTGAACTTGATGGATCTTGAGCTTGCTTGCACTTGGACTCACTCTACTTGCTTGCAGGAAGGGAATGGAAAGGTTTAGAAGCAATGAATTCCTGGAGAATTGAATTCCAAAACAGTGGAGATTCAAGCTCAAATTCAAATGAATTTATCAGGTTTATCCTATGAGAGTGAAGGGTTTGAAGAGGGGGATCAAATTTGGCGCAATGGTGTCTATAATTCTGAGCATAAGGGCCTCAATTTATAGATGAATCCATGTGATATTTTCCCACTCTCTCCACTTTCCAAAATTGGCAAATGATGGTGGAATAGTGCATGGGCGCGCATAGGCCCATGAAATGAGAGTTGAAGGTCCAAAATGAATGATCAGATGTGTTGAAGTTAGCTTAGATTGCAAGGCACATGTGCATTGTTGCTTGAAGATTGATCCATGCCAAATGATATTAGCCTGTTTAAGCCATGCGCAGCCTATGCATTTCTCATCCAAAATGAATGAATTTGAGCTATTTGGAAAGGTGAGATCAAGAGGAACAAGTTTTATGTTGAACTATTTTTCATTTGGAGGTTGGAACTTGGAGTAATTTGAGGTGGAAGTTTGGAAAAATTTGACATATCAAAATTTTTCTAAGTGTCAAGCCATATATCTCAATATTCCACCTTGCTTAACATTTTATGGGAGCTTCAAATGATTAATGTGTCTTCATCAAGGTTGTAGCTCTCTCAAGGACCTTTAAATTAGTCACCAAATTCATGTAATTTAGATTTGAAATTATAGAGTTATGTATTTTTGAAGTTTGGAAAAATCACTTGATCAATGGTATAGGTCAAAAGTGACCTATAATGTAGCCTCATATCATATGCTCAAAAAAGTTGAATTAGCTCCCACTCCAAACCTCAAAGTTGAAGTAGACACATTGAATTTGATTGTTCAACTTGGAAATATTCCATATCATAAAAATTGAGCAAGTTATGGCCTTGGGAAGTTGACTTTAAAATTAGAGTTTAGACAAAATGACCTATAATGTTTCACCATAGAAAATGATTTTCCAAGCAAAACTAACGCTAGGTCTCAACATGAAAGTTGTTTGGAATGTCATTTAGAGTAATGTTTCTCTTGGAAGCAGTTTCATATGATGAAAATTGTAGGAGATTGGGTCTAGGGAGACAAAGTTTTGATCATATGGATTCATCTGGCCAACCACCATCAACCAAATTGCTATTCTACAATTCTCATGACTTTCTTGGCTCATGGTAGATCATATATGCATAAAGATGATGAATTTTTAAGTGTCCCTTAAGAAATTTGATCAATTGGTGAGATAACTTGTTGGGGAAGTTACTCAAGATACCCAGTCAAACTAGGGTTTCCAAGGCAAATCACCCTCAAACTCTTGAAGAAAACTTGTTCAATATAACATGTAGAGAACATTGGGACTCATATATGATGTTCATAACCATTCTTGAATCAATTCCTAGTTGTGCTTTTTGTTCATGAGGGTCTCAAACCCTAGATGTGATCTTGATGAATCAATAAGATGATGCCCTACCTACAAAAGGGTTAGGCAAATACAAAGACATATTTTTGGTATTTTGGTTAGTGAAATGATAAAATACAAGTATGATATAATCACAAAGTGCTTGGTGATCTCTCCCAAACAAAATCCAATGAAAAGGGGTAAGGAGGATGCCAAGATATGATCCCAATGCTAATGCTTATGATGAAATTGCATGAGGGATCTTAGGGTTAAAATTGGGGTCTTACAGCTGCGCCTATTTAAGGACATTCTAACTGAGGAGGCGAAGGTTAAAATCTTCATGTCGACTCAGTAAGATGGACTTAAATAACAACATAGAGAGGCAAATTTTGGTCCCTAAGAGACCTGGTGATGCATATGACATGAATGCAAAAGCTAATGCTCTATTGGGAAATATTGCCACAAAGGAAAAGAAATCAGAGAGACAGAAAGTCCGCAGGAGTATAATGCATTCCATAAGAAAAACTCACTGGGAGACAGAGACTCTGAGGGGATAAAAGGGATTATGCATAGGCCAGGCTACGACTTACAACTGCCGGGGACTAGAGGAAATCCATCAAAATTGAGAGACTCAGCGGGGAGGAACAAACATCTGCGGGAGATACGAATAAGTCAGGATAAAACTGAAATACGCGAATCGTGCAAGGGAAACAATGATTTCACTAAGGAAATGCACACTCAACTCAACTGGGGAGAAAAACTTCAACATAGGAGGAGCAGAAATCTATTATCTAATATTTGTTAATGGGTAAGGAGATAACAAAATATGACAGAGAAAACATTTGTCATCGGTTAAGTTGAACATATCAAGGATGACTCACTGAGGAAGACCAGGGGGGAATATTCATTACCGGTTACTGGGTAAGAATAACCTTGCTGGGGAAAACAGCAGAAAATAGGTTTATAACTACCAGTTACTGGGCAGAAGACCAAGGGTGAGAGTATCCGTCATCGGTTAGGATGAACATATCAAGGATAAACTCGACAGGGAAGAAAATCCGTCACTGGTTAAGATGAACATATCAAGGATAGACTTGCCTGGGGATGTCAAGGAGGATACCCGTCATCGGTTAGGATGAACATATCAAGGATATACCAACTGAACAAAAAGGGAAATTACATCTATCGCAAACTGGATAGAAAACCGTTGGAGAGAGAATCCGTCACCAGTTAGGATGAACATATCAAGGATTAACTCTGCGAGGGGACAAAGTAGGATTTACAACTACCGGTTACTGGGTAGAAGACCAATCAAAGAGAAAATCCGTCACTGGTTAAAGTGAACATATCAAGGATGGACTCTGAAAAGGGGAGCAAAAATAGGGATTACATCTATCAGTTACTGGATAGAATACCCAAGAAGAGAAAATCCGTCACTGGTTAAAGTGAACATATCAAGGATTGACTCTGTATAGGAGAAACGTAGGATTTGCAACTACCGGTTTACTGGGTAGAAGACCTACAAGGAGAAGGAAATTTGTCATCGGTTAAGTTGAACATATCAAGGATTAACTCTCTAAGAAACAAAAGAGGGTTTACAACTACCTTTTTACTAGGTAGAATACCAAAGGTGAGAATATCTGTCACTGGTTAAAGTGAACATATCAAGGATAGACTCCTGCGGGGAAAAAAAAGATATCCGTCATCGGTTAAGATGAACATATCAAGGACATACTTTCCAGGGAATAGATCCACTGAGGATTCTGCTGAGGAGAAAAAGGGTACTTTTGCCGGGTATTGGGTAAGAAGTAACAAACTGAAAACTAAGAAGAATATTACCAATTACTAGGTAATAGACTCTTAGGGGACCAAGACATCTATCTAGGTAAGAGCTAGAAAGAAAACGATCAATGAAGACTCAACCCAATGAGGACATAACTCAAGGGGAGAAATTCCATCCATAAAATTTGTTGGAGAGGAAACTGAAATAACAACCATTCACGAGGAAACAAACTCAGTGGCGAAACAGAGAAAGGTTAATGTCTTTCTGCTTAAGGGGCTGACACTCTACAATTGAAAGAGGAGAGACGCCAGATTTGGTATGGGGATAAAGTACCGCCATAACAGAGAATGAAAATCTCAAACTAATCAAATATGAAGATGCAGGATATGCAAATTATGAATTCATATGAATGTATATGTATATATGATGATTATACTGACAAAATGATCACAGAGGGTACAGAGGTGTCGCAAAGAAATTGAACCACCGGTATAATCCCTGGTCAATCCACAAAATATGGAGACAACTCCTGGAGAACAGAGAGATCAACATCCCAAGGGCTCAACCCTAGCTGAGGACGGAGGAGATTTGTTGAGGATAGATCATCCAATCTGTGGGGAATTTTAGGTCAACACCATAAAAATGGGAGACAACCCTGCAGAGAAGCAAATCAAGAGCTGCTTAGGAACCAGGAGGAAACTCTGACTGGGAGCAAAGATACAACGATTGGCAGGGACACCAAAGCAATCTATTGGGGAAGATCAAACATCTCTGATGACGATCCGTGTGCTGAGGAGACACGAACTTCACTGGGGAAGGCCGAAACTTTGTTGGGGACAAGGACACGCCGCAACCAACTCAGATGGGGAAAAAGAAATAAGCTCTACTGGGGATCAAAACACTCCGCCGAGGAACTGAATTAACACAAAACTATAAGGATACCCGAAGAGTTAACTGCTTGGGGAACAACTGATGCTACACACTTAAGAACTTGCTATTTACTGAAATGTTGTTGATAATCCTTTTACTGGCTTTGGAAAAATTCTTGCTTTTGTATATTAAAGAAAACTTGATTTTGATTTAAAAATTTAATTTCAAAATGATCATAATAAAATTTAAAACTATTGGCTGAAGTAAATAAGAGTAGAAGCAATTGAATAAAAGCTCAACTTTATTTAATAGGATGGTAGTTTGTAAATGACAAGACTCCATAAATTTTACAAAGTTGAAAATGGTAATTTACATGGAAAAGGGTTATATTGAATACAAATGATCCTTAATCCTTCTACCAAATCTTGATATCCACTGTGTTCTTGACCGCTGCTGAAGATGAACTAATGTCAACCCTTGTGCTCCAACAAGTCTTCGAAATATCACTGAAGATCAGCATAATGCAGTTACTTGCCATAATCCCTAGATTTTGCTTAAGTTTCCCCAAGGTGGGGTACTCAACTTATCGGGAAATTCTTTCTGTTTTTATGTCTCTAATTTTTTCCTGGATCGCCCTTTCGAGTTTTCAATCCACCGAGACGCTCACTTTTGCCTAAGCCGCCCTTTCGGGTTTTTAACTTAGCGAGTTGTTCTTTTCTTTTTTAGGCGAAGTATTTATTGATTGCATCTGCGTTCACAGGACGAGTGAACTCTTCACCATCCATAGTTGTAAGAATCAATGCACCGCCTAAAAAGGCTCTCTTGACAACCTATGGGCCTTGATAATTGGGAGTCCATTTTCCTCTGGAATCTGGTTTGAATGATAAAATCTTCTTGAGCACAAGGTCACCTTCTCTGAACACCAGAGGTTTGACCTTCTTATCAAAAGCTTTCTTCATTCTCTGCTGATATAACTGAGCATGACACATGGCAGTCAATCTCTCATCTTCAATCAAATTCAACTGATCAAACCTGGTCTGACACCATTCAGCTTCAGTCAACTTGGCTTACATGAGCACACGCAATGAAGGAATCTCAACCTCTACGGGGAGCACTGCTTCCACACCATACACAAGAGAGAAAGGGGTTGCCCTTGTTGAAGTGCGGACGGATGTACGATGCCCATGCAAAGCAAACAAGAGCATCTCATGCCAAGCCTTGTATGTGACAACCATCTTATGGATATCTTCTTGATGTTCTTATTCGCAACTTCAACGACCCCATTAATCTTGGGTCTGTAGGGATAAGAATTATGATGTGCAATCTTGAAGTCTTTGCAAAGAGCTTCCACCATATTGTTATTCAAGTTCGATCCATCATCAGTAATGATCTTACTTGGCACACCATAACGGCATATGATCCGATTCTTGATAAACCTTACAACAACTTGCTTGGTTACATTTGCATATGATGCCGCTTCAACCCATTTTGTGAAGTAATCAATTGCCAATAAAATGAAACGATGTCCATTCGAAGCTTTGGGCTCAATCATCCCAATCATATCAATTCCCCACATGGAGAAGGGCCATGGGGAAGAGATAACATTCAATTGTGTCAGAGGAACATGCATCTTATCAACATAAATTTGAAACTTGTGGCACTTCTTCACAAACTTGCAACAGTCAGATTCCATTGTCAGCCAATAATGACCTGCTCGCAACATCTTCTTTTCCATTGCATGTCCATAAGAATGAGTACCAAAGGAACCTTCATGCACTTCGGTCATCAACAAGTCTGCTTCGTGTTTGTCCACGCATCTGAGCAAAACCATGTCGAAGTTTCTCTTGTACAATACATCACCATTAAAGTAGAAATTGCTGGCTAATCTTCTCAAAGTCTTCTTATCTTTCAAAGATGCCCCAGGAGGGTAAATCTAACTTTGGAGGAAACATTTGATATCAAAGTACCACGGCTTCTCGTCTTTGATCTCTTCAACAACCAACACATGAGCTAGCCTATCAATACGTTTCACAGACAAATTGGGAACTTCATTCCAATACTTCACTGCAATCATTGATGCCAATGTTGCAAGAGCATCTGCCTTCCGGTTCTCGTCTCGAGGAATATGATGAAACTCAACCTTTGTAAAGAATGTTGAAATCCTCCTCGCATAATCTCTATACGGTATTAAACCAGGTTGATTCGTCTCCCATTCTCCTTTGATCTGAATCATAACCAAAGCCGAATCACCGAAGACAATCAAATACTTGATTATGAGATTGATGGCCTCTTTAAGCCCCACAATGCAAGCTTCATATACTGCCATGTTGTTCGTACACTTGAAAGTCAATCTAGCTGTAAATGGTAGATGAGTGCCTTGAGGAGTAATAATCACTTCCCCAATGCCATTTCCATATTGATTAATAGCTCCATTAAATACCATGCCCCAACGGGAACCAGGTTCTGGCCCTTCTTCTAGCAATGGTTCATCACAATCTTTCATTTTCAAGTACAAAATCTCTTCATCAGGAAAATTATACTGCACTAACTGATAATCTTCAATTGGTTGGTCAGCCAAGTGGTCAGTCAAGATAATACCTTTGGTCGCTTTCTGAGATCGGTATTCGATATCATACTCTGATAACAACATCTGCCAACGGGAAATTCTCCCTGTTAAAGCAGGCTTCTCAAATACGTACTTGATTGGATCCATTTTGGATATCAACCAAGTGGTATGATTCAACATATACTGGCGCAGACGCTTAGCAGCCCAAGCCAATGCGCAACAAGTCTTCTCAAGCATAGAATATCGATCTCACAGTCGGTGAACTTCTCACTGAGGTAGTAAATTGCAAATTCTTTCTTTCCAGTCCCATCTTGCTGGCCAAGAACACAACCCATACTATCTTCGAGCATAGTCAAATACATGATCAACGGTCTTCCTTCAACAGGTGGAGACAAAATCAGAGGCTGAAGCAAATATTCCTTGATACTATCAAATGCTTTCTGGCAGTCTTCGGTCCAATCACAAGACTGATTTTTCCGAAGAAGCTTGAATATAGGCACACATGTGGCAGTCATGTGGGAAATGAATCTGGCAATATAATTCAAGCGGCTGAGAAAACCTCTGACTTGCTTCTCAGTTTTGGGCACATGCATCTCTTGTATTGCTTTGACCTTGGCAGGATCAACTTCAATACCCTTCTCGCAGACAATAAAGCCCAATAACTTACCAGAACGGACACCAAAAGTACACTTATTGGGATTCAAGCGGAGTTTATACTTCCTCAAACGCTGGAATAGCTTCAACAAATGCTTAACATGTTCCTCTTCATCAATCGATTTAGCAATCATGTCATCAACATAAACTTTAATCTCTTTATGCGTCATATCATGGAAAAGAGTAGACATTGCTCTCTGGTAAGTTGCACCAACATTCTTCAGACCGAAAGGCATCACTCTATAACAGAATGTTCCCTAGGGTGTAATGAATATGGTCTTCTCCATATCCTCGGGTGCCATCTTGATTTGATTATATCCGGAAAATCCATCGATAAACGAAAAGACTTTGAATTTAGCAGTATTGTCTACCAACATATCAATGTGTGGCAGAGGGAAATCATCTTTCGGACTGGCTTTATTCAAATCTCTATAATCAACACACATGCGGACTTTTCCATCTTTCTTCGGCACAAGCACAATATTGGCCACCCATTGCGAATATTCAGCTGTTACAAGGAAACCATCATGAATCTGCTTCTGCACTTTCTCTTTAATCTTCACAGCCATATCAGGATGCGTTCTTCTCAACTTCTACTTGACTGGCGGGCATTCTGGCTTCATTGGCAATCTATGTTCCACAATATCAGAATCTAACCCAGGCATGTCTTGATAGGACCAAGCAGACACATCTGAATACTCTTGAAGAAGATCAATCAACCCCTTCTTAGCATTTGAACACAATCGAGACTTAATCTTGACCTCCTTCACATCATCTTCGGAACCGAAGTTTACAAGCTCAATCTGCTCTTCAAATGGCTGAATAATCTTTTCATCTTGCTCAAGAACACGAGACAATTCATCACTCACTTCTACATCACTTTCCTCCTCGGTCTCAAACACACGGAATTCAAAAATTGGAGAAGGAGAAGGATCATTGTATTCAATGGGGTTAGAAACCAACCTACATAATGATTTGATATTTTGATTTTAGAGAAGTGAATTTGTGATCAAATATTATGCAGATGGACAATTATATTGTTTATTTATGTTTTTTGTGATTACCATTTTCAGAATAAAGCAAAAAGTAAAAAAAAACATCAAAGATGTGGATGAATAGAATTATTTTATTGATGATCAATGTAAAATGCCCAAACAATGTTCACTTCTCCCTTAGGCATAGGAGAAGGATTTTAAAATATAAAAGCAATTACTTAGATTGATACAAAATAACAGGAATATCAACAGCAGTCCAATTGTTGCATGTCTTTCCATGCGTCACAAAGTTGGTGCAGTCTTTCTCTTCACTATCCTCTAGCACAACAGCTAAGTGTTGTTCATTCCCATGAATGAACCCTCCTCTATGGAAGCTAAGTTGCATCTCTTCAAATCTAACAGCTGACGAGCCCTTCTAGAACCCCAAACCGGTTCTTCCTTTGTTGTCAGAGACCTCTACCATGCGCCCCCACGAATCAACAACACCTTCTTCAACAATCTTCTGTGCATATTTCAGAATGGACATAGTTGCCCCAACTCTCTTCTCAACTGCAATAGATAAGGCTTGGAACGGAGTTCCAACCTCATCCTCAGCTTCAACATAGGAGAAAGATGACAGATGGCTTACCAACAACGCTTTCTCTCCTCCAACAATTACCAGCTTGCCATTCTTGACAAATTTGAGCTTCTGGTGCAGAGTGGAAGTAACAGCCCCTGCCTCATAAATCCATGGCCTTCCCAATAAACAACTGTAGGTCGGGTGAATATCCATTACCTGGAAAGTAATCTGAAAATCACTCGGACCTATCTTGACTGGAAGGTCCACTTCTCCAATAACCGTCTTGCGCGAGCCATCAAAGGCTTTGACGATTACTCCATTGTATCTCATGGGAGCTCCTTGATAAGATAACTTTGACAAAGTTGACTTCGGAAGCACATTGAGTGACGGACCGGTGTCAACAAGCACGTTTGACAAGGCATCTTCCTTATAATTCATCGAAATATGCAAAGCCAGATTGTGATTTCTTCCCTCCTCAGGGAGTTCTTCATCGCAAAAGCTCAAATTATTGCATGAAGTGATGTTAGCCACAATGTGATCAAATTGATCCACCGTAACATCCTGCTCCACATATGCTTGTTTAAGAACTCTCTAGAGTGCTTCTCTGTGCGCTTCAGAATTTAAAAGCAGAGACAACATAGAGATCTTTGAGGAGTCTGGAGCAACTGCTCAACCACATTGAATTCACTCCTTTTAATCAGCCGGAGTACCTCATCATCATTATTGGCTTTCAAATTGCCGGATTCACCAGACTTATCCTTTGAACAACCAACTGGATCTACATTAGGCACCTCCGCCTTCTTACCAACCACTGCTTCTTCTCTGTTTTCTGGGAACAACGGTCCAAAAGCTCGACCACTGCGGGTCACCTTCGTAACATCTGCAATGCTCACCACTGAACTGGTCGTAGGTAACGGTACCTCTTGACCATTCTCCATGCATACGGGACTGGGCCCGCTAACCGTATTACCAACAGCGAAACTGATCTATTGTTGACGTTCTTATTGCTGCTGCTGCTATCATATTGGATCACCAACCTCTCTTGCTGCTTGAAAACGGGCACTATCACATTGACATCGTCATCTTCATGACGGGATTGACAAATCCGAATCATGCCTTCATCCATCAGACGCTGGATGTCCCTTTTCACAATAACACACCCCCTTGGGTTCACACTACATACATCACAACCATCATGGTCATGTTCACAGTCACTCACCATACATATGTCCTTGTGTATTTACACCAAGGATCCATGGATAAAACATACATAAAAAACTTTGTATTCACCAGGACAACCATCCACCATATTAACTGAAGAATTCTCATGAGCGGGCAAAGGGTTAGCTTTCACATTAGGCACGTGGTCCTCAAAGAACACCATACCACTCTTCATAAGCTTTTGAATCTCATACTTCAATAGATGGAAATTTTCAGTATCATTCCCAGGTGCACCCTGATGAAAAGCACAACGAAGCTCAGGTTTATACCACCAGGGAAGTGGTTCTGGGATCTGCGGTGGGTTCCTCGGTTGAATCAAGTTTTTGAGGACTAATGATGGATACAATTCTGCATATGACATCGGAATTGGGTCAAAAGAGACCTTCCTCCTCTCGAAATTCTGTTGATGATGATGATTGTTGTTGGAATTGTTGTTGTTGTAGGTGTTTTTTCTTTGTTGCGGTTGTTGTTGTTGACGTTGATTTTGTTGTTGTTGATGTTGCTGAATTGGTGTTGTTTGCTGATTAGAGAATACTGGAATATTGGAAGATACTTGATGATGATGATATTGACGGGGTGGTGGATTTCTTCTAATTTGAGGCCTTCTCTGCCTCCCACTGGAAATTGCGTTGGTCTCATTATCCTTCCTCTTGCTGAAACTACTGCCATACTTCTTAATCATCGACGCCTCATCTTTTGACAAACGTCCTTCACGGACCCCCTCTTCAAGTCTCATCCCCATATTTACCATTTCGGTAAAATCACTGGGGGCACTGACGATCATGCGTTCATAATAAAATGAACTCAGGGTTTTCAGAAAGATTTTTGTCATCTCTTTCTCCTCCAAAGGAGGAGTGATCTGGGCAACCAACTCCCTCCATCGCTGGGCATACTCCTTGAATGTCTCCTTATCTTTCTAAGACATGGACCTTAGCTGGTCCATATCCGACACCATATCTACGTTGTACTTATATTGCTTCACAAAAGCCTCTCCCAGGTCATTGAAAGTGAGGATGCTTGCACTATCCAACCTCATATACCAACACAGTGCATCACCTGTTAAGCTATCCTGGAAGTAGTGAATCAGCAATTGGTCATTATCTGTCTGGGTTGATATCTTGCGGGCATACATCACAAGATGACTGAGTGGACAAGAGTTCCCCTTATATTTCTCAAAGTCAGGCACTTTGAATTTCACCGGGATTTTCACATTGGGTACTAGGCACAATTCAGCAGCACTCTTCCCGAACAGATCTTTACCTCTCAGTGTTTTCAATTCCTTGCGCAAATCAAGAAATTGGTCTTTCATTTCATCCATCTTTTCATATACATCTGGACCCTCAGACGGCTCAGAATGATAGATGGTGTCCTCTACGCGAGGCAAAGTATGCACAACTCGAGGTGGCACAGACATGACCGGGCTAAATGCCGACATGGAAGCAAAAGTAGGAGCGAAGCCTTCTGGCACAAAATTGGGCGTCATTCCCCACGGGAATCCGGCAGGCAAGTTCGGTGCGAAGTGGGCTGTAGCAGCGGGCACAGTAGAGGTAACCACTTCTGAGATAACAGTCCTCGCGGGAGGAGTTGCAGGCGTTATAGAAGCTTGGCTTTGAGCAGCAAGGACTGACTCCATCATGGCAGTCAGTCAGGCGATCTCGTCATTCAGCTCTCGGTTCTCTTGCTCTAGGTGTTCCATGATTTTCTGATGATTGGCCCTGGTGTTGTATCGGTGAATCATCTTGGCTAAATCACAGAAGAACACCAATCAGACACCTGGCAAAAACCTGCTTATGCAAATGATGCATGAAATGCAATACTTGATTATTTTTATTTCCAAGGAACTTACTATATCATTTGCAAATATATATAATATAGAAATGGCGATTGCAACAATTTGATATGACCAAAAAATTCTTTTTATTTATATAAATGGGAAGGATTTCACTGAGTAAAATTTCAGAAACCAAAGTAAAAAGATACAAGAGAAAAGGAGACTAGTCATCCTAAGGATCCCTAACAACAATGTCAGAAGATCAGGCTGAAGGTGTATACTTCCTTCGAATGTGACGGATCTCGGTCTCAAAAGAAGCCTTCATCTGAGTCTTATCAAGGACAAGCTGGTCAACAATCTTCTTCCAAGCAACGGAAGGCTGAGGCATGCTAGAAGATGAAACCTCTGGCTCTCTCTGTCTCTTTGTCACTCGGTCTTCAAGTAGCTCAATCAGTGCATCTTTGTCCTTATACTCCAAGTGCAACTCTTCATGCTTTTTTCTTAAAGCATGGAAATGCTCTTCCCATATATCCTTCTCTTGCTTCATCTTCATGAGCCCGTCTTCCAACTCCTCTACATCTTGGTTAGGGAGAGTTAATGGCTCAACCACAACAATAGACATAGGTCTTTCACAAGGATAAGGCATCTTCAACTCCATAGCTCTCTTCTTCACCCAAAGAGTGTAAGCTTCCAAAGCTACACAATTGCATGGACCAAGCTCGGATCTTCCTTTCCTATGCACATTATGCCAAGCATGCAGAATCTTCTGCTTTAAATGTTGGGGATCTTTACCCTCTTGATAGAAAAGACCTTCTAACAAAGTGTTATTAGGTTTGTCTCTCAAGGGGAACCCAAGTTGACGACGAGCCAAATCAGGGTTGTAGTTAATTCCTCCTTGTGTACCAATGAGAGGCACATTAGAGAATTCACCACAACTATCAAGAATCTCCAAACTGCTTAAGGACGGATCATACCAAACTATATCATCATTAGTGAGAGACATAAGTCTCTGAGACCACCTTAGACATTATTTGTTCTCCACAAAAGCAGGCTTCTGAGGCAAGTGCGAAATAAACCACTTGTACAGAAGAGGAGGGCAACAGACGATCGTTCCACCACCTTTAGAATTCCTTAGATGCAAAGAGAAATACATATCACCCAACAAAGTAGGCACATGATTCCCAATCAAGAAAAGTCTAATGGCGTTAACATCAACAAAACCGTCAATGTTAGGGAACAAAGCTAATCCATAGATGAGCACAAAGATAGCTTCAAAAGCGTCCACACTACCAGCTTGAGCAAAAGTGGTAGCTTTCTTAATGACGAAAACAAATGGCAACCCAAATAACCCTTCTTTCTTCACCCAATGAGCCTCTATCTCAGACTTCTTCAAGTGAAGAGCTTCAGCAATAATACTAGATCAGGGAATCTCCCCCAATCCACTAAAAGGTACTCTACTAGAAACAGGTATCCCCAAAAGATGAGAATACTCCTCCAAGGTAGGCACAAGCTGAAAATCTGGGAAAGTGAAGCAATGGTAGAGAGGAGCATAGAACTGCACCAACACACTCAAGAGTCCTTTAACCACATCAGCAGACAAGATGGACAGAAGCTTCCCATGACGTTGTTTGAAGTCCAAGCGGTCTAATACAAAAGATGCTAGCTTCCTTAACTCTTTCAAGTCGGAACATCTGAAACTGTACTTCTTAGTGTTCCTTCGTCCACAATCCATGGTCTGAAAATATTTGCAAATGATATCTTAGTTCCTTGAAATTTTTGTATGATGAATGTTATGATGCGCATGAATGCATGAATGCAACAATCACAAATAAGGGATCACACACAAGGCAAACAAAGTTCAAGGGATGAATCAAGTCATTGTCAAGATCAATCATCCATTTTGGTGGATTATGGTTTACACCTTATCAACACCCAAGTTCCATTGATATTGATAAGACTTGACTGGATCAACCAAGAATCAAGGGTTTGTTGCAAATCACGAGCATGGAGTCTGGGTAAGAACCATCCCAAAGGAGTGAACTAAGGATAAAACCTGTAGATCATGTTATAAAAAGTTCCCAGAGTCTTAATTCCATCTATCGGATATTATAGGTTAAGATGACTGGATCATCGACCCATAATATTCTCAAGAGAAACTCGTCTGAGTGTAGTATCGTGTAACAACTATTATCAAGTCTACACCTGAACAATTTCTGCACTATGTCCTAAATAGGCCAAGATGGGTTAGGTGTTCTAAGGTCCTCAGCTTCTCAGTCTCAATTAGAAATAGTAATGCCTAACCATAAATACTTGTGTTACATTTCACAATCCAAAGGAGTCTCCACTGAGCAGGTGGATCTCAAGCCAACTTGTTAAGGACTACTCTAGACAAGTCGAACATGACTATACGATCCTCCTATCTTAATTGCACTCAAGTTCAGGTTAGAACTTATCTCACCACTCAGAGATCACCAAGCATAACAAGCAGATTATATCACACATACATATATACAAACATCACATGTATACAAGTATATTCACACAAAAAGTAGGCTAAACCCAATGGAGACTACTCCCCAGCAGAGTCGCCACTTAATTTTTGTAGCGGGAAATTCATGATCATCAAGCTACTGACAAGTTAGAGATCAGTTAACAAGAGTCGCCACCGCGCTTTTATTGTTTCCATGGGAAAAGGAAAAAAGTACGAACAAAACCCAAATAGTAAGAAGTTTTCAAATAAAAACTAATAAAAGTCAGAGATCACAACTAAGGGGGTTGGTTACACAGAGGGAAGGTGTTAGCACCCAAAGTGTCCTAGGTACTCATAGGGAGCCCTTTTTGTGTGCATATGTATTTTGTACAAAGTGATGTTTACAAACAAATAGAATGGGGGGATGATAAAAGAATTCATTAATTATATTTTTGTGTTTGACAAGACCTTCGGTCTTGTGCCTACGTACCAACATAAAAATGAGGGATCAAAACCTCGTAGTTCGTGCTATAAATTTCAAAATGAGTGTGTTGGTTTTAACAAAATTTAAGTTTGAAAGGCACAAAGGCCTGAAAATGGTTTGAATGAGTTAGGTCTTTTTGGCTTTTTGAAAGTTTGAGTCAAGTATAGTTAAGTTTATTTACAAGTTTGATTTAAGAAAAGAAGTTTGAAAATGCAATGGCATAAGACCAAAGTTTCTATCTTTTTTGAAAGTGGTCAAAGTTTAGAACAAAAGTAGTTCACAGAAAGAAGGTTTTGAAAATGGAGGGAGAGACTTTAAAATTAAAGAAATGGGGAGAAGATGAAGAGACTATCCTATGCACAAAAATTTAAAAGTTTAGAGTTGAAAAGATCTGACCATATGGGTAGCAATCCAATAGACAAGTATGTCAATAGAAACCCAAAATTCCCTTGGACTTTTAGAATCAAACAACACACAAATGCACAATCATTTCAATCTTGAAGAGCAAAGGCATCAAATAAATATGGCCTCATCCAAGCTTATCCACTTCATGATCTCTTCAAAATGGCCCATGTAACAGATGAATTCCACAAGTCACAGGTTCAAAATAACAACTTAGCAATGATCAATGTTGCAGATGAATCTTAGAGAGGTCTTCAAAGATGTATCAGATGAATTTTAGTTTGCAAGCATTTGGTTCTTCAATAAATTGGCATTGGCCAAGTTCATTTGCAAAGGAATGTTGCCTAAGTTCTAAATCCAATTGGTCCACAGATCAAGCCAACATTCCACACAATTTTTTTTAGGTTTTTTGTTGTTATTATGTACATTAATGGTCAAAGACCACATAAACAAGCAAAGGAACACAAAACAAACTATATCACACAATATGGTCCAAATGGACAAAGTCAAAATTACATTAACATAAACAATTAGAATGATAAGTGTAATGGAAAAAGATAATAGAGTGCTAAAAGTAAATTGTATTAAAAGTAAGAGCTTGAAATTAAAAGTTAATAGTTAGTAAGTTAGAAGTTAGTTTTGTTTTTCTTTTGATTTTAAGACATTCTTTGGAGAACACTCAACCCACTTGCCACAAGCATGGATCCTTGTACCAAAACATCTTCCAAAGGAAGGAAAGAAATCCAAGTTTCCACACAATACCATGGAAGAGGGGAGACTTACAATCTCACTAACTAGAATGCTTAGGTCTTTTATGTCACAAATTTAGCGCTATGTTAAGCAATCGTAATTGGACTTATCTAGAAGTCACAACTATTTGAGGTCGGGCAGTAGACTTTTGGTGTTAATGCATGTTTGAGACATAGTATTATGAACTATGCTCATTAAACATACCACACACAAAAAATATGCAAAAAAGGTGTGACATAATCTCATCCACACTCATGTTAATCTTTCAATCAACTAGCATTTGGACTTTGAGATATCATTGACCAAATGAAAATGAATGGATGAAGAAGGGGAATTAGATGAAGAGGAAAGGGGATGAATGAGAACACAAATTGGTCAAAGGAGGACTTTTACCAAATTAATATCATTCATTCATTTTAGGAGATGGAATGTACATTCCATCAATCCCCTAAATCCAATGATATTAACTTAACAAAGTCAAATCAACCTTGACCAAGGCCCAACAACAAACAATCAAACTCAAACAAGTCAATACAAATGGTCAACAAAATTTAAATGGCATTTATTCAATTAAAAATAATAAAATAATGCATTAAATTCAAATATGTTTTGTCCAATTCCTAAAATCTCATGAAAACACCAAAGAAATAGCCATGAGATTTATCATAGGTCAAACAAGGTCAAAGGACCTTGGAGAAAAAACTTCATAATTTTTAGACATTTAAAGTATTTTTAAATAATTAAAAACAAATGCAAAATCAATTAATTCATGAAAAATATTAATAATGATCCGAAAAAAAAACTTTAATTCAGAATATGAAATAGAAAAATATTTGATTTTTTTTGGTGAAAGTCCCATATTTTTTGGATCAATATTGAATTTAATATGAATTATTGAAGAAAATGCAATTAAAATAAAATTTTAGAGATTGTAAATTACGTGGACCTTCAGATCTCCCTCATTAATTGAGGTGGCAGATCTGATGATCCAAAACGCGCGTTCCATGTGTTCCTGAGTCAACCGCGTGGCACAAATTGTATTTAAAACAAACGATCCAGATTAGAACGTGAGAGGCGGATCCTATGGTTTAGAAGTGTGACAACTCATCGCCGGAGCCAGAGCTCCGGTCATCTTCCCCGGTGAGCTTCACCGGACTGGTCAAGATGAACCATCACCAAAATAACAAACAGGGACATGATCTTGAAGAAAAAATGGCACTTAGCTCGAATCTGACCTCCATTCATTCCAAATCCAAATATATTGAGATATGAGGAATTGAAAATTGAGGTGCATGATCTGAGTCGCTTCGATTTGACCTCAAAGTAACTCAATCTTCTTGCCTACATTGGTAGGACTTCAGACAACCAAAGAATAAATGGAATTGAGCAAGAATTTAGGAGAATCGAAGAGTTTAAAATTTCTGCAAATTACCTTCAATGGAGGTCTGAACTTGATGGATCTTGAGCTTGCTTGCACTTGGACTCATTCTACTTGCTTGTAGGAAGGGAATGGAAAGGTTTAGAAGCAATGGATTCCTTGAGAATTGAATTCCAAAACGGGTGGAGATTCAAGCTCAAATTCAAATGAATTTATCAGGTTTATCCCATGAGAGTGAAGGGTTTGAAGAGGGGGATCAAAGCTGGTGCAATGGTGTTTGTAATTCTGAGCATAAGGGCCACAAATTATAGATGAATCCATGTGATATTTGCACACTCTCTCCACTTTCCAAAATTGGCAAATGATGATAGAATGGTGCATGGGCGCGCATAGGCCTATGAAATGATAGCTGAAGATCCAAAATGAATGATCAGATGTGTTGAAGTTAGCTTAGATTGCAAGGCACATGTGCATTATTGCTTGAAGATTGATCCATGCCAAATGATATGAGCCTGTTTAAGCCATGCGCAGCCTATGCATTTCTCATCCAAAATGAATGAATTTGAGCTCTTTGGAACTGTGAGATCAAGAGGAACAAGTTTGATGTTGAACGCTTTTTCATTTGGAGCTTGGAACTTGGAGTAATTTGAGGTGGAAGTTTGGAAAAATTTGACATATCAAAATGTTTCTAAGTGTCAAGCCATATGTCTCAATATTCCACTTTGCTTAACATTTTATGGGAGCTTCAAATGATTAATGTGTCTTCATCAAGGTTGTAGCTCTCTCAAGGACCTTCAAATTGCTCACCAATTTCATGTCATTTGGATTTGAAATTATAGAGTTATGTATTTTTGAAGTTTGTAAAAATCACTTGATCAATGGTATAGGTCAAAAGTGACCTATAATGTTGCCTCATATCACATGCTCAAAAAAGTTGAATTATCTACCACTCCAAACATAAAAGTTAAAGTACACACATTTAATTTGATTGTTCAACTTGGAAATCTTCCATCTCACAAAAATTGAGCAAGTTATGGCCTTGGGAAGATGAATCAATGAGATCATGCCATACCTACAAAAGGGTTAGGCAAATACAAAGACACATTTTTGGTATTTTGGTTAGTGAAATGATAAAATACAAGTATGATATAATAACAAAGTGCTTGGTGATCTCTCCCAAAACAATACCCAATGAAAAGGGGTAAGGAGGATGCCAAGATATGATCCTAATGCTAATGCTTATGATGAAATTGCATTAGGGATCTTATGGTCAAAATCGGGGTCTTACAATATGTACTTGGTATAAAGTGATGTTTACAAACAAATAGAATGGGGGGATGAGAAAAGAATTCATTAATTTTATTTATGTGTTTCACAAGACCTTTGGTCTTGTGCCTACGTGCCACCATAAAAATTGAGGGATCAAAACCTCGTAGTTCGTGATACAAATTTCAAAGTGGATGTATTGATTTTAACAAAAAATAAGTTTGAAAGGCACAAAGGCCTAAAAATGGTTTGAATGAGTTAGTTCTTTTTGGCTTTTTGAAAGTTTAAGTAAAGTATAGTTAAGTTTATTTACAAGTTTGATTTAAGAAAAGAAGTTTGAAAATGCAATGGTATAAGGCCAAAGTTTCTATCTTTTTGCAAAATGGTCAAAGTTTAGAACAAAAATAGTTCACACAAAGAAGATTTTGAAAAATGGAGGGAGAGATTTTGAAATTAAAGAAATGTCAATAGAAACCCATAATTCCCTTGGACTTTTAGAATCAAGCAACACACAAATGCACAATTATATTATCTTGAAGAGCAAGGCATCAAATAAAGATAACCACATCCAAGCTTATCCATTCCATGATTTTCTCCAAAATAGCCCATGTAACAGATGAATTCCACACGTCACAAGTTCAAAATAACAGCTTCACAATGATCATGTTGCAGATGAACTCAAAAGGATCTTGAATCATGTAGCAGATGAAGTTTCAAATTGCAAGCACTTGGTTTCTCAATAAGTTGGCATTGGCCAAGTCCTTTAGCATAGGAATGTTGCCTAGATTCTAAGTCCATTTGTCCAAGATCAAACCAACCGTCCACTCAAAAGTTTTTAAGGATTTTTGTTGTTATTATGTACATTAATGGTCAAAGACCACACCAACAAAAAAAGTATACACAAACAAAATATATCACACAATATTGTCCAAATGGACAAAGTGAAAATTGCATTAACATAAACAATTAAAATGATATGAACAATGGTAAATAAATAAAAGCAAAAATTAAATGGCATTAAAGTAAAGGTCTTGAAATTAAAAGTTAGTAGTTAATAGGTTAGAAGTTAGTATTGCTTTGCTTTTGCTTTTTAATTGAAGTCATTCTTTGGAGAACACTCAACCCACTTATCACAAGCATGGATCCTTGAACCAAGACATCTTCCAAAAGAAGGAAAAAAATGTCAAGTTTCCACACAATACCATGAAAGAGGGGATACTTACAATCTCACTAACTAGAATGCTTATGCCTTTTATGTCACAAATTTAGCGCTATGTTCAGCAATCGTAATTGGACTTATGTAGAAGTCACAACTATTTGAGGTTGGGCAATAAAATTTTGGTGTTAATGCATGTTAGAGACATAGTATAATGGACTATGCTCATGAAACATACCACACACAAAAAGAATATGCAAAAGAGGTGGCCTAATCTCATCCATACTCATGATAATTTTTCAATCTACTAGCCTTAGGATTTTGAGATATCATAGGCCAAATGGAATGAATGAATGAAGAAAGGGAATAAGATGAAGTGGGGGGGGGGGGGGGTGGATCAAAACACAAATTGGTCAAAGGAGGACTTTTACCAAATTAATATCATTCATTCATTTTGGGAGATGGAATATACATTCCATCAATCCCCTAAATCCAATGATATTAATTTGACAAAGTCAAATCAACCTTGCCAAGGCCCAACAACAAGTGTCAAACATAAACAAGTTATCACAATTGGTCAACAAATTTATTTGGCATTTATTCAAATTAAAAATACTAAAATAGTGCCTTTAAATTAAATATGGTTTGTCCAATTCCTAAAATCTCATCAAAAGACCAAAGAAATGGCCATGAGATTTATCATAGGTCAAAAAAGGTTAAAGGACCTTGGAGAAAAAATTTCATAATTTTTGGACATTTAAAAATATTTTTAAACAATTAAAAACAAATACAAAATCAATTAATTCATGAGAAATATTAATAATGATCCAAAAAATAATTTTAATTCAGAATATTAAAGAGGAAAATATTTGAATTTTTTTGGTGAAAGTCCCATATTTTTTGGATCAATATTAAGTTTAATATGAATTATTGAAAATAAAGCAATTAAAATTAAAATTAAAATATCAGAAAAAACATGGACCACTTGATCTCCCTCATTAATAGAGGTGGCATATCAAGTGGATCAAAACACGTGTTCCACCGTGCACATGAGTCAGCGCGCCACACAATTGGTATTCAAAAGGAACGCTCATGATTAGATCATTTTAAAAGGATCCTATGGCTCAGAACCATCCAGCACACCACCGGTGACCAAGGACTGGTTGTCTTCTCCGGCGAACCTCGCTGGACTGGTTCAGTCATAACCATCACCAAAGTTAAAAACAAGGACATGATTTCAAAGTAAAAATGGCAATGAGTTCGAATCTAGCCTCAACTCACTCTAACTCCAAGTATATTGAGAGATACATGAACTGAGTTGCTTCGATTTGGCCTTAAAGCAACTCAATCTTCTTGCCTACATTGGTAGCACTTCAGACAACCAAAGAATCAATAGATTTGAGGAAGAATTAGAGAGAATCGAAGAGATCAAAATTTCTGGAAAATACCTTCAATGAAGGTCCGGATTCAACTGATCTTGTTCTTGCTCGTGCTTGATCTCACTCCAAATGCTTGCAAAAGAAGGATTAAATGCTCAAAAGGTTGTGGATCCCTGGAGTTTTGAATTTCAAAACAGTGGAAATTCAAGCTCAAATTCATGTGAATTTCTCAGGATTATCCTTTGCAATGTGAGTGTTAGAGATTGGGGATCAAAGTTGGCGCGAATGTGTATAAATATTGAGCATATGAGGCTCTATTTATGGCTGAAACCATTGCTTTTTGCACACTTGAAATCCACTTTCCAAATTTGGTATTGATGATGCATGGGTGCATGGGGGCGCATAGGCCCATAAAATCATTGCCCTAAGTCCACTAATGAGTGTGAGATAATCTGAATTCAACTTGGTTTGCAAGGCAAGTGTACATGAAGATTTGAAGTTTGATCCTTGCCAAGTGATGACACCATGTTCATGCCATGCGCAACTTAGGAATTCCTTGTCCAAAATGGATGAATTTGAGCTCTTTAGAAAAGTGAGATCAATAGGAATAACTTTCATGTTCAACACTTTTCCATTTGGAGTTTGTATCATGAAGAAATTTGAGGTGGAAGTTTGGAAATTTTTGACATATCAAAATTTTTCTAAGTGCAAGCCATATGTCTCAATGTTCCACCTTGCTTAACTTTTTATATGAGCTTCAAATGAGAAACGTGTCTTCATAAAAGTTGTATCTCTTTCATATACCTTAAAAATGGTCACAAAATTCATGTCATTTGGATTTTAAATGATAGAGTTATGCATTTTTGAAGTTTGGAAAAATCACTTGATCAATGGTATAGGTCAAAAGTGACATATAATGTAACCTCATATCAAATGCTCAAAAAAGTTGAATTATCTCCCACTCCAAACATCAAAGTTGAATTAGAAACATTGAATTTGATTGTGAAACTTGGAAACCTTTCATCTCATAAAAATTGAGCAAGTTATGGCCTTGGGAAGTTGACTTTCAAATTAGGGTTTAGACAAAATGACCTATAATGTTTCAACATAGAAAATGATTTTCCATGCAAAACTAGCTCTAGGTCTCAACACGAAAGTTGTTTGGAATGTCATTTAGAGTAGGTTTTATCTTGTAATAATTTTCATATGGTGAAAATTGTAGGATATAGGGTGTAGGGAAACCCAGTTTTGATCAGATGAATTCATTTGGCCAACCACCATCAACCAACTTGCTAACTTCCAATTCTCTTGAATTTCTAGCCTCATGGTAGATCATATATGCATAAGATGATGAATTTTGAAGTGTAGCTTGAGAAATTTGATCAATTGGTGAGATATCTTGTTGGAGAAGTTACTCAAGATACCTAGTCAAATTAGGGTTTCCAAGGCAAATCACCCTCAAACTCTTGAAGAAAACTTGATCAATATAACATGTAGAGAACATTGGGACTCATATATGATGCTTGTAACCATTCTTGAGTCAATCTATGGTTGTGCTCTTTGTTCATGAGGGTCTCAAACCCTAGATGTGAACTTGATGAATCAATGGGATCATGCCCTTCCTACAAAAGAGTTAGGCAAATACAAAGACATATTTTTGATATTTTGGTTAGTGAAATGATAAAATACAAGTATGATACAATCACAATATGCTTGGTGATCTCTCCCAGAATAAACCCAATGAAGGTGGGGTAAGGAGAATGCCAAGGTATGATCCCAATGTTAATGCTTATGATGAAATTTCATGAGGGATCTTAGGGTAAAAATTGGGGTCTTACAGCTGCCCCTATTTAAGGACATTCTAAATGAGGAGGCGAAGGTTAAAATATTCATGTCGACTCAGTAGAATGGGCTTAAATAAAAACATAGAGAAACAAATTTTGGTCCCTAAGAGACCTCATGATGCAAATGTTATGAATGCAAAATTAAATGCTCTGTGGGGAAATATTGCCACAAAGTAAAAAATAAAAAGGATCAGAGAGACCGAAAATCTGCAGGAGTATAATGCATTTTGTAAGGAAAACTCACTTGGGAGACCGAGACTCTGGGGGGGGGGGGGTAAAAGGGGTTATGTGTAGGCCATGATACGACTTAAAACTGTTGGGGGACTTCAGGACATCCATATAAAATGGAAAGACTCATCTAGAGAAGAAACAACATCTGTAGGGGACATGAGTAAGTAAGGATAAAACTGAGGTACTCGACTCATGCAGGGGAAAAGCAATTTCACTAAGGAAATGCGCACTCAACTCAACTAGGGAAAATAGGATTTACAACTACCGGTTACTGGGTAGAAAACCAATCAAAGAGAAAATCCGTCACCGATTAGGATGAACATATCAAGGATAGACACTGGATAGGGGACAAAGTAGGATTTACAACTACCGGTTACTGGGTAGAAAACCAACCAAAGAGAAGACCCGTCATCAGTTAGGATGAACATATCAAGGATCGACTCTGATAAGGAGAAAAAATAGGGATTATATCTATCAGTTACTGGATAGAATACCATAGAAGAGAAAATCCGTCACCGATTAGGATGAACATATCAAGGATGACTTTGCACAGGGGAAAAGTAGGATTTACAACTACCTGTTACTGGGTAGAAAACCACATTGAGAAGAAAACCCTTCATCGGTTAGGATGAACATATCAAGGATTAACTCTCTGGGGAACAAAATAGGGATTACAACTACCATTTTACTGGGTAGAATACCAAAAGAATGAGAATACCCGTCACGGTTAAAGTGATCATATCAAGGATAGACTCAGGCAGGGGAAAGAAAGATATATGTCACTAGTTAGGATGAACATATCAAGGATATACTTCCTGGGGAATAGATCCACTAGGGACCCTACTGAGGAGAAAAATAAGGGTACTTTTGCCGGGTACTGGGCAAGAAGTAACAAATTGCAAACTAAGAAGAATATTACCAGTTACTGGGTAATAGACTCTTAGGGGACCAAAGTATCTATCTAGGTAAGAGCTAGAAAGAAAACGGTCAATCAAGACTCAACCCAATGAGGACATAACTCAAGGGGAGTAATTCCATCCAGATAATCAAATAGGGAGGAAATTGAAATAACAATCATCCACAAGGAAACAAACTCAGTGGGGAAAAGGCGAAAGGTTAAAGTCTTTCGGCTTAAGGTACTGACACTCTACAATTGAAGGAGGACAGACACCAGATTTGGTATGGGGATAAAATACCGCCATAATAGAGAATAAGAATCTCAAACAAATCAAATATGAAGATGCAGGATATGCAATTATGAAATTATATGAATGTACATGTATATGCATATATGATGATTATGTTGACAAAACGATCCCAAAGGATACAAAGGTGTCAAAAAGAATTTGAACCATCGGTACAATCCTCGATCAATCCACAAAATATGGAGACAACTGTTGGAGAACAAAGAGATCAACACCTCAAAGGTTCAACCCTAGCTGGTAAAGGAGGATATCTGCTGGGGAAAGGACATCCAATATGTGGGGAATTTTAGGTCAACATCATAAAAATGAGAGACAACCCTACATACAAAAAAGCTGCTCAAAAACCAGGAGGAAACTCTGACTGGGAGCAAGTTGAATGGTGATTGGTGGGGAAACCAAATGCGATCCACTGGGGGAAGATCAACCATCTCTGAAGATCAACCCTGCTGAGGAAATACAAACTTCGCTGGGGATGGCAGAAACTCCGTTGGGGAAGGCAGAAACTCTATCGGGGAAAACGACACGCCGCAAGGTATCTGAATCAACCAACTTAGCTGTGGACAAGGAAAGAAAATCCACTGGGGATCAAACACTCCGTCGAGGAACTGAATCAACACCAACGTCTAGGGATACCCGAAGGATTAACTGCTTGGGGAACCTCTGATGTTTCGCACTTAAGGACTTGCTATCCATTGAAATGCTGTTGATATTCCTTTTACTTGCTTTGGAAAAATTCTTGCTTTTATATATTTAAGAAAAAACTTGATTTTGATTTAAAAATTTAATTTCAAAATGATCATAATAAAATTTAAAACTATTGGCTGAAGTAAATAAGAGTAGAAACAATTTGGGTAAAAGCTCAACTTTATTTAATGGAATGGTAGTCTGTAAATGACAAGACTCCATGGATTTTTAGAAAGTTGAAAATGGTAATTTACATGGAAAAAGGGTTACATCGAATACAAATGATCCTTAATCCTTCTACCAAATCTTGATATCCACTGTGCTCTTGACCGCTGCTGGGGATGAACTGATGTCAACCCTTGTGCTCAAACAAGTCTTCAAAATCAGAAGATCAGCAGAACGTAGTTACTAGCCATAATCCCTAATTTTTGTATAAGTTTCCCCAAGGTAGAGTACTCAACTTATCGGGAAATTCTTTCTATTTTGTGTCTCTAATTTTTGCCTGGATCGCCCTTTCGGGTTTTCATTCCACCGAGACGCTCATTTTTTCCTAAGCCGCCCTTTCGGGTTTTCAACTTAGCGAACTGTTCTTTCATTTTTTAGGCGAAGTATTTCTTGTCTGCATCTGCATTCATAGGACGAGTGAACTTTTCACCATCCATAGTTGTAAGTATCAATGCACCGCCTGAAAAGGCTCTCTTAACAACATACGTGCCTTCATAATTAGGAGTCCATTTTTCTCTGGAATCTGGCTTGAATGTCAAAATCTTCTTGAGCACAAGGTCACCTTCTCTGAACACTCGAGGTCTGACCTTCTTATCGAAAGCTTTCTTCATCCCCTGCTGATACAACTGACAATGACACATGAAAGTCAATCTCTTCTCTTCAATCAAATTCAACTGATCAAACCTAGTCTGACACCATTCAGCCTCAGTCAATTTGGCTTCCATGAGCACACACAATGAAGGAATCTCAACCTCTATGGGGAACACTGCTTCCATACCATAAACAAGAGAGAAAGGGGTTTCCCCTGTTGAAATGCGGACGGATGTACGATACCCATGCAAAGAAAATGGGAGCATCTCATGCCAATCCTTATACGTGACAACCATCTTCTGGATAATCTTCTTGATGTTCTTGTTCGCAGCTTCAACAACCCCATTCATCTTGAGTCTGTAGGGAGAAGAATTATGATGTGCAATCTTGAAGTCCTTGCAAAGAGATTCCACCATATTGTTATTCAAGTTTGATCCATTGTCAGTAATGATCTTACTTGGCAAACCCTAATGACATATGATCTAATTCTTGATAAACCTTACAACAACTTGCTTGGTCACATTTGCATACGATGCCGCTTCAACCCATTTTGTGAAGTAGTCAATTGCCACTAAAATGAAATGATGTCCATTTGAAGCTTTGGGATCAATCATCCCAATCATATCAATTCCCCACATGGATAAGGGCCATGGGGAAGAGATAACATTCAATAGTGTCGAAGGAACATGAACCTTATCAGCATAAATTTGACACTTGTGGCACTTCTTCACAAATTTGCAACAATCAGATTCCATTGTCATCCAATAGTAACCTGCTCGCAACATCTTCTTCGCCATTGCATGTCAATTAGAATGAGTACCAAAGGAACCTTCATGCACTTCGGTCATCAACAAGTCTGCTTCGTGTCTATCCATGCATCTGAGCAAAACCATGTCGAAGTTTCTCTTCTATAGTATATCACCATTCAAGTAAAAATTACCGACTAATCTTCTCAAAGTCTTCTTATCTTTCAAAGATGCCCTAGGCGGGTAAATCTGACTTTGGAGGAAACATTTGAGGTCGCAATACCACGGCTTCTCATCTTTGATTTCTTCAATATCAAACACATGAGCTGGCCTATCAAGATGCATCATAGATAAATTGGGAACTTCATCCCAATACTTCACTATAATCATTGATGCCAACGTTGTAAGAGCATCTGCCATTCGGTTTTCATCTCGAGGAATATGATGAAACTCAACCTTTGTAAAGAAAGTTGAAATCCTCCTCGCATAATCTCTATATGGTATCAAACCGGGTTGACTTGTCTCCCATTCTCCTTTGATTTGATTCACAACCAAAGCCGAATCACCGAAGACATCCAAATACTTGATTCAAAGATTCATGGCCTCTTCAAGCCCCATAATACAAGCTTCATATTCTGCCATATTGTTTGTACATTTGAAAGTCAATCTAGCTGTAAATGGTAGATGCGTGCCTTGAGGAGTAAAAATCACTGCCCCAATGCCATTATCATACTGATTAATAGATCCATCAATTACCATGCCCCAACGGGAAACAAGTTCTGGCCCTTCTTCAAGCAATGGTTCATCACAATCTTTCATTTTCAAGTACAAAATCTCTTCATCAGGAAAATCATACTGCACTGACTAATAATCTTCAATTGGTTGGTGAGCCAAATGGTCAGCCAAGATACTACCTTTGATCGCTTTCTGAGATCGGTATTCGATATCATACTCTGATAACAATATCTGCCAACGGGAAATCCTCCCAGTTAAAGCAGGCTTCTCAAATATCTACTTGATTGGATCCATTTTGGATATCAACTAAGTGGTATGATTCAACATACACTGACACATACGCTTAGCAGCCCAAACCAATGCGCAACAAGTCTTCTCAAGCATCGAATACCGAGTCTCATAGTCGGTGAACTTCTTACCGAGGTAGTAAATTGTGTAACACCCCAAAATTTGCCCTCCTCAAAAGAAAAAATAAAACGAAAAAAAAAAAAACAAAAAAAAAAAACGAAAAATAAATAATTAAATAAATAAAATATAACAGAAAAATCTTGGGTTTGGACCTCTCTCATTTGAGCCCACAAAAATCAGGTTATAAATTTTAGACTTCCATCTCCCAAAAAACCCTGGAAAAAGATAGTGAGAGAAGAGCTAACAGAGTTCAGAGCAACCTCTAGAGACTGAAGGGAACTCATCTGCAAAGAACCAATTCCCTCTCATATAAACCCTAAGAGTGCTTTGCAAACCCAACGGTGCAATTCAATTTCATTCGATCTCTCCAATCAGGTTTGCCCTATCTCCATTACTCTATGCTTTCAATTTGAATGCTCTGAATGTATGAGTTATTATCGTTAGGTTTTGCATGTGGGCACATGTTTTAGTATGTATGTCATGCCTTGATATGTGGATCCTTGCCCCCTGACTTTAAATTTTGATACCCTTTTGATGCATGTGTTTGGCAAGAGGTTTAGGCCTCCTACCCTTGGTTGCTTTTTGTGAGCTTTTTGTGAACTTTAATGGCATGATTCATGTGATTCTCTGTTTGGTGCAATTCTTGATTTCACTCCATCTTGTTTCTCTAACCTGTTTGTTGAGTTTTTTTTTGTGAGGGCTCACATGAACCCTGAAAGGATAGCTTGCTTGGTATTCCACTTTATTTGTGGGATACCATTTGGATATTTATTCTGATCACCTGTATTGACTTGCTTTCTTTGATGGTGCCAGCTTGAGAGATCTCCGGGTTTCTTATTTCTTTAGTTGCTGTTACTTCGGATCTTTATCCGTACGATAAACCTTTTTGATCCTTAATTTTTCTCGCATTTTACCGTTTTCTTAGCTGGAAGACCTCTATAGGAGGCAATGTTTTTGTGTGTTTATTTTTGTGCCTAAAGACCTCCATGAAGAGGCAATTGACGGATAAAAGGGATTAGTAGTCAATCCCCCGTTATTCAGTGCGTCGTTCTTTAAGATCACACTACGTGTCGATGCTTCAGAACAAAAGCCCAAGATCTTTTGTTCGGTCGGTCAGTGGAGAGAGTTCCATCTTTCTGAACCCCCCACGCCTTGTCAGGAGCTCACCTTGTCCGGGGTTAAGAGTTATGAGGTCTTAGTCTCATTACCCTCTGATCTGCTCACCCTGACGTTCAATGTCAGTGGTTAAGAGCCCGTTTGATTACCCTTCCATGACTTGTTTGTCGAGGTTGATATGACCCCTCTTGACTAAAGCCCTACCCCTGCGTGTTTGAGCCCCTTTGCTGGCGTGTTTACTTTATGCATGTTTGTTTTGTATGGTTTGACAGTCTCCCAATTTCATGTTTATTAAGGTAGCGCGGTTCCTTCGTCTAGGACTGCCTTTTTGCATAAGCATCCCTAAAACACCCCAACTCATTGATTTTTCTTCTCCTAAGAACACGTTTACTCCTTCTACTACAGGCGAGTAAGTCTCCAAAGGTCGAGCATCCGGTAGATTGCGTAGTAATGTGGTTCACCAAAAAACACAACCAACCCCGTAGTTAGCCGAACTACGGCTTGCTCTGATTCTCATTCTAGATGAGATACGTAGGCATAAGACGCGACGTCTTACCGAGCACATATCCCCCTAACCCATAGCCAGCCGAGCTACGAAGACTCTGATTCTCATATTCAGATGAGATACGTATGCAGTGGATGTGACATCCGTGCGAGTCATTTTCTTTTGACCCCGCATTTAATAAATAGTACATTAGATAAACCCATACCCTTTAAACAAGAATAACAAAAATGGATCCCATAGAGTACTACGGATGCGTAGGGGTGCTAATACCTTCCCTTCGCATAATCGACTCCCGAACCCAAGATTTGATTGCGAGACCTTGTATTTTCCTTTCCTTTCTCCCAGGTTTACTTCGAGCGTTTCCTTTCCCTCCTTTGGGATAAATAACGCACGGTGGTGACTCTTCTGGCATCTTTTTCTCGCCGATTGTTTTTTTCGCAGGTTGCGACAGTTGGCGACTCTGTTGGGGACCTTGGTTTCCCTAAGCGAGTCCCTCCTAGCTTTTGTAGGTTGCTTGTTTGCTGGGTGTTTATCCTTTTGTACAGTTATTTATTTTTCAGCCTTTACCTGCTTTATCTTATTGCATTGTGTACATATGATTGCCGTATCTGCTGGTTCTGTTTGTTGGGGTGGGATGTTCTATGATAGATAAGCCCATTACTCAGGCTTGAGCGTACACATAGGTTTTAGAGTGGATAGTCATGAGGCTTGCGTGGCGTGTTGCTACGTTAAGTCGTTCATGAAGACCCACACCCAGACGAGGTTTCTTTTGGATATATTCTGTCCTACAGGTGTTCTGTAACGGCATGATGTTCCTCTAGAAATCGTCGACTCTAGTGACCATTTCCCGAGAACTCAGTCGAGGCCTCTCCTCCGAGACGTGATTATGTTAGCTCTGGTGGGCGCATTCTCGCTGATCAATCCGAGGACCCCGAGACTGGGAACTTGCTATTAGGATGTCCTGTTGAGGGGAGTCAGCGGAGGTCTTTTTATCCCGTAATAATGCCAAACCTTCAGTGATAAACGTATTATTCTCGACTGAAGGGCTGAAGTTGACGAACTTCTGTTCTTAGAACCTACCAGTGAGGCGCAGGCTAAATTCAGGAAACCTTAACCTTCAACCAACCCGGTTTTCTGGAGCAGAGCTTTGATCTTGTATTATATTCTTCAGTGGGGTTTCTCTTCAGACAGTGCAACCTGACAGATGTTCAAGCGGATCCAGCAATCTTGATTGACATGCCTTTGCATTTCATAACATCATCTGCATATTTGCATCCAACATCTCATGCTTATTCATTTGCGAGGTATTCCCTTTTTAAGGGGGGTGCCTTAAAATTGAATAAGCAGCGCATCGCATACCATGCATACTAACCCTTGTTTGTTTTATGGTGTCACCGCAATGTCTAATGTTTGTTCCCTGTCTGTGGCATTATTGGTCCCAAGCGAGTCCACAGGTACCCGACAAAGGAAAATCGTCCGCAACTAGCGATGGACCATGTACAGAAAGAGCTGGCTGACATGCGTGAAAGGATGGATCAGTTCATGACATTGATGACTGGTATGGCAGAAGGCCAGGAAAAGCTGAGGGAATTGGTTGAGCAACCAAGGCCCAATCCAGAGGTAGAGATACCAAATGCTGAGGGAAACCCTGGGAACGCTGATAACCCTGTGAACACTGGTAACGCGGGTAACGCAAATGTTGATGGAAACCCGGGTAATGTTGGCAACACGGGGAATGCTGGAAATGGTATTGGCGGAAGGTACAATGTGAATCAAGGAATTCGGATTAACAGGCACCCCGTCACTGAAGTTTAACAGTATGATCAATTCTCTTTGCACGACGAAGCCCACGAGACCACTCGCTCTATGGATGAGCTTGCTGAGAAGCTCAAATCTTTGGAGTCTCAAAATTCCTTAGGTTTTGATGTCACAAATCTTGGTCTGGTTCAGGGAGTAAGGATTCCTCACAAGTTCAAACCCCCTACTTTTGAGAAATACAACGGGGCTTCATGCCCACACATTCATCTCCAATCTTATTTGGGAAGGTTGGGAGCTCACACAGAAGATGAAAAGTTGTGGATGTTTATTTTGAAGACAGTCTAACTGGAGCTTCTCGTGAATGGTATTCTCATTTGTCTCGTACTACCATCAAGAGCTGGAAAGACTTGGCAGAGGCTTTTGTCAAGCAATATCAATACAACTTGGACATGGCTCCAAATCGGACCTTGTTGCAAGGAATGTCTCAGACTGCCAAGGAGACCTTTAGAGAGTATGCTCAGTGTTAGAGACAAATTGTTGCGTCCGTCCAACCCCCTATGTCTGAAAGGGAGATGGAGGACATGTTCATGAACACTCTTCAAGGCAATTATATTGAGAGATTGGTTGCTTGCCCGTCTATCAGCTTTGTAGAGATAGTAATTGCTGGAGAAAGAATCGAGAGTCTGTTGAAGATGGGCCGAATTTAAGACAATAGTGCTTCCAAGAAACCGTTTCTTGGTAACGGTCAGCGAAGAAGAGAAGGCGAGACAAGCGTTGTGTATGTCGGCATAGGCAGGGGTAGAGGACGCCCTAATTATTATCAAGATCAGGTGGCCGCAGTCACTATTCCAACGCCTGCTCCTCAACCGCAACAACAACCGTAGTATAATCTGCGACAGCAACCCAGGTACAACAATCAACAACAAGGAGGTAATCCGGGTCAGCAGAGACACTATCAACAACGTCCAAGGCAGACGGAGCAGATCATTGAGCCAATCCCAATGCCTTATTCTGTATTACTCCCCAGGCTGATTGACCTGAATCTGGTTACGTTAAGAACTCTGGCCCCACCAATCGATCCTAATAATTTGCCTAGAGGTTATGATGTCAACGCCAGATTTGTTTTTCACTCCAACGCACCTGGCCATACTACAGATAATTGTAAGGCTCTCCAGCTAAAGGTACAAGATTTGACAGATGCTCAGGCTATCAATTTTTCTCCGGTGCCTAATGTTATCCAAAACCCGATGCCATCCCACGGCGGGCAGAGGATTAATGATGTTGATAGTGGGGAAACTTTGAATTTGGTTTCTGATGTGACTAAAGTGAAGACTTCGTTATCGGTGGTTAAAGACCGACTTTTGAAACAACAGATTTTCCCGGGCTGTGGGGGAGAGTGCAAAAATTGTCAAGTTGCCGAGAACGAATGTGACAGTTTGAGAAGGGGTATTCAGCAACTAATAGATGAAGGTTGTCTTCAGTTCGATCAGACCCGTCCAGTGAAGAATGATGTATCGACAGTGACGTTTTATTTCATTCCTGAAGAAATATATGGTCCCGAGAGACCCGCTCCGACAACAGTTTATTTCCCAGAAAGTACAGAACCAACAACGGTAAACATCGAAAGTCCAACACCAGTTACAATTTACTCTGACAGCCCTCAACCGGCTTTGGTTAGTCCGGTCACCATCATGGTACCAGGACCTGTTGCGTATGAGAAAGACAGTGCTATCCCGTGGCACTATGGGGCTGATATCTACTTCCAAGGGCGGAAAGTTAACAGGGAAGACATTGACATTGGTAGCTCCGCTGTAGACAATGTTGGAGGGGTTTGTGGCTTCACTCGCAGTGGACGCCTATTTGCACCATCAACATTGCGCACGAATACTGAAGTTGAGGCAGCTGCCAAGGCTAAAGGAAAACAGGTAGCCACCGAAGAGGTTACTACGGAGGAAGCTCCTCCTAAGACCGCATTCGAGAAGGAAGTGGATGGGTTTATGAGGATTATCAAGAAAAGTGACTACAAGGTAGTCGACCAGCTAAATCAGACACCCTCAAAGATCTCTATTCTCTCATTATTGATGTGCTCTGAGGCTCACAGAGCAGCCTTGTTGAAAGTACTGAATATGGCCTATGTTCCACCAGAGATAATTGTTAACCAACTGGAGTCGGTAGTTTCAAATGTAAACGCTGGCCATGGGCTAGGTTTCACCGACTATGACCTGACATCTGAGGGCAGGAATCACAACAAAGCCTTGCATATCACAATGGAATGCAAAGGGGTGGTGCTTTCCCATGTTTTGGTTAATACAGGCTCTTCTCTGAATGTTCTTCCAAAGAAAGCCTTAATGAAGTTGGATTGTGATGGCATCATCCTGAGGCCAAGCAATTTAGTTGTGAGGGCTTTTGATGGCTCTAAGAGATCTGTCTTTGGCGAGATTGAGTTGCCAGTTAAGATTGGACCGCAGGTGTTCAAAAGCACCTTTTGTGTGATGGATATCCAGCCTGCCTATAGCTGTCTGCTAGGTCGGCCCTGGATTCATGCCGCCGGTGCTGTTACTTCTACTCTCCACCAGAAGCTCAAATATGAACTAGAAGGTCAGGTCGTCACTGTCTGTGGTGAAGACGATATTTTTGTTAGCCACCTGTCTACATTTAAGTATGTGGAGATGGATGGCGAGATGCATGAGATGCTGTGTCAGGGCTTCAAAGCCATAAACATCAGTGAGGTTGCGCCCAAAGCTGTCTTTTCACCTAAGTCCGAGAAAGTCGGGACTCCTATCTCTTCATACAAGCAAGTTGTTGAAGTGGTTAAAGCTGGTAATGCCCAAGGCAGGGGCAAATTTGTGGAGCCAGTCATCAAAGAAGACAAGTTTAGATTGGGGTTTACTAAGGGGTCTTAGAAGAACGAAGCCGGTACTTTCTCCAGGAGGGGTTTGGTTTCTCCCCACATCGTCAATGTTACAGATGAAGACAAGGCTGACAGCGACTGTGACTTAGATAGCTGGATTCGCCCGTGTGTCCCGGGAGAAAAGCTCAACAATTGGTCGTCCGAAAAAGTCATCCGGGTTACTCTACTGAAGGAGTAATTTTTATTGTTTTCCTTTTATTACATGCATAATAAAGTCTTACACTTTGCCCAAGGTGTAATGACTCATCTGTAGGGCCATCCATTTAGTTACATTTCGCAATTATTTTCATCATCAATAAAGGACAACTTTTGCAAACAATTTTGTGATCTCTTTCTTTCAATTATTTTACTTTTACAAAATATGGCAATGTTTCTCTTTCGTTATTCCTTCCAAAAATCTCTCGTTCTAAGGTAAAGCATGATCCTCCATCATGCAGAGATGATCACCCGGATCTCACTGCTAACGACATTGCTATGGCCAAGTATGACTTCGACAATCCTATCTATCAAGCCGAAGAAGGGGTTGAGGAAGATTGTGAATTGCCTGAAGAGTTAGCCAGGTTGTTGAAAAAGGAGGATCGAACTGTTACACCGTATCAGGAGGTGATTGAGACCGTCAACATTGGTACCGAAGACGACAAAAAAGAGATCAAGATAGGGGCCAGTCTACAGGACGAGGTGAAAGAACAGTTGATCAGTTTGCTTCGTGAGTACGTCGACATCTTTGCTTGGTCCTATCAAGATATGCCAGGTTTGGATACAGACATCGTTGTGCACAGGTTACCGTTGAATGAAGATATGCCGCCGGTGAAGCAGAAGTTACACCGAACTCATCCCGTCAAGGCAATGAAAATCGAAGACCGTTGATCATGTACTTGACGGTGTTAGAACGGTCAATGGGTTGTGTGCTCGGTCAGCATGACGAGTCAGGTCGAAAAGAGCATGCAATATACTACCTTAGCAAAAAGTACACCGACTATGAAGAAAGATACTCACTGCTCGAGAAAACTTGTTGCGCTTTGGCATGGGCTGCTCGCCGACTAAGACAGTATATGTCGACTCACACGACTCTATTGATATCAAAGATGGATCCCGTCAAGTATATTTTTGAAAAGCCAACGCTTACCGGAAGAGTTGCTAGGTGGCAAATGATACTGACAGAGTATGACATCCAATACACTTCACAAAAAGCCATCAAAGGAAGTGTCTTGTCAGACTATCTTGCAGAACAACCGGTTGATGATTACCAAACTATGAGGTTCGACTTTCCTGATGAGGACATCACGTTTCTCAAATCAAAAGATTGCGAGGAACCAATCCCGGAGGAGGGGCCTGACCCTGAATCCAAATGGATTATGATGTTTGATGGGGCGGTCAACGTCAATGGTCGCGGAGTTGGTGCAGTGTTGATCACGCCAGAGGGGGTTCATATGCCATTTTGTGCCAGAATAACTTTCCCCTGCACCAACTATGAAGCCGAATACGAATCTTGTATCGTAGGACTTGAGGAAGCCATCAACCTATGGATTAAAACCCTGGATGTTAAGCTGGACGAAGCAGAATGGGTCCGTTCCCGATACAATCAGCTAAGCCTAGTTGAGGAAAAGAGACTGGGAGCTATATGCCATGGCCAACTATATCAGAGACGGATGAAGAGAGCGTTTGATCAGAAAGTGCGCCCTCAGTAGTATCAAGTTGGTGAATTGGTACTCAAAAGAATTCTTCCTCCCAAAACAGATCATAGGGGAAAATGGACACCGAACTATGAGGGTCCATACGTGGTTAAAAGAGTTTTCTCTGGCGGAGCTTTGATGCTAACAACCCTGGATGGCGAAGACTTCCCATCCCCTGTCAACTCAGACGTAGTTAAAAAAAATACTTCGCGTAATTGACCCGCTGGATGAAAGAAAAAGAATCCAGGCAAAAAAGGGCATCCCGACGAACCAAAAAAAAAGAAAAAAGAGGTTCGGGCAAAAATTAGGGATATAAAAAAAATGTACACCCGGTGAGTCGAAAACCCGAAAGGGTGGCTCAGGCAAAAGGGCGATCCAGGCAAAAGTTAAGGAATAAGCGAATGACTGCGATCTAAGTTCATCCGTGTTATATCACCGTTTCATTCAATCCGACAATCTCCGAAGGTTAAAGATCGACTAATCATCCACTTCAGAAAGCAAGATGAGTAGAGCGTCATAAGGTCATACGAGCCATAGCAGAGTCGAAACTCAGTGGGACCCATATCCACATTGCCATTAGGATAATTTCTTTTGTTCAATTTATAGCGATCGCCTCTTTTCAGGGATCAGCTTCCTGATGTACTCGCCTATTCCTGGCACAAATTTTTTTCAACCAATAAAAGTCGAATAATTCAGTTAGAAAGCCTCTTTATTTTTCATTTATCAGTTTGTTTGCAAAGGATGTCTGAATCTTTGATGAAACATATTGCATCTGAATATAATGGTGGCTTTTGCAGTTGATTTGCACAGGAAAACATTTAAAATTGCTTTGAATGTGCTTAATCCCGGACGGTGAATTCAAACCGAGCAATTCCCCCGGGACATACGTGTGTGATTGCAGGTCACAGGAGCCGGATGCCAAGTCATGAATCCTCATCCCCAAGCGGTTGACAAAGTCTCTCCTCAGCAGAGCATGTCCCCCAGTAGAGTTGCACCTTGTATCCCCAGCAACAGCGGAATAGTTGCATACCCAACAAACTAGAGGGTGGTGTTCCCAGTGCTCATCCCATTCCCCAGCAGATTATTTTTAACAAATTTGTTTTGATCCTCAGCCTGAGGACGATTAGCAAGTTCACATCCCCCAGTAAAGGTCGATTCCTACGACATTTCCCCAGGAAGTGCTTTCCCCACAGACTCCCCTCACAGAGCCTCGCCAAACAAAGTTCCCAATAGTTGATACTCCCCCAGCAAGGTCAACTTTTTAAAAAAAGGGAGAGCCGATTTATTTTCGGTGGCTCCCCGATCCTGGCAGACGGATCATTCCCCATAGAGCATTCAAGGATTGATGCAGCGATCCGTTCCCTACTAGAATTTGCTTCCCCAAGCAGATTTCTTTTTGCACCATGCATAACATTGGCATTTGCATGCATATCATATCAAGCATACGCATAAGCTGATAAACAGGTTCTTCAAAGCAGATTGAAGAATTACTTTACAACAAAAATCATGAGATTCAGCCAGAGAATCAAGTGTGTGTGATCCAGCATGAGGGTCATTTCGAAGATTCAGCCCGAGAATCGTTTTCCAATGAGTCAGCCTAAGGTTCAATTTGAAGACTCAGCCCGAGAGTCGCCTGCAAGCGTTATTTCCCCCGCAAGCCAGCTGGAGGAGTAGATTGACAGCTCAACAGAAAATCAGCCTACAAGAGGATCCAGCCCGCGGATCGCAATTTAGAAAACAAAAGTCTAATTGAAGAGTCGTTACAACATGTTCTAGCTTGAAGAATATGTACGAAGCCCAAAAAGTGGAATATTCTCGAAGCTGCATATCCAACATGAAGATTGGGTGTAGATTTCAAAAGAGGGTTAACCAGCGCATGCCTCAGGTGCGAGATCCTAATGATGGGAATTTATCAACGAAACAATCCAGATCTAGCCAGAAGATCGAAATCAGATTCAGCCAGAGAATCAAAGAGAATCGATTCAGCCAGAGAATTGAAACAAGTAGATCTAGCCAGAAGATCGAAGTCAGGTCTAGCCCGAAGACCGAGAATAGATTCAGCCAGAGAATCAAAGAGAATAGATTCAGCCAGAGAATCAAAGAACGAAGATCTAGCCAGAAGATCGAAGTAGATCTAGCCAGAAGATCGAAGAAGATCGAGCCAGAAGATCGAAGTCAGATTCAGCCAGAGAATCAAAGAAAGAAGATCTAGCCAGAAGATCGAAGTAGATCTAGCCAAAAGATTGAAGAAGATCTAGCCAGAAGATCGAAGTCAGATTCAACCAGAGAATCAAAGAGAATCGATTCAGCCAGAGAATCGAAACAAGAAGATCTAGCCAGAAGATCGAAGTAGATCTAGCTGAGGATCAAAATCGTACCCAGCCCGAGGATCAAAATTAATATCCAACCAGAGGACTAAATTGAGTATAGATTCAGCCAGAGGATCGAAACTCCAGGTTAAGTCAGAAGACCGATTCAGATCCAGCCAGAGGATCGGAAGAAAAATAAACAGCGCGGTGTATTTCAGCATTTTTGTGGTGTTCTTAGAGCGTAAAGTTTTGGGCTAACTTTGGTATTCAATCACAGCTCATCCTGTTTGTCTGATAAACTGTTCGCTTTCATCCGGCTCGGGTTAGCTGATGATTGAATAGGGGCAGCTGTAACACCACAAAATTTGTCCTCCTAAAAAAAACGAAAAAAAAACGAAAAAAGAAAGAGAAAAAGAAAAAAAGAAAAAATAAATAAATAAATAAATAAATAAAATATAACAGAAAAATCTTGGGCTTGGACCTCTCTCATTTGAGCCCACAAAAATCAGGTTATAGATTCTAGACTTCCATCTCCCAAAATACCCTGGAAAAAGATAGTGAGAGAAGAGCTAACAGAGTTCAGAGCAACCTCCAGAGACTGAAGGGAACTCATCTGCAAAGAACCAATTCCCTCTCATATAAACCCTAAGAGTGCTTTGCAAACCCAACAGTGCAATTCAATTTCATTCGATCTCTCCAATCAGGTTTGCCCTATCTCCATTACTCTATGCTTTCAATTTGAATGCTATGAATGTATGAGGTATTATCGTTAGGTTTTGCATGTGGGCACATGTTTTAGTATGTATGTCATGCCTTGATGTGTGGATCCTTGCCCCCTGACTTTGAATTTTGATACCCTTTTGATGCATTTGTTTGGCAAGAGGTTTAGGCCTCCTACCCTTGGTTGCTTTTTGTCAGCTTTTTGTGAACTTTAAGGGCATGATTCATGTGAATCTCTGTTTGGTGCAATTCTTGATTACCCTCCATCTTGTTTCTCTAACCTGTTTGTTGAGTTTTTTTTGCGAGGGCTCACATGAACCCTGAAAGGATAGCTTGCTTGGTATTCCACTTTATTTGTGGGATACCATTTGAAGATTTATTCTGATTACCTGTATTGACTTTTTTTCTTTGATGGTGCCAGCTTGAGAGATCTCCGGGTTTCTTATTTCTTTAGTTGTTGTTACTTTGGATCTTTATCCGTACGGTAGACCTTTTTGATCCTTTATTTTTCTCGCATTTTACCGTTTTCTTAGCTGGAAGACCTCGATAGGAGGCAATGTTTTTGTGTGTTTATTTTTGTGCCTAAAGACCTCCATGAAGAGGCAATTGACGGATAAAAGGGATTAGTAGTCAATCCCCCGTTATTCGGTGCGTCGTTCTTTAAGATCACAATACATGTTGATGCTTCAGAACAAAAGCCCAAGATCTTTTGTCCGGTCGGTCAGTGGAGAGGGTTCCATCTTTCTGAACCCCCACGCCTTGTCAGGAGCTCACCCTGTCCGGGGTTAAGAGCTATGAGGTCTTATGCTCATTACCCATTGATCTGCTCACCCTGACGTTCAATGTCAGTGGTTAAGAGCCCGTTTGATTACCCTTCCATGGCTTGTTTGTCGAGGTTGATATGACCCCTCTTGACTAAAGCCCTATCCCTGCGTGTTTGAGCCCCTTTGCTGGCGTGTTTACTTTATGCATGTTTGTTTTGTATGGTCTGATAGTCTCCCGTTTGCATGTTTATTAAGGTAGCACGGTTCCTTCGTCTAGGACTGCCTTTTTGCATGACCATCCCTAAAACACCCAAACTCATTGATTTTTCTTCTCCTAAGAACATGTTTACTCCTTCTACTACAGGCGAGTAAGTCTCCAAAGGTCGAGCATCTGGTAGATTGCGTAGTAACGTCGTTCACCCAAAAACACAACCAACCCCGTAATTATCCGAACTACAGCTTGCTCTGATTCTCATTCCAGAAGAGATACGCAGGCATAAGACGCGACGTCTTACCGAGCACATATCCCCCTAACCCATAGCCAGCCGAGCTACGAAGACTCTGATTCTCATATTCAGATGAGATACATATGTAGTGGATGCGACATCCGTGCGAGTCATTTTCTTTTGACCCCTCTTTTAATAAATAGTACATTAGATAAACCCACACCCTTTAAACAAGAATAACAAAAGTGGATCCCGTAGAGTACTACGGATGCGTAGGGGTGCTAATACCTTCCTTTCGCATAATCGACTCCCTAACCCAAGATTTGGTTGCGAGACCTTGTCTTTTCCTTTCCTTTCTCCCAGGTTTACTTTGAGCATTTCCTTTCCCTCCTTTGGGATAAATAACGCACGGTGGCGACTCTTCTGTCATCTCTTTCTCGCCGGTTGTTTTTTTCGCAGGTTGCGACAAATTGCAAATTCTTTCTTTCCAGTCTCATCTTGCTGACCAAGAACACAACCCATACTATCTTTGAGTACAGTCAAATACATGATCAACGGTCTTCCTTCAGCAGGGGTTGACAAAATCGGAGGTTCAAGCAAATATTCTTTAATACTGTCAAAAGCTTTCTGGCATTCTTCGGTCCCATCACAAGACTGATCTTTCCGAAGAAGCTTGAATATAGGCGCACATGTGGCGGTCATGTGGGAAATGAATATGGAAATATAATTCAAACGAATGAGAAAACCTCTTACTTGCTTCTCATTTTTTGGCGCATGCATCTCTTGTATTGCTTTGACCGTGGCAGGATCAACTTCAATACCCTTCTCGCTGACAATAAAGCCCAACAACTTACCAGAACGAACACCAAAAGTACACTTATTAGGATTCAAGCGGAGTTTATATTTCCTTAAATGCTGGAATAGCTTCAACGAATGCTCAACATGTTCCTCTTCATTAATTGATTTAGCAATCATGTCATCGACATAAACTTCAATCTCTTTATGCATCATATCATGAAAAAGAGTAGTCATTGCTCTCTGGTAAGTTGCACCAACATTCTTTAGACCGAAAGGCATCACTCTATAACAGAATGCTCCCCAGGGTGTAATTAATGTGGTCTTCTCCATATCTTCGGGTGCCATCTTGATCTGGTTATATCGGGAAAATCCATCCATAAACGAAAAGACTTTGAATTTAGCAGTTTTGTCTACCAACAAATCAATGTGTGGCAGAGGGAAATCATCTTTTGATTGGCTTTATTCAAATCTCGATAGTCAACACACATGCAAACTTTTCCATCCTTCTTCATCACATGCACAATATTGGCCACCCATTGCAGATACTCAGCGGTCACAAGGAAACCGACATCAATCTGCTTTTGCACTTCCTATTTGTTCTTCACAGCCATATCAGGATGCATTCTTCTCAATTTCTGCTTGACTGGCGGGCATTCTGGCTTCAACGGCAATCTATGCTCCACAATCTCAGAATCCAAACCAGACATGTCTTGATAGGACCAAGCAAACACATCTGAATACTTTCAAAGAAGATCAATCAACCCCTTCTTGACATCTGGACACAGTCAAGACCCAATCTTGACTTCCTTCACATCATCTTCGGAACCCAGGTTAACTAACGCAATCTGCTCTTCAAACGGCTGAATAATCTTTTCATCTTGCTCAAGAAGACAAGACAATTCATCACTCACTTCTACATCAATTTTCTCCTCGGCTTCAAACACAGGGAATTCAAAATTTGGAGAAGGAGAAGGATCATTGTATTCAATGGGGTTAGAAACCAACCTGCATAATGATTTGATATTTTGATTTTAGAGAAGTGAATTTGTGACCAAATATTATGCATATGGACAATTATATCGTTTATTTATGTTTTTTGTGATTACCATTTTCAGAATAAAGCAAAAAGTAAAACAAACATCAAAGATGTGGATGAATAGAATTAATTTTATTAATGATCAATTTAAAAATGCCCAAACAATGTTCACTTCTCCCTTAGGAATAGGAGAAGGATTTTAAAATATAAAAGCAATTAGTTAGATCGATGCAAAATAACAGGAATATCAACAGAAGTCCAATTATTGCACGTCTTTCCATGCGTTACAAAGTTGGTGCAGTCTTCCTTTTCATTATCCTCTAGCACAGCAGCTAAGTGTTGTTCATTGTCATGAATGAACCCTCCGTTACGGAAGCTGAGTTGCATATCTTCAGATCTTGCAATTGATGAGCCTTTCTAGAACCCCAAACCGGTTCTTCCCTTGTTGTCGGAGACCTCTACCATGCGCCCCCATTGATCAACAGTACCTTCTTCAACAATCTTCTGAGCATCTTTTAATGAGGACATGGGTGCCCCAACTCTCTTTTCAGCAGCAATAGATATGGCTTGGAATGGAGTTCCAACCTCATCCTCATCCTCAACATAAGAGAAAGATGACAAGTGGCTAACCAACAACACCTTCTCTCCTCCAACAATCACAAGCTTGCCATTCTTGACCAATTTCAATTTCTGAAGCAGAGTAGAGGTAACAGCTCTTGCCTCATGAATCCATGGCCTTCCAATTAAACAGTTGTAGGCCAGATGGATATCCATTACTTGAAAAGTAATCTGAAAATCACTCGGACCTATCTTGACTGGAAGGTCCACTTCACCAATAACTGTCTTGCGCGAACCATCGAAAGCCTTGACGATTACACCTATATACCTCATGTGCGCTCCTTGGTAAGATAGCTTTGACAATGTTGACTTCGGAAGCATATTCAGTGACGAACCGGTGTCAACAAGCACGTTTGACAAAGCATCTTCCTTGCAGTTCATTGAACTATGCAAAACCAGGTTATGGTTTCTGCCCTCCTTAGGGAGTTCTTCGTTGCAAAAGCTGAGATTGTTGCAAGAAGTGATGTTAGCCACAATGTGATCAAATTGATCCACTGTAACATCATGCTCTACGTATGCTTGTTCAAGAACTCTCTGTAGTGCTTCTCTGTGTGCTTCAGAATTCAAAAGCAGAGACAAAACTGAGATCTTTGAGGGGGTTTGGAGCAGCTGCTCCACCACATTAAACTCGCTCCTCTTTATCAATCGGAGTACCTCATCATCATCATTGGCTTTCAACTTGCTGGATTCACGAGACTTATCTTTTGAAACGCCAATTAGATCTACATTAGGCACCTCCGCCTTCTTACCAACAATCATTTCTTCTTTGTCCTTTGGGAACATCGGCCCAAACACTCGACCACTGCGGGTCACCTTTGTTACATAAGCCATGCTCACTACTGAACTAGTCATAGGTAACGAGACCTCTTGACCATTCTTTATCATTGTAGCATTGTACTGGTACGGTACAACTTTATCAGATGAATACTGGACTGGGCCCTCTAACCGTATTACCAACGGCGATACTGATCTTTGACTGTAATATTGAATTACCAACTGCTCTTGTTGTTTGAAAACGGGCACTATGACATTGACGTCGTCATCTATATGACGGGATTGAACAATTTGCATCATGCCTTCATCCATCAGACGTTGGATGTCCCTTTTCACTGCAACACACCCTCTTGGGTTTACACTACAAACAACACAACCATCATGGTCATGTTCACAATCACTCACTAAACAGATATCCTAGTGCATCTGCACCAAGGATCTTTGGATAAACTGGACGTCATAAACCTTGAATTCTCCAGGACAACCGTCCACCATATTCACTGAAGAGTTCCCATGAGCGGGCAAAGGGTTTGCTTTCACATTTGGCGCGCGGTCCTCAAAGGACACCATACCACTCTTCATAAGCTTTTGAACCTCATACTTCAATGGATAGCAATTTTCAATGTCGTGTCCGGGTGCTCCTTGATGAAAAGCACAACGGAGCTCAGGTTTATACCACCAGGGAAGTGGTTCTGGGATCTTCGATGGGTTTCTCGGTTGAATTAAGTTCTTGAGAACTAACGAAGGATACAACTCTGCATATGACATAGGAATTGGGTCAAAAGAGACCTTCTTCCTCTCAAAGTTCTACTGATGTTGATTATTGTTGGTATTCTTGTTGTTGTAGGTGTTCGTTATTTGTTGCGACTGTTGTTGTTGACGTCGATATTGTTGTTGTTGTTAAATTGGTGTTGCTTGTTGATTAGAAAATACCGGAATTACTGATGAAACTTTATGATGATGATGTTGACGGGATGTTGGATTCCTTCTGATCTGAGGCCTCCTCTGCCTCCCACTGATTACTGTGTTCGTCTCACTGTCCTTCTTCTTACCAAAGTTGCTGCCATATTTCTTTCTTGTTGACGCCTCATCTCTTGACAACCGTCCCTCACGGACTCCTTCCTCAAGTCTCATCCCCATGTTTACCATTTCGGTAAAGTCACTAGGGGCACTAGCGATCATGCATTCATAATAAAATGAACTCAGAGTTTTCAAGAAGATTTTTGTCATTTCTTTTTCCTCCAAAGGAGGAGTGATCTGGGCAGCCAACTCCCTCCAGCTTTGCACGTATTCTTTAAATGTTTCTTTGTCCTTCTGAGACATGGACCTCAGTTGGTCTCTATTAGGTGCCATGTCCATATTATACTTGTATTGCTTCACAAAAGCCTCTCCCAAGTCGTTGAAAGTGTGAATGCTTGCACTATCCCACCCCTTGTACCAACCGAGTATAGCACCAGTCAGACTATCTTGGAAGTAGCGAATAATCAGTTGATCATTGTCGGTCCGAGTAGACATCTTGAAGGCATACATCACAAGATGACTGAGCGGACAAGAGTTCCCCTTATACTTTTCAAAGTCAGGCACTTTGAACTTCACCGGGATCTAGACGTTGGGCACTAAGCATAACTCAGCAGCACTCTTTCCAAACAAATCTTTACCTCTCAGCATCTTCAATTCCTTGCGCAGCTCAAGAATCTGATCTTTCATCTCGTCCATCTTCTCATACACATCTGTACCCTCAGACGGCTCAGAATGATATATGGTATCCTCTACACGTGGCAAGGTGTGCACAACGGGAGGGGGCACGAACATGAATCGGCTAGATGCCGGAATGGAAGTAAATGTAGGCGCAAAGTCTTCGGGCACAAAGTTGGGCGGCATTCCCCACGGGAATCCGGCAGGCATATTTGGCGCGAAATAAGCGGTAGCAGCAGATATGGTAGAGGTAGTCACCTCTGAAGTAACAATCCTCGCGGGAGAAGTTGTAGGCGTTGGAGAAGCTTGATTCTGAGCAGCAAGAACTGACTCCATCATGGCAGTCAGGTGGGCGATCTCGTCCTTCAGCTCTTTGTTCTCTTGCTCCAAATGTTCCATGATTCTAAAATGATTGGCTCGGGTATTGTACCGGTGAGTAAGCTTGGCTAAAGCACAGAAGAAACACCAATCAGACACCTGGAAAAAACCTGCTTATGCAAATGATGCATGAAATGTAATGCTTGATTATTTTCATTTTCAAGGAACTTCCTATATCATTTGCAAATATATAATATTTAAATGGCAATTGCAACAATTTGATATGACCAAAAATCTCTTTTTATTTATATAATTTGGAAGGATTACATTGAGTACAATTTCAGAAACCAAAAGTAAAAATACAAGAGAAAAGGAGACTAGTCATCCTAAGGATCCCTAACAACAATGTCAGAAGATCTGGCTGTAGGCACGTACTTCCTTTGAATGCGATGGATCTCGTTCTCAAAAGAAGCCTTCGTCTGAGTCTTCTCGAGGACAAGCTGGTCAACAATCTTCTTCCAAGCAACGAAAGGCTGAGGCATGCTAGAAGATGAAACCTCTGGATCTCTCTATCTCTTCGTCAGTTCAAAGACTGAGGCAATCTTCTTCCAAGCCAGGAAGGAAATCCACTAAATATAATATGTTCAAAGACTCTTAGTACACTCCACAAGTTTTAGTCATTTTCACCTAATCTCTACCCGTGTGATTTCTACCTAAGAACTCTTATATATGAGAACCCACTCACTCCCCCTCAATCACACCTGTGATTTTAAACAACAATTACTTATGAAAAGAAGACACTCTTCAAAGACACACACTTGATCTTCAATCAAGTAGACACACACTTGATTTTACTTAACAACTTCAATCAAGTAGACACACACTTGATCTTACTTAACAGATTCAATCAAGTAGACACACACTCATGCTTACAAGCCTAGAGTGACAAATTATAACTCAGAAATCAGACCAATTCAATCATCTATGGATGAATTGAATGGCTTACAGGTCACACGACCAAACAAGACACAAACCCTTATTCTCTCTCAACATTTCGCTCAGTATTGGTTGTGTATCAAATCAGGTTTTTCCATGTCCTATTTATAGAAGCATTCAGCTGGGCTTGGACATCTTGAAAACCCTAAAACTATTTTCCAATTAAATCTTCTAATGACAACTGATTAGATCTCTTTGGAAAATAAGTAAATCTGGTTGTAATTAATGATTAAATGCGTTTGTAAATCAGATCTTCAATCATACATAAATTGCCATTAAATGCACAATCACATAACATATAACATTCACCCAGAATGTTCTGTGTTCAGATGTCATGACATCGGGTCTGACATCCTGGAACAATTCTGCATAATTCCATTTTAAATATCCAGCAGGTACATAGATATCTTATGTTAAGACATCACATGAAACATATTGTGAACACTCTTTGTTTTACCAAAATTGCTGCCAACACTTAGAACCAAAAAACTCCCTCTTTGGAAAATTTTGGGTAAAACATATGTCTGTCCATTTTGTTCACAAGAAAAAACACATCAGCAGTTAAACAGCATAACAGCAGTTTAAGCAGCAGCAGAAGCAAACAAAATTAATAGCTATAATATCAACTAGTAAAACACACAAATACACAAGGGCACTTCTTTTCCTTATAAGTTTGTACAACACAGACATCTCCTTTAACAATAACAGCACCTGTAATAACAACACTTGTAACAATCAAAGTTATCCTCTGACATCTGCATCACCTGTGCACCACATCAGACCTCTCCTCCAACATCTGCAAACAGAATTGCATTCTGTCTTACATTAAACACATCTCCTTCAATAATAGTTGTTCATCGGTTCAGCTACACTAGTACATGCATCTCCACACAGCTCCACATATTTAACTGCTCCACATAATCACTTCTCCCCCTTTTTAGTCAAAATAGACCAAAGGTGACCAATTAGACAAAATAAATGTCAATCAGCCTTGCAGAGAATGTCACAAGAGATGTTATAACATATAGAATGTTAAAACATAAATGTTAGGAGATACAAACCATAATTATACACAGCTACAATGGATGAGATAATTAGAAATCTATGGAACTCATAAAGAGCCCAAATATTACATCAAGGCATCAGTAAGGACTGCCACAAAATTACACACATTCCAAAAAAACAATAAAACATCCAAGCTTCCAAAACATAACATCATTCAGAATAGAGGGACCAGTCTTTATAACAGGGGGACCTTCGCTACTCAGTCTGAGGAAGTAGCATCTTCTTCTTATAAACACCATGCTAAAATCCTTGCTCTTTTTTTGAAAAATATCCTTTGGGATATTAACCACAAAATCCTTTGATTGCTATAGATTCTCATGAATACAAATCCCCAATTTCCCTCTTAAACATTCAAATTGATTAGCATCCAAAGCTTTTGTGAATATGTCAGCTAATTGCTTTTCAGTAGAAACATGCTCTAGTGCTATAATCTTCTCTTCCACAAGTTCTCTAATGAAGTGATGACAAATATCAATATGCTTTGTCCTGCTGTGCTGAATAGGATTTTTGGAAATATTTATAGCACTCAGGTTGTCATAGTACAATGTCATGACTTCTTGTGTGACATTGTATTCAGTCAACATTTGTTTCATCCAAACCAGTTGAGAACAACTACTCCCAGCTGCTATGTATTCAGCTTCAGCAGTGGATAGAGTTACACAATTTTGTTTCTTGCTAAACCATGATATCAGATTGTTCCCGGAGAAGAAACATCCTCCTGATGTGCTTTTCCTATCATCAACACTTCCAGCCCAGTCAGCATAGATCCAGATCCATGAGTATATAACATCCCATAGTCACTAGTGCCATTGACATATTTCAGTATTCTTCTCACTTGGTTTATGTGACTGACTTTTGGTTCAGCTTGATATCTAGCACAAACACCTACATCAAATGCAATGTCAGGTCTGCTTGCTGTGAGATATAGCAAACTACCTATCATGCTTCTGTATAGACTTTGATATACACTGACGCCATTTTCATCTTTGGAGATTTTCACATGTGTAGAAGTAGGTGTCCTTTTATGACTTTCATTCTCCATGCCAAACTTCTTAACATTGTTCTTGGCATACTTGCTTTGAGATAGAAAGATAGAATCTTCCATCTGCTTGACTTGTAGCCCAAGAAAGTAGGTCAGTTCTCCAACAAGGCTCATCTCAAACTCAGACTGCATTTGTCTAACAAAATGTTCAACCATCTGGTCCCACATCCCACCAAACACAATGTCATCTACATATATTTGTGCCACCATGAGCTTCCCTCCTTCATTCTTCACAAATAGAGTTGTGTCAATACCTCCTTTCCTGTATCCATTATTAGTGAGGAACACTGTGAGTCTCTCATACCAAGCCCTGGGAGCTTGCTTCAACCCATAGAGGGCTTTCTTCAATCTGTACACATGCTTTAGAAGATTTGGATCTGTGAATCCTTTAGGCTGTTCAACATATACGTCCTCATTTAAGTGGCCATTCAAGAAGGCACTTTTTACATCCATTTGGAACATTTTGAATTTCAGAATACATGCCACTCCAAGCAATAATCTAATGGACTCAAGGCGAGCTACAGGAGCAAATGTTTCATCAAAGTCCACTCCTTCAACTTGAGTACATCTTTCAGGTCTAGGAACCAGTTCCCATACTTCATTCCTCTTGAGTTGACCTAACTCCTCCTGCATGGCATGGATCCAGAACTCATCAGTCAAGGCTTCCTTGACATTCCTAGGTTCAATCTTCGACACAAAGCAGCCATGTGAGATCACTTCCCTTGCTCTAGTAGTGACCCCTTTATTTGGATCTCCTATAATGAGATATTTGGGATGATCCTTCTGAACTCTGATGGAGGGTCCCTTGTTGATTTTGTCATCTTCAGGTTCAGCTTGAGGAGGTTCACTTTCCCCATTTTTTCTGAGAAGTCAGCTGGAGAATCATTCAGAGATGTCTCAACATCGTTTGTGACATCAGTCTGTTGGTCATCAACCACAACATTAATAGATTCCATCAATACATTAGTTCTGGAATTAAAGACTCTATAAGCTCTGCTGTTTGTTGAGTAGCCCAGAAATATTCCCTCATCACTTTTGGGATCCATCTTCCTTCTTTGTTCACGATCAGTCAAGATATATCATTTACTACCAAATACATGGAAGTATTTGATTGTAGGTCTTCTTCCTTTCCAGACTTCATATAGGGTTATAGGAGTCCCTTTCTTCAATGTCACTATGTTGTGAACATAGCAGGCTGTGTTCATGGCTTCAGCCCAAAAATGGTAGGGCAATTTCTTAGCATGAATCATAGCTCTGGCTGATTCTTGAAGAGTTCTATTTTTTCTTTCCACCACACCATTTTTCTGGGAGTAATGGGAGATGAGAACTCATGATGAATTCCTTCTGAAGAATAAAATTCAGCAAATTTGCTGTTCTCAAATTCCTTCCCATGATCACTTCTGATTTTGATAACAGGACTTTCCTTTTCTCTTTGAAGTTTTAGACAAAGCTCCTTGAAGACTTCAAAAACATCAGATTTTTCTCTTATAAAATTGATCCAGGTGTATCTGGAGAAGTCATCCACCACTATATATGCATACTTCTTCCCACCAACGCTTTCCACTTGCATGGGTCCTATCAAACCCATATGGAGGAGTTCCAAAACTTTGGTAGTGGTGTCATGTCTGAGCTTCTGGTGTGACATCCTTGTCTGTTTTCCAATCTGACATTCTTCACAGATTTTTCCTTCATCAATCTTTAAGTTGGGAATTCCTCTAACAGCTTCAACATATATGATCCTCTTCATAGCTTTAAGATGCAGATGGCCCAATCTTTGATGCCATATCTTCACTTCTTCCTCTTTGGCCAAGGTACACATTGAAGAGTAACCAGTTTCTTGAGAACTCCATATGTAGCAGTTGTCTTTAGACCTGACTCCTTTCATGATCACTTCATTTTCCTTGTTAGTAATCATACATTTAATTCTAGTGAAGTTTACATTTAGACCTTGGTCACATAGTTGACTGATGCTTATTAGATTAGCAGTTAATCCCTTAACAAGTAGGACATTGTCAAGGTCAGGAACTCCAGGGAAATCAAGCTTACCAATTCCCTTGATTTCACCCTTTGCTCCATCACCAAAGGTAACATAGCTTGTGGCATGGGGATGAAGGTCAGTTAGCAGGTTTTTGTTTCCAGTCATGTGTATGGAGCAAACACTATCAAAATACCAATCTTCTTTGGCTGAAACTCTGAAGGATGTGTGAGCTATTAGACTTGAAACATTTGCCTTAGGAACCCATAACTTCTTGTTGACAGGCCTATGATGTTTGGGTCTTGGTTGATAGTGAGTCTGATGATGAACATGGCTAGGATAACCATACAGCTTATAGCATAAGGGCTTCAGGTGGCCAAATTTTCCACAGTAATGGCATCTCCATCTTTAGTGTTTCCCTTTCTACTGTTTTCCCTTCTAATGTTGTGACATGTGATATGATATTGCAGGTTTGTTATCACCATGGCTGCACTTAGGTTTAGATTTTGGTTTTCCATTTATGTAACTGCAATCAGCCTTAGATTCATTAAACCCAATGCCAGATTTGTCTCCTGTTGTTTGACCAGTCTGGAGAATCTTGTCTAAGATGTCATATCCATTGTTAAGCATTCTTACATACTTGGTCATCTCATCTAGTTTGGAATTCAAGAGTACAACTTCAGTTTTCAATTTGGAGATGGTTTCCACATGTTCCCCCTTTTCATTCTCCAGCTGAGCTATCACTTTCTTATGGCTTTCAACTTGTCTGCACACTTCTGCACTTTTGTAACACAACTCTTTGTAGGTAGTGGCCAGCTCTTCAAAGGTTACTTCATCATCACTTGACTCTTCATCAGAACCCTATCTTCCTGTCAATGCAGTCACAAGATTTGCAGCTTCCTCTGTTTCACTTTCATCAGACCAAGAGACAGCAAGACTCCTCTTCTGTTTCTTGAGGTAGGTCCCACATTCAGTTCTAATATTACCATACCCATCAGATTCATAGCCCTGAACTCCTTTTCCTTCTTTGGGATTTTCTTCTGACCTTGTTCTTCTTCCAATATTGTTGGATTTACTGATGTCAGATGCGATGTTCTTGACATTGGCCTTAGATCTTACATCCATCTTTTTCATAAGTCTGTTGAACTGTCTTCCCAGCATTGCTACCTCATTTGCTAGATCTTCATCAATCTCTTGACCACCTTCCTCATCTTCCCTTTCAGTGTTTGACATGAAGGCCATGCTTTTGGATTTCTTTTCAGATCCATCATATATTCCCATCTCAAATGTTTGGAGGGATCCAATTAGCTCATCAACTCTCATATTTGAGATGTCTTGAGATTCTTCTATGATTGTCACCTTCATAGCAAATCTCTTAGGGAGTGACCTGAGTATTTTCCTTACTAGCTTCTCATCTGACATCTTCTCTCCTAGAGTTCCAGAGGCATTGGTAATTTCAAGGATATTCATGTGAAATTCATGAATATTTTCATCTTCTTTCATCCTTAAGTTTTCAAACTTGGTAGTGAGCAGCTGTATTCTAGACATCTTCACTCTAGAGGTGCCTTCATGAGTGGTTTTGAGAATGTCCCAAGCATCTTTAGCTACCTCACAGTTGTTTACCGATTTGAAGATATTCTTGTCTACTCCATTGAATATGGCATTCAATGATTTAGAGTTTCCAAGGGCTAGATCATCCTCCTCCTTGGACCATTATTCTCTCGGCTTCTTATCAGTAGTAGCTTCTCCTTCCTTAGTAATTAGTGGATGTTCCCATCCTGTTAACACAGCCTTCCAAGCCTTATTATCAAGAGATTTTAGGAAAGCTACCATTCGAGGTTTCCAATAGTCATAGTTAGATCCATCCAAAATTGGTGGCCAGTGAACAAATCCTCCATCTCTCTCCATAGTACCAGAAAGTATTGTCCCTAGATCTCACCTAGAACCAGAGCAGGATGCCTGCTCTGATACCAATTGAAATTCTGGTATCATATATGATATGTCGAAGGTAATGTCACGACACTTATATTTGAGTAAAACAAACATGATAAAGATAAAGAATAGTAATGCAAGAGACACAAGCAATTGTTAACCCAGTTCGGTGCAACTCACCTACGTCTGGGGGCTACCAAGCCAGGAAGGAAATCCACTAAATAGAATCAGTTCAAAGACTCTCAGTACACTCCACAAGTTACAGTCTTTTTCACCTAATCTCTACCCATGTGATTTCTACCTAAGAACTCTTAGATATGAGAACCCACCCACTCCCCCTCAATCACACCTGTGATTTTAAACAACAATTACTTATGAAAAGAAGACACTCTTCAAAGACACACACTTGATCTTTAATCAAGTTGACATGGTGTGACAATTTGTGTCACACATTTGATTGTTCAACTTGTGCAATTTAATTTCCATGCCATTTGATCTTTGATGCTTCTGATTTTTTGTATGATGATTGGATTAGATGTGTTGAATGCTCATGATTTTTTCCAGAATTATTTGAATCATTTCTGTTTTGATTTGGAATTTTCATTCATGATGATCATATATGAGCTTTGAAATTGTCTTTGGCTTCTCTTGCTTGATACATGCCTTTGCTTGATGATTTTGATGTGAGCCTTTTTAGGACATATTAATATTTGTTTGAAGTTGCATTGTGTTGAATTTCAGCTCCTGTTTTGAATTTTTTCTTCACCTTTGACCCTAGGCTTTGACCTAGTGGTTTATACTTACATGTGAGCTTTGAATTTCAGGTTCAAGCATCCAAATTCCATGGCTAATGTTGCTTCATCATTTGAATGTTGATATTTGCTTTTGATTGCTAACATTTGCTGTTTTGTAGGTTGTTGATAAGTCACTTGAGTTTGCCTCATGGCTTATGTGTTGTACATTGGGATTGTCTGTTTGTTATTGACTGTTGTCTATTTGTCTGAGTATTGTACTGATTTGTTTAGTTGTTTCCACTGGTACCTAAGTTGCTTTAAGTTCATTTGAACTTTGCTTTGCTTTTGCTTGTGGTTGGCATACCACTTAGGTATAATCCCTTGATCTTCATGTAGTCTGGAAGACCTGCTGTTATTGGCAGGCACCTGTCTGAAGCCCTCCTTAAGAGGCCATGTTTTTGGTTGTTTATCTTTGTGCCAAGCAGGTAAAGTCCTCTTAAGAGGCAATGGGTAGATAAAAGGGATATGTAATCCATCCCCTGCTATTCAGTTGTGTCATTCACTTTGCTCACACCATGTGTTGATGCATTGTGAATAAAAACCCAAAAATCTTGTCCATAGAGTCAGTCATTTGTGGAGAAGAGTTCCTACATTCTGAACTCCCACACTTTCTATTGTTTAAAGCTCTCCCAGGCCAGGGATAAGAGCTATGAGGCATAACCCTCATCTCCATTTCATCTGCTTCACACTAACTCTCAATGTTAGGGTTAAGAGCTCAAAACACCCCATTCCAGTTGGCTTGCGTCTAAAGCTTAACCTTGCTTGAGCCCATTGATTGTGTATAGTGTGTGCTAATTGAATGATTGTTTGTTTGTTTGCCCATCTGTGCATAATTATTTGTGTGTGCCTTTGTGCATTTGTTTTCATTAATTGTATATCATTTCATGATCATTGTTCATACTTTGTGACATGTTGCTTTGACCATTGAGGAGTCAATTGTAAGTCCATTTATTGGCAGTTGTTTCCTGTGATCTGGTAGGAGTTGGGACTAAGACCATTGATTGGCATCCCATTTCCTTGGAGTCGAGTGTAAGACCATTTATTGGCAACTTGTTTCCTCTTGCTTATTGCATTTGTTTTCTTTACTTTGTGAGACTAGTGTAAGTCCATTGATTGGCATCTGGTATCCATGTTTTCTTTGAGCTTTTGTGAGACTAGTGTAAGTCCATTGATTGGCATCTGGTATCCATGCTTTGTTTTGTGAGACTAGTGTAAGTCCATTGATTGGCATCTGGTATCCATGTTTGGTTTTGTGAGATTAGTGTAAGTCCATTGATTGGCATCTGGTTTCCAGTTATGTTGCTTATTTGCTTTGTTTGTTGCCTTTTCCAAAGGAATCACTTGGATCATCTACATATGATCTCAAGAGGTGAACATCTAAGAAGTTTTGCATCCCTTAACCTCCACCCGTTTTGTTCTTTAAACCTCCATTTGCATGTTAACCTAAACCAAAAACTTTGTGCAAACATTTTCATTTCTTTTTTAAACTAGAAACCTAGGCCTTAAGCCTTTGATTTTTCAAACTTCATTTTCATAATACTTCTTTTGAATTGAATTCTAATCATATTTTGACCATCTTTTGTGAATAATTCTAATTGATTAATTCCACTCATTCAATTGTTTTGTGGCTCAAGTCCACTTCTTGATAAGTTTTCATACATTAGCCATAGGTTTGATTTATTCTAGTGGTTGATGTTTATCTCACCTTTTGTCCTTAGTGATTGAATTGTAAGACTTCCTTGCTTATTATAGGGCATGGTCCCTCACTAGCAAGTTGAAGTTGTTCTCACATGGTGGACTTGTGGTTGTATAGGTTGAGTTTTCTCCCGTGGATAACGAAAGACCTTAGGGCTTTTGTTTAAAATCAATCCATTCACTTTTTGGAAATCTTTTAGTCGAACTACGAGGTTTTGATCCTGTAAAGGTACGTAGGCAATGGTTATCCATCCAAACACAAAAATAATAAAAATTGTATATTCTTTTCTCATCTCTTCAATCAATGTTTGCACAAAAATATTTCATAAACAAATAATGATACAACAAGTTGTGAAAAGAGGTTCCCTAGGAGTACCTAGGATGCATTGGGTGCCTAACACCTTCCCTTTGCATAATTACCCCCTTACCCAGATCTCTGACCTTTCATTAGTTTTCTATGTGTAAAACTTCTTAGGCTTTTGTTCGCTTTTTAGCCATTCCTTTGGATAAATAAAAGTGCGGTGGCGACTCTATCTTTGTATGCTTTGCTTTTCACTTAGTCAATAAATCATAAAGTGACGAATACACTGCTACAGAAAAGTGGCGACTCTGCTGGGGACTTCTTCCTAGTGGGTTTGCCAACTTTTCACAATTGTTGTGATATATTGTTTATGACATATTTTTGTACAAATTTGGGATTACTGTATTGTTTGTAATGATTGATTTGCTTGATATATCAATTGCTTGCTTGCTTTGGTGATCTTTGTGAGATGAGTTCTATACCCGAACTCGAGTGCACCCTATGATAGGAGAATGGCATAGTCTCGTCGACTTGTGTGGAGTTATTCCTTAGCAAGTTGACTTGCGAGTCCATTCACTTGGTGGAGGTCATGTTGGATTAATGATGTCACACAAGTTATTTGTGGTTAGGCATCATTCTTTCAATATGTGCCGTAGAAGCCAAGGACCTTAGTTTACCAAGCCCATCTTGGCCTATTTTTAGGACGTAGTGCGGAGGTCGTTCAGATGTAAGATCTGATGCGATTGTTACGCGATACTACACTCATAAGAGTCTCTCTTGAGAATATTTTTGGAATACGAGTATTCGTTCCTCCGATAATATTCGAAAGATGGGATGATGACTATGGGAACCTCTTGTAGAACATGTTTGGCAGGTTTAAACCATAGTACACTCCCTTTGGGTGGTTCTTAACCGAGACCCCATGCTCGTGACTCACAACAAACCCGTGATTCATGGTTGAGTTGTTCAGACATCCTTAATATCAATGGAACTTGGGTGTCGATAAGGTGTAAACCATAATCCACCAAAATAGATGATTGATATTAAGGATGATTGAGCCGGTTCATGTATCGTTAATATCAATGGAACTTGGGTGTCGATAAGGTGAAAACCATAATCCACCAAAATGGATGATTGATATTAAGGATGCCATGAGCTTTCCCATGAGCTTTGTCTGGTGTGCTTTGCTTGATCCTTGAGTGTGATTGTTGCATTCATGCATTCATGCATTCATCTGCATCCATATCATCAGAAAAAAAGAGAAACTTTTCAAGAAACTTAAGGGGTTTATTTGCAAAATTTTCAGATATGGAAAGACAAAAAAGGCATACAACGAAGTACAACTTTAGACAGCCCGATCTGAAAGAGTTAAGGAATCTAACCTCTTATGTATTAGATCCCTTGGGTTTCAAAGCTCGTTATGGGAAGCTTCTGCCTCTGCTGACTACTCAGGTTGATGAAGGATTGATGAATACTTTGGCGCAGTTCTATGATCCTCTGTATCATTGCTTCACTTTTCCAGACTTTCAGCTATTGCCTACCCTTGAGGAGTATGCTCATCTTGTGGGTATTCCGATTCTGGATCAGGTGCCGTTCAGTGGCTTTGAGAGTATTCCTACTTCTCGAGAGATAATAGACTTGTTTCACATAGATGAATCCCTGATTGAAGCGCATATGACCACCAAAGGTGGAATTCAAGGTCTTCCTTTTGAGTTCCTCATCGCTCAAGCTACCGTTTATGGGAAGGCCATGAGTGAGGATGCCTTTGAGGCTATATTTGTGCTGCTCATCTATGGGTTGGTATTGTTCCCCAACATCGACAAATTTGTGGATGTGAATGCTATTAGGATCTTCTCTGTTCTTAATCCCGTTCCGACTCTGTTGGGTGATGCCTATGTCTCTTTGCATCTGAGGAAGGCAAAGGGTGGTGGTGCTATTGTGTGCTGTTTGCCTCTGTTGTATAAGTGGTTTATTTCTCACTTACCTCAGATGGTCGCTTTCAAGGAGAACAAGGGATGTCTACGGTGGTCCACGAGACTCATGTCTCTCACTAATGATGATATCTCTTGGTATGATTGTGCATATGATGGTGTCCAGATCATCGACTCTTGTGGTGAATTCTCCAATGTGCCTTTTCTTGGTACATGTGGTGGAATTAGCTACAATCCGGTATTAGCACGTCGTCAGCTTGGGTTCCCCCTAAAGGATAAACCTAATAACATTCTGTTAGAAGGTGTGTTCTTTCAGGAGGGTAAAGATCCCCAAGGCCTGAAAGCCAGGATGGTCCGCGCTTGGCGCAAGATTCACAAGAAGGGTAGAAGTGAATTCGGTCCGAAGAACTGCATAGCCCTGGAGCCATATACTACTTGGGTGAGGAAGAGAGCATCCAAGTATCTCATACCTTATGATCATCTAAGACCTACACTTTTGGTTGTGGCTGGGCCTTCAACCCTCCCTAACTAAGGCGTAGAGGAGTTGAGAGAAGAAGACCTTTCACGTACCTGGATCCGTGAAAGAGAAGAGTTGCTTCAACAGCTGAAGGAGAAGGATGCTATGATCGAGTTTCTCGAGCATCAGGTCATTGATGATCCTGATGATACTTGGACTTCTCTACTTCCTCAGTCTTCCAAGTTCTGGAAAAGGAGGTATGACAGACTCGCCAAAGATAAGGCGAATATGGAAGCAGCATATGAGAGAGAGATCAAGAGGCTTCGTGCAGCTTATCTTCCGGCATCCCGAGCTTCTAGGGATCCATAGGATGTTTATTTTACTTCTCTCTTATAATATGATTGACAATGTTGTACTTCTTTGTCCAAATATATTTGATGAGATATTTTCCATATGCGATTAAAAATGCTTAATATTCGAAAATTGCAAATAATACCCTAAAGTTCCTTGAAATAAAATAAAACAAATCATGCGCACGAGCATTGTATGCATCATTTGCATAAGCAGGTGTTGTTCTGGTCTTCTTGTCTGTGGCCTAACTCTGTGCTCTTCATTTATTTTGAAGACAAGCTGACTCATCGGTACTACACCAGAGCCAACTCTGCAAGAGTGATGGATCAACTTGAACAAGAGAATCGTGAGCTGAAAGAAGAGGTCGCCAGACTGAGCGCTCTGATGGAGTAGTTCTTAGCTGCACAAAATCAACCGTCTCCACCACCTGCAACTCCTCCCAAGAGGATTGTTATATCTGAAGTGGTTTCTTCAACTGTGCCAGTTGCCAGTGCCCATTTCATGCCAGCCATGCCGCCCAGGTTTCCGTGGGGGATGCCTCCTGGTTTTATGCCTGATATTCCAGCCCCTACCTTTGCTTACATGCCGGCATCTAGCCCGGTCCTTGCAATGCCTCCTCCTGTCATGCATACCATTCCCAGGGTAGACGACACCATCTATCATTCTGAGCCGTCTGAGGGCCCCAGATGTTAATGAGAAGATGGACGCTATGAATGACCAATTCCTTGAACTCCGCAAGGAATTGAAGACCCTTCGGGGGAAGGATTTGTTTGGCAAGTCTGCTGCTGAATTATGTTTGGTTCCCGGTGTTAAGATACCTGTCAAATTCAAAGTCCCTGACTTTGAGAAGTATAAGGGGAACACCTGCCCTCTCAGCCACCTGGTTATGTATGCCAGAAAAATGTCTACTCAGACAGATAATGATCAACTGCTGATTCATTATTTCCAGGATAGTTTGTCCGGTGCAGCTCTTCGGTGGTATATGAGCCTAGATAGTGCAAACATTCGTTCCTTCAATGATCTTGGCGAAGCCTTCGTCAAGCAGTACAAATATAATGTGGATATGGCTCCTAACCGTGATCAACTCAGAGCCATGTCCCAGAAGGATAAAGAGACAATTAAAGAGTACGCCCAGAGGTGGCGAGAGCTGGCAGCTCAGATTACTCCTCCGCTGGAAGAGAAGGAAATGACCAAAATCCTTTTGAAGACTTTGAGTTCATTTTATTATGAGCGGATGATCGCTAGTGCTCCCTCTGATTTCACCGAAATTGTGAACATGGGGATGCGATTGGAGGAAGGAGTCCGTGAAGGACGTTTATCCAAGGATGAAGGCTCTTCTAGCAAGCGGTATGGGGCGTTTGCTAAGAAGAAAGATGGGGAGGCACATGCTGTGCAATCCCATGCTAAACCAAGAAGACCCTCTGCCAAGAGGAAGCCTGTGCGTCATGCCAGCAGTCAGCATTAGGTGGCTCATATATCACCTGTTTTCCATGACAATCAGCATCATAATCAGCAACAACCTCAACAGTATCAACAATAGCATCGTCCTCAGCAACAGGCTTACCAGCCTCGCAACAACAGTAATCAAGCTAATTCGAGTTATGAGAGGAAGAAGATCACTTTCGATCCGATTCCTATGTCATACGCTGAGCTATATCCCTCTTTAATAGAGCGGAAACTGATTACTCCCAAAGAGCCTCCAGCTGTACCTGCTAACCCGTAGTGGTGGTATAAGCCTGACCAGCATTGTGTTTATCATTCCGGTGCTCCCGGCCACAATGTAGAAAACTGCTATCCATTGAAGACTAAGGTTCAAGACCTTATGAGATGCGGCATTCTGAGCTTTGAGGACTCAGGCCCCAATGTTACGAAGAACCCATTGCCCGAGCATGGGAAGTTGGTTAACATGGTCCAGGGTTGCCCTGGCAAATACAAGGTCAAATATGTAAGCCATATTCGACAATCATTGGTTGAGTTGCATCGTCTACTGTGTGATTACAGTCATATGGAGCACGACCATGACAAATGCCGTATCTGCTCTGTCAATCGTCTGGGTTGTCGCCAAGTGCGCAAAGAGTTGCAAGAGCTGTTGGATGATGGGACCATTGAGGTTCTTCAAAACAGAAATGTTGATGAAGATGAGCCAGAGGTGAATGTGATTTCTCCGGTGTTCAAAATTCCTGAGCCTGTTGTCATCTGATATGATGGCAGCAAGCCGAAGGTCTCTCCTTCTTTGGTGATTAAGCCTGCAGGCCCTGTGCCTTATTCTTCAGATAAAGCTATTCCATTCCGTTATAATCCTGTTGCTGTGGAAGATGGGAAAGAAGTGCCTTTGCCTTCATCCTCCATTGTTAATATTGCTGATGTAAGTGGATTGACCCGTAGTGGTCGTGTGTTTTCAACACCTCCTAAGCCTCAGACTAGAGCTGATGTTGCTGACACTGTTGTGCGTCTGGTGGGGAATGTTGTTAATCCTCCGAACCCGGCACTTGCTGTTGCCAGACCCTCCTCTATACAAAAGACTCCTGCTTCTTCTGTTGGCCCGAGTGGCACTGTGAATGAAGACTCTGATTAGATGCTGAAGCTCATCAAGAAGAGTGAGTACAACGTTGTAGACCAGCTTCTACAAACACCGTCCAAGATATCTGTTCTATCATTGCTTCTGAATTCAGAACCCCATAGGGAGGCTCTGCAGAAAGTTTTGGACGTAGCTTATGTCGATCATGATGTCACAATTGAACAGTTTGACAGTATTGTTGCAAACATCACTGCTTGCAACACTTTGAGTTTCTGTGACGCTGATCTCCCTGAGGAGGGAAGAGACCACAACATGGCTTTACATATATCCATGAATTGCAAGAACGACGCCATGTCCAATGTGCTGGTGGACACTGGGTCATCTTTAAATGTATTGCCGAAGACCACTCTTTCGAGATTGTCATATCAGGGGCCTCTAATGAGGCAGAGTGGTGTTGTTGTGAAAGCTTTTGATGGGTCGCGTAAGACCGTGATTGGGGAAGTTGATCTCCCAATCAAGATTGGACCAAGTGATTTCCAAGTTACCTTTCAGGTTTTGGATATTCACCCATCTTATAGCTGTCTCCTTGGTAGACCATGGATTCACAAGGCTGGCGCCGTGACATCCACCCTACACCAGAAGCTGAAATTCGTCAAGAATAAGAAAATGGTTGTGGTAGGGGGAGAAAAGGCTCTCCTGGTTAGCCACCTGTCTTCTTTCTCATATATTAATGCTGAGGATGAAGTTGGAACGCCTTTCCAAGCTTTGTCTATTGCTGAGCCGATTGAGAAGAAGTCTCCTTCATTTGCTTCCTATCGAGATGCGAAACTGGCCATTGAATGTGGTGCAGTTGCTGGTTTAGGGTAGATGATTGAGCTTGAAGACAACAAATCCCGGGCTGGCATTGGCTATTCTTCTGGGGTCTTCAATGAGAAAGGGTTGTTCAAGAGTGGAGGTTTCATCCATGCCGATCAAGCTGAGGAAGCTGCTGCTATCTTGGAAGAGGATGCAGAGGATACTGGCAACTTTGTCATCCCTGGCGGGATCTGCCACAATTGGGTCGCTGTGGATGTTCCTACGATCATTCATAAGTCAGCGTAATATGTTCACTTTGTTTAAAACCCTTCTCCCATGCCAAAAGGAGAAGTGATGACATTGTCGACATCATATATACAATGATATTTCATTCAATAAATGCATGTTAAACATTTGTTTTTCCATTGTTTTCACTTTTTGCTTTTTACATGAAATTGGTGATCACAAAAAACCCTAAAAACAAGAATAAAAGCAATCTTTTCATCTGCATAATGATTTGTTTGTTTAAATTCTAAAGTTTTTATTATCCAAAATCATTATGCAGGTTGATTCTAAAACCCATTGAACATAATGATCCAACGCCATCTCCCAATTTTGAATTCCCTGTATTCGAAGCAGAGGAAGATGATGTTGAAGGGATTCCTGATGAGATTACCCTCCTTCTTGAGCACGAAGAGAAGATCATTCAGCCGCACCTTGAGAATCTGGAAACAATCGACTTAGGGTCTGAAGATTGTGTTCGATTGGTGAAGATTGGGGCACTTCTTGAAGAGTCTGTCAAGAAGGGGTTGATTAGTTTGCTACTGGAATATTCTGATATCTTTGCTTGGTCGTATGAAGACATGCCGGGTCTAGATACAGATATTGTGCAACATTTCCTGCCTTTGAAGCCTGAGTGCGTGCCTGTGAAGCAGAAGCTCAGAAGAACTCATCCAGATATGGGAGTGAAGATCAAAGAGGAAGTTCAGAAGCAAATTGATGCGGGGTTTCTGGTGACTTCTACGTATCCTCAATGGGTGGCCAATATTGTGCCTGTGCCTAAGAAAGATGGAAAAGTCCGTATGTGTGTTGATTACAGAGATTTGAATAAAGCTAGTCCGAAAGATGATTTTCCTCTACCACACATTGATATGTTGGTAGACAATACAACTAAATTCAAAGTCTTTTCGTTTATGGACGGATTTTCCGGATATAACCAAATCAAGATGGCACCCGAGGATATGGAGAAGACAACATTCATCACACCATGGGGAACATTCTGTTATCGAGTGATGCCCTTCGGTTTGAAGAACGCCGGAGCCACGTATCAACGAGCTATGACTACCTTGTTTCATGATATGATGCACAAGGAGATTGAGGTCTATGTCGATGATATGATTGCTAAGTCCCGAACGGAAGTGGAACATGTTATGCATTTGTTGAAGCTTTTTCAGCGTCTGAGGAAGTTCAGACTTCGCGTGAATCCGAACAAATGTACATTTGGAGTCCGTTCCGGCAAGTTATTGGGTTTTGTTGTCAGCGAGAGAGGTATTGAGGTTGATCCTACCAAGTTCAAAGCAATACAAGAGATGCCTGCGCCCAAAACTGAGAAGCAAGTCCGAGGTTTTCTTGGCCGCTTGAACTATATTTCCAGATTTATATCCCACATGACTGCCACATGTGCGCCGATATTCAAACTCCTTCGAAAAGATCAATCTCATGATTGGACCGAGGATTGCCAGAAAGCTTTCGATAGTATCAAAGAGTATTTGTCTGAACCTCCGATCTTGTCTCCGCCTGTAGAAGGAAGACCTCTGATCATGTATCTGATTGTTCTTGAAGACTCGATGGGTTGTGTACTCGGTCAGCAAGACGAATCTGGAAAGAAAGAATCTGCTATCTACTACCTGAGTAAGAAGTTCACCGATTGTGAGTCTCGATACTCAATGCTTGAGAAGACATGCTGTGCTTTGGCTTGGGCCGCTAAGCGTTTACGCCAGTACATGATAAATCATACAACTTTGTTGATATCCAGAATGGATCCGATCAAGTATATCTTCGAGAAGCCTGCTTTAACTGAGAGAATTGCCCATTGGCAGATGTTGTTATCTGAGTATGATATCAAGTATCGAGCTCAGAAAGTTATTAAAGGTAGTATCTTGGCTGACCACTTGGCACATCAGCCGATTGAAGATCATCAGTTTGTTTAGTACGACTTCCCAGACGAGGAGATTCTGTATTTGAAAAAGAAAGATTGTGATGAGCCTACACTTGATGAAGGTCCAGAACCTGGTTCCAGATGGACGATGGTGTTTGACGGTGCTGTAAATCAGTACGGAAATGGAATTGGGGCAGTAATCATTACTCCTCAGGGCACACATATTCCATTTACAGCAAGGCTAACTTTCAAATGCACGAATAATATGGCGGAGTACGAAGCTTGCATTATGGGATTAGAAGAGTGTATCGATCTGAGGATCAAGCATCTCGATGTGTATGGGGATTCGGCCCTGGTTGTCAATCAAATCAAGGGAGAGTGGGGGACGAATCAGCCAAGTCTCATTCCATATAGAGATTATGCGAGGAGGATTTCAACGTTCTTTACTGAGGTTGACTTTCATCATATTCCTCGAGATGAGAATCGGATGGCAGATGCGCTTGCTACGCTTGCATCCATGATTGTAGTCAAGTATTGGAATGAAGTTCCCAATATCACTGTGATGCGCTTGGATAGACCAGCTCACGTGTTTGCAGTTGAAGAAGTAAATGATGACAAGCCTTGGTATTATGATATCAAGAATTTCCTCCAGAACCAGGACTACCCACCTGGGGCATCTGTGAAAGATAGGAAAACTTTGAGAAGGTTGTCAGGCAGTTTCTACCTCATTTGATGAGACATTTGCTCCTGTGGCTAGGCTTGAGTCCATCAGACTGTTGTTAGGGGTAGCATGCATTCTGAAGTTTAAACTATTCCAAATGGATGTGAAGAGTGCGTTCTTGAATGGCTACTTGAATGAAGAAGTCTATGTGGAACAACCTAAAGGGTTCTGTGATCCTAACCAACCTAAGCATGTATACAAGTTGAGGAAAGCCTTGTATGGGTTGAAACAAGCACCTAGAGCATGGTATGAAAGGTTGAACGAATTTCTGACCTCAAATGGATACAGAAAATGTGGAATAGATAAAACCTTGTTTGTGAAGGATGAAGACGGCAAAATCATGATTGCTCAAATCTATGTGGATGATATAGTCTTTGGTGGTATGTCAGAACAAATGGTAACACATTTTGTTCAACAGATGCAATCTGAGTTTGAAATGAGTCTGGTTGGGGAACTAACCTACTTTCTTGGAATGCAAGTCAACCAAATGGAGGACTCTATGTTTCTCTCCCAAAGCAAGTATGCCAAAAACATCGTTAAGAAGTTTGGTATGGATAATGCTAGGCACAAAAGGACTCCTGCTCCTACTCATCTGAAGTTAACCAAAGATGATGGAGGGCCTAGTGTTGATCAATGCTTGTATAGAAGCATGATAGGCAGTCTACTATATCTAACTGCAAGTAGACCTGACATTTCTTATGCAGTTGGAGTGTGTGCGAGATACCAAGCAGAGCCTAAGGTGAGCCACTTGAATCAAATCAAAAGGATTCTCAAGTACATCAATGGGACTTGTGACTATGGGATGTTGTACTCACATGGGTCTGAGCCTGTCCTATCTAGGTACTGTGATGCTGACTGGGCTGGAAGTGCTGATGACAGAAAAACCACATCAGGAGGATGTTTCTTCTTGGGAGACAATCTCATATCTTGGTTCAGCAAGAAGCAGAACTGTGTATCCCTGTCCACTGCAGAGGCTGAATACATAGCTGCTGGAAGCAGTTGTTCCCAACTGGTGTGGATGAAACAGATGCTCACTGAGTACAACGTCACTCAAAATGTCATGACATTATTCTGTGATAATCTCAGTTCCATCAATATTTCCAAGAATCCCATCCAACACAGCAGGACCAAACATATTGACATTAGACATCACTTCATCAGAGATCTGGTGGAAGACAAGGTGATTACTTTGGAACATGTAGCCACTGAACTGCAACTGGCTGACATATTTACAAAGGCTCTGGATGCTACTCAGTTTGAAAATTTAAGGGGCAAACTGGGAATATGTCTCTCTGAGACCTTATAGCAACCAATGATGTTTGGAATGTATTTGTTGGAACTATGTTCTGATTGGTCAACAGATCATAGCTATACCACTTGCAACAAGTGTGGCAACAAGAGGGTAAGGAGACACCCTAACGTGAGAAGGCCTATGCACCTGCAGGAATTCAAGGATGCTGTTCATGCAGGAGTGGTTCTGGATGTCAGAAACAAAGTCATGGCATCTGATATGGTTGTACCTACAGTAAAGCAAAAGTGGGTGATTACTTTATCCAAGCTGTGAAGCAAGATCAAGTGGGTGCTAACTTGGTTGAAACTGTGAAGTAAAACCAAGTCTGTAATTCTGTCATTTTTTTCTGTTTATGTTGTTGGCTTTGGCAACATTTTTGACAAAAAGGGGGAGTAACAGGTGATACCCCAGACAACAGTTTGGTCTGTTACAACAGACTTTCATGACAGATTCGAAGATTCCTTCCCCTGCAGCTGATGTGTGTTGAAGTTTTTATTTAACTTCTGTACCTCTGTATGTGTGCTGTTTTGTGAAGTTTTTATTTAACTTCCATGTGTGTGAGTGTGCTGCCACTTTGAGTGTATTAACTAGGTCTATTTCCTGCTAGATGTGTGATTCCTCTGCTATGAACTCTGTTATGGGGATCAAAGTGTTTTAGCCAAAAATTTGCCAAAAGGGGAGTTTGTAGGTGTTTAATTGGCTGCATTAGATGGTAAAACACTAGCTGGATTCTAATGTCTTGACTGATGTCATGACATGGTGTGTATGTGTGACTGCATTGTAGGTTAGAATATCTAACTGTACTCTGATGTCTTGACCGATGTCATGTCACACATGAGTAGTTACTGCAGGATTAGCTAATACAGGATTGATTGAATGTCAAACTGGATGCGGTGACATTTGTACCTGTCCGCAGATACTAAGGAATATAACAGCTGATGTTCTGTTAGAACTTAGTATTTATTTCCAGTCTAGTTATCAAGGAAAGACCAGACCTGGCATAAGGCCTACTGACTGAATGTCAAACTAGATGTCATGACATTCATCATATACTGAACAGTAGACAGAATGGTGTTCTGCTACACTTCAGTATGTTTCTTAGTCTGTTCTTCAAGAGGATAACATAACTGACTTAAGGCCAAATGTGTAAATGTCAAATTGGATACTTTGACATTTATTAATGTAAGTTGTTACTGTAGTATGGTCATTTTGGTCATATACAGGTCAGCAAAATTGTACAGTCTGTTTTATGGAAAAACAGACTTAGCATATGATCCTTGATGTCAAGCTGAATGTCGTGACATTCATTCCTGACAGCATATGCTATATTGTAGGTTGTTCAGTTTTCTGTTTCAGCTTTTTCTCAGGCTATTCTTCAGGGATTCAACAGCTTAGAGAAAAACCAGGAAATCAACAACCAAGCTACATTTAATGAACCTAACAAATAGCCTATTTGTTAGTAACCTAGATATTGAATTTGTGGGAACTCGCGTGACCTTAAATTCAGGAGAATACAAGTGCAAAAGCCCAGGTACTGCAATATAAAAGGAAGTCGTTCCTTCATTCAGTTTCGGGGATTTTGAGGCGTGAAGATTAAGTGTGTCCATCATACTTCACTGCTGTATTTTTGTGAGTCTTGTATTAGACATATCTTGTAAGCCAAGCCTTTATCACGTTGATGATTGCTTTGGCATAGGGTGTTCATTGAGTTGTAAGTGTTGTGTCGCTCAAAGCTTTTAAGCGTGAGTGCTGTGTATCTTGATTAAAGCTGTTAAGCACAATCAAGAGTTGTTTGAAGTGTGACTTCAAAGTTGTCTTTAATATTGATTAAAGGTAGTAATCACTTAGGTGATTGAGGGGGAGTGAGTAGGAACTCTGATCTTAGAGTAAGATTGAAATTGCATTGGGTAGGGATTAAGTGATAAGTTGTAAACGGGTGAGTTTAGCTTTGAATTAATACTACTGATAGTGGATTTCCTCCCTGGCTTGGTAGCCCCCAGATGTAGGTCATGTTGGACTGAACTGGGTAAACAATTACTTGTGTTATTTACTGCACTTACTTTTAAGTTCTGCATAATTCTTGTCTGTGCAGAATTGGATGTCATAACAACCCGTGTGACATCTAAAGTCTGATATCTAGAATTTCACTTAGAATTGCAAAAGCAACATGAGAATATGTGAGCGTTCGTTATGACCGATCACCTGAAGAGGCTCTATCAAGAGCAAGCTAGGCATGAGAGGTTTGAAGTTTCAAAAGCCCCTTTTCAAGGCAAGTTAGCTGAGGGAGCCCCTGTAGGTCCCCATGTACTCAAGATGATTGGGTATGTGGAAAACCTTGAGAGATTGGGTTTTCCCCTCGAAAAGGAACTTGCGACTGATTTGATCTTGCAATCGTTGCCAGATAGTTTCAGTCAATTTGTCCTAAATTTCAATATGATTGATATGGATAAATCTCTTCCTGAACTGCTCGCCATGTTAAGAACAGCTGAGCAGAATCTGAAGACAAAAGGGAAGTCCATTCTGATGATCGGAAATGGAAAGAGACAGAACAAAAGGCCCACCAAGCAGGGTGATAAAGGGAAAGGCAAGGAAGTTGCCAAACCCAGACCCACTGTTGCTGCTTTGAAGCCTAGTGGAGGCATAGCAAAGGCAGGCACCTGCTTCCATTGCGGTAAGACCGGTCACTGGAAGAGAAACTGCCCAAAGTACCTGGAAGATACGAAGAATGGAGTAGAGACTTCAACTTCAGGTATTTTTGTTATTAAATAAATTTATCTACTTCTGCATCATGGGTATTAGATACTGGATGCGGTTCTCACATTTGTACAAATGTGCAGGGGCTGAAGAGGAGTAGAGATTTGGCAAAAGGTGAAGTTGACCTACGAGTTGGCAATGGAGCAAAGGTTGCTACTTTAGCCGTAGGATCTTATGTATTGACTTTACCTAGTGGTTTTATAATTCAGTTAGAGAACTGTTATTATGTACCTGCAATTAGCAGGAATATTATTTCCATTTCTTGTTTGGACAAGTTTGGTTTTTCATTTATAATAAAGAATAATTGTTGCTCAATTTATTTGAATGATATATTCTATACTACTGCACAAATGAGCAATGGACTATATGTCCTTGATCTCGAAATGCCTATTAATAACATTAATACTAAAAGCGTGAAACCTAACGAGTTAAAATCAACTAGGTAAGAATATTAAAACTCTTCGATCAGATCGAGGTGGTGAGTATTTAAGCCTAGAGTTTGATGACCATCTGAAAGAGTGTGGGATCCTATCCCAACTTACTCCTCCTGGAACATCCCAATGGAATGGTGTATCTGAGAGAAGAAATCAAACCCTGTTAGACCTGGTCCGATCCATGATGAGTCACGCCGATCTTCCAAACTCTTTTTGGGGACATGCACTATTGACAGCAGCTTACACACTTAACCATGTTCCATCCAAAAAGGTTGAGAAGACACCATATGAAATATGGATGGTAAAAAACCACATATGTCTTACATGAAGATTTGGGGTTGCGAAGTTTATGTGAAACGACATATTTCAACTAAGCTTGATCCCAAATCTGAAAAATGCTTATTTATGGGGTATCCTAAAGAAACAAGAGGGTATTACTTCTACAATCCTTCTGAGGGCAAAGTGTTTGTCGCTCGAACTGGAGTTTTCCTAGAAAAGGATTTTATTTCCAAAGGAATTAGTGGGAGGAAAGTAGAGTTTGAAGAAATTCCAGAATCACAAAGCATTGATACACCTATGGATGAATTAGAGGAGGAAACACAAGTAGTTGTGTAAGAGCAACCTGCTCAAGTAGAACAAGACCATCGTAGGTCAGGCAGGATACGTCACCTACCTGAAAGATATGAATATCTCATAACTGATCAAGGTGATGTATTACTCATGGATCAAGAACGGAGATGAGCCTTGTGTCTATAATAAGGTTAGTGGGAGCATGATCGTTTTCCTGGTATTATATGTAGATGACATATTACTCATTGGAAACGATATCCCTACCCTACAACAAGTAAAGTCTTGGTTGGGGAAATGCTTTTCTATGAAGGACTTAGGTGAAGCAGCCTATATATTAGGAATCAGAATGCAATCTAGTTATGTGTTTTGCTTAAATGGTGGCGCTGTGAGCTATAAAAGTTCAAAGCAAGATACAATTGTTGATTCTACAACCGAGGCCGAGTATATTGTTGCCTCAAGTGCAGCAAAGGAAGCTGTTTGGATCAAGAAGTTCATTAGTGAACTTGGCGTGGTTCCTAGCATTGTGGATCCAATTGGTCTCTATTATGATAACAATGGTGCTATCGCACAAGCTAAGGAGCCTAGATCTCACCAACGATCCAAACACATACTTAGGCGTTATCATCTCATTCGAGAGATTATAGATAGAGGAGATGTGAAAATATGCAGAGTACCTACACTTGACAATATTGCTGACCCACTGACAAAGCCTCTTACGCAGCAGAAGCATGATGGCCATACTAGATCTATGGGTATTAAGGGTATGCCTGATTGGCTCTAGTGCTAGTGGGAGATTGTTGGTGTAAGCCCTAGAGGCCAATGCTTTTGGTACTTGTATCGAATTAATTATTAATAATAAAAGGCTTTTTCTTTATTACGTTTGTTTAATAAAGTCCCTAGAATAGCTAGTCTGTTTAATGTATCAAGTATGACTTAATCATGAGATCACATTAAACATAAGGACACTATTCTTAAAGTATCCGTAGTCGAGCTTTAGTGTGAAGTGGGATAACATTAAAGCATTAAGACTATTATGTTTGTAGACTGATGATCACATCTCATGGATCATGGATAAAGAGTTATCAAGTCTTAAACATAGGTATGGATATTAGGAGTAATATTTATACCGGATTGACCCGCTATGAGAATACTATATAGAAAGTTATGCAAAGTGTCATAAGTTATTCTCATGGTGATAATGGTGTATACCACTCTTCGACCTGAAACCACTATGGACCCTAGATGTAGAGTCGAGTGCTTTATTGCGGATCCAACATTGTCCGTAACTGGATAACCATAAAGACAGTTGATGGGTACTCCACGAAGCATGCTGAGGGACATGAGTGACCTAGATGGAATTTTCCCATCCTGCATAACAGGATAAATGTCTATGGGCCCAATATTGAACTGGACAAGGATGACACGGTCTATGCCTTGTGTTCAATATAGACATAAGGGCAAAAGGGTAATTATACACATAAGTGTTATCACAGAAGGTTTTGTCAGATCACATGACATTTTCGTGTCTTGGGTAGCAGTGATGTGTTGCTAGATACCGCTCACTATTTATTCTGTTAAATGCGTGATTTAATATAATTGCCAACGTCACGAAAACCTACAGGGTCACACACAAAGGACGGATTAATGAGAGATAGAGTAACTAAGGAATACCGTAAGGTACAGTGCCCTTAAGTGAATTATAGAACATCGTAAGGTACGGTGTACTTGAGTAGAATACGAAATATGGTAAGGTAACATGGGCTTAAGTGATTTTGGGCATATTATAAGATATGGGCCAAAATACACTTAAGTGGGCTTTTTAGCTTGAAGCCCACACAAGTGGTTCTATAAATAGAACCCTTGTGCAGAAGCATTCATTGCGGTTGTATTATTTTCGTTTTCTCTCTCTCTCTCTCTCTCTCTCTCTCTCTCTCTCTCTCTCACTCAAAGCCTTCATTCGTACCAGCTAGCACTGAGATTGAAGGAATCTGTTCGTGTGGACTGAGTAGAGATGTTCTCATCGTTCAACGTTCGTGATCGCTTCGTGGATCTGCATCAAAGGTTTTGATCGTCACAAGAGATCTGCACCAAAGGTTTCAATCGTCACAAGAGGTAAATATTCTATCATTGATCATGACCATTCGTAAGGATCTCTAAAGGAGAAAATTTTAATTTTCGCTGTGTTTTGGATCGCAATTCTCCTTCAAAGATAACATTCAAACAACTTTCTCAAACATTGGGAAATGGAAAATCGAGGAAGAAGAGCAACCCACAATCTGTAGCTAGTGAAGTTATTAGAAAAATCCTACAACCCGTGGCTAGTGAAGTTGGGAGAAGGAGCCCTCATCGGGACAAATGATTTGCCACTTCATCATCTGACCCATGAAGTCAGATTCAACCTCCTTTTGCGAACGAGGTGTTTCTCTCCCCTCTCTTGGACGATGAACTTTAGACACAAGTAGGTGAAACCATATATCTACCTCAAGAAATAAACAAAGGAGGACCTCACAACCCATATTTGGGGGGTCAGACAACAAAGAATGAAACAAACACTTTTCTAATGAACTTACTTATAATGGTCAACAAATGATCTGCAACATAGGAGCACCAAAATAAATAGCTTATGATAAGTTGATGTTCTAAATTAAAATTGTTTCCAATATCTTAGACTCAAGGATGGCAAAGTCATAAACCACAATGATGACTCATCCCGACACCGCAGAGCTTGTGGTCATTGAAGGCATAAAATCCAGATACCAATATCTTAAAGGTGTTCTCCTCTAAGTTCAAGGAAAGAAGGAACACGACTGAGGCCCTCAGGTCACCACTGTTGAAGAATTGTGTATTCCTTACCTCCGATGATTCCGAAGATTAGAAAGATATCCCTTTCCAAAAATCCTTCGGCTAAAGGATCAACGAGCACCCCAGCAGGAGGGAACTCCAAAACAGTTAAGAATATGAACTAACGGCGAATCAATCAATTTGAACGAACATGTAAAATTAATCAACATTCTTCTAAATTTTTAGGAGAAATGGCCTCTGAAAAAAGAAAGTTATTCATCCTTACTTTGAAGGAAATATGCATGGTTTGTTTTAGATGACTGAGGAACAAGTCAATTAATTCGTAGGGAAAACTTCGTGGACTCTTCTCCACACATCTCACGGTATCCTAGAGACAACCAAATTTAAAGGACATTTTGGAGTCTATCAGACAAGAAAATGATGAGACATTATGATCTCACGGTATCCTATGGAGTGGAATAATTTTATTGATCTAAAAATGGATATTCCATGATAAAGAAGTCTATGACAAGAGAGATCTAAGTGCAGAAAGTTTAGGCAAGCATCCTAAGTGGATATGTTCGCCAGAAATGGGCCTTCGTGCCAAGAGTGGACTTGGTCTCCCGAAATGGGCCTGAGCGCTTGAAGAGGGGTTAACTGCCCAAATTAGTATCTAAGGTCTATTTTGCTTAATAAATGTGGCCCATGAGGTGTTCAAGTATCAATGAACTAAATTTTTGTAATTTATAATACGTAAAATTACTCCATAGGTCCTTTAAGTTATTTTTTTTGTAACATGTTGGTCCTTTAAGTTTTTTTTTGTAACAACTTGGTCCTTTGAGTTATCAAACGTGTGCACCATTACCCTTTTTTAGTAGAGGGAAAGTGCTAATTATGGATGAAACTATTTTTAGGGTTATGAAAATGATGACGTACAATCAGAAATACAATATTCACACATTTGTAAATGCTCAAATTGTGAGAAAAATGATGTAAAAATCACCATAAAGGACCACATTGTTACAAAAAAACTTAAAGGACCAACATGTTAATAAAATAACTTAAAGGACCTCTGATGTAATTTTACTTATTATAAATTACAAAAATTAGTAAATAGAAACCTTAACGTGAATTGATTCCTCAACAATTTTTGTTTCAATGTTGTACACTATGTAGCCTTTTGAGCGTTCAGAATGTCCTAACATGATACGTTTTTGTGCTTTAGAATTTAACTTTTTCAAGTTCTCTTTAGTATTTAAAATAAAACATAAACATCCAAATAAAGTGATCATGTTCTAAATGTAACACGTTGTGTTGACTGCTGTAAGACTCCAATTTTGACCCTAAGATCCCTCATGCTATCTCATCATATGCATTGGCATTGGGATCACACATTGGCGTCCTCCTTACCCTTTATCCATTGGGTTTGCATTGGGAGAGATCACCAAACACATTTTATTGTATCATACTTCATTTTTCTTTGTTTACTAACCAAAATACCAAAAATATGTCAATGTATAGTTTGTTGCTTTTGTAGGTAATGTGTATGCTCACCCATGCCTTATCAAGCTCATATCTAGGGTTTAAGACCCTCAATACAAGGAGTGAAATCAAGAAGTGGTTCACATTGACTCTAAGTATCATATATGGACCCCCATGATCTTCACATGTTATCTTGATCAAGAAATCATAAAGAGTTTGGAGTTTGTTTGCCTTGGAAACCCTAATTCATCTGGGTATCTTGTGTGACTTCTTCAACAAGTTTCTTCAACAATTTATCAAATATTTCAAGGGATACTTCACATTACATAATATTACACATATATGATCATCCATGAGTCCCAAAAGTCAAGATAATGTCAAGCTAGCAAGATGGTTCACGGTGGTTGGCCAAAGAAACTCAACTGGTCAAAATTGGGGTTCCCTAGACCCTATCTCCTAAAACTTGTGTCATATGAAAATGATTCCAAGAGAAACGTTAATAAAAATGACATTAAAAACAACATTCATGTTTAATTAAAGAGCTAGGTTTGCTTGGAAAGTCATTTTTTATGATGAAATATTATAGGTCATTTTGTCTGAACCCTAGTTTGGAGGTCAACTTCCCAAGACCATAACTTGGTCAATGTTTATGATATGAAATCCATTAAAATTTAATGATCAAATTCAAGATGTCTACTTAAACTTTGATGTTTGGAGGAAGTTCAAATTCAACTTGAAAATGCATGTGCCAAGAGGAAATATTATAGGTCATTTTGGGCCAATACCATTGAACAAGTGATTTTCTTCAACTTCTAAAATGCATAACTCCTTCATGCCAAATCCAAATAAGGTCAAATTTGTGAAAAAATTGAATAGGTTTGAAATATATACAACTTTGATGAACGAACGTTTCTCATTTGAAGTCCATAGAAATATTTATTCAAGGTGGAAGAAGTGAACATTTGACTTGGGACTTAGAAAATTTTCAAATATGTTTTATTTCCCAAACTTCCACCTCAAAATTCATCATGATCCAAGATTTAAATGAAAAAACTGTTCAACATGATAGTTGTTCCCTCTGATATCACCTTTCCAAAAAGTCCAAGATCATCTCATCTGGATCAAAATTGAGGGAGATGCGCATGGATCCATTGTGGGAAGTGTTTTGGCATGTTTTGAGCTCAAATGATCATTCTTCTTTGCATGCTTCCGCATGATGAATTCAGTACACTTTGCACACGAATTGGAAGTGGATTACATTATTATTTAGGCCCAAACCATTGCTCATGCACCCACGCAAGAAGGTTTCCAAATTTGGCCAAAATTCAAGTGGTGCAAAAATCAAATGCATTGCCTATTTAAACAAGCTCAAGGCTTCAAAATCAACATCAACACCTTGCCCAAGCTTTGCTAGACTGATTCAAACCCCCACTGCCATAGAATTTCTGAAGATTTCTCTTGAAATCGAGCTTGAACTTCGTCTTCTGTTTGGAAGTTTAAACTCCAGAAATTCACTTCCCTTTTCATCTCAATTGGCTTCTGCAAGCAAGAGGAAGAGAAAGCAATCAAATCCAGATCAAGATCAAGTGGAATTTGATCAACTCGAAGATGATTTTTTCAGAAACTTCATCTCTTCGATTCTCTCTTAATTCTTCATCATTTTTTGTGATTTTTGGTTATCTGAAGTCATATCAATGTAGGCAAGAAGATTGAGTTACTTTGAGGTCAAATCAAAGCAACTCAGTTCATGATCCTCAAAATTCAAATCCCTGTATCTTTTTATATACTAGGAATTGGAGAAAATTGAGGCCAAATTCATGCTCCTGAGCATTTTTCCTTCAAATCAGTGTATTCACTTTTCATTTTTCATAAGGTTTTGGTTGGACCAGTCCGGTGGTCCTCACCCAAGAAGATGACCAGAGTTAGGGCTCCGATGGTACGCTAGAACAATCCAGGCCATCTGATTTGGTTCTCACGTTTTAATCTCATCCATCCAATTTGATTACCACGCGTGTGGCACAGTTGACTGAGGCATTGGTGGAAAGCGCGCGCTTGGCCATCAGATCTGCCACCTCAATTAATGAGGGAGATCTGATGGGCCTTGTTTTTTTATTTATATTTTATTTTCTGATTTTTCATTTAATCCTTTTATTTTAATTAATTCATATCAATTTCATTTTTAATCCAAAAAAAATGGGACTTTCACCAAAAAAATTCAAATATTTTCCTCTTTCATTTTCTGAATTAAAATTTTAATTTTGATATTTTTCAAGACTTAATTGTTTTTGTGCATATTTTTAATTGTTTAAAAATCTTCTGACTTTCAAAAAATAATGATTTTTTTTGTCTAAGCTCCTTTGACCTTTTTTGACCTAGGATAAATCTGTTGGCCATTTATTTGGTGTTTTGAAGAGGTTTTAGGTTTTTGACCAAACATAATTCAAATTAAATGCATTTTTATTTGATTTTTAATTATTTAATTGTGTTAGAAATTGTGTTGAGCCTTTTTTTTGACTTGTGAAGTTTGACTATGTGTTTGGGCCTTGGTCAAGGTTGATTTAACTTTTGCTGGATTAAAATCATTGAATTTAGGAGATTGATGAAATGTACATTTCATCTCCCAAAATGAATGAATGATTTTAATTTGATAAAAGTCCTCCCATGACCAATTTGTGTGATCTCATCTCCCCTCCCTCCTCATCTTCAATCCCATTCTTTCCCATCCCTTTTCTTGACCAATGAAGTCTCAATATCCTAAGGCTAATTGGTTCGTCAATAAATTTGTGTTAGATGAACCAATATAAGTATGGATGAGATTAGGTTCATCCTTTGTTCATTTTCTTTTTGTGTGTGGTATGTTTTAGGAGTATGGTTCATTATACCATATCTCTAACATGCATTAACACCAAAATTTTATTGCCCGACCTCAGATAGTTGTGACTTCTACATAAGTCCAATTACGATTGCTTAACATAGCGCTAAATTTTGACCCAAAAGCATAGCATTCTAGTAAGTGAGATTGTAAGTCTCCCCCCTTTCATGGTATTGTGTGGAAACTTGACCTTTTTTCCTTCCTTTGGAAGATGTCTTGGTTCAAGGATCCATGCTTGTGAATAGAGGGTTGAGTGTTCTCCAAAGAATGACTTAATCAATTGAAAAGCAAAACATCACTAACATCTAATCAACTTACATTTGACTAACTTTTATTTAATCTTGATTTTTATTTTCAAGTCATTTACTTTATGCAATTTAAATTCAAGTCATTTACCATTTCGTTTGTCATTTATATATCATTTAACTTGTTTATGTTTATGCCATTTTCACTTTGCTCACTTGAGCCATATATTGTGATTGTATATATTTGTTTCAGTAGCTTGTTTGTGTTTGTGGTCTTAGGACCTTAAAATACCTAATAAACAACAAAAAACCCTAAAAATTGTTTGTGTGGACTGTTGGATTTGATATGAGCCTTGGACTTAGAATTAGGGAACATTCCCTATGCAAAAGAATTTGGCCAATGCCAACATTTCTGAAGCCAAGTGATTGTGATTTGAGCTTTCATCTGATACAAGTATTGGGATCCAATTGAGCTCATATGCTACATGGTCTTTATGCAAATTTTACTTTGAACCTATGTCCAATGCCTTATTCTGAGCCATTCAAGGAGTATGTTATCTGATACATGGGAAGATTGAGAAGAAGACTATGAAGTTGTTAGCTTGGATGTGGCTATCTTTATTTGATGTCTTTCTCTTCATTTTGCTATTTGATTATTGATATTGCTTGATTTAAAGTCCAAAGGAAAAGTGGGTTTCTATATGATATTCTTATCTATTGGATTGCATCTCATTGGTCAGATCTTTTCAACTTTTAACTTTTAATTTTATGCTTAGGATTAGTCTCTTCATCTCCTCCCACTTCTTAAATTTCAAATCTCTCCCCCATTTCCAAAAATCTTATTTTCTTGTGATTTCTAAACTTAGACTTTATTGCAAATTAGAAACTTTGGCCTTATGCCATTGCATTTTCAAACTCTTTTCTTAAATCAAACTTGCAAATGAATCTAACCATATTGACTTAAAATTTCAAAAGACAAAAAGAACTAACACTCATTCAAACTCTTTTTAGGCTATTTGTGCCTCTTTTAAATTTAAATTTTGATTAAAAGAAATCCACTCATTTTGAAATTGTTACCACGAACTACGTGGTTTTGATCCCTCATTTTTATGTTGGTACGTAGGCACAAGTCTGAAGTTCTTGTGAAACACAAAAATATAATTAATGAATTCTTTTCTCATCCCCACACTCTATTTATTGAAAACATCATTTTATACCAAAACACATATACACATCATTTTAACTCCTTATTGATAAGGAAAAATCACTATGGCGGATGGACTGCATGTAGCTTAGTTAACAACGAACTAGGATAGAAATATATGTGTCTTATATCTTTGTTGTTTGTTTTCTTGGGTAGCGAAAAAGTTTTAATCTAGAAACCCCATTGAAACCCCTTTTCTTGTGTTTCTTGAACCTTTAATTAGCATCCGAGCTTCAGTTCTAGTATTGATTATCTTATATTAAACATTTATTCGTATCAATAAAAGAGCCAATTTTTTGAAACACGATATGGAATCTATCAACAATGAAAAGGATCACTAATATGATAAACCTCCAGTCTTTGATGGATATAAGTTTGATTATTGGAAGGATAGAATCAAAAGCTTATTGCTTGGTTATGATGTAGACTTGTAGGATATGATCATAGATGGCTATACACATCTCCTGGATACAAATGGTGCTAGGTTGGAAAGAAGCAAGATGAGTTACCAACAAAAGAAAGAAAAAATATCATCACAAATTAAGAACCATCATGCTGAATGTTATCTCATAAACTAAGTATGAAAAGATAACAAATTGAGACTCTATAAAGTCTATTTTTGATTCTCTTAGAATGAATCATGAAGGAAACAAACAAGTAAAATAAACCAAGGCTCTACCCTTGATTCAAAAGTATGAAGCCTTTAAAACATGTTCTCAAGGTTTCAAACACATGTAGATGGATTAAAGTTTCTAAACAAAGGTTACACTATTGTAGATAACATGAAGAAGATCATCAGAAGCTTACCAAAGAAGTGAAGGTCGAGGGTGGCTACTCTTAAGGTGTCCAAAAATATGAATAGTATGACTCTAGAAGAACTTTTAAGTTCTTTAAGAAGTTATGAGATAGAGCCGAAAGAGGATGAGGCTCAAAGAAAAGGAACATTTGTGGATCTTAAATCCAAAGGCGAGACAGAAAAGGCGAAGGCATTTCAAGCTGAAGAAAAAGAAGAATCTGAAGAAGATTTTGATGAAGAAGATAAGCTTTCTCTTCTTTCAAAAAGAGTCAATCAACTCTGGAGGAAGAGACAAAAGAGTCCCAAAGGAAACAGAATAACAAGTGGATGCTTTGAGTCAACATCTAGACAAAAGAAGTATGGTGATGACAAAGATGTTATCTGTTTTGAGTGTAAGGAGCCAGGTCACTACAAGAGTGAATTTCCCAAGCTAAAGAAGAAAATTCTAAGAAAAAGTTATTCAAAGATAAAAAGAAGAATCTGATGGCTACATGGGACGACTCTGAGTTTCCAAAAGATGATTTTTAAGAAGAGAAATCCAATGTGGCGCTGAAGGTAAGTACAAAAGCGTCTAACTCTGGATCAGGATCTAAAGTTGAATCAAAATCAGAATCATACTCTGATGAGGTATTCTCTAACTTAACTTGTTCTAAAGTAGAGTTATGTCTGACTGAAATTCTTAAAAACAGACTTTTTCCTTTGGACTTTTAATCAAGCAATATTAATAAGCAAGTAGCAATATGAAGAGCAAGGCACAAAATAAAGATAGCCACATCCAAGCAAGAAACTTCACAGTCTTCTTCTTAATCTTCCATGTATCAAATGACATACTCCTTGATTGGCTCAGAATAAGGCATTAGCCACAGGTTCAAAATAACATTTACATCAAGACCATGTAGCAGATGAATTCATGTGGACCCCAATGCTTGCATCAGATGGAAGCTCAAATCACAATAACTTGGATTCATAAATGTTGGCATTCGCCAAGTCCTTTTGCATAGGGAATATTGCCTAACTCTAAGTCCAAAGCTCAGATCAAATCCAACAGTCCACACAAACAATTTTTAGGGTTTTTTTGTTGTTTATTAGGCATTTTAAGGTCCTAAGACCACAAACACAAACAAGATACTCAAACAAATATATACAATCACAATATATGGCTCAAGTGAGCAAAGTGAACATGGCATAAACATAAACAAGTTAAATAATATGTAAAATGACAAATGGAATGGTAAATGACTTGAATTTAAATTGCATAAAGTAAATGACTTGAAATTAAAAGAAATAATAATAAAAGTAAGTCAAATGTTAGTTGATTAGAAGTTAGTGGTGTTTTGCTTTTCAATTGATTAAGTCATTCTTTGGAGAACACTCAACCCTCTATTCGCAAGCATGGATCCTTGAACCAATACATCTTCAAAAGGAATGAAAAAAGGTCAAGTTTCCACACAATACCATGAAAGGGGGGAGACTTACAATCTCACTTACTAGAATGTTATGCCTTTTGGGTCAAAATTTAGCGCTATGTTAAGCAATCGTAATTGGACTTATGTAGAAGTCACAACTATATAAGGCCAGGCAATAGGAATTTTGGTGTTAATGCATGTTAGAGATATGGTATACTGAACCATACTCGTAAAATATACCACACACAAAAAGAAAATGATCAAAGGATGAACCTAATCTCATCCATACTTATATTCGTTCATCTAACATGAAGTTATTGATGAACCAATTAACCTTAGCATATTGAGACTTCATTGGTCAATGAAAGGGATGGGATAAAATGGGATTGAAGATGAAGAGGGATATGAGATGAGACAAACACAAATTGGTCATGGGAGGAATTTTATCAAATTAAAATCATTCATTTATTTTGGGAGATGAAATGTACATTTCATCAATCCCCTAAATCCAACGATTTTAATCCAACAAAAGCCAACTCAACCCTGACCAAGACCCAAACACACAGTCAAACTTCACAAGTCAATAAAGATGGCTCAACATAATTTCTACATAATTAATCAATTAAAAATCAAATTAAAATGCATTTAAATTAAATTATGTTTGATCAAAAACCTAAAACCTCTTCAAAACACCAAATAAATGGCCACGAGATTTATCCTAGGTCAAACAAGGTCAAAGGACCTTAGACCAAAAATTCCATAATTTTTAAAAAGTCATAAGTATTTTTAAACAAATTAAAAGTATGCACAAAAACAATTAATTCATGAAAAATATCAAAATTAATCCAAAAAATCATTTTAATTCAGAAAATAAAAGAGGAAAATATTTTAAATTTTTTGGTAAAAGTCCCATATTTTTTGGATTAAAAATGAAATTGATATGAGTTAATTAAAAATAATGGATTAATTAAAATAATCATAAATTCAAAAAAAAGGGAGCCATCTGATCTCCCTCATTAATTGAGGTGGCAAATCAGATGGTTGGAAACGCGCGCTCCACATGTTCTTCAGTCAACTGTCCCACACACGTAGTAATCAGAAGCATTACACGAGATTAAAACATTCAAACTGGATCCTATGGCTGAGATGTGTGACAACACATCACCGGATCTAGGGCTCTGGACTTCTTCTTTGGTGTACCTCACCGGACTGGTCAACTTCCTAGGCCCATAACTTTCATGTTTCCATCTCATAAACATTGAGTTATGGGCTTGGGAAGTTGACCTCCAAACTAGGGATCAGATAAAATGACCTATAATCTTTCACCATAAAAAATGACTTTACAAGCTAAACTAGCTCTAGACCTAAACATGAAAGTTGTTTGGAATGTCATTTTGAATAAGTTTGATCTTGGAATAATTTTCATATGACAAATATTGTAGGATATAGAGTCTAGGGAACCCCAGTTTTGACTAGTTGACTTTCTCTGATCAACCACCACGAACCAACTTACTACCTTGATATTCTATTGACTTTTGGGACTCATGGAGGATAATATATGCATAAGATGGTGTAATGTGAAGTATCCCTTGAAATATTAGATCAATTGTTGAAGAAACTTATTGAAGAAACTTGTTGAAGAAGTCACACAAGATACCAAGATGAATTAGGGTTTCCAAGGCAAACCAACTCCAAACTCTTGATGATTTCTTGATCAAAATAACATGTGAAGATCATGAGGATTCATATATGATGCTTAGAGCCAACATGAACCATTTCTTGATTACACTCCTTGCATGAGGGTCTTAAACCCTAGATATGAGCTTGATGGAGCATATGTGAGCATACACACTACCTACAAAAGCAACAAACTATACAGTGACATATTTTTGGTATTTTGGTTAGTGACTAATGAAAAACAAAGTATGATACAATCAAATTATGTTTGGTGATCTCTCCCAATGCAAACCCAATGAAGGAAAGGTAAGGAGGATACCAAGGTGTGACCCCAATGCTAATACATATGATGAGATAGAATGAGGGATCTTAGGGTCAAAATTGGGGTCTTACAGCTGCCCCTATTTAAGGATATTCTAGCTGAGGAGATGAAGGTTAAAATCTTCGTATCGACTCAGTAGAATGGGCTTAAATAACAACAATAGAAGCAAATTTTGGTCCCTAAGAGACTTCATGATACATATGATATGAAATGTTAAAAATAATCTCCGTGGGTAAATGTTGCCACAAAGGAAAAGAATTTGGAGAGACTGCAAGTCCGCAGGAGCACAATGCTTTCCATAAGGAAAACTCACTGGGGAGACATAGACTCTGGGGGATAAAAAGGTTGTGCGTAGGCCAGGCTACGACTTTAAACTGCTGGGGGACACGAGGGATTCCATGAAAATAAATCAATGGAAGGACTCAGCCGGGGATAAAGGAGAAAATATGCAGGGGAAACAGGTAAAATCAGGACAAAATTGAAATACTCGATCCAAACAGGAAGTGGCGATTTCACTGAGGAAATACGCACTCAAACTCAACTAGGGAAGAAATGAACTTCAACACAGGAGTGATAAAAGTATATTATCCATTACCGGCTACTGGGTAAGGAGATAACATAATCTGACAGAGAGGACATTCGTTACTGGTTAGGGTAAACATATCAAGGATGACTCGCTGAGGGCAACATAAGGTGTATTAATTACCAGTTACTGGGTAAGAATAACCAGATGGGGAAAAGCCAAATAAGATTTACAACTATCGGTTACTGGGAAGAAAATCGCAAGGAAAGAGAATATTCGTCACTAGTTAAAGCGAACATATCAAGGATAGACTCAAAGGTGATGATATCTGTCATCAATCAAGATGAACATATCAAGGATAGACTACCAGGAAAAAGTAGGAATTACATCTATCAATTACTATATAGAATGCCAAAAAGAGAATATCCATCACCGGTTAGGATGAACATATCAAGGATAAACTCCGAGGGGAGAAAGAGGAATTACGTCTATCAGTTACTGGATAGAAAACCAGAAAGATAATATCTGTCACCGGTTAAGATGAACATATCAAGGATAGACTCCGTAGGGAGAAACAAGATTTACAACTACCGGTTACTGGATAGAAAACCGCAAAGAGAAGGAAACATGTCATCAGTTAGGATGAACATATCAAGGATTAACCCTCCGGGGAATGAAATAGGGATTACAACTACCTTTTACTGGGTAGAATAGAAAAACCAGAATATCCGTCATTGGTTAAGATGAACATATCAAGGATAGACTCAAAGGCGAGAATATCCGTCATCACTTAAGATGAACATATCAAGGATAGACTTCCTGGGAAACCTGAAAACGAATCTACTGGGGAAAATAAAAGGAAGTAGATTACTATTACCGGGTATTTGGGAAAAAGTAAAGTACTCCCAAATCGAGAAGAATATTACCATTTACTAGGTAATAGACTCTCGAGGGATCAATGTATCTATCTAGGCAAGATCTAGAAATAAAAGGTTGATCAAAGACTCAACCCGATGAGGATATAACTCAGGGTGAGTGGTTCCATCCAGATAATCAACTAGGGAGGAAGCTGAAATAATGATCATCCACGAGGAAACAACTCAGTGGGGAATGAGAAAGGTTAAATTCTTTCTGCTTAAGGGGGTTGACACTCTACAATTGAAAGAGGACAGACACACCAAATCTGTGGGGGGGGGGGGGTACCATTATAGAGGATCAGAAAAAGAATGAATCAGAAAATGCAATAATAATGCAATCATGAAATCTATGGTTGTATATGTATATGTATATACGATGATTATGCTGACAAAACAATCACAAGGATATAAATGTCAATGGTCTGAATCATCGTTACAACACTTAGACGATCTCAACATGATGAAGGCACCAACTAGAGAAAGAGATGTTAAGGATGAACATGAATCAAGTGTCTCGAAGGCTCGATCCTGGATGGGGAAAGAGGACAAATTTGATGAGGATCTCCACCATCAACTTTGCGGGGAATTTTAGGTCAACACCATATCAAATGGGAGACAAACTTGCACAGGACCAAAAATATTGCTCAAGAGTCAGTGCTAACAGGGATCAGGCCCAAACTCTGCTGACGACTCGAGCGGGGTAACAATCTGTGTTGAGTTTATGCAAACTTGCTGAGACAATGCGCCTAAAACTCAAAGATAGGGAGGCAAATACGAACTCGACTGGGGAAACCAAGAAAACTCGATCGGGGAAGTTGAGTTACCCCGAAAAATATGACTGAACCAACTGCTTGGGGAAGATCAATAATGCTTCACATTTTGGGACTTACTTGTTCTCAGACTGCTGTTGATGTTCCTTTAATAGAGTCGATTGCTCTTAAAAAGTAATTACTTTTATTATTTTAAGAAAAACATGATTTTGATTTTTAAATTCAATTTCAAAATGATCATCATAAAATTTAATTCAATTTAGCTGAATAAATAAGAGTAGTAACAATTGGATAAAAAACTCAACTTTATTTAATAGAATGGTAGTCTGTAAATGGCAAGACTCCATAGATCCTTACAAAAGTTAAAAATGGTAATTTACATGGAAGAGGGCTACATCGAATACAATGATCACTACTCCTTCTACCAACTTTGATATCTACTGTACTCTTGGCGCCGGTTGAAGATGAATCGGAACCAAATGATGTGCTCAAGAATGTCTTCGAGACTGAAGATCAACAGGATGCAATTACTTGCCATAATCCCTAATTTTTGCATAAATTACCCCAAGACGGGGTACTCAATTTATCGGGATAAATTTTTCTGTTTTATGTCTCTAACTTTTGCCTGGATCGTCCTTTCTGGTTTTCAATCCACCGAGCCACTCATTTTTGCCTAAGTCGCCCTTTCGGGTTTTTGACTTAGTGAGTTGTTCTTTTATTTTTAGGCGAAGTATTTCTTTACTGCATCGACATTCACAGGACGCGTGAACTCTTCACCATTCATAGTTATAAGAATCAAAGCACCACATGAAAAGGCTCTCTTAACAATATATGGGCCTTCATAATTAGGAGTCCATTTTCCCCTAGAATCCGGTTTAAAAGATTCCTTCTTTGAACATATGAGGTCTGACCTTCTTATCAAATGCTTTCTTCATTCTTTGCTGATATAACTGACCATGACACATGGTAGTTAACCTCTTCTCTTCAATCAAATTCAGTTGATCTTACCTGGTCTACCACCATTCAACCTCTGTCAACTTGGCTTCCATCAACATACACAGTGATGGGATCTCGACCTCTACCGGGAGCACAAATTCCATGACATAAACAAGTGAGAAAGGGGTTGCCCCAGTTGAAATGCGGATGGATGTACGGTACCTATGCAAAGCAAATGAGAGCATCTCATGCCAATCCTTGTAGGTCACAACCATCTTCTGAATGATCTTCTTGATGTTCTTGTTTGGAGCTTCAACAACCCCATTCATCTTGGGTCTGTAGGCAGAAGAATTCTGATGTGCAATCTTGAAGTCTTTGCAAAGAGCTTCTACCATATTATTATTCAAGTTTGATCCATTATCAGTAATGATCTTACTTGGCACACCATACTGGCATATAATCTGATTCTTGATAAACCTTACAACAACTTTCTTGGTTACATTTGCATACGATGCCGCTTCAACCAACTTTGTGAAGTAGTCAATAGCCACCAGAATGAAACGATGTCCGTTTGAAGCTTTGGGTTCAATCATGCCAATCATATCAATTCCCCACATGGAGAAAGGCCATGGGGAGGAAATGACATTCAATAGTGTCGGTGGAACATGAATCTTATCTACCTATATTTGACACTTATGGCACTTCTTCACAAACTTGCAACAGTCAGATTCTATTGTCAGCCATTAGTAACTTGCCCTCAACATCTTCTTATCCATAGCATGTCCATTGGAATGGGTACCAAAGGAACCTTCATGGAATTCAGTCATCAATAAGTCTGCTTCATGTCTATCCACGCATCTGAGCAGAACCATATCGAAGTTTCTCTTGTACAACACATCACCAGGTAGAAATTGCCAACTAACCTTCTCAAAGTCTTCTTATCTTTCAAAGATGCTCCAGGAGGGTAAACCTAACTTTGGATTTGATATCAAAATACCACGGTTTTTCATCTTTGATCTCTTCAACAGCAAATACATGAGCTGGCCTATCAAGACGCATCATAGTCAAATTGGGAACTTCATTCTAGAATTTCACCATAATCATTGAAGCTAACATTGCAAGAGCATCTGCCATTCGGTTCTCATCTAGAGGGATATGATGAAATTCAACCTTTATAAAGAAAGTTGAAATCCTCCTCGCATAATCTCTATATGGTATCAAACCGGGTTGATTCGTCTCCCATTCACCTTTGATTTGATTCACAACCAAAGTTGAATCTCCATAGACGTCTAAATACTTGGTTCTGAGATCAATGGCCTCTTCAAGCCCCATAATGCAAGCTTCATACTCAGCCATATTATTTGTACACTTGAAATTCAGTCTAGCTGTAAACAGAAAATGAGTTCCTTGAGGAGTAATAACCACTGCCCTAATGCCATTACCATATTAATTAACAGCTCCATCAAATACCATGCCCCAACAGGAACCAGGTTCTGGCCCTTCTTCAAGCAATGGTTCATCACAATCTTTCATCTTTAGGTACAAGATCTCTTTGTCAGGAAAATCATACTGCACTGACTGATAATCTTCAATAGGTTGGTGAGCCAAATGGTCAGCCAAGACACTACCTTTAATAGCTTTTTGAGATCGGTATTCGATATCATACTCAGATACCAACATCTTCCAATCGGCAATCCTCCCAGTTAAAGGAGGTTTCTCAAAAATATACTTGATTGGATCCATTTTGGATATCAACCAAGTAGTATGATTCAACATATACTGGCACAAACACTTAGCATCCCAAGCCAATGCGCAACAAGTCTTTTCAAGCGTAGAATACTGAGTCTCATAGTCGGTGAACTTCTTACTGAGGTAGTAAATTGCATACTCTTTCTTTCCAGTTTCGTCTTGCTAACCCAGAACACAACCCATACTTTCTTCAAGCACAATCAAATACATGATCAATGGTCTTCCTTCAACAGGCGGAGACAGAATCAGAGGCTCAAGCAGATACTCCTTGATATTGTCAAAAGCTTTCTGACAATCTCCGGTCCAATCACAAGACTGATCTTTCCAAAGAAGCTTGAATATAGGCGTATACATGGCAGTCATATGTGTAGCGGGGTATTCGCCACCTCACTTTTATTTGTCCAAAGGAAAGGCTAAAAAGCGAACAAAAGCCAAGTAAGAAGTTTTATCAAATCAAAAAACTAATAAAAATGTCAGAGATCTGGGTAAGGGGGTTAGTTATAAAAATGGGAAGGTTTTAAGCACCAAAAACATCCTTAGTACTCTAAGGGAGCCCTTTTTGCAAATGTGTATTGTAGGTTAGTATTTGTGAAAATATGTGCAAACAAGATTGGGGGGATGAGAAAAGAATATACATATTTACAATTTGTTGTTTGAATGGATAAACCCATTGCGTACGTATCATCACAAAGGTAGGATGAAAACCTCGTAGTTCGGGGTAAAAATCTCAAAAAATGGGTAAATTGATTTGACCTAAAGCCTTAAGGTCTTTTGTTATCAAAGGGAGAAAACTCAACCTAAACCAACAATCCACCATGTGAGGAGAGCTTCAACATACTAGTGAGGGATCCACCCTATAGTAAGTATGAAAGACTTATGAAAAAAGTTTTAATAAAGGTGGCCATTGGAACCACAAAAACAACTTGAAGTGAGTTGTATTTACAAGTTAGAAGTATTCACAAAATGAAGTCAAAGTTGACTTAAGGTTCATTCATAATGAGTATTAATGAAAAGATTTTGAAAAGTCAAAGGCATAAAGCCTAGGTTTCTAATCTGAAACAAAGTCAAAGTTTGCAAAAAAATGAGTTTGGCTTGGGTTAGAGTGGAGAGAAGAAGAGAAGGGCTAGTACTAAACATGCAAAGATGATTGAAAATGCTCCTTTCCTTTGGACTTAGAAAATAACTCAAGCAATCAATCAAATATTATATTCAAGCTCCTAGGATCTCCATTTGGCTTGTCTCTTATAACGTGGCTATGCATGAAAATGGTCCTTCTTACTATCTCAAGATGGAATCCCTATCACACAAGAACAAACATAAAAAAGTTCACAACACAATAAGAGGAATGGACAAAGATAGAGTTTAGATTAGGGGTCCTTTCAAGTCAACTTTAAGATTTAGCATTCTAAAGGCATGAGGCCTAGTTGCTATTCAACAAGTTTAGCATTCAAAAGGCATGAGGCCTAGTTGCTCTTGAACTCCTTTAAGCATGGGTAAGGTCCTAATTCTAAGTCCCTTCTCCTTTTTGCATTGGGTTCACACAAACAAAGACAAAAGAAACACAAAGCAACAATATATTTATATACAATAATGAGCTCAAATGAGCAAAAGGAAAATGACATAAACATAAAATATGTGCTCAAATGAGCAAAGGGAAAATCGATATGAATAAATGAGCAAGAAATTAAATTGCATTAAAGTAAATTGCAAGAAATGAGATGCTTGAATTAAAGTTAGTAGTTAGTATTTAATGTTAGTGTGTCATAAGACAATTTAGCGCTATGTTAAGCAATCGTAAGTGGACTAATGTAGTAGTCACGCCTATCTGAGGCTGATCAATAAAACTATAGGCAAATAAACACAAGTTAGAGATCATGACTAGTAAGCCAAGCTCCTACAACTTGCCATACCAAAAGAAAAGAAGGAAAGCCTTATATGGACTGTAGGTTTTTTGCTTGACCAAGAAGCAACCTATCTTGGACACAAAGCAACTCACTTGATCTTTGATCAAGTTGAGTTTGATTTGGATCAAAGAAGGTTAAGCCTCTCATTTGTCAAGACTAACCACAAATCATTAACTCATTGGCCAAAAAAAAAGAAAAAAAAAAAGAAAAAAGATGAAGATGAAATGAACAAAATTTGAATTCAAATGACATAATCAAAACACAATAATCAAAGGTGACTCAAATCATCATCAACCAATGTAAAACAGAAGAGAAATGAATATTAGAAGTCAACAAGTCAAATATTTTTTTTTGGTATTTTTGGAATTAAAATAAATGCAAAATTAAAATGGACAAAATAAGGTCAAAGCTCAAATTGAATTCAAATCAACTTGGATAAGTCCAATTGAATCATCATAGGTCTAACATGGTCAAACAAGGTTTGACAAAAAATTTCAACATTTTTTGAAAACAGAAACGATTTAAAATCAATTAAAAACAATAAAATATAACATAAATGAATTAAAATCTCAAATAAATCTTAAATCAATTAAGAAATCGATGAGAATATTTTTCGTAGACTTGTCATGATCCATATGTGTTAAGAAAATATTTTTGGAATTTTTGAATATCAAAAAGTATTTACAATGAATTAAAAACTATTAAAAACAAAGTAATTCACAAAAATATAAAATGATGTCACAAAAATAATTAAAAATCAGATTATAAAATTAGATTTTTCAAGAATTTTTTTGCCATTGGTCTCATATTTTTGTGACTTCAAATGAAATAGTTATGAATTTTTGAAAATAAATGGAATTAAAAGAAAATAAAACAGAAAATAGAAAATAGAAAAAAAAACCAGGAGCGCTGGATTGAATTCATTAAATGACGTGGCTGTATCCAAAGGTTCAGAGGCGCCGGCGTATCATAGTCCTTAGTCAAACGCGTCACAAATGGAATTAAAACAAGTCAATAGAACGCATGACCAAGATTAGATCGTTTCAAACAGATCCAAAGGCACACACTCATCCACGTGGGGAAAGTGGTGGAAACCACCATCTTCTCCGGCCAGAGAACGAACTTCGGCCACCACGCGCAGGTTTTGAAACTTCAATGAAAATAAACAAATGTTGTACCAAAATGAAGTTAGGGTGATGTACATCACCCATGTAACCTTGGATTGTGCTCAATGTTTCTATTAAGTGAGAAATTTAAGCTTGAAGTTCAAGGTATGCAAACTGAAATGGTTCAAATCATGAAATCAAGACCACCACTGACCTGCCTCTTGCTCGATGACTTCAGAAAACAGTTCCAATTAAAGCAATTCACATTGTATGATGAGATTCAGATCAAAATAGTTGAGTAATATACCTTTGAAGAGCAGCTTTGCACATCAAGATTCCTTCAAACTTTTGCTTCCAATTTGATCATGAGATGATGAGGATGCAAGGCTTAGGAATTGAAACTTGAAGATCAACTGATTGTTTTGAAATTCAAGCTTGAATTTGAAAAGTAAAAATGGAAATCCCTTTGAGTAAGGTTGGGTTTCCACTTCAGCAGAGTTTCAGGTTGCCTTGAGGTTGATTTTTGAATGAGCATGGCAATGTATTTATAGCTGGAGATGAAGTAAGCAAGGGAAATACTCGTGTGCATGAAGCTTTGGGTCCTCCATGCATGGGCCTGTACAGGCGCATGTGAGACCCAAAATTGAGTGGAATAGCATGCTGATATCATTTGAAGATGATTTGGACGTGCAAAAGGCCTGCGGTTAGCTTATGCATCAAGTTACAAAGTGAATTGCATATTTGGTCATAAATGTTAAGCCCTTCAAAAATCACACATGGCAAATCCAAACATGGTAGTGTAAGTAATAGTTGGAAAGGTATTGACATAAGGAGCTAAATCTATGTTGGGAAAAAATCCATTTGGAGTTTGGATTTTTGTGAAAACTAGCCTTGAAGTTTGAGGTACAAAACATGTCTAGGTTTACTTTGAAAATTTTCCCCAAAAGTGACCAACTTCAAGCCCTTCTATTTCATTGATGCAAGCCTCAAATGGAAAAACTTTCAAGATAAACGTTGTAGATATTTTCACAATGATCAATTTGGACTTAATTATTTAATAATTTGAATTTTTTATGAGAAAGTTATGGGCACTTGAAGTTGGACTTTTTCAAGATTCAATGGTTTTGGTCCAAAGTGACCTATAATGTTCTGTATTATGACATGTGTTTCTGTTAGGATTATGAAATTTTATCCAACATAACATTTTAAGTAGACATCTTAATATTTCCAATGCAATTTGTCTCACCTCAAAATCATAAAAATTAAGGAAGTTAGGTCCTTGGGAAGATGACCCAAAACTAGGGTTTCAGTCAAAATGACCTATAATGTTTTGAAACGAATGATCATCTTAAAAGTTTAAAATGGATTTTTGATGAACATAAAAGTTGTTCATATGGTTCTTAAGAACATTATTTCTCTTAGGGTCATCTTCATTTGACAAAAACATCAAAAGTTAGGTCTCAGGGATCTTCAGTTTGGTCAGGGTACTTGACTGGTCAACTTCTCAAGGCCAAACTTCAAATCTTGATGAATGAATGATTGAGGATACTCACATAGGCTCATATATGCATAAAATAATGAATTAAATAACTTACCTTGATTAAATTTGATCATAGGTTGAGGTTGCTTCATGAGCAAGGCACAGTCAATGCATAGTTGAATTAGGGTTTTCTTGGGAAACAATCCTCAAGCCCTTTGGTTTATCTTGATCAAATTGGAAAATTGAGATACTTGGGAGGCATATATGATGATTAGGAACTTTTTGGACCATTTTCATGCTTTCTTTCATCTTCATCTGGCCACTTCATTGAGCATAGGAGCCTCCAAGGAGCAGGGGATCACAAGGTCACTTGAGCTTCAAAACAAAAAGAGGTTAGTGACATATTTTTGTGCTTTTGGTTAGTAAACAAAATAAGAAGAGCAATAATATAAAATTCAAGCATGCTTGGTGGTCTCAAACCAACTCACACAAGTCCCAACCCTAGGGTAAAGGAGCCACACATGCTATGATCCTTGAGGCAAATGCATTGAGCAATGATATGATGCCATGAGGGATCTTAAGGTCAAAATTAGGGTCTTACAGATGCCCCTATTTAAGGTCACTCTAGCCGGAGATATGAAGGTTAAAATCTTTGTCTCGACGAGGTAGAATGGGCTTAATTAATAACAAAGAGACGAATTTTGGTCCCTAAGAGACCTCATGATGTAGATGTATGCATGCAGAAGTTAATACTCTGTTGGGAAATATGGCCACAAAGGAAAAAAGAAATCAGAGAGACCGAAAGTCCATAGAAGTAACACATTCACTAGGGAGACAAAGACTCTAGGGGAAAATAGGGCAAAAATGCGTGAGCAGGTCACGACTTGAAAACTTACTGGGAGACACGAAGGGATTCCATGAAAATAAATCAATGGAGAGACTCGAGTTGACGCAAAGATGCATGCATCGGGGAATATGCCAATACAGCAAAGTTATCCACAAAGGATACTTCGGATAAAAATCCGGACTCAGGTGGAGAAATCCATAAAGGATCCAGTTGGGGAAGAAACAACATATATTACCGGTTATTGGGTAATAAACTCAAAAGGAGACATGTTATCGAAACACCGGTATAAGGGTGAGAGAACAACACGCTCAGGGAGAAAGAATATCTAAGACCGGTATAAGGGTGAGAGATATCAATCATCCAAAAAATCCGAGGAAGACCCAAAAGGCATATCTCAACTCAGGAAAATCTGACTCCACAGGGGACAAAAAGTCATAATAGGGAGCAGAAGGAAGGAACACCAGGGATACCGGTTGCTGGGCATATAATAGGTGACCAACCAGGCGTGAATTGGGAACATATCCAAGACACTCAACATCCGAAAAGGAGGGCTGAAAAGGCAAACTCAATTTACAGGATGGGCATTCAATTTCACAAGGAAATACGAATCTTACTCAACTGGGGAAGAAAAAGACTTCGACTGAAGAGCGCATGAGATATATTATCTATTACCGTCATAACGTAGATAACATACTCGTATGGAAGATTATTCACAACCAGTTACTAGGTTAAAAAAGGATAAATCGACTGAAAATAAAGGACATCGAGAAACCGGTTATTGGGTATAAAATGATGACCAATCAAAGGGAGAAACAATCATTACCAAACAAGGGTAAATGAAAGATGACTCTCTGAGGATGAATTGCTTGGTAAGAGTAATTATCCCTGAGAGATATATCACCGGTTACTGGGTGAAATACTCAAAAACGAAGGATTATCAATACCGAATATTGGATAAAGATAACCAACAGAAAGGGGATTACATCTACCGGTTACTGGGTAGAAAACCACAGAAGTAGGACTTACAACTACCGGTTACTAGGTAGAAGGCCACAAAAATATTCACTGGGGAAAAGATGAACAATTACTGGTTATTGAGCAATTGAACAACTAAACCACATGGAACTGCAGAGAAATAACAAGAAAGGAGTCAATCTAGGAACAAACTAGAAAGACACAATTAATAAGACTCAACCCAAGGAGGATATAACTCAGGGGAGTAATTCCATCCCTATATATAATTGGGGAGGAAACTGAAACAAAAATCATCCACGAGGACACAACTCAGTGGGGAATATAGAAGAAAAGATAAACACTTTATGGCTATGAGGCTGACTCTAAATGGAAAGATCAAACACAAACATCTGCTTCGGGAAGAACATTTCACCAATAGCAGGAGAATAACAAGCAAAGATATATGGCAAGGAATGCAACATGAATATCTGAATGATATGATTATGCATGTATATGCGTGGTTTATGTATGATTAATGCTGACAAACAGACATATCTAACACAAACAGGTCCAGACATCCGGTATAACATCTCAAAAGAGAAAGGTCGGGCCCGCAGGAGAAATCAATTCTGGTGGGGATGCATCCAATACCAGAAGAGTCACCAATCACCGCTAGGGACAAAAACCACTGCTAGAGATAAGCCAAGGTCACAGCTATCAACCGTCGGGGATAGGCAAGGTTTCAGCTGGGGGAACATGCAGAGATACTGATAAGATTCATCATAGAAGAACTCTACTGGGGATCTTAACACGGATAAGATCCGTCATAGAAGAAACTCTACTGGGGAACTTATCAGGGGATGATGTGAAGCTCTGTGGGGAACAACCACCAAACAGACTCATCAATCAAACACTCCCTTCTAACTGCTGGATAAACATCCCTGCCGGGGGAGAGAGAAACAATTTCTCCGCTGGGGAAGGAAATAACACATCTTCCTCATCGTCGTCCAATACTGGAAGAAATCTTCAACCATGGAGGGGATACAAACGTCAAGCTAGGGTCAGGCAACTCCACTGGGAAGAGACTATAAGCGACCATACTGGGGATAGTCTTTTGTAGGAAAACCTACTAAGGATGAGTTATAAGCCAACTTGTTGGGGATAACTATAAGTATCTCTGGAGGAACTGTCCTGGCTGAGGGAAACGGGAATGAATCCTACATCAAACACGTCCCATGCTGGGGATGAAAAAGGAACAAACCCTTCACCAACTGCTCTAGGAAACCACTGCTGAGGAGATATCTGAAAGAAGGCTCTGCAGGGAAGACATGATTACTCCGCCTAGGACTTCTACTCATGCTGGGAATTCCTGCTCACTGGGGAAAGACAAACTTCCTCATGAATAGATAGCATATCAACTTTCATCAATCTATAAGGGATTTTAGGTCAGTCCGCACAAGGGATGACAACCATATAATTGATAAAACACAAATGCTAGTGCCTGATATAGAGGTATTCATATCTCTAAAAGATCGAGGCCAAAACTCCAGATTCTCTAGGGAGTTGAAGATGCATCACTCTTCTCTGCGCTCGTTGGGGAGACAACCTGAAAGATGATGAAGAGGATACAAACATGCCAGAAATATGAACAAATGTCTTACCCTTTTGGAGATCGTACTATCCTTGGGAGAGCACTGAAGACATTCCAACTATCCTTGGGAGAGCATTGTGAATATTCACTTTGAGTAAGGTTAGGTTTTCACTTCAGGTGAGTTTCAGGTTGCCTTGAGGTTGATTTTTGAATGAGCATGAGAATGTATTTATAGCTGGAGATGAAATAAGCAAGGGAAATACTCGTGAACATGAAGCTTTGGGTCCTCCATGCATGGGCCTGTACAGCCGCATGTGAGGCCCAAAATTGAGTGGAATAGCATGCTGATATCATTTGAAGATGATTTGGACGTGCAAAAGGCTTGCTGTTAGCTTATGCATCAAGTTACAAAGTGAATTGCATATTTGGTCATAAATGTTAAGCCCTTCGAAAATCACACATGGCAAATCCAAACATGGTAGTGTGAGAAATGGTTGGAAAGGTCTTGACATGGGCAAAAATACATTTGGTGTTTGGGAATTTGTGAAAACTGGCCTTGAAGTTTGAGGTACAAAACATGTCTAGGTTTACTTTGAATTTTTTTCCCAAAAGTGACCATCTTCAAGCCCTTCTGTTTCAATGATGCAAGCCTCAAATGGATAAACCTTATACATAAACATTGTAAATATTTTAAAGATGATCTATTTGGACTTAAATTTTGCATCATTTGGATTTTTGATGAGAAAGTTATGGGCACTTGAAGTTAGACTTTTTCAAGATTCAATGGTTTTGGTCCAAAGTGACTTATAATGTTCTGTATTATCACATGTGTTTCTTTTAGGATTACGAAATTTTGTACAACATAAAATTTGAAGTAGACATTTTAAGCTTTCCAATTAAATTGGTATCACCTCAAAATTATAAAAATTAAGGAAGTTAGGTCCTTGGGAAGTTGACCCAAAATTAGGGTTTTAGTCAAATTGACCTATAATGTTGTGAAATGAATGATGACCATAAAAGTTTCAAATGGATTTTTGATGAACATGAAAGTTGTTCATATGGTTCTTAAGAAAATGTTTTCGCTTGGGGTCATCTTCATTTGACAAAGAAATCAAAAGTTAGGTCTCATGGATCTTCAGTTTGGTCAGATGACTTGACTGGTCAACTTCTCAAGGTCAAACTTCAAATCTTGATGAATGAATGATTGAGGATACTCACATGGGCTCATATATGCATAAAATAATGAATGAAATAAATTACCTTGATTAAATTTGATCATAGGTTGAGGTTGCTTCATGAGCAAGGCACAGTCAATGCACAGTTGAATTAGGGTTTCCTTGGGAAACAATCCTCAAGCCCTTTGGTTTATCTTGATCAAATTGGTAAATTGAGATAATTGGGAGGCATATATGATGATTAGGAACTTTGTGGACCATTTTCATGCTTGCTTTCATCTTCATCTGGCCACTTCATTTAGCATAGTAGCCTCCTAGGAGTAGGGGATCACAAGGTCACTTGAGCTTCAAAACAAAAAAAGGTTAGTGACATATTTTTGTGCTTTTGGTTAGTAAAAAAATAAGAAGAGAAATAATATACAATTCAAGCATGCTTGGTGGTCTCAAACCAACTCACACAAGTCCCAACCCTAGGGTAAAGGAGTCATACATGCTATGATCCTTGAGGCAAATGCATTGAGCAATGATATGATGCCATGAAGGATCTTAGGGTCAAAATTAGGGTCTTACAATATGCGAAATGAATCTTAAGATATAATTCGAGCGACCGAGAAAACCTCTGACTTGCTTTTCAGTTTTGGGCGCAGGCATCTCTTGTATTTCTTTGACCTTGGCAGGATCAACTTCAATACCCTTCTCGCCGACGATAAAGCACAACAACTTACCAGAAAAACAACACGAGATGTACACTTATTGGGATACAAGCGGAGTTTGTACTTCCTCAAATGCTGGAATAGCTTCAATAAATGCTCAACATGTTCTTCTTCATCACTTGATTTAGCAATCATGTCATCAACATAGACTTCAATCTCTTTATGCATCATATCATGAAAAAGAGTGGTCATTGCTCTATGGTATGTTGCACCAGCATTCTTTAAACTGAAAGGCATCACTCTATAACAAAATGTTCCCCAAGGTGTGATGAATATGGTCTTCTCCATATCTTCGGGTTCCATCTTAATTTGATTATAACCGGAAAATCCGTCCATAAACGAAAAGACTTTGAATTTAGATGTATTTTCTACCAACATATTAATGTGTGGTAGAGGAAAACCATCTTTCGGACTATCTTTGTTCAAATCTCTATAATCAACACACACACAGACTTTTCCATCCTTCTTCGGAACAAGCACAATATTCACCACCTACTACGGATACTCAGCGGTTACAAGAAAACCGACATCGATATGCTTTTGTACTTCTTATTTGATCTTTACTGTCATTTCATGGTGAGTCCTCCTCAATTTCTGCTTGACTGGCGTGCATTCTAGCTTCAACGGCAATCTATGCTCCACAGTCTCAGAATCCAAACTAGGCATGTCTTGATAGAACCAAGCAAACACATCTGAATACTCTAGAAGAAGATCAATCAACCCCTTCTTAACCTTTGGACACAGTTGAGACCCAATCTTGACTTCCTTCACATCATCTTCGGAACCCAAGTTGACTAACTCAATCTGCTATTCGAATGGCTGAATGGCTTTTTCCTCGTGCTCAAGTAGACGAGATAATTCATCAGACACTTCTTCATCACTTTCTTCCTCAGTCTCAAACACAGGGAAGTTTGGAGAAGGAGTAGGATCATTGTATTCAAAGGGTTTAGAAACCAACCTGCATAATGATTTGATATTTTGATTTTAGAAAAGTGAATTGTGACCAAATATTACGCAGATGGAAAATTATTATTTATTTATGTTTTTTTTTTGTGATTACCATTTTCAGAAAGGCAAAAAAGAGAAACTAAAACATCATAGATGTGGATGAATAGAATTGCATTTTATTGATGATAAAATTTGAAAACGCCCAACAATGTTCACTTCTCCCTTAGGCATAGGAGAAGGATTTTTCTAAAAACAAATGAAAAACAAATTACTTAGAGCAATGGACAATAATAGGAACATCAGCAGCAACCCAATTGTTGCAAGCCTTTCCATGCGTCACAAAATTGGCGCAATCTTCATCTTCATCACCCTCAATTACAACAGCTGAGTGGTGTTCATTACCATGGATGAACCCTCCATTATGGAAACTCGGTTGCACTTCTTCAACCTTGACTTTAAACGGCCCTTGCTGGAATCCCAATCTGGCTTTGTTCTTGTTCTCGACGACCTCTACCATACGACCCCACTGATCAGAAATGCCATCTTCAATAATTTTCTACGCATATTTGAAAGAGGACATGGGTGCCCCAGTTTTTTCACTTCAGCAATAGATAGAGCTTAGAACGGAGTTCCAACCTCCTCTTCAGCTTCCACATATGAAAAAGACGACAGATGGCTCACCAGCAATGCTTTCTCTCCACCCACAATGACAAGCTTTCCATTCTTCACAAATTTCAACTTTTGGTGCAGAGTAGACGTCACAGCTCCAGCCTCATGGATCCATGGCCTTCCCAACAAGCAACTATAGGCCGGGTGGATATCCATTACTTGAAAAGTAATATGAAAATCACTCGTACCTATCTTTACTGGAAGGTCCACTTCTCCTATAACAGTCTTGCGAGAACCACCAAAAGCTTTGACGATTACACCATTATACCTTATCGGGGCACCTTGATATGATAATCTGGACAAAGTTGACTTGGGGAGTATATTCAAAGAAGAACTGGTATCAACTAGCACATTTGACAATGCATCTTCCTTACAGTTCATCGATATATGCAGTGCTAGATTGTGATTTTTGCCTTCCTTAGGAAGTTCTTCATCACAAAAACTCAAGTTATTGTTGGATTTGATGTTAGCCACAATGTGGTCAAATTGATCCACAGTTACATCATGCTCTACATAGGCTTACTCCAACACTCTTTACAATGCTTCTCTATGTGCTTCAGAATTCATGAGCAGAGACAACACTAAAATCTTTGAAGGAGTTTGGAGCAGCTGCTCTACCGTATTAAATTCACTTTTCTTAATCAATCTTAACACTTCGTCATCATCATTAGGCTTCAATTTGTTGGATTCACCAGACTGACACATTGGAGCACTAACTGGAATCACTTTAGGTACATCAACCTTCTTACTAACAAACACATCTTCTATCACCTCTTTCGGAAATACAGATGCAAAAACACAACCGCTACGGGTCACCTTTGCAATATCGACGATGTTCACAATAGAATTGGTCATAGGCAACGGAACCTCTTGACCATTCTCCACCATGGCAGCATTATATTGGTAAGGAACAACTCTATCATATGTATACAGGACGGGGCCCGCTAACCGTATTACTAACGGCGATACCGATCTATTGACGTTGTTACTACTGCTGCTATCAAACTGAATTACTACCCGCTCAGGGGTCTTGAACACTAGAATAATAACATATACTCCATCTATATCCCTCGACTATTGAATCTGGATTACATTCTCATCCATTAACTTCTGGATATCTCTCTTGACGATCAAACACCCACGGGGGTTCACGCTACAAATTGCACAACCATCATGGTCGTGCTCACAATCACTGATGGTACACAGGGTCCTATGCATCTCCACCAAGGACCTATGAATATCTCGCACATCGAATACTCGGAAGCTTCCTAGACAACCATCTACCATATTAACAGAGGAATTACCCTGAGCGGGCAATGGGTTAACTTTCACATTCGGCGCACGGTCCTCAAAGGACACCATCCCACTTTTTATAAGCTTCTGAACCTCATACTTCAATGGGTAATAGTTTTCGATATCATGGCCAGGAGCTCCTTGATGAAAGGCACAACGGAGTTTGGGCTTATACCACCATGGAAGTGGGTCTGGAATTTGCGGCAGATTCCTTGGCTAGAGTAGGTTCATGAGAACCAAAGACGGGTAGAGTTCGTCATAGGACATATGAATAGGGTCAAAAGAGACCTTCTTCCTCTCGAAGTTTTGTTATTGTTGATTATCGCTATTGTTGTTGTAGTTGTTTATTCTTTCTTGTGGCTGTTGTTGACGTTGTTGTTGAACTCACACTGATTGATTGTTTGAATGGTTTGAAAATACTGGATTAATCGATGAAACTTGATGATGATGCTAACGCGGTTGCAGATTTCTTTTGACATGAGGCCTCCTCTGCCTCCTTATTGACATTGCATTAGTTTCACCTTCCTTCTTTCTAGAGAAACTGCTTCCACACTTCTTGTTTGATGACACATATTCCTTAGACACACGTCCCTCTTAGACTCCTTCCTCTAATATCATCCCCATGTTTACCATCTCGATAAATTCACTGGGGGCACTAGTAATCATTCGTTCGTAGTAAAACGAACTTAGGGTCTTAAGGAAAATCTTGGCCATCTCCTTTTCTTCCAACGGAGGATTAATATGAGCAGCAAGCTCTCTCCACCGCTGGGCATACTCTTTAAGTGTCTCTTTGTCCTTCTGAGACATAAACCTCAGCTGGTCTCTATCAGGCGCCATATCCATGTTGTACTTATACTGTTCCACAAAAGCTTCACCCAAATCATTAAATGTGCGAACACTTTCACTATCTAGCCCCATGTACCACCTCAAAGCGGCACCAGTCAGACTGTCTTGGAAGTAGTGAATCAATAAGTGATCATTATCAGTTTGCGTTGACATTTTTCTGGAATACATAACAAGACGGTTAAGTGGACAAGTATTTCCCTTATACTTTTCAAAGTCAGGGACCTTGAACTTCATCGGGATCTTGACATTCGACACTAAGCAAAGTTCAGCAACAATCTTACCAAACAAGTCATTTCCTCTCAACGTCTTCAATTCTTTTCGTAGCTCAAGGAACTGATCTTTCATCTCGCCCATCTTCTCATAAACATCCGGACCCTTAGACGGCTCGGAATGGTAAATGGTGTCCTCAACACGAGGCAAAGTGTGAACGACTGGAGGCAGCACAGACATGACCAGGCTAGATGCCGGTATAGAAGCAAATGTAAGTGCAAACCATTCAGGCATGAAAATTGGTGGCATTCCCCACGGGAATCCAGCAGGCATAGTCGGACCAGGTTGAGTAGTAGGAACAGTTGAGGTAGCACCCTCTAAGATAATAGCCCTCTGAGGAGGAGGAGTTATGGGAGTTGGAGAAGACTGATTTTGGGCAGCTAGAACAGACTCCATCATAGCAGTCAGGCGAGCAATCTCATCTTTCAGTTCTCGGTTATCTTTCTCTAAGTGCTTCATGACTCTCGGTTGATTGGCGCGAGTGTTGTATCAGTGAGTCAGCTTGGCTGAAGCACATAATAATAACCGATAATACATTTGGCGGAAGAAAACTTGCTATGCAAATGATGCATGAAATGCAATGTTTTGTTTATTTTTATTTTCAAGGAACATACTATTTTATATTGAAAGTATATAATAACAATTTGATTGACCATAAAAATCTATTTTATTCATAAAATTTGGAAGGATTACACTGAGTACAATTTCTAATACAAGAGAAAAGGAAACTAATCATCCTAAGGATTCCCTAACAACAGTGCCGGATAATCTGGCAGCAGGTGTATACTTCCTTCGGATGCATCGAATCTCGGACTCAAAGGAAGTCTTCATCTGAGCCTTCTCTAGGACAAGCTGATCAACAATCTTCTTCCAAGCACCGGAAGGCTGAGGCATACTAGAGGAAGATGGACCCTATTACTCTCTCTGTATCTTCACTGCTCGGTCTTTAAGAAGTTCAATAAGCGTGTCCTTGTCTTTAGACTCAAGCTGCAACTCCTCATGCTTTCGGCTCAAAGCATGGAACCGCTTTTCCCACATATCTTTCTCTTGCTTCATCTTGGCAAGTGCGTCTTCCAACTCCTCTACATCTTGGTTAGGGAGAGTTAATGGCTCATCCACAACCATAATTATAGGTCTCTCACAAGCATAAGACATCTTTAACTCCAAAGCTCTCTTCTTCACCCAAGTAGTGTAAGCCTCCAAAGCTACACAGTTGCACGGACCAAGCTCGGATCTTCCTTTCCTATGCACATTATGCCAAGCATGTACCATCTTCTGCTTCAAATGTTTGGGATCTTTACCCTCTTGATAGAAAAGACCCTCTAACTGAGTGTTATTAGGTTTGTCTTTCAAGAGGAACCCAAGTTGGCAACCGGCCAAAGCAGGGTTGTAATTAATTCCTCCTTGTGTACCAATGAGAGGCACATTAGAGAATTCAGCACAACTATCAATAATATCCAAGCTACTCAATGAATAATCATACAAAACAATATCATCATCGGTGAGAGACATAAGTTTCTGAGATCACCGTAGACATTGTTTGTTTTCCATAAAAGCAGGCTCCTGATGCAAGTGTAAAATAAACCACTTGTACAGAAGAGGAACACAACACACAATAGTCCCACCACCTTTAGAATTCCATAGATGAAAAGATAAATACACATCACCCAACATAGTAGGTACAAGATTCCCAACCAAGAAGATTCTAATGGAATTACATCAACAAACCCATCAATGTTAGGGAACAAAGCCAAACCATAGATGAACAGCACAAAGATGGCTTCAAATGCATCCACACTACCTGCTTGAGCAAAGGCAATATCTTTCCCAATAAGGAACTCAGAATTCAACCCCAACATTCCTCCTTTCTTCACCCAATGAGCCTCAATCTTAGACTTCTTCAGATGAAGAGCTTCAGCTATAATATGAGATATGGGAATCTCCTCTAATCCACTAAAGGGAAACTTGTCAGAAACGGATATTCCCAAGAGATGGGCGTACTCCTCTAACATAGGTATAAGCTGATAATCGAGAAAAGTGAAGCAACGATAGAGAGGGTCATAGAACTAAACCAACACACTCAAGAGTCCTTCAATCACATCAGTAGATAACACAGATAAAAGCTTCCCATGACGTTTCTTGAAGTCCAAGGGATCTAATACAAAAGATGATAGCTTCCTTAGCTCTTTCAAATTGGGACATTTGAAACTATACTTCTTAGTGTTCCTTCGTCCATAATCCATGGTCTGAAAATATTTGCAAATAAAACTTCAGTTCCTTGAAGCTATTTTTCGTGTGATGAATGTTATGATGCGCATGAATGCATGAATGCAACAATCACAAATAAGGGATCACACACAAGGCAAACAAACAAAGGTCAAGGGATGAGTCGAGTCATTGTCAAGATCAATCATCCATTTTGGTGGATTATGGTTTTCACCTTATCAACACCCAAGTTCCATTGATATTGACAAGACTTGATTGGATCAACCGAGAATCAAGGGTTTGTTGTGAGTCACGAGCATGGAGTCAGGTTAAGAACCATCCCGAAGGAGTGTGCTAAGGATAAAAACCTGTAGATCATGTTCTAAAAAGTTCCCAAAGTCTTAATTCCATCTATCGGATATTATAGGTTTAGATGACTGACTCATCAACCCATAATATTCTCAAGAGAAACTCGTCTGAGTGTAGTATCACGTAACAACTGTTATGAAGTCTACACTTGAACAGTCTCCGCACTACGTCCTAAATAGGCCAAGTTGGGTTAAATGTTCTACGGTCCTCAGTTTTTCGGACCTTAAATCATAGAAAGTAGTGCCTAACTACAAATAACTTGTGTGACATTCATAACTCCAAAAGGGTCTCCACTGAGCAGATGGATCTCAAGCCAACTTGTTAAGGACTACTCCACACAAGTCGAACATGACTATACCATCCTCTTATCTTAATTGCACCAAAGTTCAGGTTAGAACTTATCTCACCACTCAGAGATCACCAAGCATAACAAGAAAATTATATCACGCATGCAAATATACAAACATTGAGTATACAATCATATACACATAAAAAAGTAGGCTAAACCCACTGAGGACTACTCCTCAGCAGAGTCGCCACTTAATTTATATAACGGTAACTTCATTACCATTAAGCTATGGATAAACTTAACGTCAATAAAACCAGAGTCGCCACCACGCTTTTATTGTTTCCAAAGGAAAAAGGGAAAAGTACAAACAAAACCCAAAGATAAGAAGTTTTCAAATTAAAACTAATAAAATGCCAGAGATTACAGGTAAGGGGGTTGGTTATATAGAGGGAAGGTGTTAGCACCCAAAGTGTCTTAGGTACTCTTAGGGAGCTCTTTTTTATGTGTATATGTGTTTTGGTATAAAATGATGTTTGCAATAAATATAGTGTGGGGATGAGAAAAGAATTTATTAATTATATTTTTGTGTTCGGCAAGACCTTCAGACTTGTGCCTACGTACCAACATAAAAATGAGGGATCAAAACCTCGTAGTTCATGGTAACAATTTCAAAATGAGTGGATTTCTTTTAATCAAAATTTAAATTTGAAAGAGGCACAAGTGGCCTAAAAAGAGTTTGAATGAGTGTTATTTCTTTTTGTTATTTGAAATTTTAAGTCGATATGGTTAAATTCATTTGCAAGTTTGATTTAAGAAAAAAGTTTAAAAATACAATGGCATAAGGCAAAAGTTTCTAATTTGCAATGAAGTCTAAGTTTAGAAATCACAAGTAAAGAAGATTTTTGAAAAGTGGGGGAGAGATTTGAAATTTAAGAAGTGGGAGGAGATGAAAAGATCTGACCAATGGGATGCAATCCAATAGACAAGAATGTCATATAGAATTCCACTTTTCCTTTGGACTTTAAATCAAGCAATATCAATAAGCAAATAGCAAAATGAAGATCAAGGCATCAAATAAAGATTGCCACATCCAAGCTAACAACTTCATAGTTTTCTTCTCAATCTTCCCATGTATCATATGACATACTCCTTGAATGGGTCAAAATAAGGCATTAGGCACAGGTTCAAAATAACATTTGCATAAAGACCATGTAGCAGATGAACTCAATTGGATCCCAATACTTGTATCAGATGAAAGCTCAAATCACAATCACTTGGCTTCAGAAATGTTAGCATTGGCCAAGTCCTTTTGCATAGGGAATGTTGCCTAATTCTAAGTCCAAGGCTCAGATCAAACCCAACAGTCCACACAAACATTTTTTAGGGTTTTTTTGTTGTTTATTAGGTATTTTAAGGTCCTAAGACCACAAACACAAAAAAGATACTCAAACAAATATATACAATCACAATATATGGCTCAAGTGAGCAAAGTGAAAATGGCATAAACATAAACAAGTTAAATGATATGTGAAATGGCAAATGGAATGGTAAATGACTTGAATTTAAATTTCATAAAGTAAATGACTTGAAATTAAAAGCAATAATAATAAAAGTTAGTCAAATGTTAGTTGATTAGAAGTTAGTGAAGTTTTATTTTTCAATTGATTAAGTCATTCTTTGGAGAACACTCAACCCTCTATTCACAAGCATGGATCCTTGAAGCAAGACATCTTCCAAAGGAAGGAAAAAAGGCCAAGTTTCCACATAATACCATGAAAGGGGGGAGACTTACAATCTCACTTACTAGAATGATATGCCTTTTGGGTCAAAATTTAGCGCTATGTTAAGCAATCGTAATTGGACTTACGTAGAAGTCACAATTATCTGAGGCCGCGCAATAGAAATTTTGGTGTTAGTGCATGTTAGAGATATGGTATAATGAACCATACTCCTAAAACATACGACACACAAAAAGAAAATGATCAAAGGATGAAACTAATCTCATCCATACTTGTATTGGTTCATCTAACATGAAGTTATTGATGAACCAATTAGCCGTAGGATATTGAGACTTCATTGGTCAATGAAAGGGATGGGATAGAATGGATTGAAGATGAAGAGGGATGGGAGATGAGACAAACACAAATTGATCATCGGAGGAATTTTATCAAATTAAAATCATTCATTCATTTTGGGAGATGAAATGTACATTTCATCAATCCCCTAAATCCAATGATTTTAATCCAACAAAAGTGAAATCAACTTTGACCAAGGCCCAAACACATAGTCAAACTTCACAAGTCAATAAAAATGGCTCAACATAATTTCTACACAATTAATCAATTAAAATGCATTTAAATTAAATTATGTTTGATCAAAAACCTAAAACCTCTTTAAAACACCAAATAAATGGCCAAGAGATTTATCCTAAGTCAATCAAGGTCAAAGGACCTTAGACAAAAAATTTCATAATTTTTGAAAAGTCAGAAGTATTTTTAAACAATTAAAAATATGCATAAAAACAATTAATTCATGAAAAATATCAAAATTAATCCAAAAAATGATTTTAATTAAGAAAATGAAAGAGGAAAATATTTGAAATTTTTTGGTGAAAGTCCCATATTTTTTAGATTAAAAATACAATTGATATGAATTAATTAAATATATTGGATTAAATGAAATAATCATAAATTCAAAAAAAAGAGAGCCATTTGATCTCCCCCATTAATTTAGGTGGAAGATCAGATGGTTGGAAACACGTGCTCTAAATCTTCTCTAGTCAACTGTCCGACACATATACCTATATACAATCAAAGCTTCAATTCGGTGAGTTCCTCGATCCATTTTTTACGATACTTTTTTTGTTTTCGCGTGTGTACGATCATGATCTTGAATGGATCTGGTGATGGCGAGTTTGGAACATGACTTGATGATTGGAGCTTTGTTCTTCGTGTGGTTCCTACGATTGGATTTGGAACTTGAAACAAAGATAAAAATATTCCTGAGCTCCGAGCTGGTTAGAGAAGCGTGTTCGGGGCTTTCTTCATCCTATGAACACTTTTTGTTTACTTAAGGCTTGGACACTATTAATTACGTTCGGATATTATCCTTTGGCTTCTGTAAGACCCCATTTTGACCCTAAGACCCCTCATGCTATCTCAACATTTGCATTTGCTTTAGGATCACACCTTAACATCCTCCTTACCTCTAATCCATTGGGTTTGCATTGGGAGATATCACCAAGCATATTTGATTGTATCATACTTTTTTTTTCATTATTTACTAACCAAAATACCAAAAATATGTCTATGTATAGCTTTGTTTCATTTGTAGGTAATGTGTACATCCACCTGTGCCTTATCAAGCTCATATCTACGGTTTGAGACCCTCAATGCAAGGATATAAATCAAGAGATGGTTTAGATTGGCTCTAAACATCATATATGGGTCCCCATGTTCTTCATTTATCATTTTGATCAAGAATTCATCAAGAATTTGAAGTTTGTTTTCCTTGGAAGCCCTAATTCATCTAGGTATCTTGTGTGACTTCCTCAACAAGTTTCTTTAACATTTGATCAAACATATCAAGGGATACTTAATTATACATAATCTTATACATATATTATCCTCCATGAGTACAAGATATCAATAGAACTTCAAGTTTTCAAGTTGGTTCATGGTGGTTGACCAGAGAAAGTCAACTGGTCAAAACTGGGGTTCACTAGACCCTATCTCCTACACTTTTTGTCATATTAAAATGATTCCATAAGAAAAATTACTCCATGTGACATTACAAATAACTTTAATGTTGAGGTCAAGAGCTATTTTTTCTTGGAATGTTATTTTTTATGGTGAAAGATTATAGGTCACTTTGTTTGAACCCTAGTTAGGAGGTCAACTTCCTAGCACAATAACTTTCTCAATTTTCGTGAGATGAGGGCAATACAAGTTTCATTATCAATTTCAATATGTCATATCTAACTTTTATTCTTTGAGAAATGTAAAATTGTACTTGCAAGGGCATGTGCCAAGAGGAAATATTATAGGTCATTTTGGGCCATTACCATTGAACAAGCAATTTTCCTCAACTTCTAAAATGCATAACGCCTTCATGCCAAATCCAAATGAGGGAAAATTTGTGACCACATTGAAAAAGTTTGAAATAGCTACAACATTGGTGAAGGAACTCTTTCCATTTGAAGCTCATGGGAAAAGTTATTCAAGGTGGAAGAAGTGAACATTTGACTTGGTACTTAGAAAAATGTCAATTATGTTTGATTTCCCAAACTTCCACCTCAAAATTCATCATGATCAAATCTTCAAATGGAAAAGTTGCCAACATGAAAGTTGTTCCCCTTGATCTCAATTTTCCAAAATGTCCAAAATCACCTCATTTGGCCAAGGATTTAAATACTTGCGCATGGCTTTTATTCAAGATTCCATTTGGATGAATTTCATTACCATTTCCCAATTCCAAATGCATGGCTTCATGTCACACTTTCAACATCACTCATGATCAACTTTGGACCTTTTGTCATCACTTCACGGGCCTATCACACGCCCATGCATCCATGCAAGTGAGAATTTCTATTTTTGGCGTTTAAAAATATTGTTGAGCCATTTTTATGGTCTTGTGATGTTTGACTTTCTGTTTGAGCCTTGGTCAAGGTTAATTTGACTTTTGTGGGATAAAAACCATTGGATTTGGGGATTGATGAAATGTATATCTTATCTCCCAAAATGAATGAATGGTTTTGATTTGATGAAATTCCTCCCATGATAAATTTGTGTTTCTATATCGGTGAATTCATGATCATCAAGCTATGGATAAGCAAGACATCAAATAACAAGAGTCACCACCGCGCTTTTATTGTTTCCAAAGGAAAAGGGAAAATGAGGGATCAAAACCTCGTAGTTCGTGATACAAATTTCAAAGTGGATGCATTGTTTTTAACAAAAATTAAGTTTGAAAGGCACAAAGGCCTAAAAATGGTTTGAATGGGTCAGTTCTTTTTGGCTTTTTTGAAAGTTTAAGTCCAGTATAATTAAGTCTATTTACAAGTTTGATTAAGAAATGAAGTTTGAAAATGCAATGGCATAAGGCCAAAGTTTCTAGTTTGCCAAGTGGTCAAAGTTTAGAACAAAATTAGTTCAAGCAAAGAAGAATTTTTAAAAGGAGGGAGAGATTTTGAAATTAAAGAAGTGGGGAGGAGATGAAGAGACTAATCCTAAGCACAAAATTAAAAGTTAAGAGTTGAAAAGATCTGACCGATGGGTAGCAATCCAATAGACAAGAATGTCTTATAGAAATCCCAAGTTCCCTTGGATATTAGAATCATGCCACAAACAATGCATACAATATTATCTTGAAGAGCTAGGCATCAAATAAAGATTTCCCCATCCAAGCCTTAGCCACTCTATGATGTCTTTTCAAATTTGCCCATGTAGCAGATGAATTCCACAAGTCACAAGTTCAAAATAACAGCTTCACAATGATCATGTTGCAGATGAACTCAAAGGGATCTTCAAAGATGTATCAAATGAAGTTTCAAATTGCAAGCACTTGGTTACATGAAAGTTGGCATTGGCCAAGTCCTTATTGCATAAGGATGTTGCCTAGATTCTAAGTCCAATTGTTCAAGATCAAACCAACAGTCCACACAATAGTCTTTTAGTTTTTTTGTTTCTTATTATATACATTAATGGTCAAAGACCAAACAAACAAACAAAATATAAACAAACAAAATATATCACATAAAATGGTCCAAGTGGACAAAGTGAAAAAGCATTAGTATAAACAATTAGAATGATATGAATAATGACAAATGAATAGAGCTTAAAAATTAAAGTGCATTAAAATAAAGGACTTGAAATTAAATGTTAGTTATTAATAAGTTAGAAGTTAGTATTTCTTTTTTTTGTTTTGTTTTAAGTCATTCTTTGGAGAACATTCAACCCACTTATCACAAGCATGGATCCTTAAGCCAAGACATCTTCCAAAGGAAGGAAAAAAAGCCAAGATATATCACACAATAGGGAAAATGACACTAACATAAACAATTAGAATTGTATGAATAATGGCAAATGAATAGAACTTAAAAATTAAAGTGCATTAAAAATAAAAGACTTGAAATTAAATGTTAGTTGTTAATGAGTTAGAAGTTAGTATTGTTTTGCTTTTGCTTTTCATTTTACGTCATTCTTTGGAGAACATTCAACCCACTTATCACAAGCATGGATCCTTGAAACAAGACATATTCCAAAGGAAGGAAAAAATGCCAAGTTTCCACACAATACCATGAAAGAGGGGAGACTTACAATCTCACTAACTAGAATGCGATGCCTTTTGTGTCAAGAATTTAGCGCTATGTTAAGCAATCGTAATTGGATTTATGTAGAAGTCACAACTATTTGAGGTCGGGCAATAGAATTTTGGTGTTAATGCATGTTAGAGACATAGTATAATGGACTATGCTCATGAAACATACCACACTCAAAAAGGAATATGCAAAAGAGGTGGCCTAATCTCATCCATACTTATGTTGATTTTGCAATCAACTAGCCTTAGGATTTAGAGACACCATAGGCCAAGTGAAATGGATGCATAAAGAAGGGGAATTAGATGGAGAGGGAGGGGAATGGATCAAAACTCAAATTGATAAAAGGAGGACATTTACCAATTTAATATCATTCATTCATTTTGGGAGATGGAATGTACATTCCATGAATCCCCTAAATCCAATGATATTAACCTAGCAAAGTCAAATCAACCTTGACCAAGACCCAACAACACAAGTCAAACTTACCCAAACCATCACAAGAGGTCAACACAATTATTTGGCATTTATTCAAATAATGTATTTAAATTAAATATGGTTTGTCAAATTCCTAAAACCTCATCAAAACACCAAAGAAATGGCCATGAGATTTAGCATAGGTCAAACAATTCAGAATTTTAAAGACTTAAAAGTATTTTTAAACAATTAAAAATAATCACAAAATTAAATAAATCATGAAAAATATTAATAATGATCCAAAAATAATTTTAATTCAGAATATGAAAGAGAAATTTATTTAAATTTTTTTGGTGAAACTCTCATATTTTTTGGATCAAAATTAAAATTATATGAATTAATCAAAATCAAATGAATTAAAACAAAAATCAAAAAAAAAAACGTGAGCCACTTGATCTCCCTCATTAATTGAGGTGGCAAATCAAGTGGATGGAAACGCGCGTTCCATGGTGGAACTTAGTCAGCGCGCCACACGCGTGGTAATCAAAACCAACGCCTAAGATTAAAATATTTCAAATGGATCCTGTGGTATAGAGGCGTGCCAACACATCGCCGGAGCCAGAGCTCCGGTCTTCTCCGGTGGACCTCACCGGACTGGTCTACCCTCAACCATCACCAAAATAAAAAAGGAGGACATGATCTGAAAGAAAAAATGGCGTAGAGCACGAATCTGACCTTAATTTCAATTAACTCCAAATATATAAAAAGATATGAGGAGTTGAATTTTGAGGTGTGACAACTGAGTTGCTTCGATTTGACCTCAAAGTAACACAATCTTCTTGCCTATATTGGTAGGACTTCAGACAACCAAAGATTCAAGAGAATTGATGAGAATTGAGTGAGAATCGAAGAGAAGAAGTTTTCTGAAATTCACCTTCAATGTTGTGCAGAAATGGATCTTGCTTGCTTCAACCTTGATCTGATCACACTTGAGAAGCTTGTAGGAGAGGTTTGGAAATGGTACAGAGCTTTGGATCATGGAGTTTCTGAATCTCCAAACAGTGAGATTCAAACTCAATTTTCAAGTTAAAAATTCTCATGTTTTCCTTTGAATGGTGAGGGTTTCAATTGGGGGGCAAAAGTGGCGCGCAAGGTGTGTTTGAATTGAGCTCTAAGGGCCTGTATTTATAGCAATTATGACTGATATTTGCACACTTGAAAAATTGCTAAATTTTTATATTTCATGCACAAGCTTTCATGGGCGTGTATAGGCCCATGAAGCAATCCAATTTGATCCATGTACAATCATTCTGAAGTTCAAATGAGGCTTGGAGTTCAAGGCAATATGAAATGTGATTTTTGGCATTTGATTTCTTCCAATCATGCAGACCTGTTAAATTCATTCGTAGCCCTAACAATCTTTACCCAAGGTGCATGAACTTGGGTTCTTTGGAAATCTTAGATCAAGGGGAACAACTTTGATGTTGGACACTTTTTTATTTGGAACTTGGACCATGGTGAATTTTGAGGTGGAAGTTTGGAAATTTCAACATGTTGAAAAATTTTCTAAGTGACAAGCCATATATCTCAATATTCCACCTTGCTTAACTTTTTATGTGAGCTTCAAATGAGAAAAGTGTCTTCATCAAAGTTGTATCTCTTTCAAAGACCTCCAAATGGTCACCATTTTCATGTCATTTGGATTTAGAATGATAGAGTCATGCATTTCTGAAGTTGAGGAAAATCACTTGTTCAAAGGTATAGCTCAAAAGTGACCTATAATGTATCCTCATATCACATGCTCATAAAAGTTGAATTAGCTCTTACTCTAAACATAAAAGTTGAAGTATACATCTTGAATTTGATTCTGAAACTTGTAAATCTTCCATCTCATGGAAATTTAGCAAGTTATGGCCTTGGGAAGTTGACTTTCAAATTAAGGTTTAGACAAAATGACGTATAATGTTTCAACATAGAAAATGATTTTCCAAGAAAAACTAGCTCTTGACCTCACATGAAAGTTGTTTGGAATGTCATTTAGAGTAACTTTGCTCTTGGAATAATTTTCATATGGTGAAAATTGTAGGAGATAGGGTCTAGGGACACCCAGTTTTGATCAGATGAATTCATCTGGCCAACCACCATCAACCAACTTACTAACCTTCAATTATCTTGGATTTTTAGGCTCATGATAGATCATATATGCATAAGATGATGAATTTTGAAGTGTCCCTTGAGAAATTTGACCAATTGGTGAGGTAGCTTGTTGGAGAAGTTACTCAAGATACCCAGTCAAACTAGGGTTTCCAAAGAAAATCACCTCCAAACTCTTGAAGAAAACTTGATCAATATAACATGTAGAGATCATTGGGACTCATATATGATGCTTTGAGACATTGTGAATCAATCCTTGCTTGTGCTTTTAGCCATGAAGATCTCAAACCCTAGGTGTGGACTCGATAGATCAATGAGGATCATGCCCTACCTACAAAAAGTTAGGAAAATACAAAGACATATTTTTGGTATTTTGGTTAGTAAAATGACAATATACAAGTATGATACAATCACATGGTGCTTGGTGATCTCTCCCAAAACAAACACAATGAAAGAGGGGTAAGGAGGATGCCAAAGTATGATCCCAATGCTAATGCATATGATGAAAGTGCATAAGGGATCTTAGGGTCAAAATTGGGGTCTTACAACTGCCCTTATTTAAGGACATTATAACCGAGGAGGTGAAGGTTAAAACCTTCGTGTCGACTCAGTAGAATGGGCTTAAATAACAACATAGAAATAAATTTTGGTCCCTAAGAAACCTCATGATGCATATGATATGAATGTAAAAAGAAAATTATCTGTGGGAAAATGTTGCCACAAAGGAAAAGAAATCAGAGAGACCGAAGATCCGCAGGAGTGCAATGCATTTCGTAAGGAAAACTCACTGGGGAGACAAAGACTCTGAGGGGATAAAAGGTTACACGTAGGCCAGGCTAAGACTTAAAACTGCTGGGCGGACTAGAGGAATTCCATAAAATGGAAAGACTCAGTCGGGGAAATAAAATATCTGCAGGGGATTTCAAGTAGATCAGGATAAAACTGAAGTACTTGAACCAATGCAAGAAAAGCGATTTCGCTAAGGAAATGTGCACTCAACTCAACTGGGGAAGAAATAAAGTTCAACGCAGGAGGAGTAGAAATCTACTATCCACTACCTGCTACTGGGTAAGGGGATAATAAAAGTCTGACAAAGAGGACATCCGTCATCGGTTAGGATGAACATATCAAGGATGACTTGCTGGGAACCACCAGGAGGGAATAATCATTACCGTCTACTGGGTAAGAATAGCCTTGTTGGGGAAAACTACATAAATAGGATTTACAACTACCAGTTACTGGGCAGAAGACCGAAGATAAGAATATCCTCCACAGGTTAAGGTGAACATATCAAGGATAGACTCAAAGGAAAGAAAATCCGTCATCGGTTAAGATGAACATATCAAGGATAAACTTGCCTGGGGATGCTAAGGAGGATACCCGTCATAGATTAAGATGAACATATGAAGGATAAACCAACTGAATAAAAAGTAGGAATTACATCTATCAAATGTTGGATAGAAGACCATCAAAGAGAAAATAAGGTCATCGGTTAGGATGAACATATCAAGGATAGACTCTGTTGAGGGGAAGAGCAGGATTTATAACTACTGGTTATTGGGTAGAAGACCGCAAAGAGGAGGAAATTCGTCATCGGTTAGGATGGACATATCAAGGATTAACCCTCTGGGGAACAAAATAGGGATTACAACTATCTTTTTACTGGGTAGAATACCGAGGATGAGAATATCCGTCATCGGTTAGGATGAACATATCAAGGATAGTCCCAAGGAAAGGGAAGAAAATATTCGTCATCATTTAGGATGAACATTATCAAGGATATACTTTCTGGGGAAACGTGAAAACGAATCCGCTGGGGAGAAAAAAGTTGTTCTTCCTAGGTATTGGGCAAAAGTAAAAAACATGAGAAGAATATTACCAGTTACTGGGTAATAGACTCGCAGGGGACCAAAAGCATCTATCTAGGTAAGATCTAGAAAGAAAAGGTCAATCAAGACTCGACCCAATGAGGATATAACTCAAGGGGATTAATTCCTTCTAGATAATCAACTGGGGAGGAAACTAAAATAATGATCATCCACGAGGAAATAACTTAGTGGGGAAGGGAGAAAGGTTAAAATCTTTCTGCTTAAGGGGCCGACACTTCTATCATTGAGAGGACAGACACCGAACTTGTATGGGGATGAAATACCACCATAGCAAAGAATAAGAATCTAAAGCAACGAATCAACAAATATGATTATGCAAAAATATGTAATCATGAAATTATATGAGTGTATATGTATATGTATATGTATGATAATTATGCTGACAAAACGATCGCAAAGGATACAAAGGTGTCGCAAAAATTCGAATCATCGGTACAATCCTCGGTCAATCCACAACAAAGGGATACAACTGGAAGAGAAGAGGGAAATCAACATCCCAAAGGCTCAACATTATCTGGGGAAGGAGGATATCTACTGAGGAAAGGAAATATTATCGAATCTGTTGGGAATTTTAGGTCAACATCATATCAAAAGGGAGACAACCATACAGAGGATAAACACAAGTAGCTGCTCAGAAACTAGGAGGAAACTCTAATTGGGAGTGAGTCAGATGGCTACAGGCGGAGAAACCAATGCGATCCACTGGGGAAATCGATTTTACTTCTCTAAAGATTGAAACAAAAAAATCAACCCTGTTGAGAAACACACAAACTCTGCCTGGGATTGAATCAACCTACTTAGCCGGGAAAAGTACATAAGCTCTGTTGGGAATCAAACATTCCATAGGGGAACTGGATCAACAAACTCGGCTAAGGATACCCGAAGGGTTATCTGGTTGGGGGACCCATAGAGCTCCACACTTAAGACTTGCTGTTTTTCAAAATGTTGTTGATATTGCTTTTAAACTGCCTCTGAAAAATTCTTGCTTTTATATGTCCAAGAAAATGATTTTGATTAAAAAAAATTAATTTCAAAAATGATCATAATAAAATTTTGATATTGCTTTTAGAAATGTAGTCTGTAAATGACAAGACTCCATAGATCTTTACAAAGTTGAAAATGGTAATTTTCATGGAAAAGGGTTACATTGAATACAATTGACCACTAATCCTTCTACCAACTCTTGATGTCCGCTGTGATTTTGACCGCCATTGGGGATAATGAATCACGGTTAACCCTTGTGCTCCACAAAGTTTCTCTAATAATGGATGATCGGTAGTATGCGGTTACTTGCCATAATCCCTATTTTTTGCATAAATTTCCCCAAGGTGGGGTACTCAATTTATCGGGATGAATTTTTCTGTTTTATATCTCTAATTTTTGCCTAGATCGCCCTTTCGGGTTTTCAGTCCACCGAGACGCTCCTTTTTTGCCTAAGATGCCATTTTAGGTTTTCAACTTAGCGAGTTGTTCTTTTCTGTTTTAGGCGAAGTATTTCTTGACTGCATCTGCGTTCACAGGACGAGTGAACTCTTCACCATCCATAGTTGTAAGAATCAAAGCACCGCTTGAAAAGGCTTTCTTAACAACATAAGGGCCTTCATAATTAGGAGTTCATTTGCCCCTAGAATCTGGTTTGAAAGATAAAATCTTCTTGAGCACAATGTCACCTTCTCTGAACACCCGAGGTCTGACCTTCTTATCAAAAACTTTCTTCATCCTTTGCTGATATAATTGACCATGACACATGGTAGTTAATCTCTTCTCTTCTATAAAATTCAATTGATTAAACCTAGTCTGACACCATTCAGCCTCAGTCAACTTGGCTTCCATGAGCACACACAATGAAGGAATCTCAACCTCTACGGGGAGCACTGCTTCCATACCATAAACGAGAGAGAAAGGGGTTGCCCCTGTTGAAGTGTGGATGGATGTTCGATACCCGTGCAAAGAAAATGGGAGCATCTCATGCCAATTTTTATATGTGACAAACATCTTTTGAATTATCTTCTTGATGTTCTTGTTCGCAGCTTCAACAACCCCATTTATCTTAGGTTTGTAGGGAGAAGAATTATGGTGTGCAATCTTGAAGTCTTTGCAAAGAGCTTCCACCATATTATTGTTCAAATTAGATACATTATAAGTAATGATCTTACTTGGCACATCATAACGACATATGATATGATTCTTGATAAACCTTACAACAACTTGCTTAGTTACATTTGCATACGATGCCGCTTCAATCCATTTGGTGAAGTAGTCAATTGCCACCAAAATGAAACGATGTTTTTTAGAAGCTTTGGGCTTAATCATACCAATCATATCAATTCCCCACATGGAGAAGGACCATGGGGAGGAAATGACGTTCAACAATGTCGGAGGAACATGAATCTTATCTGCATATATTTGACACTTGTGGCATTTCTCCACAAACTTGCAGCAGTCAGATTCCATTGTCAGCCAATAGTAACCTGCTCGCAATATCTTATTTGCCATTGCATGTCCATTGGAATAAGTACCAAAGGATCCTTCATGCACTTCAGTCATCAACAAGTCTGCTTTAGGTCTATCCACGCATCTGAGCAGAACCATGTCGAAGTTTCTCTTGTACAGTACATCACCATTTAAGTAGAAATTGCCAGCTAACCTTCTCAAAGTCTTCTTATCTTTCAAAGATGCCCCATACGGGTAAATCCGACTTTGAAGGAAACATTTAATGTCATAATACCACGACTTCTCATCTTTGATCTCTTCAACAACAAATACATGAGTTGGTCTATCAAGATGCATCACAGTCAAATTGAGAACCTCATTCCAATACTTTACTACAATCATTGACGCCAATATTGCAAGAGCATCTGCCATCCGGTTTTCATCTCGAGGGATATGATGAAACTCAACCTTTGTAGAGAAAGTTAAAATCCTCCTCACATAATCTCTATACGGTATTAAACCGGGTTGATTCGTCTCCCATTCTCCTTTGATCTGATTTAGAACAAAAGCTGAACCCCCGAAGACATCTAAGTACTTGATTCTGAGATCAATGGCCTCTTCAAGCCCCATCATCTACTCTGCCTTTGTGCTTAATTGTTATTTTTAACATGTGTCTGATGCTTTGTTATGAATTGATAAAGGAGTATTTCATCTGATACATTGGAAGACAAAGAAGACTGCTAGTTATGGGAATTGCATGCTTGGATGTGGCTATCTTTATTTGATGCCTTGATTTTCATGATGTCTAGATATTGTTCATTACTTATTGATTAATGCTTGATTAAAGTCCAAGGGAAAATGGGTTTCTATATGACGTTATTGTATGTTGGATTGCATCCCATTGGTCAAATCTTTTCAACCCTTAACTTTTTAATTTTGCTTAGGATAGTCTCTTCATCTCCTCTCACTTCTTAAATTTCAAAATCTCTCCCTCTTTTCAAAAACATTCTTTGCTTGTGATTTCAAACTTAGACTTTGTTTTAATGATTAGAAAATTTGTCCTTATGCCATTGAATTTTCAAACTCTTTCTTAAATCATATTTGTAAATAAACTTAATCATATTGACTTAAAATTTCAAAAAGACAAAAAGAACTAACAACCCCATTAAAAGTTTTGGCCCCTTGGTGCTTTTTCATTTAAACTTTTGTTAAAAGTAATTCACCAACTTTGAAATTTTTACCACGAACTACGAGGTTTTGATCCCTCATTTTTATGTTGGTACGTAGGCATAAGACTGAAGGTCTTGTCAACCCAAAAATATAGTCAATGAATTCTTTTCGCATCCCCACACTCCATTTTTTTCCAAACATCTTTTATACCAAAAACACATACACACATAAAAAAGAGCTCCCTAGGAGTATCTAGGACACTTTGGGTGCTAACACCTTCCCTCTATGTAACCAACCCCGTTACCTGTAATCTCTTGCATTTTATTAGTTTTGATTTGAAAACTTCTTATGTTTCGGTTTTGTTCGTACTTTTCCCTTTTCCCTTGGAAACAATAAAAGCGCGGTGGAGACTCTGGTTTTATTGAAATTAAGCTTATCCATACCTTGATGGTCATGAATTTACCGCTACAGAAATTAAGTGGCGACTCTTCTAGGGAGTAGTCCTCAGTGGGTTTAGCCTACTTTTTATGAGTATATATTTGTATATTTGATGTTTGTATATATGTTTGTATGGTATAATCTGTCTGTTGTGCTTGGTGATCTCTGGGTGGTGAGATAAGTTATAACCCGAACTTGAGTGCAATTAAGATAGGAGGATGGTATAGTCATGTTCAACTTGTGTGGAGTAGTCCTTAACAAGTTGGCTTGAGACCCATCTACTCAGTGGAAACCACTTTGGAGTTATTGATGCCACACAAGCTATTTGTGGATAGGTGTAAGATCCCAATTTTGACCCTGAGATCCCTCATGCAATTTCATCATAAACATTAACATTGGGATTATACCTTGGCATCCTCCTTACCCGTCATTCATCGGGTTTCATTGGGAGAGGTCACCAAGCACTTGGTGATTGTATCATACTTGTATTTTATCATTTCACTAACCAAAATACCAAAAATATGTCTTTGCATTTGCCTAACTCTTTTGTAGGTAGGGCATGATCTCCATTGATCTATCAAGTTCATATCTAGGGTTTGAGACCCTCATGACAAAGAGCACATCCATGGATTGATATAAGAATGATTATGAGCATCATATATGAGTCCCAATGATCTCTACATGTTATATTAATCAAGTTTTTTTCAAGAGTTTGAGGGTGATTTGCCTTGGAAACCCTAGTTTTACTAGGTATCTTGAGTAACTTCTCTAACACGCTATCTCACCAATTGATCAAATTTATCAAGGGGACACTTCAAAATTCATCATCTTATGCATATATTATTTACCATGAGCCTAGAAAGTCAAGAGAATTGAAGATTAGCAAGTTGGTTGATGGTGGTTGGCCAGATGAATTCATCTGATCAAAACTGGGTCTCCCTAGACCCTATCTCCTACACTTTTCACCATATAAAAATGATTCCAAGAGAAAACCTACTGTAAATGACATTCCAAACAAATTTCATGTTCAGACCTAGAACAAGTTTTGCTTGGAAAATCATTTTCTATGTTGAAACATTATAGGTCATTTTGTCTAAACCCTAATTTAAAAGTCAACTTCCCAAGGCCATAACTTGCTGAATTTTTATGAGATGAAAGATTTCCAAGTTGCACAATCAAATTAAAGAGGTCTACTTCAACGTTTATGTTTGGAGTGAGAACTGACTCATCTTTTATGAGCATGTGATATGAGGTTACATTATAGGTCATTTTTGACCTATGTCATTGATCAGGTGATTTTTCCAAACTCCAAAAATGCATAACTCTATCATTTCAAATCCAACTGACATGAAATTAGGGACTATTTTGAAGGTATTTGATAGAGATACAACTTTTATTAAGACACTTTTCTCATTTGAAGCTCACATAAAAAGTTAATCAAGGTGGAATACTGAGACATATGGCTTGACACTTAGAAAAAATTTCAATATGTTAAAATTTCCAAACTTCCACTTCAAAATTCTTCAAGATCCAAGCTCCAAATGGAAACATGTTGAACAAGAAAGTTGTTCCTCTTGATCTAACCTTTCCAAAAAGTTCAAGTTCATCCATTTTGGACAAGAAATGAATAGGTTGCGTATGGCTTGAACATGGTATCATCATTTGGCAAGATTTAACTTCAAACATCCATGCACAATTGCCTAGCAATCCAACATGACTTCAGCCTTGCTTACACTTAATTATGGATCAGATAGAGTGATTTCATGGGCCTGGACACACCCATGCACTCATGCATCACACATTGCTAATTTTGGAAGTTCATTTCAAGTGTGCAAATATCAACTGAATTGGCTATAAATAGAGCTCCAAATGCTCAGAATTTCACACACATTCACACCAGCTTTGATCCCAAACCTCTAACCCTCTAATTCCAAACGATAATCCTGGGAATTTCATTTGAAATTGAGTTTGAATTCTCACTGTTTTGAGATTCAAAACTCCAGGGATCCAAGACCTTTTGAGCATTCAATTCTTCTTTTGCAAGCATTTGGAGTGAGATCAAGCACGAGCCAAAGCAACAACAGCTAAATCCAGACCTACATTGAAGGTATTTTCCAGAAATTTTAATCTCTTCGATTCTCTCTAAATCTTGCTCAATTCTCTTGATTCCTTGGTTGTCTGAAGTCCTACCAATGTAGGCAAGAAGATTGAGTTGCTTTGAGGCCAAATCGAAGCAACTGAGTTCATCTACCTCAAGATTCAACTCCATGTATCTCTCAATATACTTGGAGTTAGGATGAATTGAGCTCAGATTCGTGCTCTACGCCATTTTTTCTTTCAGATCATGTCCTCCTTTTTTATTCTGGTGATGGTTGAAGGTGGACCAGTCCAGTGAGGTCCACTGGAGAAGAAGACCGGAGCTACAACTCCGGCGATGTGTTGGCATCTCTCACAACCATAGGATCCAGCTGAAATGTTTTAATCACGAGCGTATATGTTGATTACCACGTGTGTGGACAATTGACTCAAGTGCATGGTGAACCGCGCGCGCTCAACCACTTGATCTCCCACATCAATTAATAAGGCAGATCAAGTGGTCCAAGTTTTTTTTGATTTTTCTGTTTTTTATTTTAATTCCTTTGATTTTTATTAATTCATATTAATTTTAATATTGATCCAAAAAATATGGGAGTTTCACCAAAAAATTTAAAATAATTTCGTATTTCATATTCTGAGTTAAAATTATTTTTTGGATCATCATTAATATTTTTCCTGATTTAATTGATTTTTCATTTGTTTTTAATTGTTTAAAAATACTTTTAAATGTCCAAAAATTATGATTTTTTTTCTCCAAGGTCCTTTGACCTTGTTTGACCTATGATAAATCTCATGGCCATTTCTTTAGTGTTTTGATAAGGTTTTAGGAATTGGACAAACCATATTAAATTTAAATGCCTTATTTTTGTATTTTTAATTTGAATAAATGCCAAATAATTTTGTTGACCAATTGTGATGACTTGTTTGAGTTTGATTATTGTTGTTGGGCCTTGGTCAAGGTTGATTTGACTTTGTCAAATTAATATCATTGGATTTAGGGGATTGATGGAATGTACATTGCATCTCCCAAAATGAATGGATGATATTAATTTGGTAAAAGTCCTCCTTTGATCAATTGTTGTTTTGATCCATTCCCCTCCCACTTCATCTTATTCCCCTTCTTCATTCATTCATTCCATTTTGCCTATGATATCTCAAAATCCTAAGGCTAGTTGATTGAAAAGTTAACAGGAGTATGGATGAGATTAGGCCACACCTTTTGCATATTCTTTTTGTGCGTGGTATGTTTCATGAGCATAGTCTACTATACTATGTCTCTAACATGCATTAACACCAAAATTCTTTTGCCCGACCTCAAATAGTTGTGACTTCTACATAAGTCCAATTACGATTGCTTAACATAGCGATAAATTTGTGAAACAAAAGGCATAAACATTCTAGTTAGTGAGATTGTAAGTCTCCCCTCTTTCATGGTATTGTATGGAAACTTTGCCTTTTTCCTTCCTTTGGAAGATGTCTTGGTTCAAGGATCCATGCTTGTGATAAGTGGATTGAGTATTCTCCAAAGAATGTCTTAAAGTGAAAAGCAAAAGCAAAACAATACTAACTTCTAACCTATTAACTACTAACATTTAAATTCAAGCCATTTACCTTAATGCAATTTACTTTTAGCATTTTATTTCATTTGCCATTGTTCATATCATTCTAATTGTTTATGTTAATGCAATTTTCACTTTGTCCACTTGGACCATATTGTGTGATATATTTTGTTTGTGTATACTTTGTTTGTTTGTGTGATTAATGTACATAATAACAACAAAAACCTTAAAAAACTTTTGTGGGGATTGTTGGCTTGATCTGGGACAAATGGACTTAGAATCTAGGCAACCTTCCTATGCTAAAGGAATTGGCCAATGCCAACTTATTGAGAAACCAAGTGCTCACAATTTGAAACTTCATCTGATACATCATTTAAGATCTCTCTAAGTTTATCTGCAACATGATCATTGTAAAGCTGTTATTTTGAACCCGTGACTTGTGAAATTCATCTTTTACATGGACTACTTTGAAGAAGATCATGGAATGGATACGCTTGGATGTGGTCATCTTTATTTGATGCCTTTGCTCTTCAAGATAATATAATTGTTCATTTGTGTGTTGCTTGATTCTAAAAGTCCAAGGGAATTCTGGGTTTCTATTGACATTTTTGTCTATTGGATTGCTACCCATTTGGTCAGATCTTTTCAACTCTAAACTTTTAATTTTGTACATAGGATAGTCTCTTCATCTCCTCCCCATCTCTTTAATTTCAAAATCTCTCTCTCCATTTTCAAAATATTCTTTGGTTGAACTTATTTTATTCTCAACTTTGACCATTTTTGCAAAAGATAGAAACTTTGGCCTTATGCCATTGCATTTTCAAACTTCTTTTCTAAATAAAACTTGTAAATAAACTTAACTATACTTGATCTAAACTTTCAAAAAGCCAAAACTAACTAACTCATTCAAAACATTTTTAGGCCTTTGTGCCTTTCAAACTTAATTTTTGTTAAAAGCAATGCATCCACTTTGAAATTTATATCACGAACTACGAGGTTTTGATCCCTCATTTTTATATTGTTACGTAGGCACAAGACCGAAGGTCTTGTCAAACAGAAAAATATAATTAATGAATTCTTTTCTCATCCCCCATTCTATTTGTTTGTAAACATCACTTTATACCAAGTACATATGCATACAAAAAGGGCTCCCTAGGAGTACCTAGGACACTTTGGGTGCTAGCACCTTCCCTCTGTGTAACCAACCGCCTTACTTGTAATCTCTGGCTTTTTATTAGTTTTGATTTGAAAACTTCTTACTTCTGGGTTTTGTTCGTACTTTTTCCCTTTTCCCTTGGAAATAATAAAAGCGCGGTGGCGACTCTTGTTATTTGATCTCTAGCTTATCCATAACTTGATGATCATGAATTTACCGCTACAATAGGCATTACTTTCTTTGATTTGGGGTCCGAGAAGTTGAGGACCATAAAACATTTAACCCAACTTGGCCTATTTAGGACGTAGTATGGAGGCTGTTCAGGTGTAGACCTGATAATAGTTGTTACGCGATACTACACTCAGACGAGTTTCCCTTGAGAATATTATGGATTGATGAGTCAGTCATCGTAACCTATAATATCCGGTAGATGGGATTAAGACTCTAGGAACTTTTCAGAACATGATTTACAGGTTTTTTATCCTTAGTACACTCCTTTGGGATGGTTCTTAACCTGACTCCATGCTCGTGACTCACACCAAACCCTTTGATTCTCGGATGATCCGATCAAGCCTTGTAAATATCAATGGAACTTGGGTGTTATTAAGGTGAAAACCATAATCCATCCCAAATGTATGATTGATCTTAATTATGAATTAATCCATACATTGACCTTTGTTTCTGTTTTCCTTGTGTGTCATCCCTTGTTTCTGATTGTTGCATTCATGCATACATGTGCATCATAACATTCATCACAGAAAATAAATTTCAAGGAAACTGAGGCCTTGTTTGCAAATATTTTCAGACCATGGATTATGGACGAAGGAACACTAAGAAGTACGGTTTCAGATGTCCTGATTTGAAAGACCTAAGGAAGTTATCATCATTTGTATTAGATCCCTTGGACTTCAAGCGATGTCATGGGAAGCTTTTGTCTGTATTATCTACTGATGTGGTTGAAGGACTTCTTAGTGTTTTGGTTCAGTTTTATGACCCTCTCTATCGGTGCTTCACTTTTCCTGATTATCAGCTTGTACCTACGTTAGAGGAATATGCCCATCTCTTGGGTATACCCGTATCTGACAAGGTACCTTTTGGTGGATTGAAGGAGATTTCCAGATCTCATATTATATCTGAAGCTCTTCATCTGAAGAAATCTGAGATTGATGCTCATTTGGTGAAAAAAGGAGGAATTCTTGGGTTGACTTCTGAGTTTCTCATTGGTAGAGCTATTGTTTTTGCTTAAGCCGGCAGTATGGATGCTTTTGAAGCCATCTTTGTATTGATCATCTATGTTTTGGCTTTATTCCCTAACATTGACGGTTTTGTTGATGTTAACGCCATTAAAATCTTCTTGATTGGGAATCTTGCTCCTACTCAGTTGGGTGACATGTATTTCTTTTTGCATTTGAGGAATTCTCAAGGTGGTGGGACTATTATGTGTTGTGTTCCTCTTCTATACAAGTGGTTTATTTCACACTTGCCTCAGACGCCTGCTTTTTTGGAGACCAAGCAATGTCTATGGTGGTCTCTCAGACTTATGTCTCTCACTAATGATGATACTATTTGGTACGATTCTGCATTGAGTAGTGTGGATATTATTGATAGTTGTGATGAGTTCTCTAATGTGCCTTTCATTCGTACATAAGGACGAATCAATTACAACCCTGCTTTGACTCGTTGTCAACTTGGGTCCCCCTTGAGAGATAAACCTAATAACACTCAGTTAGAAGGCCTTTTCTATCAAGAGGGTAAAGATCCATAACATTTGAAGAAAAGGATGGTAAATGCTTGGCATAATGTGCATAGGAAAGGAAGATATGCGCTTATTCCACACAATTGTGTAGCTTTGGAAGCTTACACTATCTGGGTGAAGAAGAGAGATTTGGAGTTGAAGACGTCGTACGCTTATGAAAGACCTATATCTATGGTTACGGATGAGCCATCAACTCTACCTAACCAAGATGTAGAGGAGTTGGAAGACGCACTCACCAAGATGAAGCAAGAGAGAGATATGTGGGAAAAGCGGTTCCATGCTTTGAGCCGAAAGCATGAAGAGTTGAAGCTTGAGTCGAAAGACAAGGATGCGCTTATTGAGATTCTTGAAGACTGTACAATAAAGAGACAGAGAGATCTAGAGGGTCTATCTTCCTCTAGTATGCCTCAGCCTTTCGGTGCTTGGAATAAGATTATTGATCAGCTAGTTAATGAGAAGGCTCAGATGAAGACATCCTTTGAGTTCGAGATTCGACGCATCCGAAGGAAGTATGCACCCATAGCCAGATCATCTGATGCAGTTGCTAGGGATCCTTAGGATGATAGTTCCTTCGCTCTTCTATTTGTATTTTGATTTCTGAAATTGTACTCAGTGTAATCCTTCCAAATTTTATGAATAAAAATTGATTTTATGGTCAATCAAATTGTCATTATTGTTATTATTTAAATATATATTTGCAAAGTGGACTTCATATGTTCCTTGAAATAAAACAAATCGAAAACATTGCATTTCATGCATCATTTGCATAACAGGTTTTTTCTGCCAGATGTCTTATCAGTTCTTCTTCTGTGTATTAGCCAAGTTGACTCACCGTTACAATACTCGCGCTAATCAACCGAAGATCATGGAGCGTCTAGAGGAAGAGAACCGAGAGCTGAAGGATGAGATCGCCAGATTAACGGATCTGATGGAATTTGTGATTGATGCCCAAAATCAGTCATCACCACCTCCCGCAACTCCTCCCTAGACGACTGTTATTTCTGAGGTTGTTGCCTCAACTTTTCTTGTTGCTGCTGCTAGTCAATCCATTCCTTCTATGCCTATTGGGATCCCTTGGGGAATGTCATCAAATTTTATTCCAGAAGGGTATGCGCCCACCTTTGTTTCTCTACCGGCATCTAGCCCGGTCATGTCAATGCCACCTCCGATTGTTCACACTCTTCCTCGTGTTGAGGACACTATCTACCATTCTGATTCATTTGAGGGCCCATTTGTATATGAGAAGATGGATGAGAGGAAAGATTAATTCCTCGAGTTGCATAAAGAGTTTAAGATTCTGAGGGGGAAAGACTTATTTGGGACAAGTGTTGTTGAACTCTGCTTGGTCCCAAATGTTAAGATCCCGATGAAATTCAAGGTCCTCGACTTTGAAAAGTACAAAGGGAATACTTGCCCATTAAAACATCTTGTGATGTATGCCAGAAAAATGTCTACTCATATTGATAATGATCAGTTGCTGATTCACTATTTCCAAGACAATTTGACTGGAGCTGCCTTGAGGTGGTATATGGGTTTGGACAGTGAAAGCATCCGTACTTTCAATGACTTAGGCGAGGCCTTTGTCAAGCAATATAAGTACAACCTAGATATGACGCCTGATAGAGACCAGTTGAGGTCTATGTCTCAGAAAGATAAGGAGACATTCAAAGAGTATACCCAGAGATAGAGAGAATTGGCTGCCCAGATAAGTCCACCTCTTGAAGAGAAAGAGATGAGGAAGATCTTCTTGAAGACGCTGAGTTCGTTTTATTATGAACGTATGATTTCAAGTGCCCCCAATGATTTAACCGAAATGGTAAACATGGGGATGAGGCTAGAAGAAGGAGTCCATGAAGGACGTCTGTCTAAGGAAGAAGCATCAGCCAACAATAAATATGGTGGGAGTTTCTCCAAGAGGAAGGAGGGAGAAACTAATTCAGTGTCAGTTGGGAGGTAGAGGAGGCCTCATGTTAGAAAGAGTTCTCAACCCCGTCAACATCAACATCAAGTTTCCTCAGTAGTTCCGATTTTTTCCAACAATTCTAATCAATCAGTTCCAATTAAGCAATAACAACATCAACAACAACTGCAACAAAGAACCAACTATAACAACAACAATCATCGCCAACAAAACTTTGAGAGGAAGAAGGTCTCTTTTTACCCTATTCCTATGACTTATGCAGAGTTATACCTGTCATTGGTCCTCAAAAATCTCATTCAGCCAAGAAATCTTCCGCAAATTCCTGAGCCACTACCATGGTGGTTCAAACCTGACCTTCATTATGCTTTTCACCAGGGATCCCCTGACCATGATATAGGGAATTGTTATCCACTAAAGTATGAAGTTCAAAAGCTTGTGAAGAGTGGTACGGTGTCCTTTGAGGACAGAGCGCCGAACGTAAAATGTAATATGTTGCCTGCTCATGGTAACGCTTCTGTCAACATGGTAGATGGTTTCCTGGTGAGTTCAAGATTTATGATGTCTGCTATATCAGAAGATCCTTAGATGCAATGCATAAAGATATTTGTCTGGTCAGTGAATGTGAGCATGACCATGACGATTGTGTGATCTGTAGTGTGAACCCTCATGGATGTGTTATCATCAAGAGGGATATTCAAAGGCTGATGGATGAATGACTTATTTAGATTTTCCGGTCTCCTCATTTAGGGAATGATGTAAATGTGATTGTGCCAGTGTTCAAGACCCTTGAGCGGGTAGTCATTCAGTTTGATAGAAGCAACAACAATAATGTTAATAGATCAGTATCACCGTTAGTTATATGGTTAGCGGACCCTGTCCCGTATGCATCCGTTAAAGTTACGACATATCAATACAATGCCACCATGATGAAGATGGTCAAGAGGTTTCTCTACCAGTTGCAGACTCAGTGGTGAATATTGCAGATATAGAAAAGGTGACCCGTAGTGGTGGTGTGTTCGGTCCAGTATTTCCAAAAGAAGTAGAAGATATTGTAGCAAGTAAGAAGGCAGATATTCCAATCATGTATATGGTTAGTGCTCCAACATGTCAGTCTGGTGAGTCCAGCAAGTTGAAGACTAAAAATGATGATGAGGTGCTTAAATTGATTAAAAGAAGTGAGTTCAATGTTGTAGAGCAGCTGCTCTAGAATCCGTCAAAGATCTCCATGTTGTCACTACTGATGAATTCTGAAGCACATACAGAGGCATTGCACAAAGTGCTAGAACATGCTTATGTTGAGCATGATGTGATCGTGGATCAGTTTGACCATGTGTTTGCCAACATTACTTCTTGTAATAATCCGAGTTTTTGTGATGAAGAGCTTCCTGAGGAAGGCAAAAATCACAATTTGGCATTGCATATTTCAATGAATTACAAGGAGGGCGTTGTATCCAACGTGTTGGTTGACACTGGGTCATCTTTGAATGTGTTTCCAAAATCAACTTTGTCAAGACTCTCTTATCAAGGCGCTCCAATAAGGTATAATGGCGTAATTATCAAAGCGTTCGACGGTTCTCATAAAACTATCATTGGTGAAGTGTACCTTCCAGTGAAGATAGGTCCGAGTGATTTCCAAATTAATTTCCAGGTAATGGATATCCACCTGGCCTATAGCTGCTTGTTAGGAAGGCCATGGATTCATGAAGCTGGAGCAGTGACGTCTACTCTACACCAAAAGCTGAAATTTGTGAAGAACAACAAGCTTGTCGTTGTTGGTGGAGAGAAGGAATTGTTGGTAAGCTATATGTCACCTTTTTTACGTACGTTGATGCTGAAGAGGATGTTGGAACTCCGTTCCAGGCCTTATCTATTGCTGATGAAATGAAGAAAACTGGGGCACCCATGTCTTCTTTGAAAGATGCACAAGAGGCTATTCAAACTGGTAGTATTGACAAGTGTGGTCGTGTTGTAGAGGTCGCCGAGAACAGGAACAGAGTCGGACTAGGGTTTCAACCAAGGTTTTTCAACGCCAAATTAAAGTTATGTAACCAATTTTTCATAGTGGAGGGTTCGTTCATGGGAATGATCAACACTCAGCTGCCATTATTGAAAACAATGGTGATGAAGATGAAGCTTGCGCCAACTTTGTGACGCATGGCCAGACTTGCAACAATTGGGTTGTTATTGATGTTCTTGTTGTCATTCACCGTTCTAAGTAATTTATTTTTTATTGTTTTAAGAAAAATCCTGCTCCTATGCCTAAGGGAGAAGTGAACATTGTTGGGCATTTTACTATTATCATCAATAAAATACAATTTTATTCATCCACATCTATGATGTTTTATTTTCACTTTTTTCTTTTCCTGAAAATGATAATCACAAAAAAGACATAAATAAATAATAATTTTCCATCTGCATAATATTTGTTCGCACTCCACTTCTCTAAAATCAAAATATCAAATCATTATGCAGGTTGTTTCTCAATCCTCATTGAATACAATGATCATACTCCCTCTCTAAACTTTGATTTCCCTGTGTTTGAAGCTGAGAAAGAGAATGATGATGAATAAATATTGGTGAATTATCTTGTTTTCTTGAGAATGAGGAAAAAGCCATTTAGCCGTTTGAAGAGCAGATTGAACTAGTCAACTTAGGTTTCGAGGATGATCTGAAGGAAGTCAAGATTGGATCTCAATTGTGTCCATAAGCTAAGAAGGGGTTGATTGATCTTCTTCGAGAGTATTCAGATGTGTTTGCTTGGTCCTATCAAGACATGTCTGGGTTAGATTATGAGATTACGGAGCATCGATTACCATTGAAGCCAAAATGCCCACCGGTCAAGCAGAAGTTGAGAAGAACTCATCCTGATATGGCAGTAAAGATCAAAGAGGAAGTGAAAAAGCATATTGATACTGGTTTTCTCATAACCTCTGAATATCCGCAGTGGGTGGCCAATATTGTGTTTGTCCCTATGAAGGATGGAAAAGTTCGTATGTGTGTTGATTATAGAGATTTGAACAAGACTAGTCTGAAAGATGATTTTCCTCTGCCACATATTGATATGTTGGTAGACAATAAAAATAAATTCAAAGTCTTTTCATTTATGGACGGATTTTCCGGTTATAATCCAATCAAAATGGCACCTGAAGATATGGAGAAGACCACATTCATTACACCCTGGGGAACATTCTGTTATAGAGTGATACCTTTCGATTTAAAGAATGCTGGTGCAACATACCAGAGAGCTATGACCACTCTTTTTCATTATATGATGCATAAAGAGATTGAGGTTTATGTTGATGATATGATTGCCAAGTCAAGTGATGAAGAGGAGCATGTTGAGCATTTATTGAAGTTATTTCAGCGTTTGAGGAAGTATAAACTCCGCTTGAATCCCATAAATGTATTTTTGGTGTTCGTTCTGGTAAGTTGTTGGGCTTTATTGTCAATTAGAAGGGTATTGAAGTTGATCCTTCCCAGGTCAGAGCAATACAAGAAATGTCTGCACCCAAAACATAGAAGCAAGTCAGAGGTTTTCTCGGCCGCTAGAATTATATCTTAAGGTTCATATCACATATGCCTGCGATATGTGCGCCTATTTTCAAGCTTCTTCGAAAAGATCAGTCTTGTGAGTGGACCAAAGATTTCCATAAAGCTTTTGATAATATCAAAGAGTATCTGCTTGAGCCTCCGATTCTGTCTCCTCCTATTGAAGGAATACCGTTGATCATGTATTTAGCTGTGCTTGATGAGAGTATGGGTTATGTTCTTAGTCAGGAAGATGAATCTGGAAAGAAGGAATATTAAATTTACTACCTCAGTAAGAAATTCACCGATTGTGAGACTCGGTATTCTATGCTTGAAAAGACTTGTTGCGCATTGGCTTTGGCTGCTATGCGTCTGTGCCAGTATATGTTGAATCATACTACTTGGTTGATATCTAAAATGGACCCAATCAAGTACATTTTTGACAAGCCTTCCTTAACAGGGAGAGTTATCCGTTTGAAGATGTTGTTATCCGAGTATGATATTAAATACCGATCTCAGAAAGCAATTAAGGGTAGTATCTTGGCTGACCATTTGGCTCACAAACCGATTGAAGATTACAATCAGTGCAGTACGATTTTCCTGACAAAGAGATTTTATTCTTTAAGATGAAAGATTGTGATGAACGATTGCTTGAAGGAGGGCCATAACCTGGTTCCTATGGGGGCATGGTATTTGATGGAGCTGTTAATTCATATCGTAATGGCATTGGGGCAGTGATTATTACTCCTCAAGGCACTCATTTTTCGTTTATAGCTAGATTGACTTTCAAATGTACAAACAATATGGCTGAGTATGAAGCTTGCATTATGGGGCTCGAAGAGGCCATTGATCTCAGAATAAAGTATCTTGACATCTATGGAGATTCAACTTTGGTTGTGAATCAGATCAAAGGTGAATGGGAGACGAATTAACCCGGTTTGATACCATATACACACTATGCAAGGAGGATTTCAACTTTCTTTACAAAGGTTGAGTTTCATCATATCCCTCGAGATGAAAACCGGATGGCAAATGCTCTTGCAACGTTGGCTTCAATGATTATGGTGAAATTTTGGATTGAAGTTCCCAATTTGACTGTGACGCATCTTGACAGGCCATATCATGTGTTCGCTGTTGAACAAGTCAAAAATGAAAAGCCATGGTATTTTGATATCAAATGTTTCCTCCAAAGTTAGATTTACCCGCTTGGGGAATCTTTGAAAGATAAGAAGACTTTGAGAAGATTAGCTGGAAACTTTTACCTGAATGGTAATGTGCTTTACAAGAGAAACTTTGATATGGTTTTTCTCAGATGCATGGATAGACACGAAGCAGACATGTTGATGACTAAAGTCCATGAAGATTCCTTTGGTACTCATTCCAATGGACATGGTATGGCTAAGATGATGTTGAGAGCAGGTTACTATTGGCTGACAGTGGAATCTGACTGTTGCAAGTTTGTGAAGAAATGCCATAAGTGACAAATTTATGCAGATAAATTCATGTTCCTTCGACACTGTTGAATGTCATTTCCTCTCCATGGCCCTTCTCCATGTGGGGAATTGATATGATTGGCATGATTGAGGCCAAAGCTTCAAATGGACATCGTTTTATTCTGGTGGCTATTGATTACTTCACAAAGTGGGTTGAAGCGGATTATATGTCGTTATGGTATGCCAAGAAAGATCATTACTGATAATGGATCGAACTTGAACAATAATATGGTGGAAGCTCTTTGCAAAGACTTCAAGATTTCACATCATAATTCTTCTCCCTACAAACCCAAGATGAATGAGGATGTTAAAGCCGCAAATAAGAACATTAAAAAGATCATCCAGAAGATGGTTGTGACATATAAGGATTGGCATGAGATGCTCTCATTTGCTTTGCATGGGTACCTGTTATTACCTTAGGATTGGCATTAATTTTGTAAAACAAATAATGTAATCATCTCTGTTGTTTTAATATGTTGGGTTGAAGAAGTTCAACATCTGGACCAACATGTCATGTACGATGTCATGACATCAGGCATGTGACATCGTACATGTGTAGAAAACTGAATTAATTAATTCAGTATATATTCTGGGATTAGCAAGGATATCTGGTGAATATCCTAACTCCTATGTGGAGGTCTTAAAGACTTAATCAGAATATATATAGGCTCTAAATTTGGAGATATATATGGAGAGATTCTAGGATTGAAGACCTTGTTTGTAGCAGAATTTTTCTGCTGAAGTTGTAACAGCAAAGAACAAGTCTGCTGCGATTTCTGAAGGCCCAAATCCAGTTGGGTGATTAGGTTATAAATAGCTAATTGTAACCTAGTTTTTGTAAGCCTCTTAGAATGAAAATTTAGGGGTGTGTGTGAGGTAAACCTCCCAATCTGTGGGAAGGTTACCATGTGTTTCTCAGTGGTCAAAGCTGAGAATATTTGTAACTCAAAGCCTGTAGGCAAGAGTGATTTTGTTCTTGAATGAAGCTGTGAAGCAAGTTCAAGGTGTGGTAACATTACATTGTATTTGTAGTGATAGGAATGGAAACTGGAGGTTTCTATCTAGGAGTTCCTAGGTATAGATTGCATTGGGTAGGGATTAAGTGAAGAGTTGTAAACGGGGGAGTTTAACTCTGAATTAATACTGCTGATAGTGGATCTTCTTCCTGGCTTGGTAGCCCCCAGATGTAGGTCATGTTGGACTGAACTGGGTTAACAATTTCCTGTGTTTGTTTTCCTTCTGCATGTGTTTTTGTTACTGTCATAACTCAGCTGGTATTCCAGTCAGCTTATCAAGATGATAACAGACCTGGTATATAGCCTTTTGTTGGAATGTCAATCAGAATTTTGTAACATTCATCAGTGATAGTGTATACTGAACAATAAGCAGGTTAGGTTCAGTTCAGTATTAATTTTCTCTACGATTATCACTCCCAGTATTTTGAGGAATCACAAGATTCCTATAAATCCAACCTAGAAATATTAATGGAGGATTTCATTGAGACGCACACTCACTCTAGGATGGAATCTATGATGGAACGCTTTGTGGCTACACAAACTCTTCAGAATGAAGAATTTTAGAAAACAAATTCTCTATACCAATGAAACCTTTACGTAACTGAACAATATGGTCGAGTCCCTCGTCACTCACAACGAGGCATTGGAGACTCAAATCTCCCTACTTGCGCAGACATCTCTAGGACCATTCCCAGAGAAACATGCGGATGTTGTAACAATCACCAGTGAAGAATTTACCGAAAATCCTAAGGAGAGTGGTAATGAAGAGGGTTCAGGTGAGAAAAGAGTAGAGATTGAGAAAGAACCACCGACACCATCCGAGAGGGAGGTCGTCAAAGAGGTAGAGAAGGAAGAACTGTGTGTTGTTCCTCCTCCATATAAATCACCGATTCCTTTCCCGCAAAGGTATGTGGAAGTTAAGGTAGACCCCAAATCCGAAAGGTATGAGGAGCTATTGGAAAATATCCACACCAATGCACCTTTATTTGAGACCCTGAAAAAGAATAGAAAATTAGAAGACCATGAAACTAGGGAACTCATTAGTATAAAAAGGGGAAAATTAGATGTTGAGGTGGTGGATGGAAAAATTGAACCTAAACCTGAAAAGTTAGCTCTCGGGATAGAGCCAGAACCACCACCACAAGTTCAGAAGGATAAACCACCTCGCAGAAGAAAAAGAAGAAAAGGTGATGGATATGAGAGACGGATTGATAAGTGGCCATGGAAATCAAGGAAAAGTGAAAAGTTTGACCAAGGATTCATCCTCGAAGGATGCGTAAAAGTGAACCTCGTGCTAAACTGGGAAAAATGCCATTTCATGGTCCGACAAGGAATCTTGCTCGGACACATCGTATTCAAAAAGGGGATTGAAGTCGACAAGGCCAAAATAGAAGTTATAGAAAACCTCCAGCCTCTGAAAACCGTAAGAGAAATACGAAACTTCTTAGGACACGACGGTTTGTATCGGCGATTCATTAAAGGTTTCTCAAAAAACACCAAACCACTGACTGGCTTATTGATGAAAGACACTGAATTCATCTTTGACGACAAATGCCTAGAGGCGTTTGAACAACTGAAAACAACTCTTATTACCGCACCTATCATGCAACCGCCCGGTTGGAGATTACCTTTTGAAATCATGTGTGATGTTAGTGACTATGTTGTAGGCGCAACCTTAGGACAAAGAAGGGATAAGAAACTTCATGCAATATATTATGCAAGTAGAACCCTAGACCCTGCACGGATGAACTATGCCACCATAGAAAAGGAACTTTTAGCCGTAGTGTTTGCTCTGGATAAATTTTGTTCCTACCTAGTAGGAGCAAAGATAATTATCTATACCGATCATGCTGCAATTAGGTACCTGTTAAACAAGAAACATGCCAAACCAAGACTCATAAGGTTTATCTTACTATTACAAGAGTTTGACCTAGAAATCAAGGATAAAAGAGGAACTAAAAATGTCGTGTCCGATCACTTGTCAAGAATGGAAGGTATTGAACCTTAACGAGTGCCTATAAACGATGATTTTCCGTACGAAAGACTTATAGCCCAACTGGAAAGCACTATAACTAAAGATGCGTTAACCCATAAGGATACTAGAACAAACGAAGTAGTGGAAGCAATCTACACCCAAACCAATCTACCATGGTACGCTGACTTCGTCAACTACTTAGCAGCTAGGGTGCTTCCTCCAGACTTGGCGTACCAACAAAAGAAAAAATTCTTCCACGATCTTAAACACTACTATTGGGATGAGCCTCTACTTTTCAATATAGGCGCCGACGGCATTTTCCGTCGATGTGTCCCAGAAGATGAGGTAGAAAACGTAATTTCCCATTGTCAATCTGCTCCTTATGGAGGACATGCAAACACCTCGAAGACTTGCGCTAAGATCTTGCATGCCGGCCTCTTTTGGCCTACTCTGTGGAAAGATGTCCACATCGCGATCACAAATTGTGACCGGTGTCAACGCACTGGCAACATATCTAGACGCGACGAGATGCCGCTTAAAGGTATTTTGGAAGTAGAAGTCTTCGATGTTTGGGGAATCGATTTTATGGGACCTTTCCCATCTTCTTTTGGTAACAAGTATATCCTTGTTGCGGTCGATTACGTACATAATGGATTGAGGCCATAGCCTCTCCAACGAACGACACACGAGTGGTAGTTAGACTCTTTAAGCGAATAATCTTCCCTAGAGTCGGAGTGCCGAGACTTGTCATCAATGATGGTGGCTCCCATTTTATTTGAAGGATTTTTGAAAAGCTATTACTGAAATATGGAGTCCGGCACCGCATAGCAACACCCTACCACCCACAGACAAGTGGACAAGTAGATGTCCTAAACCGAGAAATTAAGCAAATCTTAGAACAAACAGTTGCCACCTCTAGGAAAGATTGGTCCTCAAAATTACCAGAAGCACTGTGGGCATATAGGACAGCTTATTAGACCCTAATAGGAACCACACCTTTTAAGCTAGTTTATGGGAAATCATGTCATCTGCCGGTAGAATTAGAACATAAAGCAAATTGGGCCATTAAGACCCTTAATCTCAATTATACTACCGCAAGCGAGAAAAGAATATTAGATATCCACGAACTAGAAGAACTTAGGCTAGATGCGTATGAGAATGCCCGAATCTATAAAGAAAGAACAAAAAAATGGCACGACAATCGCATATTAAGGAAAGAGTTTAACCAAGGCGACAAAGTACTCCTGTTTAACTCCCGCCTCAGACTCTTTCTCGGAAAACTTCGTTCTAGGTGGTTCGGTCCCTTCAAAATCACCAATATCTTTCTGAATGGAGCAATAGAGATAAAAGGAAAAACAAGCGAACCATTCATAGAAAACAGCCAATGTTTGAAACATTACCACAACATGGATAACAATGATTTCATTGCAAATCTAAAGCTTGCAGAGCCTCGCGCTCATTTAAAAGAATAGCACCTATCCTATTTTTGTCGAGCTTATGACAATAAACAAAGCGCTTGGTGGGAGACAACCCACACTCTGTCTTTAACTAATTAATTTCATCACAAATTTATAATTATTACTATTGCATAATTTTCATTTCTTTGTTTTCTTCTTTATTTATTTCTCATAAAGTTAATTGATATATTTCTGTATTATTGACCATTACTAACTTAATGCTATTATCTACTTGATTTTATCTACCTACTGACTATCACAATACAACAAGTAGATTACATGGATATAGTCTTCAGAGGCAGAGCTCAAAGAAGATGTTTTGAGACTCTATTTCAGAGAGAAATGACACTAACCTTATTCCCAGATAAACACACTATGACCAAATTAGGTATAAGAGACAGTGTTATGTTCCTAATTAACCAACTAGGTTGGGACACCTTTGCTATCAAAAGAAAATTTAGTTTCATCAGTAGGTTGAGTTTAGAATTCCTAAGCTCCCGAGTGTACTTGCCAAACCATGGTATGGGATTTAACAAAGGCCTAATCACCTTTAGGTTGTTTGATAAAGACTACCGCTACACCCACAGAGAAATGGCTGAACTCCTAGGAAGACATACTTGTGGACCATCAATTAGACCACTTTTGGGGTAGCATCACTGGAAACAACCATCCCGAGCCAGACCTTATGCAATTAGAGAACATCCATAACCCTACCATTTGTTACTTTCATAAGATCCTAGCTTACACCCTATTTGGAAAGGAAAAGAACAGAACCTTTGTGTCCAAAGACGGACTATTTATAATGTGTTATGCATCACAGGCCCGACCTGTTAACGCTGCTACATTCATGATAGCTAATATGTAGCGTATAGCATAGGAACATTAAGGACCAATCTCAATGGGAGGCTTAGTGACCATGATAGCGCATGCAATGGGACTGCATTACCCACTCGTTATGGTTATACGACCTATGAATATCCGATTTTGTATCAACACCGGTATCATTAGGAACCTAGGACCGAATGTGTTTGAATTCCTCATTAACAACCAAGTAGTACACTTGTTTACCCTGCCAGACCCTAGGACGAGTGTACATGATAGGAACAACCGGTTCTATGATTTGGATGGACACCCAGACGCACCACCCTCTCCTCCAGAGACACCCCAAATCTATGACCACTAAGACAATTATCTCTCTGATGCTGAATCACATGCCCCAGTTATACCTGTTGCACCTCTCACCGATCATATTGCTGCCATCAAAGCTATTCATACAGACGTCTCCAATCTGAGAGGCGAGCTGAGCATCCTGCACGTGGAATTCCACGGCTTTATGGATGTAGTGATAGAGAACCTGGATCACATTTACCATCACTTCTACTCGTTCGCTCCTCCTACCAGCAGTCGTCGTAATGGCCAATTTATTGGAATATTACCGAATTACTGACTTTTAATTTATTTTATTTTCTTGTTTGGAATTTTATTGTTATTTGTTGTTACACATTTGGATTTATTTAATTACTTCATTTCTTTTTATTCCAGTACACAAATTATTTCATCTTTTCCCGTCTACTCGATTCTTTTGTTCGTAAATTTTTCGATTAAATTCCATTTCACTATATCATGTTTATTATTCCTATACACTATATATTATTGGTAAACTAAATTCCATTGAAATTATGTGGTCAAAGAAAATAAAGGCACACACATGGGAAACCACACTGCATGTGGCGCCTACCACACACAGTTGTGGCGGCCATGTGAGGGTTGTGGCGCCCGCCACAGGGCCCATAGTGGTGCCCTCCACCAACACCAAAAATTGCGCAAGCCACTACACAAGCCTACGTGCGCAGGCTGTGTATTTTGACCATTCATATCACTTTTATGGTGTTATCCCTTGTATGCAAGACAATGCCTTAATTTCATTCAACCACTTTCAACAACTCTTTGACCAAGACATAAAAAACCGTAAATGCAATGTATTTACCATTTAATGTTCCAACCACCATAACCTCTATATAAACCACCAACATTACCTCAACAAACCACACCTCTCATCTACATATTTCTCTCCTCTTTTGCTCTATTCTCACTATTACACAAGGAGTGTAAAATCCATTATGGCACAGATGAGGGAATACGAAGTTGTGTTCCGAAACGGCGAGCCTGGAGAATTACAAAAGGAGATGTACACGTCTCTAAGCGCCAGAAAGATCGAATCAACAAGGTACGCCGATGAACACTGTTTATTTTCCTTAGGAATTCAAGATAGTGTTAGCCATATGCTAGATATTTTAAACTTAAATTATTTTCTATCTCTCAAGGACCCTGTCTATGCTCAAGTAACATTAGAATTCCTGAGCTCATTAATTATTAGTCCCACACCCAATATAAATTGCTCTAGTGGGACTGTCCAGTTTCGTTTATTTAACGTCGAATATGCCCTTAAATTTTCCCAACTAGCGGACCTGCTACATTTCCCCCATGGGGATGGCGTAGTAAGTGAGGTCCCAGATACTGAGGGTTGGCAAGACGCCTTCCAACCATTTTGGAGGGCAATAACCGGTACAGTCACCCATAGTTTTGAGGGAAACAGAGCCACTTTAATTCAAAACCCGACTATTCGATATTTCTGCCAAATATTGGCGTGCACCATTTTTGGCCGAGCAAATTCTAAGGTGAACGAAAAAGAACTCTTTTATTTATTCGCCACATTTTTGCCACAAGAGGTGAATACCGTCCCGTTTGTGCTATCTCACATGCAGGCCATTGTCAATGCGAAGCGAGGCCCGATTATTTTTGGAGGTTTAATAACCTCCATAGCCAGAGCCCTAGGACTTGAAGAAAAATTCTCCAGGCTAACCCCGCTCCTGCATCATGCCATTGACATTGACAGGGCAAGGAGCATGAAATTAGTAAAACGAAGGAGTGACGGTTAATTTAATTTAATAATTGCTAATAATGTCTTACAAGATTTTGTCCTCCCAAATCCAAATCGCACATATGTGCGCAACCCGGATAATTATTGTTATACTAATGATCCGATGCCTAACCAAGTTCCCGCGCACATTCCTGAGAATGTAGCTGCTGGCGGGGACACCGATGAGGATCACATTCCGGAGCAAACTGCTCCCGCTACTGACCCGCACACCACACACATGTCATTTGAAAATGTTGCAGGTACATCCTCTAGTCAAAGACCAAGAAGAAATACGGAACCAGCCACTCTTGATGAGATCTATGCTGAACTGCTGCGGCGTAGCGAATTAGACGCTCAACGAGACCTACAAATCCAAAACATGGAGGCTCGGCAAACTGAAATGATGCAAATCCTTTGCCAAATGCAGCATGATCAGCACGACTACGCTTTCAGAACCGAACAGAACATGTCTAGCTTGATCGATGAAATGGCAACATTGACAATGCGTGTGGAAGATCTCGAAAACTACACGCCACCTCACCAGCCAGGAAATGGTGGACGTGCATGTACACGTGGCAGAAGGCGCCAGTAGCAGGATACCCAAGTTCTACCTTCCTTTCCTATCTTATGCCATTACATTGGGGACAATGCAAGGTTTAAGTATGGGGGATGAAGCTTTACCGCTTTTATTTATCGCTTTCTAGGTAGATTTAAATTATTGTTATTGTTATTTCCTTTTGTTATTTTTGTTAAAGTGTCAGTTGAGTTAAATATCAATGTGATGTCGAGTCTTTATGCATGGTTTCCGTTATTTACTAATTCTCCTATTTACTTAAGCCATACAAAATTTTTGCAAAAATCTAGACTTAGAGATACAGTACATCTTTTGAAAATTCTAAACTATAAATAAAACTGAGGTTGAATTGTAGAGATTTTGAAAAACTTTATAAGATCGGTATCGTTTTAACACCTTAAATCTCCCAAGTATAAGATCGATTTGAGTACTTGTCATGCCATAGCCTTAAATTCTAACCTTTAATATTTCCTTAAGTAGTTTATCTAGCAGTCAACACCATCCTAAGCTCACACTATGCAAGAAGTCGATGCAAATAAGTGTATGATTTCAGGCTTAAAAGAAGAAAAGATTACGAAATGTATGAAAAAATTTGTTCCCTCTAAGTTAGGTGATCCTCACCCAGTCATTTAGCCTAACGGTATAACCATCTTCAATTGTTATTTGAGCCAAAGTGCGAAAAAGAAAGAAATAAATAATGATGAGATCATAGTCACTAACAGATTATCTTGCTATGAATGTGAAAGGATAACGGGCTTAATGTGATTGCGCCAGAATGAAAAAGGATAAAAAGAAGGTTTAGTAAGGTAGCCTTACGCATGACAACATGATTCAGATTGGTTTGTAGAGGAGGGAGACTTACGGTTGCAACATTGCGACTATGTGTTCCAACGATACCCTTAGTGTGGAAGTGAGTACCTGTTAATACAATTTAGAACCGAAGTAAAGTTTATAGACTAGAATGTGTATCCTAATGCAAATGTGTCTTCTACGAGTTTTGATAATGTATGCTGCAAATATTTTACAAAACGTTTTATTCATGTACGCAGCATTTGCTTGAGGATAAGCAAAGGATTAAGTATGGGGGAGTTTGATAACATGAAAACGTATCATATTTTTGGCACCATATGCATTGCTTTTTACTCGATTAACACTTATTATTACGCAGTATTTTATGTTTATTGCAGGTATTTATCGATAAAAAGGTTTACCGCAAGCAAAATGGAAACTAGCCAAAAGGAAAGAAAAATGGAAGAAAAAGAAAAGAAAATGAAGCTTTCAAGGAGATAATGGGCCACCAAAGCAAATGGGCTTGTGGTGCCCATTATCCAAGGAGTGTGGCGCCCGCCACATTGGACAAGGGGTAGGTGGCGCCCGCCACCAACCCTTGAGAAGTGGTTTTCTGCTGCTACAAAGGTGGCGCTCGCCACTCATTAAAAAGCTAGGGTTGTGGCAAATAAGGAATATGGAAAATATATAAGGGACCTCTCAGACTCGCACGTAAAACCACTCTCTTCTTCCAGTTTTCAAGTTTACGATTATTTTTTCATTCAACATTTTTTTCTTTTCGTTTTCTAGGCAGTTTCTTACCTTGTAAAAGTGATAGTTTCTCCACATCGGGGACTATTGCGGTTTATTATTTTACGCATTTGGGATTCAATTGTAAGGGTTATTCATTGCCAAAGCCTGCCGAAATTATTTTAATCGAAGATTCAAGATTCAGTTCCAGTTCTTAAATTGCAATCCAGGTTTTATTTTGATTACTGTTTTATTTATTTATGCCTTATTGCATGTTTGATTTACCAAATACAATGTATGTTACCGGATCCATGTCCGACTAAACCCTTAGGTATCGGTATGTCAAGACCGTCGAAACGACGGGATTCATAAATAATTGGTGTTAGGTTTTATAAAACTTATTTTTCCGATTTTAGTTTCTTATTTTAATCAAACTGTTTTTCGTACGAGAGTACAAAACAAACTAAGGTTACAGTCAACAAGAACGAGAGTTTGAGATTTTAACTAAATAGCTGAAACTAGGCATTAATCCTAAACACAGCGAGAGTGCTTTAGGATTAATTAGACTTTATTTATATTCAAAAATTACTTTTAAATTCAAAATGAGACCGCGAGAGCCAAGCATTCTAGTTTAGGAGTATAGTCAGAGTCAATAAAAACGAGAGTGTCAGACTAAGTCCTTTCTATAAATAATTTCTACTGAAGAATATTTTGACCTATAAGATTACACCAACTATCTATCGAATCCCTGAAGTTTGATGCGATACATACCGATATCCCTTTATCGCATACAAATTAGGGATGTGGAAAATATATAAGGACTCTCTCTCGGACTCATTGGGAGCTCTCTCTTCTTCCAGTTTTCAATCTACGAATTATTTTTAGTCAGAATAATTTTCTTTTAGTTTTCTGGGCAGTTTTCTTACTTTGTAAAATTAATAGTTCTCAACATCGGGGACTATTGTAATTTATTATTTACGCATTTGAATTCAATTGTAATGGTTACTCATTGCCAAAGCCTGTGTAAGACCCCAATTTTGACCCTAAGATCCCTAATGCAATTTCATCATAAGCATTAGCATTAGGATCATACCTTGGCATCCTCCTTACCCCTCTTTCATTGGGTTTGTTTTGGAAGAGATCACCAAGTACTATGTGAATTTATCATACTTGTATTTTACCATTTCACTAACCAAAATACCAAAAATATGTCTTTGCATTTGCTTAACTCTTTTGTAGGTAGGGCATGATCTCCACTGATCTATCAAGTCCATATCTAGGGTTTGAGACCCTGATGAACAAAGAGCACAACCATGAATTGTTCCAAGAATTGTTATGAACATCATATATGAGTCCCAATGATTCCTACATGTGATATTGATCAAGAATTTGAAGTTGAATTGCCTTGGAAACCCTAGTTTGACTAAGTATCTTAAGGAACTTCTCCAGCAAGCTATCTCATTAATTGATCAAATTTCTCAAGGGTCACTTCAAACTTCGTCATATTATGAATATATGATCTACAATGAGCCTAGAAAGTCAAGAGAATTGAAGATTATCAAGTTGGTTGATGGTGGTTGGCCAGATGAATTCATCGGACCAAAATTTGGTCTCCCTAGACCCTATCTCCTACACTTTTCACCATATGAAAATTATTCCAAGAGAAACCTTACTCTAAATGACATTACAAACAACTTTCATGTTGAGACCTAGAGCTAATTTGTCTTGGAAAATCATTTTCTATGTTGAAACATGATATGTCATTTTGTGTAAACCCTAATTTGAAAGTTAATTTCCCAAGGCCATAACTTGCTCAATTTTTATGAGATGGAAGATTTCCAAGTTGCACAATCAAATTCAAGAGGTCTACTTCAACTTTTATGTTTGTAGTGATAGCTAATTCAACTTTTTGAGCATGTGATATGAGTTTACATTATAGGTCACTTTTGACCTATACCATTGATCAAGTGATTTTTCCAAACTTCAAAAATGCATAACTCTATCATTTCAAATCCAAATGACATGAAATTGGTGACTATTTTGAACGTATTTGAAAGATCTACAACTTTTATGAAGACACCTTTTTCATTTTAATCCCACATAAAAAGTTAAGCAAGGTGGAATATTGAGACATATGGTCTGACACTTAGAAATATTTTCAATATGTTAAAATTTCCAAACTTCCACCTCAAAATTCTTCAAGTTCCAAGCTCCAAATGGAAAACTGTTGAACATAAAAGTTGTTCCTCTTGATCTAACCTTTTCAAAAAGTCCAAGTTCATCCATTTTGGATAAGAAATGAATAGGCTGCACATGGCTTGAACATGATATCATCATTTGGCAGGATTGAACTTCAAACATCCATGCACAATTGCCTAGCATTCCAACATGAGTTCAGCTTTGCTTACTGTAGCGGTGTATTCGTCACTTTATGATTTATTGATTAAATCAAAAGCAGAGCATACAAAGAATCGAGTCACCACCGCACTTTTATTTATCCAAAGGAATGGCTAAAAAGCGAACAAAAGCCTAAGAAGTTTTACACATAGAAAACTAATGAAAAGATCAGAGATCTGGGTAAGGGATTAATTATGCAATGGGAAGGTGTTAGGCACCCAAAACGTCCTAGGTACTCCTAGGGAGCCCTTTTCACAACTTGTTGTACGAAATGTTATTTGTTTATGAAATATTTATTGTGCAAACATGGATTGAAGGGATGAGAAAAAGAATATACAAGTTATATTTTTGTGTTTGAACGGATGAACCCGTTGCCTACGTACCTTTCCATGGAAGGTAAGGATCAAAACGCCGTAGTTCGGCTAAAAGATTTCCAAAATATGAGTGGATTCATTTTAAAACAAAATCCCTAAGGTCTTTCGTTACCCACGGGAGAAAACTCAACCTTGTACAAACAACAAGTCCACCATGTGAGAAAAGCTTCAACTTGCTAGTGAGGGGTTAACCTTAAAATAAGTAAGGAAGTCTTACAATTCAATCACTAAGGACAAAAGGTGAGATTAACATCAACCAAATTGGATAAATCAAACTTATGGATAATGTATGAAAACTTATCAAGAATGGAAAAAGCCACAAAACAATTGAATGAGTGAAACTAACCAATTAGAATTTATTCACAAAAAGTGGTCAAGATATGATTAGAATTCAATTCAAAGAAGTATTATGAAAATGAAATTTGAAAAATCAAAGGCCTAAGGCCTAGGTTTCTAATTTGAAAAGAAGTGAAGATGTTTGCACAATAGTTTTCATGTTTTTGGGTTAACATGCACATGGAGGTTTAAAGAAACAAAAAAGGGGGGAGGGTGAGGAAGTAAAACTTCTTAGATGTTCACCTCTTGAGATCATATGTAGATGATTCAAGTGATTCCTTTGGAATAAGGCAACAAAGCAAATAACAGATGAGCAAAGCAAATGGATACCGGATGCCAATCAATGGACTTATTCCAATCTCACAAAACAAAAATGGATACCGGATGCCAATCAATGGACTTATACCAATCTCCTAAAGCAAAATGAAACAATGATACCAGATGCCAATCAATGGACTTACACTAATCTCACAAAACAAAATTGATACCGGATGCCAATCAATGGACTTATACCAATCTCCTAAAACAAAAATGGATACCGGAAGCCAATCAATGGACTTATACCAATCTCCTACCATATCATGGGAAACAACTGCCAATCAATGGACTTATGCTTGCCTCCTCCATGGACAAAACAAAATGCTACAAATCAAAGTTTATGAAATGATATACAAGTAATGATGACAAATGCACAAAGGCACACTCAAGCAAATATGCATAGATGAATCAAGTAAGCAAACCAACAAGTCAGTTAGCACACACTATATACAATCAATTAGGCTCAAGCAAGGTTAGGCTTTACAGCCAACTGGAATGGGGTATTTTGAGCTCTTAACCCTAACATTGAGAGTTAGAGTGAAGCAGATGAAAAAGAGATGAGGGGTGTGCCTCATAGCTCTTATCCCTGGTCAGGGAGAGCTTTGATCAATGGAAATGGTGGGATTTAAGAAAGTTGGAACTCTTCTCCACAAATGGATTCTATAAGATCTTGGGTTATTATCCACCATGCATCAACACATGGTGTGAGCAAGGTGAATGACACACTGAGTAGCAGGAGATGGATTACACATCTCTTTTATCTACCAATTGCCTCATAAGAGGACTTTTCCTGCTTGGCACAACATTAAACAAACACAAGCATTGCCTCTTAAGGAGGACTTCAGACAGGTGCCTACCAATAACAGTAGGTCTTCCAGACTACATGAAGATTAGAGATTATACCTAAGTGGTTAAGCAACCAAGCAAAGAAAAGTTCACAATGAACTTAAAGCAACTTATGTACCTGTGGAAACATCAAACAAATCAGTACAAAACTCAGACAATCAAACAACAGTCAATAAGCAACCAACAATTCCAATGTACAAAATGTGTAAGCCAAAAGTCAAACTCAAATGAGTTAACATCAACCTACAAGACACACAAAGGTTAGTAATCAAAGGCAAACAACAATACTCAAGTGATGGAGCATCATCAATTATGCAACTTGGATGTTCCACCTGAAATCAAAGCTCAAACATAAGCAACCAACCACTAGGTCAAAGCCTAGGGTTAAAGATGGAGAAAAAAATTTAAAACAGGAGCTGAAATTTAACATGAATAAACTTCAATCTCATCTTGACACATTCCAAAAGGTCTCATATCAAAATCAATCACCAAATGCATTTCATGATCAATTGAAGTTCAAGGCAATTTTAAAGCTCAAATGTGATCAACCAGAATGAAAAATCTCAATTAAATCATAAATGATTCAAATAATTCCAACAAAATTCATGATCAATCACAACATTCATAATATGCATCACATAAAAATTCAGAAGCATAGGACATCATTTGGCATGGCAAACTCATCATATAAGTTGAACAAACAAAGGTGTGACACAAATTGTCACACCAATGTAGAACAATCATAAAACAGAATTGGTAATTGATAAAAATGCCAAATCAAAACCAAAATGTCAAGTAATGTGTCTAGTTTCATCATACAAAATTTCAGAATCATTGGATCAAAGACCAGCATTTCACAAAGGTATAAGCATGGCAAGGTCAAATATGGACATATGTTCAATCATTCTAGCACAAAATATTATCCAGCCAAGCACAACTTGTAAAATCATGATCATAAAATAATAGACAAAATAAGGATCACAATGCAAAAAATCTGGTAATTTTTGGATCAATATTCAAATAGTTATGATTTTTACAAGATGAGAAAAATTAAAAATGACATGAGAAGCATAGCATATGGAATAAGGAGGGAAAAGGAGAAAATTAACTAGGCATTTGAAAACAAGCGCTGGCCAGGAATCGAAATCAGTACAAATTCAAATATGCGCGCGCCTAACAAAACGACATCGTATGGATTCAAACCTTAGCACGCCAAGCATTTCGTAGCTAAATCAAATTTTGGTAGCAAAATCGTAGCAAACTGGTAGCAGATCTGGAAAACGCATGAACATCAAGGTTGAAGATGAAGATCATCATGATCTTCATCTGGATTTTCCAGAAAATTTCAAACATGTCCAGAAATTGAAATCAAGCACAGCATCATGTAGTGCATTCAACATACATCAAAGATCCACAATTATTTCATGCAAAAACAACCAAACACGCACGGATCGAAGAAAATAAGATTCAATCATCAAAACTTCAATCTATCGTATCTCACTCAAAACAGCACCAATTTGCACGATTCAAAGCTTAAAATGATCAGCAAACATAGATCTACAACATCATGGCAAGGAAATTCAAAAAATGAGAGATGCGATTTGTAACCTCTTGAAGAGAAGAACTTGATTTGGCTTGATTCAAGGCTTGTGATAGCTCCAATTCTACTTTGCAATGCCTAAGGAGTTGATTGATGATGAAATTGCAGCTCAAACACACTTCAATTCCACAGAATTTGAAATCACCATTGATGCTTCCATCTTCGATTATAGCTCAATATGGCATGGATTGCTTCAGTTCCACGTGTAAATCTTCTCAATAACACCTCAGGAGTAAGAATCAAGCAATGGAATGTGCTTGGATGTGAAGAATTTGGAAGAAACTTTTGAGAGAAAAAATTGATGAATTTGGATCTAGATCTGAAAAATGGTTGCTCATCTGAAAACAGTTAGGGTTTATGCTTATATATGCAATGCTAATCATGTTTAGCAACTGTTTAAACCAAAGCTCATTGGAATTAACCAAGTTATGGAGTGTATGCACAAATTGGTTTTTCACCTCTATGCATGGAATGCATGTGTGAACAATGCACGAATTCCCTTCATTTTCACTTAAAATCCAATTTTAAAATCAATGGTGATGGCAAAAAGTTCAAACCATGCACCAATTTTGAATTTTAAGATGTCCCTCCAAAAAACCAATCAATTAACAAGTGATCATGCAATGATAATTCATGTAATGTGATGCATGATTTGGAAATTAGAGGTCATGAGGAGAATTTAGCAAAAAGAACCACTCATTTTGGAGCTTTGGTTGAAAAGTTATGCTCATTTGAAGTTCCATGCATACTTTGCCATGATTTGATCATATCTCTTCAACCACACATGAGAAATTGATGATCTTGGACATTTTGGAAATGGGAGAGAAATATATACAACTTTAATGTTCAACAAAATTTCATATGAAGCTTTCTTGAAGATGTAATTTGAAGTTGAAGTTGGTCCAAAACCTTTCCATTTTTGGAAAGTTCAAATTATAGGTCACTTTCTATTTTTGAAAAGTTTTGACCTGACTTTAAAATCTTCAATGTGAGTGTTTGAAATGTCAAATGAGACTTGTTTGAACATGAATGAAGTATTTCCAATCACTTCCCACCTCCAAATCCACAGTTGACTTTGCAGTTGACTTTCTAGGTCTTCAGATGACTTGCAAATGTTCTGATGAGATTCATGCCTCTACCACTTGGGATTTTGCTTCAAAATTAACATCCTAGCTCATATGAACTCTTGTGAATGATTGTGGGGCCCAAGTCTCAAGAATGACCACCATCTATTGCTCAATGAATGCTTTTGATTGCCTTGACTGTTGATTGCTTTATCTGCAAGACAAAGGTTAGATGACATATTTTTGTACTTTTGGTTAGTGTTAAAAAGACAAGCAATGATATACAAATGCAATGAATGCTTGGTGATCAAGAACCACTCAAAGAGATAGCCCACCCACAGGGAAGGAAGCAAGGTGTCCAATAATCCTTGAGGCAATGAAATGATATGATATGATGCCATGAGGGATCTTAGGGACAAAATTGGGGTCTTACTGATGCCCCTATTTAAGGTCATTCTAGCCGGAGAAGTGAAGGTTAAAATCTTCATCTCGACGCGGTAGAATGGGCTTAAATAACAGTAATGAGACCAATTTTGGTCCCTAAGAGACCTCATGATGCAAATGTATGTATGTAAAAGAAAACACAACTCTGTGGGGAATATGGGTCCACAAAGAAAGGACGATCCATCGGAGTAATACACTCACCCGGAACAGAGACTCTAACAAGACTCTCATGGGGATAAGAAAAAGAAAAAGAATGCGTGACAGGCCACGACTCTGAATTAGGGGAAACTGACGCGGCGTGCACAGAGCACGACTGGACAGGAGACCTCACTGGGGAGTAAAGGACTCAAACTGGGGAAAAAGAATTCCAAAAGAAGACACATCCATTGGAAAGACTCAAGCTGACTCAAACTATCCACGAAGGATACTTCGGATGAAAATCCAGACTCGGACTGGGGAAAGATCCACACAGAACCTCCCTGCCAGGGAAAACTGCATATATTGGGGAAAACGCCAATACAGCAAAAGGGCAAAATCACAACGAAAACTCCACTGGGGAACGTCTAACAAAGAGACTCTCCTGGAGAAAAAACTGCAAGATGAGGTGTTACTGGCTACTGGGTAACAAGCTCAAAGAGACATGTGATCTAAACACCGGTTACTGGGTGAAAGAACAACAAGCTCAGGAAGAATGAATATCTAAGACCGGTATAAGGGTGAGAGATATCAATCAACCAAACATCTGAGAAAGACCTAAAAAAGGTACATCAACTCAGGAAAATCTGACTCCACAGGGGACCAAGGTCATAATAGGGAGCAGAAAGGAAGGAACACCAGGGATACCGACTACTGGGTATATAATAGGTGACCGACCAAAGCGTGAATTGGTATATATGCCAAGACACTCATCATCCGAAAGGAGGGCTTAAAAAAAGCAAATCGACTTACAGGATGGACATTCGAATCCGCAACGGGAAAACAAATCTTACTCAGTTGGAAAAAGAACCTGAAGAGCTCATGAGATATAATATCCATTACCGTCAGAACGTGGATAGTATACTCGCATGAGATATATCATCTATTACCGTCAGAACGTAGACAATATACTCGAAAAGGAAGAGACACCAGAGATACCGGTTACTGGGTATATAATAGGTGACCGACCAAACACGTGAATTGGTTTTTACTGCCAAAACACTCATCATCCTGAAGAGAGCAAAACGCAGACTTATCAACGGATGGATATTCGATTCTACAAAGAATACGAATCTTACTCCGCTGGGGAAAATCAACAAAGGATTCCAACCAAAGAGTGAATGAGATTTATTATTCATTACCGTCAGAACGTGAATAATACACTCGAAAAGAAAGAATAAGGAAATCCGATTCCACTAAGGGACACGAATCTTACTCGACTGGGGAAACACAACAGGCTTCGACTGAAGAGTGCATGAGATATATTATCCATTACCGTCAGAACGTGGATAACATACTCGCATGGAAGATTATCCACAACCAGCTACTGGGTTAATAAAGGATAAATCGACCGAAAAGAAAGGCATCGGGATACCAAAACTAGGTATATAAAGATGACCAATCAAAGGAGCAGCAATCATTACCGACAAAAGGGTAAATGAAAGAGAAACTCACTAGGGATACATTGATAAACATCAATGCTCCGGGGAACAAATCACTGGCATACGGTGAAAGGACCCACTGAGGATAAAATTGCTAGCAACCGGCAATTATCCACAAGGAAGGATCTATTGGGGATACAACTGCTAGCATACGACAATTACCCAGAAGAAAGAAGGAATATCAACATCGAATACTGGATGAAGATAACCACAAAGAGTAACCATCATCGGTTAGGATGAACAACAAGGTTAACTCTGCAAAAGGGGGAAATTAGGGTTTACAACTACCGAATACGGGGTAGAAGACCACAACTCTGGCTGAGGATAAAATTGCTAGCATACGGCAATTATCCACAAGAAAGCACAGACTCCGCTAGGGGTACAACAACATCATAGGATTTACAACTACCGAATACTGGGTAGAAGACCACAAAATCCACCATCAACCAGAATGAACCACAAAGGTTACCTCTGCTAGGGGATAAAAGTAGGATTTATAACTACCGAATACATGGTAGAAAACCAACAATTCCCTGCGTGGGGAATGAAAGAATCACAACTCCGCATGGAGAAACAAAATAGGGTTTATAACAAACCACCAACTGCTGGAGAGCAAGAAAAAAGGGTTTACGACTACCGAATACTGGGTAGAAGACCATCAACTCTTGCTGAGGAATAAAAGGTATATAAACACAAATTCCACCAAGAAGAAAAAGGGAACATAGGACTTACAACTACCGGCTACTGGGTAGAGGCCCAAACTCCGCTGGGGATAAGAAGAATTATTGCCGGTTACTGGGCAATTTATTCATTTATTCCACAGGGAAGCACAAGAGACAGTTGAAAAAATGCCAATTCAGGATCAAACCAAAAAGCCAAACTAAAATATGACTCATCCTAATGAGGATATAACTCAATAGGAAAATTCATCCCAATATATGTGTTAGGAGGAAACGGAAGAAACCGTCATCCACGAGGATATATCTCAGTGGGGAATTGCAGAAGGAAAGACAGACACTTTTTGCTTATGGGGCTGACTCTACCTTGAGAGATTAGACACCCAACATCTACTTTGGAAGATCTACATGGAGAGATCTACATCACCGTTAGCAGAAGACAACAAACAAAAGATATATGGCAAGAAAATGCAACATGAATATCGGAATGTTGAAAGTATGCATGAATATGCGCATTTTATGTTTGATGAATGCTGACAAAACAGACATTTCTAACACAAACAGGCCCAGGAACCAAACGTCTGGTACTACACTTCCAGAGGAAATTCCAACTGGAAAGCCAATCTGCTGGAGATCTGATTGCTAAAAAGCAAAGATCTGCTGGAAGGCAAAAGATCAGAGATATCAAAGAACTCACAAAAATCTCTGAGTGATGGATCATCAATCAACCCTACTGGGGAACAGAAGTTCACAACAGGCAGAAACTGCCACCAAAACAAATCTGTTGGGGAAAAGGAGAAATCCAGAGATTTCTGCAGGGGATCCTCAGTATCAACTAGGAAACAAAAGTTTACCACACAAGCAAGAACTGCGGAAGAGAACAGAACACACAAGTAGATTATAGCCGCACAAGCAACTCTACTAGGGATAAACCCACTGAGGGAAAAATAGATCACACAAGTAGATTCTGCCACAACCCACTCTACTAGGGATCAAAAGCAACAGGAAATCACTCAACTCTAAGAATGATAGATCACCAACCGACCCCACTGGGAACAAGAGTTTACACCAGGCAGAAACTGCCACAAAAACAACTTTGTTGAGGATATCAACTCTGTTGGAGATACTGCAGGGCAATCATGAAACTTCTGCAGGGAAACATCACAGACACAATCCACCGAAACACAAATCTACTGGCAAATTATCTGAGGAAGAGAAGGAGAGTTGGGGATCAACCTCCAAATGCTTAACCTTCTAAAAAAACCCCACAACTGCTGAGGAGGAAATAATCACTGCTCTGCTAAAGGGATAAGAGGTGAAAACCTCAACAAACACTCTGATGGAGAGAGATAGCATAGATGAAGTATATCATACCAACCACTCTGCTGGCGACTTTACTGAGGAAACAGCCGAAGTACCGGGATATCAACCCACTAACGACCGAATCTTCCAAAAGGAAAGCACCCATGCTGGGGAGAGAATATTGTTGGAGAGGACTGTGAAGTTCTCAACAAACACTCTGCTCTGAGAACACAATCTCAACAGAAACTCTGCTTAGGGAACAACCCCAACAACAATTTGGAGAAAGAGGATACAACCATGCCAGGAATATGAACAAATGTCTTACCCTGTTGGAAATCATGCCACCCTTGGGAGAGCACTGAGAAATTCTTAGGTATCCTTTCATCATTGTGAATGTTCACTTTGTTTAAAACAACAATTTTGAAAAATTTATTTGTTTAAAACAATGACATTTTATCAATTAAAACATGCAAAACATTTGTTGAATTGAAACAAATAAGAATGCAAATAATTGGATAAAAGCTCAAATTGATTTGATGGAATGGTAGTCTGCAAATGGCGAGACTCCGTAGATCTGTACAAGTTTGAAATCAGTGATATATATTGGAAGAGGGCTACATTGACCATTAATGATCCTTTCTCTACCAATTTGAATTTCGATGTATTCGAAGCTTCAGTTGACGACGAATCGAGAATCTCTGACGAAAACACGGTTGTGGAACAGAAAGTCTAGTCAAGATGCAGTTACTTGTCAAATCCCTAATTTTTGCCTAGATTGCCCCAGGGTGAGGTACTCAATCTAGAGGAATGCAAATTCATTTATTATTTTTTTTTATGTCTCCAACTTTTGCCTGGATCGCCCTTTCGGGTTTTCCACCGAGACGCTCATTTTTGCCTAAGCCGCCCTTTCGGGTTTTCAACTTAGCGAGCTATTCTGTTTTTCTCATATACCTTTTTTTTAGGCAAAGTATTTCTTGACTGCATCTGAATTCACAGGACGAGTGAAATCCTCCCCATCCATTGTTGTGAGCATCAAAGCTCCGCCTGAAAAGGCTCTCTTAACAACATATGGACCTTCGTAGTTTGGAGTCCACTTGCCCCTGGAATCGGGCGAGAAAGACAAAACTTTCTTGAGCACGAGGTCACCTTCCCGGAACACACGAGGTTTGACCTTCTTATCGAATGCTTTCTTCATTCTCTGCTGATATAACTGACCATGGCACATGGCAGTCAATCACTTCTCTTCAATCAAATTTAGTTGGTCATAACGACTCTGAATCCATTCAGCATCAGTCAACTTGGCTTCCATCAAGACTCTCATTGATGGGATCTCCACCTCTACTGGGAGAACAGCCTCCATGCCGTAAACAAGAGAAAAAGGGGTTGCCCCTGTTGAAGTGCGGACAGATGTACGATAACCATGCAAAGCAAATGGCAGCATCTCATGCCAATCTTTGTACGTAACTGTCATCTTCTGGATAATCTTCTTGATATTCTTGTTAGCTGCTTCAACAACCCCATTCATCTTTGGTCTGTAAGGAGAGGAGTTATGGTGTGCAATCTTGAATTCAGCGCACAACTCTTCCATCATCTTATTATTCAGATTAGATCCATTATCAGTAATGATCTTATCAGGCACACCATAACGGCAAATAAGCTGATTCTTGATAAACTTCACGACCACCTGCCTGGTCACATTCGCATACGAAGCGGCTTCAACCCACTTGGTGAAGTAATCAATTGCTACGAGAATAAACCTGTGACCGTTGGACGCTTTCGGTTCAATCATGCCGATCATGTCGATTCCCCACATAGAGAAAGGCCATGGTGATGAAATCACATTCAGAAGTGTCAGAGGAATATGAATTTTATCCGCATAAACTTGACACTTGTGGCATTTCTTCACATATTTGCAGCAGTCAGACTCCATTGTCAGCCAATAGTAGCCTGCTCTCAACATCTTTCTAGCCATGGCATGTCCATTGGAATGAGTACCAAATGAACCCTCATGGACCTCAGTCATCAATAGGTTTGCTTCGTGTCTATCCACGCATCTGAGCAAAACCATGTCAAAGTTTCTCTTGTAAAGCACTTCACCACTGAGGTAGAAACTGCCTGACAACCTTCTCAGAGTTTTCCTATCTTTCACAGATGCCCCAGGTGGGTAGACCTGGTTCTGAAGGAAATTCTTGATATCAAAATACCAAGGCTTGTCATCATTCATTTTTTCAACTGCAAACACGTGAGCTGGTCTATCCAAGCGCATCACGGCGATATTAGGAACTTCATTCCAATACTTGACTACAATCATCGAAGCAAGCGCAGCAAGAGCATCTGCCATCCGATCATCCTCTCGAGGAATATGATGAAAGTCAACTTCAGTAAAGAACGTTGAAATACTCCTCGCATAATCTCTATACGGAATGAGACCAGGCTGATTCGTCTCCCACTCACCCTTGATCTGATTGACAACCAGGGCCGAATCACCATACACATCAAGATGCTTGATTCTCAAATCAATGCACTCTTCCAGTCCCATAATACAGGCCTCATACTCAGCCATGTTATTCGTGCATTTGAAAGTTAGCCTTGCTGTAAACGGAATATGCGTGCCATGAGGAGTAATGATCACTGCCCCAATTCCATTTCCATACTGATTCACAGCGCCATCAAACACCATCGTCCACCTGGAACCAGGTTCTGGACCTTCATCAAGTGTAGGCTCATCACAATCTTTCATTTTCAAATACAGAATCTCCTCGTCTGGGAAGTCGTACTGAGCAGACTGATGATCTTCAATCGGCTGATGCGCTAAATGGTTAGCCAAGATACTACCTTTAATAGCTTTCTGAGCTCGATACTCGATATCATACTCAGACAACAACATCTTCCAACGGGCAATCCTCCCAGTTAAAGAAGGCTTCTCGAAAATATACTTGATTGGATCCATTCGGTATATCAACCAAGTTGTATGATTTATCATGTACTGGCGTAGATGCTTAGCAGCCCAAGCCAAAGCACAACATGTCTTCTCAAGCATAGAGTATCGAGACTCACAATCAGTAAACTTCTTACTGAGGTAGTAGATAGCAGATTCTTTCTTCCCTGATTCATCTTGTTGACCGAGTACACAACCCATCGAGTCTTCAAGAACAGTCAGATACATGATCAGAGGTCTTCCTTCTACAGGCGGAGACAAGATCGGAGATTCAGACAGATATTCTTTGATACTATCGAAAGCTTTCTGGCAATCCTCGGTCCAATCATGAGACTGATCTTTCCGGAGAAGCTTGAATATCGGCTCACATGTGGCAGTCATGTGGGATATAAATCTGGAAATATAGTTCAAGCGGCCAAGAAAACCTCGGACTTGCTTCTCAGTTTTGGACGCAGGCATCTCTTGTATTGCTTTGACCTTTGCAGGATCAACCTCAATACCTTTCTCGCTGACAACAAAACCCAACAACTTGCCAGAACGGACTCCAAATGTACATTTGTTCGGATTCAGACGGAGCTTGTACTTCCTCAAACGCTGAAAAAGCTTCAACAAATGCTCAACATGTTCAACTTCCGTTCGGGACTTAGCAATCATATCATCAACATAGACTTCTATCTCCTTGTGCATCATATCATGAAACAAGGTAGTCATAGCTCGTTGATACGTGGCTCCGGCGTTCTTCAAACCGAAGGGCATCACTCGATAACAGAATGTTCCCCAAGGTGTGATGAATGTTGTCTTCTCCATATCCTCGGGTGCCATCTTGATTTGGTTATATCCGGAAAATCCGTCGATAAAGGAAAAGACTTTGAATTTAGCTGTATTATCTACCAACATGTCAATGTGTGGTAGAGGAAAATCATCTTTCGGACTAGCTTTATTCAAATCTCTGTAATCAACACACATACGGACTTTTCCGTCTTTCTTAGGCACAGGCACAATATTGGCCACCCATAGAGGATATGTAGAAGTCACCAGAAACCCCGCATCAATTTGCTTCTGAACTTCCTCTTTGATCTTCACTGCCATGTCTGGATGAGTTCTTCTGAGCTTCTGCTTCACAGGCACGCACTCAGGCTTCAAAGGCCGGAAATGTTGCACAATATCTGTATCTAGACCCAGCATGTCTTCATACGACCAAGCAAAGATATCGGAATATTCTCGTAGCAAACTGATCAACCCCTTCTTGACAGACTCTTCAAGAAGTGCCCCAATCTTCACCAATCGAACACAATCTTCTGACCCCAAGTTGACTGTTTCCAGATCTTCGAGATGCGGCTGAATGATCTTCTTCTCGTGCTCAAGGAGACGGGAAATCTCATCAGGAATCCCTTCAACATTATCTTCCTCTGCTTCAAATACAGGGAATTCAAAATTGGGAGATGGCGTTGGATCATTATGTTCAATGGGTTTTAGAATCAACCTGCATAATGATTTTGGATAATAAAAAGCTTTAGAATTTAAACAAGCAAACCATTATGCAGATGAAAAAGATTGCTTTTATTCTTGTTTTTTAGGGTTTTTTGTGATCACTGATTTCATGCAAAAAGCAAAAAGTGAAAACAAATGGAAAAACAAATGTTTAACAATGCATTAATTGAATGAAATATCATTGTATATATGATGCCAAGAATGTCATCACTTCTCCTTTTGGCATGGGAGAAGGGTTTTTTGAACAAAGTGAACATATTACGCTGGCTTATGAATGACTGTAGGAACATCCACAGCAACCCAATTGTAACAGACACCACCAGGGATAACAAAATTGCTCAAATCCTCTGCATCCTCTTCCAAGATAGCAGCAGCTTCCTCAGCTCGATCATCATGGATGAAACCTCCGCTCTTGAACAATCCTTTCTTATTGAATGCCCCAGAAGAATAGCCAATGCCAGCCCGGGACTTGTTATCTTCAAGCTTAATCATCTTCCCTAAACCAGCAACTGCACCACATTCAATGGCCAGTTTCGCATCACGATAGGAAGCAAATAAAGGAAACTTCTTCTCAATCGGCTCATCAATACACAAAGCTTGGAAAGGCGTTCCAACTTCATCTTCAGCATCAATATATGAGAAAGAAGACAAGTGGCTAACCAGGAGAGCCTTTTCTCCCCCTACCACAACCAATTTCTTATTCTTGACGAATTTCAGCTTCTGGTGTAGGGTGGATGTCACGGCGCCAGCCTCGTGAATCCATGGTCTGCCAAGGAGACAACTATAAGATGGGTGGATATCCATAACCTGAAAGGTGACCTGCAAATCACTTGGTCCAATCTTGATTGGGAGATCAACTTCCCCAATCACGGTCTTACGTGACCCATCAAAAGCTTTCACAACAACACCACTCTGCCTCATGGGAGGCCCCTGATATGACAATCTCGAAAGAGTGGTGTTCGGCAATACATTTAAAGATGACCCAGTGTCCACCAGCACGTTGGACATGGCGTCGTTCTTGCAATTCATGGATATATGTAAAGCCATGTTGTGGTCTCTTCCCTCCTCTGGGAGATCAGCATCACAGAAACTCAAAGTGTTGCAAGCAGTAATGTTTGCAACTATACTGTCAAACTATTCAATCGTGACATCATGATCAACATAAGCCAGATCCAAAACTTTCTGCAGAGCCTCCCTATGGGGTTCTGAATTCAGAAGCAAAGATAGCACGGAGATCTTGGACGGCGTTTGTAGAAGCTGGTCTACAACGTTGTACTCACTCTTCTTGATGAGCCTCAGCATCTCATCACAGTCTTCATTCACAGTGCCACTAGGGCCAATAGAAGAAGTGGGAGTCTTTTGTACAGAGGAGGGTTTAGCAACAGCAAGTGCCGGATTCGGAACATTCACCACAGTCCCAACCGGACGCTCAGCAGAATCAGAGACAACATGAGGCTTCGGGAGTGCAGAAAATATAGGACCACTACGGGTCAACCCGCTCACATCAGCAATATTTACCACAGAAGATGAAGGCAAAGGCACTTCTTTCCCATCTTCAACAGCAACTGGATTGTAACGAAAGGGGATTGCTTTATCTGAAGCATAAGGCACAGGACCTGCAGGTTTGATCACCAAAGAAGGAGAGACCTTCGGCTTGCTACCATCATAACGGATGACAACAGGCTCAGGAATCTTGGACACAGGAGAAATCACATTTACTTCTGGTTCATCTTCATCAACATTTCTGTTATGAAGAATCTCAATGGTACCATCATCTAACAGCTCTTGAAGCTCTTTGCGCACTTGGCGACAACCCAAATGATTGACGAAACAGATACGACATCTGTCATGGTTGTGCTCCATATGACTGTAATCACCCAGCAGACGATGCAACTCGACCAATGACTATCGAATATGGCTTACATATTTGACCTTGTATTTGCCAGGGCAACCCTGGACCATGTTAACCGACTTCTCATGCTCGGGCAATGGGTTCTTCGTAACATTGGGGCCTGAGTCCTCAAAGCTCAGAATGCCGCATCTCATAAGGTCTTGCACCTTAGTCTTCAATGGATAGCAATTCTCTATATTGTGACCGGGAGCACCGGAATGATAAACACAATACTGGTCGGGCTTGTACCACCACTGCGGGTTAGCAGGTACAACCGGAGGATCCCTCGGGGTAATCAGTTTCCACTCTATCAAAGAGGGATATAGCTCAGCGTATGACATAGGAATAGGATCGAAAGTGATCTTCTTCCTATCATAATTCAAATTAGCCTGATTACTGTTGTTGCGAGGCTGGTAAGCCTGTTGCTGTGGGCGAGGTTGCTGTTGATACTGAGGTTCTTGCTGATTATGCTGATTGTTGTCTCTAAAGACAGGTGCTATGTGAGCCACCTGATGCTGACTGCTGGCATGACACACAGGCTTCCTCTTGGCAGAGGGTCTTCTAGGTTTAGCATGGGATTGCACAGCATGTGCCTCCCCATCTTTCTTAGAAGAGCCTTCATTCTTAGACAACCGTCCTTCCCGGACTCCTTCCTCCAATCGCATCCCCATGTTCACCATCTCGGTGAAATTAGAGGGATCACTAGCGACCATCCGCTCATAATAAAATGAACTAAGAGTCTTCAGAAAGATCTTAGTCATCTCCTTCTCTTCCAGTGGAGGAGTAATCTGAGCTGCCAGCTCTCGCCACCTCTGGGCGTACTCTTTAAATGTCTCTTTGTCCTTCTGGGACATAGCTCTGAGTTGATCACGGTCAGAAGCCATATCCACATTATATTTGTATTGCTTGACGAAGGCTTCGCCAAGATCGTTGAAGGAATAGATGTTTTCACTATCAAGGCTCATATACCAACGAAGAGCTGCACCAGACAAACTATCCTGAAAATAATGAATCAGCAACTGATCATTATCTGTTTGAGTAGACATTTTCCTGGCATACATAACCAGGTGACTGAGCGGGCAGGTGTTCCCCTTATACTTCTCAAAGTCTGGGACTTTGAACTTGACAGGTATCTTAACACCGGGAACCAAGCACAGTTCAGCAGCAGACTTGCCGAACAAATCTTTCCCTCTGAGGGTCTTCAGTTCCTTGCGGAGTTCAAGGAATTGGTCATTCATCGCATCCATCTTCTCATGAACATCGGGGCCCTCAGACGGCTCAGAATGATAGATGGTGTCGTCTACCCTGGGAATGGTATGCACGACATGAGGAGGCATTGCAAGGACGGGGCTAGATGCCGGCATGGAAGCAAATGTAGGAGCTGGAATATCTGGCATAAAACCAGGAGGCATACCCCACAGAAACCCGACTGGCATGGCATTCGGTATGAAATGAGCACTGACGGCTGGCACAGTCGAGGAAGCAACCTCAGATATAACATTCCTCTGGGGAGGAGTTGCAGGAGGTGGAGACGGTTGATTCTGAGCAGCCAAAAATTGCTCCATCAGGGCACTTATTCTGGCAACCTCCTCCTTCAGCTCACGGTTCTCTTGTTCAAGTTGATCCATCACTCTTGCAGAATTAGCTCGGGTGTAGTACCGATGAGTCAGCTTGTCTTCAAAATAAATGAAGATCACAGAGTTAGGCCACAGACAAGAAGACCAGAACAACACCTGCTTATACAAATGATGCATGCAATGTTTGTGCATATGCTTTGTTTTTATTTCAAGGAACTTTTAGGGTTCTATTTTCAAATTTCGAAATCTTAAACATTTAATAGCATATGGAAAAATATCTCATCAAATATATTCGAGATAAAGAAGTACAACATTTTGATCATATTACAAGGGAAAAGGAAAATGAACATCCTATGGATCCCTAGAAGCTCGAGATGCTGGAAAACGAGATACATAAAGCTTCTTGATCTCTCTCTCATATGCTGCTTCCATATCCGCTTTCTCCTTAGCGAGTCAATCATACTTCCTCTTCCAGAACTTGGAAGACTGAGGAAGCAGGGAAGTCCAGGTATCATTCGGATCGTCTATCACCTGGTGCTCGAGGAATTCGATCAGAGCGTCCTTTTCCTTAAGCTGTTGAAGCAACTCTTCTCTTTCACGGATCCAGGCACGTGAAAGGTCTTCTTCTCTCAACAACTCTACGCCTTGGTTAGGGAGGGTTGAAGGCCCAACCACAACCAATGGTGTAGGTCTCGGATAATCATATGGCATAAGATATTTTGATGCTCTCTGTCTGACCCAAGAAGTATAAGGCTCCAAAGCAATGCAGTTCTTCGGACCCAACTCATTTCTACCCTTCTTGTGAATCTTGCGCCAAGCGCAGACCATCCTGGCTTTCAGGCCTTGGGGATCTTTACCCTCCTGAAAGAACACACCTTCTAACAGAATGTTATGAGGTTTATCCTTTAGGGGGAACCCAAGCTGACGACGTGCTAAAATAGGGTTGTAGCTAATCCCACCACATGTACCAAGAAGAGGCACATTAGGGAATTCACCACAATAATCAATGACCTGAACTGTATCATACACGCGATCATACCAAGAGATATCGTCATTAGTGAGAGACATAAGTCTCGTAGACCACCGTAGACATCCCTTGTTCTCCTTGAAAGCGACCGTCTGCGATAAGTGAGAAATAAACCACTTATACAACAGAGGCAAACAGCACACGATAGCTCCTCCACCCTTTGCATTCCTCAGATGCAAAGAGAAATAGGTATCACCCAACAGAGTAGGAACGGGATTAAGAACTGAAAAGATCCTAATGGCGTTCACGTCCACAAATTTGTCGATGTTGGGGAACAATACCAAACCATAGATGAGCAGCACGAATATGGCCTCAAAGGCTTCCTCACTCATGGCCTTCCCATAAACGGTAGCTTGAGCGACGAGGAAATCAGAAAGAAGACCCTGAATTCCACCTTTGGTGGTCATATGCACTTCAATAAGCGATTCATCTATGTGCAACAAGTCTGCGATCTCTCAAGAAGTCGGAATACTCTCTAAGCCACTGAACGGCACCTGATCCAGAATAGGAATACCCACAAGATGAGCATACTCCTCAAGCGTAGGCAACAACTGAAAGTCCGGAAAAGAGAAGCAGTGATACAGAGGATCATAGAACTGCGCCAAAGTACTCATCAACCCTTCGTCAACCTGAGTAGTCAACAGAGGAAGATGCTTCCCATAACGAGCTTTGAAACCCAAAGGATCTAATACATAAGATGTCAGATTCCTTAACTCTTTAAGATCGGGTTGTCGAAAGCTATACTTCTTTGTATGCCTTTTTGGTATTTCCATGTCTGAAAATTTTGCAAATAAAGCCTTTAAGTTCCTTGAATTTTTTTTGATTTTTCTGATGACATGAATGCAGATGAATGCATGAATGCAACAATCACACTCAAGGATCAAGCAAAGCACACCAGACAAAGGTCATGGGAAAGCTCATAGTATCCTTAATATCAATCATCCATTTTGGTGGATTATGGTTTTCACCTTATCAACACCCAAGTTCCATTGATATTAACAATACATGAACCGGTTCAATCATCCTTAATATCAATCATCCATTTTGGTGGATTATGGTTTTCACCTTATCGACACCCAAGTTCCATTGATATTAAGGATGTCTGAACGACTCAACCATGAATCATGGGTTTGTTGAGAGTCACGAGCATGGAGTCTCGGTTAAGAACCACCCAAAGGGAGTGTACTAGGGTTTAAACCTGCCGAACATGTTCTACAAGAGGTCCCCATAGTCATCATCCCATCTTTCGAATATTATCGGAGGAACGAATACTCGTATTCCAAAAATATTCTCAAGAGAGACTCCTACGAGTGTAGTATCGCGTAACAATCGCATCAGATCTTACATCTGAACGACCTCCGCACTACGTCCTAAAAATAGGCCAAGATGGGCTTGGTAAACTAAGGTCCTTGGCTTCTAAGGCACATGATTGAAAGAATAATGCCTAACCACAAATAACTTGTGTGACATTATTAATCCAACATGACCTCCACCAAGTGAATGGACTCGCAAGTCAACTTGTTAAGGAATACTCCACACAAGTCGACGAGACTATGCCATTCTCCTATCCTAAGGTGCACTCGAGTTCGGGTATAGAACTCATCTCACAGAGACCACCAAGCAAACAAGCAATTGTATATCAAGCAATTCAAACATTACAATCAATACAGTAATCCCAAATTGTACAAAAATATGTCATATAACAGATAAACAATATCATACAACAAGGGTGAAAAGTAGGCAAAACCACCAAGGATGTATCCCCAGTAGAGTCGCAACTTTTCTATAGCGGTGTATTCGTCACTTTATGATTTATTGATTAAATCAAAAGCATAGCATACAAAGAATCGAGTCGCCACCGCACTTTTATTTATCCAAAGGAATGGCTAAAAAGCGAACAAAAGCCTAAGAAGTTTTACACATAGAAAACTAATGAAAAGATCAGAGATCTGGGTAAGGGATTAATTACGCAATGGGAAGGTGTTAGGCACCCAAAACGTCCTAGGTACTCCTAGGGAGCCCTTTTCACAACTTGTTGTACGAAATGTTATTTGTTTATGAAATATTTATTGTGCAAACATGGATTGAAGGGATGAGAAAAAGAATATACAAGTTATTATTTTTGTGTTTGAACGGATGAACCCGTTGCCTACGTACCTTTCCATGGAAGGTAAGGATCAAAACGCCGTAGTTCGGCTAAAAGATTTCCAAAATATGAGTGGATTCATTTTAAAACAAAATCCCTAAGGTCTTTCGTTACCCACGGGAGAAAACTCAAACTTGTACAAACAGCAAGTCCACCATGTGAGAAAAGCTTCAACTTGCTAGTGAGGGGTTAACCCTATAATAAGCAAGGAAGTCTTACAATTCAATCACTAAGGACAAAAGGTGAGATTAACATCAACCAACTAGGATAAATCAAACCTATGGCTAATGTATGAAAACTTATCAAGAATGGACAAAGCCATAAAACAATTGAATGAGTGAAATTAACCAATTAGAATTTATTCACAAAAAGTGGTCAAGATATGATTAGAATTCAATTCAAAGAAGTATTATGAAAATGAAATTTGAAAAATCAAAGGCCTAAGGCCTAGGTTTCTAATTTGAAAAGAAGTGAAGATGTTTGCACAATAGTTTTCATGTTTTTGGGTTAACATGCACATGGAGGTTTAAAGAAACAAAAAAGGGGGGAGGGTGAGGAAGTAAAACTTCTTAGATGTTCACCTCTTGAGATCATATGTAGATTATTCAAGTGATTCCTTTGGAATAAGGCAACAAAGCAAATAACAGATGAGCAAAGCAAATGGATACCGGATGCCAATCAATGGACTTATTCCAATCTCACAAAACAAAAATGGATACCGGATGCCAATCAATGGACTTATACCAATCTCCTAAAGAAAAATGAAACAATGATACCAGATGCCAATCAATGGACTTACACTAATCTCACAAAACAATATGGATACCGGATGCCAATCAATGGACTTATACCAATCTCCTAAAACAAAAATGGATACCGGAAGCCAATCAATGGACTTATACCAATCTCCTACCATATCATGGGAAACAACTGCCAATCAATGGACTTATGCTTGCCTCCTCCATGGACAAAACAAAATGCTACGAATCAAAGTTTATGAAATGATATACAAGTAATGATGACAAATGCACAAAGGCACACTCAAGCAAATATGCACAGATGAATCAAGTAAGCAAACCAACAAGTCAGTTAGCACACACTATATACAATCAATTAGGCTCAAGCAAGGTTAGGCTTTACAGCCAACTGGAATGGGGTATTTTGAGCTCTTAACCCTAACATTGAGAGTTAGGGTGAAGCAGATGAAAAGGAGATGAGGGGTGTGCCTCATAGCTCTTATCCCTGGTCAGGGAGAGCTTTGATCAATGGAAAGGGTGGGAGTTCAGAAAGTTGGAACTCTTCTCCACAAATGGACTCTATAAGATCTTGGGTTATTATCCACCATGCATCAACACATGATGTGAGCAAGGTGAATGACACACTGAATAGCAGGAGATGGATTACACATCTCTTTTATCTGCCAATTGCCTCATAAGAGGACTTTTCCTGCTTGGCACAACATTAAACAAACACAAGCATTGCCTCTTAAGGAGGACTTCAGACAGGTGCCTACCAATAACAGTAGGTCTTCCAGACTACATGAAGATTAGAGATTATACCTAAGTGGTTAAGCAACCAAGAAAAGCAAAGTTCACAATGTTCAAACATAAGCAACCAACCACTAGGTCAAAGCCTAGGGTCAAAGATGGAGAAAAAATTTAAAACAGGAGCTGAAATTTAACATGAATCAACTTCAATCTCATCTTGACACATTCAAAAAGGTTTCATATCAAAATCAATCACCAAATGCATTTCATGATCAATTGAAGTTCAAGGCAATTTTAAAGCTCAAATGTGATCAACCAGAATGAAAAATCTCAATTAAATCATAAATGATTCAAATAATTCCAACATAATTCATGATCAATCACAACATTCATAACATGCATCACAAAAAAATTCAGAAGCATAGGACATCATTTGGCATGGCAAACTCATCATATAAGTTGAACAAGCAAAGGTGTGACACAAATTGTCACATCAACTTAGAACAATCATAAAACAGAATTGGTAATTGATAAAAATGCCAAATCAAAACTAAAATGTCAAGCAATGTGTCTAGTTTCATCATGCAAAATTTCATAATCATTGGATCAAAGACCAGCATTTCACAAAGGTATAATCATGGCAAGGTCAAATATGGACATATGTTCAATCATTCTAGCACAAAAAATTATCCAGCCAAGCACAACTTGTAAAATCATGATCATAAAATAATAGACAGAATAAGGATCACAATGCAAAAAATCTGGTAATTTTTGGATCAATATTCAAATAGTTATGATTTTTACAAGATGAGAGAAATTAAAAATGACATGAGAAGCATAGCATATGGAATAAGGAGGGAAAAGGAGAAAATGAACTAGGCATTTGAAAACAAGCGCTGGCCAGGAATCGAAATCAGTACACATTCAAATATGCGCGCGCCTAACAAAACGACATCGTATGGATTCAAACCCTAGCGCGCCAAGCATTTCGTAGCTAAATCAAATTTTGGTAGAAAAATCGTAGCAAACTGGTAGCAGATTTGGAAAACGCATGAACATCAAGGTTGAAGATGAAGATCATCATGATCTTCATCTGGATTTTCCAGAAAATTTCAAACATGTCCTGAAATTGAAATCAAGCACAGCATCATGTAGTGCATTCAACATACATCAAAGATCCACAATTATTTCATGCAAAAACAACCAAACACGCACGGATCGAAGAAAATAAGATTCAATCATCAAAACTTCAATCTATCATATCTCACTCAAAACAGCACCAATTTGCACGATTCAAAGCTTAAAATGATCAGCAAACTTAGATCTACAACATCATGGCAAGGAAATTCAAAAAATGAGAGATGCGATTTGTAACCTCTTGAAGAGAAGAACTTGATTTGGCTTGATTCAAGGCTTGTGATAGCTCCAATTCTACTTTCCAATGCCTAAGGAGTAGATTGATGATGAAATTGCAGCTCAAACACACTTGAATTCCACAGAATTTGAAATCACCATTGATGCTTCCATCTTCGATTATAGCTCAATATGGCATGGATTGCTTCAGTTCCACATGTAAATCTTCTCAATAACACCTCAGGAGTAAGAATCAAGCAATGGAATGTGCTTGGATGTGAAGAATTTGGAAGAAAATTTTGAGAGAAAAAATTGATGAATTTGGATCTAGATCTGAAAAATGGTTGCTCATCTGAAAACAGTTAGAGTTTATGCTTATATATGCAATGCTAATCATGTTTAGCAACTGTTTAAACCAAAGCTCATTGGAATTAACCAAGTTATGGAGTGTATGCACAAATTGGTTTTTCACCTCTATGCATGGAATGCATGTGTGAACAGTGCACGAATTCCCTTCATTTTCACTTAAAATCCAATTTTAAAATCAATGGTGATGGCAAAAAGTTCAAACCATGCACCAATTTTGAATTTTAAGATGTCCCTCCAAAAAACCAATCAATTAACAAGTGATCATGCAATGATAATTCATGTAATGTGATGCATGATTTGGAAATTAGAGGTCATGAGGAGAATTTAGCAAAAATAACCACTCATTTTGGAGCTTTGGTTGAAAAGTTATGCTCATTTGAAGTTCCATGCATACTTTGCCATGATTTGATTATATCTCTTCAACCACACATGAGAAATTGATGATCTTGGACATTTTGGAAATGGTAGAGAAAGATATACAACTTTCATGTTCAACAAAATTTAATTTGAAGCTTTCTTGATGATGTAGTTTGAAGTTGAAGTTGGTCCAAAACCTTTCCATTTTTGGAAAGTTCAAATTATAGGTCACTTTCTATTTTTGGAAAGTTTTGACCTGACTTTAAAATCTTCAATGTGAGTGTTTGAAATGTCAAATGAGACTTGTTTGAACATGAATGAAGTATTTCCAATCACTTCCCACCTCCAAATCCACAGTTGACTTTGCAGTTGACTTTCTAGGTCTTCAGATGACTTGCAAATGTTCTGATGAGATTCAAGCCTCTAGCACTTGGGATTTTCCTTCAAAAATAACATCCTAGCTCATATGAACTCTTGTGAATGATTGTGGGGCCCAAATCTCAAGAATGACCACCATTTATTCCTCAATGAATGCTTTTGATTGCCTTGACTATTGATTGCTTTATCTGCAAGACAAAGGTTAGATGACATATTTTTGTACTTTTGGTTAGTGATAAAAAGAAAAGCAACGATATACAAATGCAATGAATGCTTGGTGATCAAGAACCACTCAAAGAGATAGCCCACCCACAGGGAAGGAAGCAAGGTGTCCAATGATCCTTGAGGCAATGAAATGATATGATATGATGCCATGAGGGATCTTAGGGACAAAATTGGGGTCTTACACTTACACTCAATTTGGATCAGATAGAGTGATTTCATGGGCCTGCACACGCCCATGCACTCATGCATCACACATTGCTAATTTTGGAAGTTCATTTCAAGTGTACAAATATCAACTGAATTGGCTATAAATAGAGCTCGATATGCGTAGAATTTCACAGACATTCGTGCCAGCTTTGATCCCAAACCTCTAACCCTTTCATTCCAAAGGATAATCCTGAGAATTTCACTTGAAATTGAGTTTGAATTCTCACTGTTTTGAGATTCAAAACTCCAGGGATCCAAGACCTTTTGAGCATTCAATTCTTCTACTACAAGCATTTGGAGTGAGATCAAGCACGAGCCAAGGCAAGAGCAGCTGAATCCAGACCTACATTGAAGGTATTTTCCATAAATTTTAATTTCTTCGATTCTCTCTCAATCTTAATCAATTCTCTTGGTTCTTTGGTTGTCTAAAGTCCTACCAATGTAGGCAAGAAGATCGAGTTACTTTGAGGCCAAATCGAAGCAACTCAGTTCATGTACCTCAAATTTCAACTCCATGTATCTCTCAATATACTTGGAGTTAGGATAAATTGAGGTTAGATTCATGCTCAGTGCCATTTTTACTTTGAAAATCACGTCCTTCTTTTTAAATTTGGTGATGGTTAAAGGTGGACCAGTCTGGTGAGGTCCACCGGAGAAGAAGACCGGAGCTACAACTCCGGCGATGTGTTGGCATCTCTCACAACAATAGGATCCAGCTAAAATGTTTTAATCATGAGCGTACATGTTGATTACCAGACGTGTGGACAATTGACTCAAGTGTATGGTGAATCGCACACGCTCAACAACTTGATCTGCCACCTCAATTAATGAGGCAGATCAAGTGGTCCACGTTTTTTTGATTTTCTGTTTTTTATTTTTATTCCTTTGATTTTTATTAATTCATATTAATTTTAATATTGATCCAAAAAATATGAGAGTTTCGCCAAAAAATTTCAAATAATTTCCTCTTTCATATGCTGAATTAAAATTATTTTTTGGATCATTATTAATATTTTTCATGATTTAATTGATTTTTCATTTGTTTTTAATTGTTTAAAAATACTTTTAAATGTCCAAAAATTATGAAATTTTTTCTCCAAGGTCCATTGACCTTGTTTGACCTATGATAAATCTCATGGCCATTTCTTTGGTGTTTTGATGAGGTTTTAAAAATTTGACAAACCATATTAAATTTAAATGTCTTATTTTAGTATTTTTAATTTGAATAAATGCCAAATAATTTTGTTGACTAATTGTGATGACTTGTTGGTGTTTGACTATTGTTGTTGGGCCTTGGTCAAGGTTGATTTGACTTTGTCAAAAATTAATATCATTGGATTTAGGGGATTGATGGAATATAAATTCCATCTCCCAAAATGAATGGATGATATTAATTTGGTAAAAGTCCTCCTTTGACAAATTTGTGTTTTGATCCATCCCCCTCCCACTTCATCTTATTCCGCTTCTTCATTCATTCATTCCATTTGGCCTATGATATCTCAAAATCCTAAGGCTAGTTGATTGAAAAATTAACATGAGTATGGATGAGATTAGGCCACACCTTTTGCATATTCTTTTCGTGTGTGGTATGTTTCATGAGCATAGTCTATCATACTATGTCTCTAACATGCATTAACACCAAAATTCTATTGCCCAGCCTCAAATAGTTGTGACTTCTACAGAAGTCCAATTACGATTGTTTAACATAGCGCTAAATTTGTGACATAAAAAGCATAAGCATTCTAGTTAGTGAGATTGTAAGTCTCCCCTCTTTCATGGTATTGTGTGGAAACTTGGCCTTTTTTCCTTCCTTTGGAAGATGTCTTGGTTCAAGAACCCATGCTTGTGATAAGTGGGTTGAGTGTTCTCCAAAGAATGTCTTAAAATGAAAAGCAAAAACAAAACAATACTAACTTCTACCTATTAACTACTAACATTTAAATTCAAGCCATTTACTTTAATGTCATTTAATTCTAGCTTTTATACATTTGCCATTGTTCATATCATTCTAATTGTTTATGTTAACGAAATTTTCACTTTGTCCACTTGGACCATATTGTGTGATATATTTTGTTTGTGTATACTTTGTTTGTTTGTGTGGTCTTTGTTTGTTTGTTTGTGTGTGTACTTTGCCCTTACGCCATTACATTTTTCAAACTTCTTTTCTTAAATCAAACTTGTGAACAAATGTAATTATACTTGACTTAAAATTTCAAAAAATCCAAAAAGAACTAACTCATTCAAACCATTTTTAGGCCTTTGTGCCTTTCAAACTTAATTTTGTTAAAAATAATGCATCCACTTTGAAATTTGTATCACGAACTACGAGGTTTTGATCCCTCATTTTTATGTTGGTACGTAGGCATAAGACCGAAGGTCTTGTCAAACACAAAAATATAATTAATGAATTCTTTTCTCATCCCCCTATTCTATTTGTTTGTAAACATCACTTTATACCAAGTACATATGTACACAAAAAGGGCTCCCTATGAGTACCTAGGACACTTTGAGTGCTAACACCTTCCCTCTGTGTAACCGACCCCCTTACCTGTAATCTCTGACATTTTATTAGTTTTGATTTGAAAACATCTTACTTTTGGGGTTTTGTTCGTACTTTTTCCCTTTTCCCTTGGAAACAATAAAAGCGCAGTGGCGACTCTTGTTATTTGATGTCTAGCTTATCCATAGCTTGATGATCATGATTTTTCCGCTACAAAAATTAAGTGGCGACTCTGCTGGGGAAGTCAGTCTCATGTGGGTTTAGCCTACTTTTTATGTGTATATATTTGTATATATGTGATGTTTGTATATATGTATGTGTGATATAATCTGCTTGTTGTGCTTGGTGATCTCTGAGTGGTGAGATAAGTTCTAACCTGAACTTGAGTGCAATTAAGATAGGAGGATGGTATATCATGTTCGACTTGTGTGGAGTAGTTCTTAACAAGTTGGCTTGAGACCCATCTGCTCAGTGGAGACTCTTTTGGATTTGGAAATGTCACACAAGTATTTGTGGTTAGGCATTACTATTTCTAATTGGGTTCGAGAAGATGAGTGCCGTAGAACATTTACCCCCTCTTGGCCTATTTAGGACGTAGTGCGGAAAACGTTCAAGTGTATTCTTGATAACATTTGTTACGCGATACTACACTCAGACGAGTTTCTCTTAAGAATATTATGGGTCGATGAGTCAATCATCTTAACCTGTAATATCCGATAGATGAAATTAAGACTCTGGGAACTTTTTAGAACATGATCTACGGGTTTTTATCCTTAGTTCACTCTTTTGGGATGGTTCTTACCCAGCCTCCATACTCGTGACTCACAACAAACCCATGATTCTTGGTTGATCCAATCAACTCTTGTCAATATCAATGGAACTTGGGTGTTGATAAGGTGTAACCATAATTCACCAAAATGGATGATTGATCTTGACAAAGACTTGATTCAGCCCTTGAACTTTGTTTGTTTGCCTTGTGTGTGATCCCTTATTTGTGATTCTTACATTCATGATTTCATGCGCATCATAACATTCATCACACGAAAATTTCAAGAAACTGAGGTATTATTTGCAAATATTTTTAGACCATGGATTGTGGACGAAGGAACACTAAGAAGTACAATTTCAGATGTCCCGACTTAAAAGAGTTAAGGAAGCTAGCATCTTTTGTATTAGATCCCTTGTACTTCAAACAACGTCATGGGAAGCTTTTGTCCATCTTGTCTGCTGATGTGGTTGAAGGACTTTTGAATGTGCTAGTGCAGTTCTATGACCCTCTCTACCGTTGTTGCACTTTTCCAGATTATCAGCTTGTGCCTACCTTGGAGGAGTATTCTCATCTTTTGGGGATACCTGTTTCTAGTAGAGTGCCTTTTAGTGGATTGGAGGAGATTCCCCGATCTAGTATTATTGTTGAAGCTCTTCACTTGAAGAAGTCTGAGATAGAGGCTCATTGGGTGAAGAAGGGAGGATTATTTGGATTGCCATCTGATTTCCTCATCAAGGAAGCTACTGCTTTTGCTCAAGCCGGTAGTGTGGATGCTTTTGAAGCTATATTTGTGTTCCTCATTTATGGATTAGCTTTGTTCCCTAACATCGACGATTTTGTTGATGTTAACGCCATTTGGGGTTTATTTCGCACTTGCCTCAGACACCTGCTTTTGTGGAGAACAAACAATGTCTAAGGTGGTCTCAGAGACTTATGTCTCTCACTAATGATGAGATAGTTTGGTATGATCCATCATTAAGCGGTTTGGATATTATTGATAGTTGTGGTGAATTCTCTAATGTGCCTCTCATTGGTACACAAGGAGGAATTAACTACAACCATGCTTTGGCTCGTCGTCAACTTGGGTTCCCCTTGAGAGACAAACCTAATAACACTTTGTTAGAAGGTCTTTTCTATCAAGAGGGTAATGATCCCCAACATTTGAAGCAAAAGATTGTGCATGCTTGGCATAATGTGCATAGGAAAGGAAGATCCGGGTTTGGTCCGTGCAATTGTGTAGCTTGGGAAGCTTACACTATTTGGGTGAAGAAGAGAGCTATGAAGTTCAAGATGCCTTATCCTTGCGAAAGCCATATGTCTATGGTTGTGGTTGAGCCATTAACTCTCCCTAACCAAGATGTAGAGGAGTTAGAAGACGCGCTCGCCAAGATGAAGCAAGAAAAGGATATGTGGGAAGAGTGTTTCCGTGCTCTGAGCAAGAAGCATGAAGAGTTGCAGCTGGAGTCTAAGGACAAAGATGCACTTATTGAGCTACTTGAAGACCGAGTGACGAAAAGACAGAGAGAGCCAAAGGTCTAATCTTCTAGCATGCCTCAGCCTTCCATTTCTTGGAAGAAGATTGTTGATCAGCTTGTCCTCGAGAAGACTCAGATGAAGACTTCTTTTGAGACCGAGATTCGTCGCATTCAAAGGAAGTACGTGCCTTCAGCCAGATCTTCTAACATTGTTGTTAGGGATCCTTAGGATGACTAGTCTCCTTTTCTCTTGTATTTTTCATTTGGTTTCTAAAATTGTACTCAGTGTAATCCTTCCAATTTATATAAATAAAAAAGAGATTTTTGGTCATATCAAATTGTTGCAATTGCCATTTAAATATATATATATATATATATATATATATATATATATATATAAATAATATATATATATATATATATATATATATAAATATATATATAAATATATATATATATATATATATATATATATATATATATATATATAATATATATATATATATATATATTTGCGAATGATATAGTAAGTTCCTTGAAAATAAATAATCAAGCATTGCATTTCATGCATCATTTGCATAAGCAGGTTTCGGCCAGATGTCTGATTAGTGTTTCTTCTATTCTTTAGCCAAGCTGACTCACCGGTACAATACCCGAGCCAATCATCTGAGAATTATGGAGAATTTGGAGCAAGAGAATAGAGAGCTAAAGGATGAGCTCGCCCGCCTGACTACCATAATGGAGACAGTTCTTGCTGCTCAGAATCAAGCTTCTACAACGCCTGTAACTCCTCCCGCGAGGACTGTTACTTCAGAGGTGACTACCTCTACCATGCTTGTTGTTGCCGCCTACTTCGCGCCACCTATGCCTGCCGGATTCCCATGGGGAATGCCGCCCAATTTGGTGCCTGAAGGCTTTGCGCCTACCTTTGCTTCCATGCCGGCATCTAGCCTGGTCATGTCTATGCCACCTCCCGTTGTGCACACTTTGCCTCGCGTAGAGGATACCATCTATCATTCCGAGCCGTCTAAGGGTCCGGATGTGTATGAGAAGATGGACGAGATGAAAGATCAGTTTCTTGAGTTACGTAAGGAATTGAAGACGCTGAGAGGTAACGACTTGTTTGGGAAGAGTGTTGATGAGTTGTGCTTAGTGCCCAACGTCAAGATCCCGGTGAAATTCAAAGTGCCTGAATTTGAAATGTATAAGGGGAACTCTTGTCCGCTCAATCATCTTGTGATGTACGCCCGCAAGATGTCTACTCAGACCGACAATGATCAATTGCTTATCCACTACTTCCAAGATAGTCTGATCGGCGCTGAGCTCCGTTGGTACATGGGATTGGACAGTGCTAGCACCAGTTCAGCAAGAAACAACGTCAACAACAACAACCGCAACAAAGAACAAACACCTACAACAACAACAATACTAACAACAATCATCACCAACAGAACTTTGAGAGGAAGAAGGTCTCTTTTGACCCGATTCCTATGTCATATGCAGAGTTGTATCCCTCGTTAGTTCTCGAGAACTTAATTCAACCGAGGAACCCACCGCAGATTCCAGAACCACTTCCTTGGTGGTATAAACCTGAACTCCGTTGTGCTTTTCATCAGGGAGCACCCGGACATGATATTGAAAATTGTTATCCATTGAAGTATGAGGTTCAAAAATTGATGAAGAGTGGTATGGTGTCCTTCGAGGACCGTGCGCCAAATGTGAAAGCAAACCCTTTGCCCGCCCATGGGAACTCTTCTGTGAATATGGTGGATGGTTGTCCTGGAGAATTCAAAGTTTTTGATGTACGTTTTATCAGGAGGTCCTTAGTGCAAATGCATAAGGATGTTTGTATGGTAAGTGAATGCGAGCATGACCATAATGCTTGTGTTGTTTGTAGTGTTAACCCGAGGGGTTGTGAAATTGTGAAAAGGGACATCCAACGTCTGATGGATAAAGGCATGATCCAAATTGTTCAATCCCGTCATGTAGATGACGACATAAATGTCATAGTGCCCTTTTTCAAGCAACAAGAGCGGTTGGTAATCCAGTATGACTCTAGTAACAGCAACAGTCAAAGATCAGTATCGTCGTTGGTAATACGGTTAGCGGGCCCAATCCCGTATTCATCTGATAAAGTTGTGTCGTATCAGTATAATGCTACAATGATGAAGAATGGTCAAGAGGTCCCGTTACCTACGACTAGTTTAGTAGTAAGCATTGTTGATGTTACTAAGGTGACCCGCAATGGTCGAGTGTTTGGGCCGGTGTTCCCAAAGGATAAAGAGGAAACAATTGTTGGTAAGAAGGTGGAAGTGCCTAGTGTAGACCCAGTTGGATGTTCAAAAGATAAGTCTGGCGAGTCCAGCAATTTGAAAACCAGTGATGATGATGAGGTACTTTGTTTGTTCAAAAGGAACGAGTTCAATATGGTGGAGCAGTTGCTCTAAACCCCCTCAAAAATTTCAGTGTTGTCTCTGCTGATGAATTCTAAAGCGCACAGAGAAGCACTACAGAGAGTTCTATAACAAGCGTTCGTAGAACATGATGTTACTGTGGATCAGTTCGATCATATTGTGGCTAACATCACTTCTTACAACAACCTTAGCTTCTGTGATGAAGAACTCCCTGAGGAGGGAAGAAATCATAAGCTGGCATTGCACATCTCGATGAACTGTAAGGAGGATGCTTTGTCAAACGTGCTTGTTGACACCGGGTCTCACTGAATGTGCTTCCGAAGTCAACTTTTTCGAAGTTATCTTACCAAGGAGCGCCCATGAGGTATAGCGGAGTAATCTTCAAAGCTTTTGACGATTCACGCAAAACAATAATTAGTGAAGTGGACCTTCCAGTCAAGATAGGTCCGAGTGATTTTCAAATTACTTTTCAAGTAATGGATATCCACCCGGCCTACAGTTTCTTATTGGGAAGGACATGGATTCATGAGGCGGGAGCTGTTACTTCCATGTTGCACCAAAAATTGAAATTTGTCAAGAATGGCAAGCTTGTGATTGTTGGTGGAGAGAAGGCTCTATTGGTTAGCCATTTTTCATCTTTCTCTTAGGTTGAGGCTGCGGATGAGGTTGGAACTCCGTTCCAAGCCTTATCTATTGTTGCCAAAAAGAGAGTTAGGGCACCTATGTCCTCATTAAAAGATGCTCAGAAAATTATGGAAGAAGGTACTGTTGATCAATGGAGGCGCATGGTAGAGGTATCCATCAACAGAGGCAGAACCGGTTTGGGGTTCCAGAAAGGTTCATCAACTGCAAGGTCTGAAGATGTGCAACTTCGCTTCCGTAGCGGAGGGTTCATTCATGGAAATGAACAACACCTAGTTGCTGTGCTAGAGGAAGACTGCACCAATTTTGTGACGCATGGAAAGGCTTGCAACAATTATACTGTTGTTGATATTCCTGTTATTTTGCATCGATCTAAGTAGTTGCTTTTATATGTTTTATATTCCTTCTCCTATGCCTAAAGGAGAAGTGAACATTGTTTGGGCATTTTCAAATTGATCATCAATAAAATTAATTCTATTCATCCACATCTATGTTGTTTGTTTTTACTTTTTGCTTTATTCTGAAAATGGTAATCACAAAAAACATAAATAAACAATATAATTGTCCATCTGCATGATATTTGGTCACAAATTCACTTCTCTAAAATCAAAATATCAAATCATTATGCAGGTTGGTTCCTAACCCCATTGAATACAATGATCCTTCTCCTTCTCCAAATTTTTAATTTCCTGTGTTTAAAGTCGAGGAGGAAAGTGATGTAGACGTGAGTGATGAATTTTCTCGTCTTCTTGAGCAAGATGAAAGACCACTCAGCCGTTCGAAGAGCAAATTGAGCTAGTCAACTTGGGTTCCAAAGATGATGTGAAGGAAGTTAAGATTGGGTCTCGATTGTGTCCAGATGTTAAGAAGGGGTTGATTGATCTTCTTCGAAAGTATTCAGATGTGTTTGCTTGGTCCTATCAAGATATGCCTGGGTTAGATTCTGAGATTGTGAAACATAGATTGCCGTTAAAACCAGAATGCCCGCCAGTCAAGCCGAAGTTGAGAAGAACGCATCCTGATATGGCTGTGAAGATCAAAGAGGAAGTGCAGAAGCAGATTGATGTCGGTTTCCTTATAACCGCTGAGTATCCGCAGTGGGTGGCCAATATTGTGCCTGTACCAAAGAAAGATGGAAAACTCCGCATGTGTGTTGATTATAGGGATTTGAATAAAGTCAGTCCGAAAGATGATTTCCCTCTGCCACACATTGATATGTTGGAAGACAATACTGCTAAATTCAAAGTCTTTTCGTTTATGGATGGATTTTCTGGATATAATTTGATCAAAATGGCACCCGAAGATATGGAGAAGACCACATTCATTACACCCTGGGAAACATTCTATTATAGAGTGATGCCTTTCGGTCTAAATAATGCTGGAGCAACTTACCAAAGAGCAGTGACTACTCTTTTTCATGATATGATGCATAAAGAGATAGAAGTTTATGTCGATCATATGATTGCTAAATCTATTGATGAAGATGAACATGTTGAGCATTTTTTGAAGTTATTCCAACGTTTGAGGAAGTACAAACTCCGCTTGAATCCCAATAAGTATACTTTTGGTGTTCGTTCTGGTAAGTTGTTGGGCTTTATTGTCAGCGAGAAGGGTATTGAAGTTGATCCTACCAAGGTCAAAGAAATACAAGAGATACATGCGCCCAAAACTGAGAAGCATGTCAGAGGTTTTCTCGGCCGCTTGAATTATATTTCCATATTCATTTCCCACATGACTGCCACATGTGCGCCTATATTCAAGCTTCTTCGGATAGATCAGTCTTGTGATTGGACCGGAGATTGCCAGAAAGCTTTCGACAGTATCAAGGAATATTTGCTTGAGCCTCCAATTTTGTCTCCACCTGTTGAAGGAAGACCGTTGATCATGTATTTGACTGTGCTTGAAGATAGTATGGGTTGTGTTCTTGGTCAGCAAGATGAGACTGGAAAGAACGAATTTGCAATTTACTACCTCAGTAAGAAATTCACCGACTGAGACTCGATAATCTATGCTTGAGAAGACTTGTTGTGCATTAGCTTGGGCTGCTAAGCGTCTGCGCCAATATATGTTGAATCATACCACTTGGTTGATATCCAAAATGGATCCGATCAAGTATATATTTGAAAAGCCTGATTTAACTGGGAGAATTGCTCATTGGCAGATGTTGTTATCAGAGCATGATATCGAATACCGATCTCAGAAAGTGATCAAAGGTAGTATCTTGGATGACCATTTGGCTCACCAACCGATTGAAGATTATCAGTCAGTGCAGTATGATTTTCCTGATGAAGAGATTTTGTACTTGAAAATGAAAGATTGTGATGAACCATTGCTTGAAGAAGGGCCAGAACCCGGTTCCCGTTGGGGCATGGTATTTGATGGAGTTGTTAATCAATATGGAAATGGAATTGGGGCAGTGATTATTACTCCTCAAGGCACACACCTACCATTTACAACTAGATTAACTTTCAAGTGTACAAACAACATGGCAGAATATGAAGCTTGCATTATGGGGCTTGAAGAGGCCATGAATCTCATAATCAAGTATTTGGATGTCTTCGGTGATTAGGGTTTGGTTGTGAATCAAATCAAAGGAGAATGGGAGACAAATCAATCCGGTTTAATACCATATAGAGATTATGCGAGGAGGATTTCAACTTTCTTTACAAAGGTTGAGTTTCATCATATTCCTCGAGATGAAAACTGGATGGCAGATGCTTTTGCAACATTGGCTTCGATGATTGTAATGAAGTATTGGAATGAAGTTCCCAATTTGTCTGTAATGCGTCTTGGGAGGCCAACTCATGTGTTTGCTGTTGAGGAAATCAAAGACAAAAATCCATGGTACTTTGATATCAAATGTTTCCTCCAAAGTCAGATTTACCCGCCTGGGGCATCTTTGAAAGATAAGGAGACTTTGAGAATATTAGCCGGTAATTTCTACTTGAATGGTGATATACTATACAAGAGAAACTTCGACATGGTTTTGCTCAGATGCATGGATAGACACGAAGCAGACTTGTTGATGACTGAAGTGCATGAAGGTTCCTTTGCTACTCATTCCAATGGACATGCAATGGCAAAGAAGATGTTGTGAGCAGGTTACTATTGGCTGACAATGGAATCTGATTGTTGCAATTTTGTGAAGAAGTGCCACAAGTGTCAATTTTATGCTGATAAGATTCATGTTCCTCCGACACTATTGAATGTTATATCTTCCCCATGGCCCTTCTCCATGTGGGGAATTGATATGATTGGGATGATTGAGCTCAAAGCTTCGAATGGACATCGTTTCATTTTGGTGGCAATTGACTACTTCATAAAATGGGTTGAAGTGGCATCATATGCAAATGTAACCAAGCAAGTTGTTATAAGGTTTAGCAAGAATCATATTATATGTTGTTATGGTGTGCCAAGCAAGATCATTACTAATAATGGATTGAACTTGAATAACAATATGGTGGAAGCTCTTTGTAAAGATTTCAAGATTGCACATCATAATTCTTCTCCCTACAGACCTAAGATGAATGGGGTTGTTGAAGTTGCGAACAAGAACATTAAGAAGATTATTCAGAAGATGGTTGTCACGTACAAAGATTGGCATGAGATGCTCCCATTTGCATTGCATGGGTGTCGTACATCCATCCGCACTTCAACAGGGGTAACCCCTTTCTCTCTTGTGTATGGTATAAAAGTAGTGCTCCCCGTAGAGGTTGAGATTCCTTCATTGCGTGTGCTCATGGAAGCCAAGTTGATTGAGGCTGAATGGTGTCAAACCAGGTTTGATCATGTTGGTTCTTGTGTTGGCAGCAATTTTGGTAAAACCTAGAGTGTTCACAAGTTGTCACATGTGTTGTCTTAACATAAGATAACTTGTACCTGTTGGATGTGTAAAATGTGATTATGCAGGATTTTACTGAGATGTCAGACCCGATGTCAAGACATATGTACACAAAACATTCAGTCTGAATGTTATGTATTATGTGATTGCGTTTTTAATGCCAATCTATGTATGATTGATGAGATGATTGAACACACTATCAATCAGTAATTACAACGAGATTAACTTATTTTCCAAAGAGATCTAATTAAGTGTCATGAGAAGATATGAATGGAGAATAGTTTTAGGGTTTTATGATGTCCAAGCCCAACCAAATGCTTCTATATAAAGGACATGGAAAACCTGATTTGATATACAAGAAAGAACAAACGAAATATTGAGAGAAAATAAGGGTTTAAGTCTTGTGTGGTCGTGTGTATTGTAAGCCACTCGATTCATCCATAGATGATTGAATTGGTTTGATTTTTGAGGTTTAATTTGTCACTCTAAGATTTTAAGCATGAGTGTGTGTCTACTTAATTGAATCTGTTAAGTAAGATCAAGTGTGTGTCTTTGAAGAGTGTCTTCTTTTCATTGTAATTCTTGTTTTATATCACTGGTGTGATTGAGGGGGAGTGAGTGGGATCTCATATCTAAGAGTTCTTAGGTAGAAGTCAAACGGGTAGAAATTAGGTGAAAAGACTGTAACTTGAAGTTGTTTACTGAGAGTCTTTGAACTGATTCTATTTAGTGGATTTCCTTCCTGGCTTGGTAGCCCCCAGACGTAGGTGAGTTTGCACCGAACTGGGTTAACAATTGCTTGTGTCTCTTGCATTACTGTTCTTTATCTTTTATCCTGTTTGTATTGTTCAGATATTAGTGTCGTCACATTACCTTTGACATCTCATATCTGATACCAGAATTTCAATTGGTATCAGAGCAGGCATCCTGCTCTGGTTCTGGGTGAGATCTAGGGACGTTACTTTCTGGTACTATGGAGAGAGATGGAGGATCTGTTCACAGACCACCTATTCTGGATGGATCCAACTATGACTACTGGAAACCTCGAATGGTAGCCTTCCTAAAATCTCTGGATAATAAGGCTTGGAAGGGTGTTTTAACAGGCTGGGAACATCCAGTTATTACTAAGGATGGAGAAGCTACTATTGATAAGAAGGCTGAAGAACAATGGACCAAGGAGGAAGATGATTTAGCCCTTGAGAACTCTAAAGCATTGAATGCTATATTCAATGGAGTAGATAAGAATATCTTCAAATTGGTAAACAACTGTGAGGTGGCTAAAGATGCTTGGAACATTCTCAAAACCACTCATGAAGGCACCTCTAGAGTGAAGATGTCTAGACTGCAGCTGCTCACTACCAAGTTTGAAAATTTAAGGATGAAAGAAGATGAAAATATTCATGAGTTTCATCTGAATATCCTTGAAATTGCTAATGCCTCAGGAGCCCTGGGTGAGAAGATGTCAGATAAAAAATCAGTGAGGAAAATACTCAGGTCACTCCCTAAGAGATTTGCCATGAAAGTGACAGCCATAGAAGAGTCTCAAGACATTTCCAATATGAGAGTTGATGAGCTAATTGGATCCCTCAAAACATTTAAGATGGGAATGTGTGATGGATCTGAAAAGAAAGTCAAAAGAATAGCCTTCATGTCAAACACTGAGGAGACAGAGGAGGAAAGTGGTCAAAAACAGTTTAACAGACTTCTGAAAAAGATGGATGTAAGATGTAAGGCAAATGTCAAAAACATCTCATCTGACATCAGTAAATCCAACAATGTTGGAAGAAGAACAAGGTCAAATGAAAAGCCCAAAGAAGGTAAAGGAGTTTAGTGTCGTGAATGTGATGGGTATGGACACATTAAAACTGAATGTGGAACCTACCTCAAGAAATAGAAGAGGAGTCTTGCTGCCACTTGGTCTGATTAAAGTGAAACAGAAGAGTCTGCAAATCTTGTGACTGCCTTGACTGGAAGATGGGGTTCTGATGAAGACTTAAGTGATGATGAAGTAACCTTTGAAGAGTTGGCCACTACCTACAGAAAGTTGTGTCACAGAAGTACAAAAGTGTGTCAACAAGTTGAAAGCCAGAAGAAAGTGATAGCACAACTGGAGAATGAGAAGGTAGAGCATTTGGAAACCATATCCAAGTTGAAGACTGAAGCAGCATTCCTGAATTCTAAACTAGATGAGATGACCAAGTATGTAAGAATGATAAATAATGGATCTGACACCTTAGACAAAATTCTTCAGACTAGACAAATAGATGAGATGACCAAGTATGTAAGAATGATAAATAATGGATCTGACACCTTATACAATATTCTTCAGACTAGACAAATAATAGGAGACAAGTTTGGCATTGGGTTCAATGAATCTAAACCTGAGTGCAGCCACACTGGTAGCAAACCAAAGTCCAAACCCAAGTGCAGACACACTGGTGTAGCACCTCAAATTTGCACCTATCATTGTACATACCATTTCATATTAAGTCATAGCATATCATGGTCCATTGCATAGCATTGCATTGTCCCCAGTTGCCTCAAGAGCAAGCAAGTCAAGAATTAGGTCAAACTGATCAGGAGATCAGTCAACCAATCAAGCAAGGGTGTTTCTCAAGGAGCCAAGGCCCTAGGGTTTGTCCAACAAGTTCACATAACTTGGAGGTCCATTTAAAGTGTTTAAGTCAAGGGTTGGATGTTCAGAAGTCATCAATTCATGCACAGACAGTCAGAAACCCTAGAAAGTCCAAGTTGGTCAACTGTGGTTGATTTTGTGGTTTTGATGGATGGATTTGGTTTGAGAGGGCTTATTCATGTCCCAATAGGCCTCATGTACCATGGAAATCAACATCATTGAAGAATTTGAAGCCAATCAGAAAATTTCCCAAAATAGAAAGTGGACCTGTAATTTCAACTGCCAAAAATGGAAACTTCTTGATCCCAAACTTACATCATGATACAAGCTTCAAATGAATTTTTGCCCAACATGAAAGTTGAAGATCTTGTTCTCCCATTTTCAAAAAGTCCAAGAACTCTCAAATCCCATGTATGGTTTGCAAGATATGATCATTTCATTTTCACAATTTTTTGAACTTCAACAAGCCATATCTCATGACCCCTTTGGCCAAATTTGATGGGGTTTTTTCCTACAAGCTCCATTTAATCCCCTCTTTCCAAAAATTCATTCATCATTTACCAAAACCTCACCATTCAAAATGACTTTTTTTGACTTGACTTTATTCATTTCAAGTGAGCAAAAAAGTTGTCTTTTGATTTGGCTATTTTTAAACAATTTGGACATTTGGGAATTGTTTGGAAGGTCATTTGCAACTTATCCAAAGCCCAAATTCGTGCAGAACTTATACCTCCATGTGCACATTGGTTCAAATTAGCAATTTTGCAAATCTCTTCATTTAAGTTAATCCTTGTTAACACTTCTTAAACCAATGCTAAACAGACATATATAACCACATTCTCAGCAAATTGCAACCCTAGCTACAGCCTCCCAAGACAGAAACTCTCTCATTTTTCTCTCAATTCCATTTTTCACATTTGAGAATTTTCTGCTCAAAACTTCAAAAGCACTTGAGCCCTCTTGGTTGTTCCATGTTCTGACCACCATTTGGAGACTATTTGAAGCAGCAAATACCAACTGGAAGTGAGCATCGTATTCTGTTTTTCTTCAAGCTCTTCCAATGGCAAATCGAGATTTAAAGGATTCTAAGCATCACTGAGCTAGGTTTCTGCAAGCATACATCAACATCAACCACCAGCATGATCTGTTTGAGCTTGAAACACACCAAGAACCACTGATTCACAAATTTCTTCATAACCAAGTAAGATTTCGACTCTCTTCTTTCTCTAATCCATGCTATATGTCCAATAGATCTTTACATGCTGAACATTTTGAGCTTTGATTCACATAAAATGATTAAGTATTGAGTGAATAATTTGTTTTTAAAGATTGATGTTCATATGATGTTTGGTGTGATTCTTCCGTATGAGCTCGATTTGATGCAAATGCTTTTTGGAATCTTGTTGCACATGGCTTGTTGGTTCGATTAATGTCTTTGTTACTCGTTTCTGGACATAAAATTCTGGCACGATTGTTAGAGGTGAAGATGATGACTACCCTGTAGCTTAAACCCTAGATTTGTCCCGAAATTTGCATGAGCTGTGTTGATTTGTTGTATGATGTTGCATGAAGTTCACTATACCAATGCCATGCTGTTTGTGTGATGCTGTTGAATTTCGTTTTTGATGTTGAGGAGCATGAAGATGAAATGTTGTTGCTGCTAAAACCCTAAGTCGCATGAACCTTAAAGCCTGCCCAGAAATCATGAATTCGATTGGCTGTTGGTTTGAATTTTTTGCTCATTGTTACTGTTTCATTGGTATCAACCAATTAAAACATTTCGTGGCCATGGTCTGAAACGGTGCGTTTTGTTTAATGAATGTGGTATTTACCACCGTGCCACTGGTCAACCATAGTTTGACCTTCCATCCATGTCATTTTGTTCATTTCATTCAATTTGTTACCTCAACTTACCAAATTCATTTCTCATTCATTTCAACTCCAAAAATCATGGAATTTTTTGCATCATGTCCTGTTGAATGTCTAGTATTTTATCATGATTTTTAATTATTTTTTGTGTGGCTGGATTTTTAATTGCATAAGGTTTCTTAACATGTATGTTTGTTTGATACCTTTTGCCAAAACCCTTGTGAAATGATGAGGATGTATCCAATGGTTCTGAAATTTTTTATGGTGAATCTACACACATTCATGTTTATTTTCATGTAGAGTTTGTGCATTTATCATATGTTGTTTGTGAGATACAAATTTTTGAAGTAGGGTGTGACAACTTGTGTCACACCAATGATGTTCATTTTCATGATTTTTGTTGACATGCTTCCTGGCCTTCAAATAATGTGAAATTTTGCATGATTGTTCTCTCATATGTCTAGTTTGTGTATGAATTTTCTTGGATTTAATGATGCCATTTCCTATTTGTTTGTGAATTTTCTTCCCTGCCTAGTCAAATGTTGACTTTGTGTGACACCTCTTGCCATTTCATTTGGGAAATTCTCATATCTTATTGTATGATCATGAAATTTCATATGTGCATACTAGACATCTTGAGCTTTACATTGGTGTTGATCCCATTCATTTCTCATCTGTTTTCATTTAGTTATGATTTTTTGAAGTTGACCCATGTTTGTTTGACTCCTTTGTGCTTACTTGAAATTGTGTTGACTTCTTGATTTTCATTGACTGCCATCCACTTGTCCAAATGCAATGAAATTTGACATGCTTACCATGCTAGGTGTTAGGATTGATCATGATTAATTTGGTGATTTTTGAAAATGTTTGAGTTGACTTTTGATGCAAGTTTTTCTGTTGACTCCTATGAGCCCCTGTTTGCATTGCTTTGACTTAAACTGTTCATGAAATGATGATGATGCATGATATAAACTTGTGACCAATTGAGCTTGCTTCTTAAATGTTTAAACTTGATTTTGGTTGACTTTCATTTGCTGTTTTGACTTTCTCATTCCTTTTTGACCCTAGGCTCGTCCTAGTGGTCCAGTTACTTACTGTTGAGCTTATGTTTTCAGGTTGAACACCAAATGGCCAATGAGATCGATTTCTTTCTGATTAGGCTTGTTTGTTTATCATTGAGCTAACCTTTGTTTTGTAGGTGGCTCGACTCATGTGATTTGAGTCTTGTGCTTTACACATCTAATTACTTGATTTGTCTGTGGTTTCCATTCCTTTTATTTTGGCTGTTGAACTGTATACTGATTGGTTTGACTATTTCAGGTACCCTTAGTTGCTTAAGTTCTTTGAACTTGCTTTGCTTTGCTATTTAGCAACTTGCTTGAGGTATAAGTCCTTTTTCTTCATGTAGTCTGGAAGACCTGGCCTGTTACTTGGCCAGGCAACTATCTGAAGTCCTCCTTAAGAGGCAATGTTTGTGTATGTTTAATTTGTCCTTGTACAGAGTCAAAGACCTCCTAAGTGAAGAGGCAATTGGCAAAACCAAGGGATAAGCAACCTATCCCCTGCTATTCAGTGTGTCTTCTGTTTTGCTCACACCACTGTGTTGATGCATTTCAGATAAGAACCCAAGATCTTGTGCAATTGCACAGTTGAGTCAGTATCAAATGTGTAAAAGGGTTCCCGCTTTCTGAACCCACACATTCTTGTCAAATGCTCTCCCAGGCCAGGGATAGAAGCAATGAGGCACACCCCTCATCTCCTTTCATCTGCTTCACCTTAGCCCCTCAATGGCAAGGTTAAGAGCAACATTTCACCCCATTCCAGAGGTTTGTTTGTTGAGGTTGATGTGACCCCTCGACTAAAGCCTAACCCATGTTTGAGCCCCCTTGTTGGTGTGTTTACTTTATGCTGAATGTGTTTGTGTGTGCTTATGTGGTGATCATATCCCCTAGGTTGTTAGACTCCGCGTAGTCTCGTTTGCATGTCAATTAAGGTAGCACGGTTCCTTCGTATAGGACTTCCTTTCTTGCTTGTTGCTTCTTTAAAACACAAACAAACACCATTCCCTCTTAAGGATGCGTTAACTCCTTCCACCACAGATGAGTAAGTCTCCAAAGGTCGAGCATCAGGTAGATTGTGCAGTGACGTTGTCCACTTAAAAAGCACAAACCCACAGTAGTTTGTCTAGCCGAACTACGGCAACTCTGATTCTCATGTCCAGATGAGATACGTAGGCACGAGATGCGATGTCTTGTCGAGTTTGACTAACAACTAACACTATTTCTTTTCTCTCGCCCTCGTTGCGATTGAGACCTCCCCTTTCTCTTGCCCTAGTTGCAATCGAGACCCTTGCTTCCTGTGCAAGCCTTGTCTAGGATAGGTTGGCCCTCGTGCCATTTAGCTAGAAACCTTAACTTAGGGTTGACTTTGCATGACAACATCTAGGCTCGAGTCGTAGTCTCCCTAGTGTTGTGTCTCCCTCTGTTATCTGGTTAAGCTAGTCCTTTTTCCCTGCGTAGGGGAACTACATCGCCCTGATCTTCACACCAGATGAAGTATGTAGGCAGGAGATTGAGCTGATCTCTCCGGGCGCCCTTTTTCTTTTTCAACCCTTTGTGTCTTAACCACCCTTGTGTGTGTTCTGGTTGGAGTCTGACGTAAGTCCAGCGATTGGCAGTTGGTTTCCTGTGCGTGTTTGTTGGTTCGGATGCTGATGTAAGTCCAGTGATTGGCATTCAGGCTCCACGTTTGCCTCTTTGTGTGCGTTTAGGTTCGGATGCTGACTTAAGTCCAGTGATTGGCAGTCGGGCTCCACGTTTGCCTGTGTGTCTTGTTTTGCTTGTGTGTGTGTCAGCCGAGCTACGAATGCTCTGATTCTTCTCTCGTCCGAGAAAGATACGTATGCATAGGATGCGATATCCTAGCGAGCATGTGTCGTCTTCCCAGTCCGAACTACTTCGACTCTGATGTCTATGCCTGATAGACTAAGTAGGCCCAGGATACGATATCCTGCCGAGTCAGTTTCAGTCAGTCTCTTTTGTCTCTTTCAGCCAGTGTGTGTGTGTTTGAGTAGTGTTTAGCAACCAATTTTCCTTCCTTTTGTGCGTGGATCCCGTAGAATACTACGGATGCGTAGGGGTGCTAATACCTTCCCTTCGCATAACCGACTCCCGAACCCATTCTCTTTGGTCGCGAGACCATGTTCTTTCCTAGGTTTACTCTGAGCGTTTCCTTTCCCTCTTTTGGGATAAATAACGCACGGTGGCGGCTCTGTTGTTTCTTTCTTTTCCCGCCGGTTTTTCGCGTAATGCGACAACTGGGAGCAAACCAGAGATGTCACATCATATGTCACAACATCATAAAGGAAGACAGCAGAAAGGGAAACATCAAAGTTGGAGATGTCATTACTGTAGAAAATTTGGCCACATAAAACCATTCTGCTATAAGTTGTATGGCTATCCTAGTCCCTCTCATCATCAACCTAAACCCAAAGCAAACCAAATTCCAAACCCAAGTGCAGTCACACTGGGAGCAAACTAGAGATGTCACATCATATGTCACAACATCATAAAGGAAGACAGCAGAAAGGGAAACATCAAAGTTGGAGATGTCATTACTGTAGAAAATTTGGCCACATAAAACCATTCTGCTATAAGTTGTATGGCTATCCTAGTCCCTCTCATCATCAACCTAAACCCAAACATCACAGTCCTGTCAACAAAAAATAATGGGTTCCTAGGACTGATGTTACAAGTCTGATAGCTCACACTTCCTTCAGAGTTTCAGCCAAAGAAGATTGGTATATTGACAGTGGGTGCTCCAGACACATGACTGGAAACAAAAACCTGCCAACTGGCCTTCATCGTCATGCCACCAGTTATGTAACCTTTGGTGATGAAGCAAAGGGTGAAATCAAGGGAATTGGTAAGCTTAATTGCCCTGGAGTTCCTAAGCTTGACAATGTCCTACTTGTTAAGGGACTAACTGCAAACCTAATAAGCATTATTCAACTATGTGACCAAGGTTTAACTGTAAACTTCATAAAAGATGAATGTATGATTACTAGTAAAGAAAATGAAGTGATCATGAAAGAAGTTAGGTCTAAGGACAACTGCTATATGTGGAGTTCTCAAGAAACTGGTTATTCTTCAAAGTGTTCTCTAGCCAAAGAAGAAGAAGTGAAGATATGGCATCAAAGATTGGGCCATCTGCATCTTAAAGGAATGAAGAGGATTATATCTGTTGAAGCTGTAAGAGGAATTCCCAACTTGAAGATTGATGAAGGAAATTGTGGAGAATGTCATATTGGAAAACATACAAAGATGTCACATCAGAAGCTCAGACATGACACCACTTCCAGAGTTCTGGAACTCCTCCATATGGATTTGATGGGACCCATACAAGTGGAAAGCCTTGGTAGGAAGATGTATGCTTATGTAGTGGTAGATGACTTCTCCAGATACACCTGGATCAATTTTATAAGAGAAAATTCTAATGTATTTGAAGTCTTCAAAGATCTTTGTCTAAAACTTCAAAGAGAAAAGGAAAGTCAAGTTGTCAAAATCAGAAGTGATCATGGGAAGGAATTTTAGAACAACAAATTTGCTGAATTTTGTTCATCAGAAGGAACTCATCATGAGTTCTCATCTCCCATTACTCCCCAGCAAAATGGATATAGGAAATGAGGTATTGACAAGACCCTATTTGTGAAGAATGAAGGTGGAAAACTCATGGTGGCACAAATATATGTAGATGATCTTGTGTTTGGTGGGATGTCAGATCAGATGGTCGAACATTTTGTTAGACAAATGCAGTCTGAGTTTGAGATGAGCCTTGTTGGAGAGCTGACCTATTTTCTTGGGCTACAAGTCAAGCAGATGGAAAATTCTATATTTCTATCTCAAAGCAAATATGCCAAAAACATTGTTAAGAAGTTTGGCATGGAGAATGCAAGTCATAAAAGAACACCTGCTCCTACACATTTGAAAGTCTCCAAAGATGAAAATGGTGTGAGTGTAAATCAAAGTCTATATTGAAGCATGATAGGAAGTCTGCTATATCTCACAGCAAGTAGACCTGACATTGCATTTGTTGTAGGTGTTTGTGCTAGATATCAAGACGAACCAAAAGTCAGTCACATCAATCAAGTGAAGAGGATACTGAAATATGTCAATGGCACCAGTGACTATGGAATCCTATATACTCATGGTTCTGGATCCATGCTGACTGGATACTGTGATGTTGACTGGGCTGGAAGTTTTGATGATAGGAAAAGTACATCAGGAAGATGTTTCTTCTTGGGGAACAACTTGATATCATGGTTTAGCAAGAAACAAAATTGTGTGTCCCTATCCACTTATGAAGCTGAATACATAGGAGCTGGGAGTAGTTGTTCTCAACTGGTTTGGATGAAACAAATGTTGACTGAATGCAATGTCACACAAGATGTCATGACATTGTACTGTGACAACCTGAGTGCTATAAATATTTCTAAAAATCCTATTCAGCACAGCAGGACAAAGCACATTGATATTCGTCATCACATTATTAGAGAACTAGTGGAAGAGAAAATCATAGCCCTGGAGCATGTTACTACTCAAATGCAATTAGCTGACATATTTACAAAGGCTTTGAATGCTAATCAATTTGAATGTTTGAGAGGGAAATTAGGGATTTGTATCCATGAGAATTTATAGCAATTAACTTGGAATGGAAAAGGTAATAAAAATATTGTCTGCCCACTTAAAAGAAAGTGCCCCATTTATGGTAAATCATTACCTAGTATTGGAACTACCATCTATACCATTTTCACATGCAACCTCAACACAACCACTTCCATCTTCATCAAACTGTATCGACTATCTCTGCTAGGGCAACAAAAATTATTTCACAAGTTCAACAAAATGTCACAACATCCTTCATCTTCTGGTTCTATACCTACTCACAAAGCAAGAACACCTTCCATGGATTTTCTAGATGAAGACGTTTTGGAAGTTATTCCTCTTTCATTCATCTCGGGCGACGCCCCTGGTCCATCTTCCACTACAGAAAACACTCAAGGTAACAGTTCTGATAACCCTCCCTCTAAGGATGACATACATTATACTGATCGTGTCATTAGGAATCTGGTCACAAGGATCCTAAATGAAGGACACTCAGTCAAGGAAGTTTCAACTCCTTTGTCTAGAAGGGACCCCTCACCTGAGGTAGAACCTCAAAATGAGAAAGATGATGAATCATCTAGGTTAGAAAAAGATATTGTTGCAGAAGGACTGTGTTCTTTAGGGAAAACCGTGCCTAGTAAGAAACCTGTAGATGCTTCTCAATCTAAGAAGCATGATTCTGCTGAGAAGGTTATTGATTTAGAAGAAGAGAGCTCAGATGAGGAAGATGACACCTTTCTTCATCACTTGAAGCCAAGTGTTGCAAAGAGAATGAAGACCAGGAAAGGCAGGTCTATGGCTGAGATGGTGACAGCCAGAACAAGTAAGCAGGCTGCTGCTAAAGGTCCTTCAAAATCATGGAGTAAAGTGGAAGTCAAGAAGAGAAAGGTCAGAGAAAGTTTTGATTCTGAAGATGATGTTGAAGACGATGTCCCAGACATCTCTCCTGCCAAAAAGCAAACTGTTAGAAAATCTCCTGCCAAGGTTGTTGCTGTGCATTTGGATAACATTTCCTTCCATCTGGAAAATGGTGCAGCTAAGTGGAAATTTGTGATACAGAGGAGAGTTGCTGTGGAAAGGGAACTAGGAAAGGATGTTATGGAAGTGAAGGAGGTTATGGAGTAGATCAAGTCTGCTGGTTTAATGAAAATAGTTAGTGCATTACCCCAATGTTTTGAAGGTCTTGTGAAGGAGTTTGTGGTGAACATCCCGGAGGATATTGCTGACAAGAACAGCAAAGAGTTTTGCAAAGTGTTTGTTAGAGGAAGGTGTGTAAGGTTCTCCCCTACTGTAATCAATAAGTTCCTAGGAAGAGGAATAGAAGGTGTTGTTGAGTTAGAGGCTACAGACAATGAAGTCTGTAGGACAATCACTGTTGGACAATTCAATGAATGGCCAAGCAAAAATCATCTCTCTACTGGAAAATTAACTATAAAATATGCTATCTTGCATAAGATCGGGTCAGCCAACTAGGTACCAACAAACCACATCTCAACAATCTCTAATGCTCTTGGAAGGATAATATATGCTATTGGAACCAGGCTCAACCTTGATTATGGAAGGTTCATGTTTGAAAAAATTGTTAGACATGCTTCCACTAATGCAGTGAAGCTTCCAATTGCCTTTCCCTTAACTATTTGTGGCATAATTCTAAGCCAGCAACCTGGTATTTTAAGCACAAGTGATATCCCCAGTAGAAGGAAGCCTCCATTGTTAATTCACTACAAGTTATTTGAAGGTAGTCATGTCAATGACATTGTCATGACATCTGCAATGAAGAAGCCAACCTCTCAAGGTGGCCTGATTGCTGAATTGAAAGAAACCTGTAAGGAGTTGGAAACTGGTATTAGGGTGGCTAAGGCTAGAAAAGAGGCTTTAGAGGTTCTAATTAGTAGCTTGGAGCAAGGAGAGATGGATAATGTTGGTGAAGCCAAGGAAACAGATGCCCACACCTCAAGTGAGAGGTATGATTCTCAAGACAAATCTAGTGGCAGTTCTGGATCTGAAGGTGATGAAGATGCTACCTCCTCAGACTGAGTTGTGGTGATGATGGTCCCCCTATTATAATGATGTGTGCTTGGATGCTTGATGCTTTGATGTGTTCTGTTTGATGTTTGTAGTTTTTTTTGCAGTCTTTTTTTATACCATGATGTAATTTTTGGGCTCTTTATGAGTTCTCTAGATTTCTGATTATCTCAGCTAATGTAGCTTTGTATAATTATGGTTCTGTACCACCTAACATTTTGTTTTAACATTTTATAAGTTATAACATCCTTTGTGACATTCTCTGCTGGACTGATTGACATTTATTTTTTCTAATTGGTCACTTTGGTCTATTTTGACTAAAAAGGGGGAGAAGTTAATGTGTGGAGATGTGGAGAGATGCAGTTAATATGTGTTGAAGTAGCTAGCTAGGTTAAACAGGTGACAGCTGATGTTGAACAGAATAATGTTATGTGTTGTACAGATGATGTTGAAGGAGGTGTCAGAAGGAAATTTTGAATGTTACGGGTGTAGTTGTTGTTGAAGGAGATGTATGTGTTGAACAAACTTAGGGGGAGAAGAAGCACCTATGTGTTTAATGTGTGTCTATTACTAGTTGCTATTATAGTTAATTATTGTGTGTTTATTGCTTCTGCTACTGCTTAAATGCTGATATGTGTTTCCTCTTGTGAACAAATGGACTGATATATGTTTTAGCCAAAATTTGCCAAAGGGGGAGTTTGTTGGTTCTTGTGTTGGCAACAATTTTGGTAAAACCTAGAGTGTTCACAAGTTGTCACATGTGTTGTCTTAACATAAGATAACTTGTACCTGCTGGATGTGTAAAATGTGATTATGCAGGATTTTACTGAGATGTCAGACCCGATGTCATGACATCTGTATACAAAACGTTCAGTCTGAATGTTATGTATTATGTGATTGCGTTTTTAATGCTAATTTGTGTATGATTTATGAGATGATTGAACACGCTATCAATCAGTAATTACAACGAGATTAACTTATTTTCCAAAGAGATCTAATTAAGTGTCATGAGAAGATATGAATGGAGAATAGTTTTAGGGTTTTATGATGTCCAAGCCCAACCAAATGCTTCTATAAAAAGGACATGGAAAACCTGATTTGATATACAAGAAAGAACGAACGAAATATTGAGAGAAAATAAGGGTTTAAGTCTTGTGTGGTTGTGTGTATTGTAAGCCATTCAATTCATCCATAGATGATTGAATTGGTCTGATTTTTGAGTTGTAATTTGTCACTCTAAGCGTTTAAGCATGAGTGTGTGTCTACTTGATTGAAGCTGTTAAGTAAGATCAAGTGTGTGTCTTTCAAGAGTGTCTTCTTTTCATTGTAATTCTTGTTTTATATCACTGGTGTGATTGAGGGGGAGTGAGTGGGATCTCATATCTAAGAGTTCTTAGGTAGAAGTCAAACGGGTAGAGATTAGGTGAAAAGACTGTAACTTGAAGTTGTTTACTGAGAGTCTTTGAACTGATTCTATTTAGTGGATTTCCTTCCTGGCTTGGTAGCCCCCAGACGTAGGTGAGTTTGCACCGAACTAGGTTAACAATTGCTTGTGTCTCTTGCATTACTTTTCTTTATTTTTTATCTTGTTTATATTGTTCAGATATTAGTGGCGTGACATTAACTTCGACATCTCATATCTGATACCAGAATTTCAGATCAGTTGAATTTGATTGAAGAAAAGAGATTGACTGCCATGTGCCATGGTCAGTTGTATCAACAAAGGATGAAGAAAGCTTTTGACAAGAAGGTCAGACCTCGTGTGTTCAGAGAAGGTGACCTTGTGCTCAAGAAGATTTTAACGTTCAAACCAGATTCCAGAGGAAAATGGACTCCTAATTATGAAGGCCCATATGTTGTTAAGAGAGCCTTTTCAGGCGGTGCATTGATACTTACAACTATGGATGGTGAAGAGTTCACTCGTCCTGTGAACGCAAATGCAGTCAAGAAATACTTCGCCTAAAAGAAGAAAAGAACAACTCTCTAAGTTGAAAACTCGAAAGGGCGGCTTAGGAAAAAATGAGTGTCTCGAAGGATTGAAAACCCGAAAGGGCGATCCAGGAAAAAATTAGAGACATATAACAGAAAGAATTTCCCGATAAGTTGAGTACCCCACCTTGGGGAAACTTATGCAAAACTTAGGGATTATGGCAAGTAACTGCATTCTGCTGATCTTCAAGGATTGATTGAGCACAAGGGTTGACATCGATTCATCACCCCAGTAGCGGTCAAGAGCATAATGGATATCAAGATTTGGTAGAAGGATTAAGGATCATTTGTATTCAATGTAACCCTTTTCCATGTAAATTACCATTTTCAACTTTGTAAAAATCTATGAAGTCTTGTCACTTACAAGCTACCATTCCATTAAATAAAGTTAAGCTTTTATCCAATTGTTTCTACTCTTATTTACTTCATCCAATAGTTTTAAATTTTATTATGATGATTTTGAAAATTAAATTTTTAATCAAAATCAGTTTTTCATAAATATATAAAAGCAATAATTTTTCAAAACAATTAAAAGGAATATCAGCAGCATTTTAATGGATAGCAGGTCCTTAAGTGTAAAACATTATAGGTTCCCCAAGCAGTTAATCCTTTGGGTATCCCTGGACGTTTGTGTTGATTGAGTTCCTCGGCGGAGTATTTGTTCTCCCCGGCGGAGCTTCGTTTTGTTTCCCTAGCCGAGTTAGTTGATTCGGATACCCTGCGGTGTGTTATTTTCCCCGACAGAGTTTCGGCCTTCCCCAGTGGAGCTCGTATTTTCTCAACAAGGTAAATCTTCAACACAGATGGTTGACTTCCCCAATAGATTGCTTTGGTTTCCTCGCCAATCTCCATTCAACTTGCTCCCAGTCAGAGTTTTCTCCTGGATTTTGAGCAGGTTTTGTTATGATTATTTCTCTGTAGGGTTGTCTCCCATTTTTATGGTGTTGACCTAAAATTTCCCATATATTTGATGTTCTTTCCTCAGCAGATCTCCTCCTTCCCCAGCTAGGGTTGGGCCCTTGGGATGTTGATCTCGTTGTTCTCCAGCAGTTGTCTCCATATTGTGTGGATTGACCGAGGATTGTACCGATGATTTAATTTCTGTGCGGAACCTTTGTATCCTTTGTGATCGTGTTGTCTGCATAATCATCATATATACATATACATACATATTCATATAGTTTCATGATTTGCATTATCATATTTGATTGATTCATTCGAGATTATTCTTTGTTATGGTGGTACTCTATCCCCATACAAAATCCGGTGTCTGTCCTCCTTCAATTGTAGAGTGTCAGCCCCTTAAGCAGAAAGACTTTAACCTTTCTCCTTTCCCCCACCGAGTTTGTTTCCTCATGGATGATTATTATTTCAGTTTTTTATCCCCAGTTAATTATCTAGATGGAATCACTCCCTTGGGGTTATGTCCTCAATGGGTTGAGTCTTGATTGACCGTTTCTTTCTAGCTCTTACCTAGATAGATGCTTTGAGTCCCCTAAGAGTCTATTACTCAGTAACTGGTAATAGTCTTCTTAGTTTGCAGCTTGTTACTTCTTGCCCAATACCCGACAAAAATACCCTAGCTTTCCCATCAGTGGAGTCCTCAGTGGATCTGTTTCCTCAGGAAGTATATCCTTGATATGTTCATCCTAACCGGTGACGGGTATTCTCTTCTTGGTATTCTACTCAGTAAAAAGGTAGTTGTAATCCCTATTTTTGTTCCCCATAGAGTTAATCCTTGATATGTTCATCCTAACCGATGACGGGTTTCCTTCTCTTTACGGTCTTCTACCCAGTAACCGGTAGTTGTAAATCCTGCTTTTTTGTCTCCTTCACAGAGCTGATCCTTGATATGTTCACTTTAACCAGTGACGGATTCGCTCTCTGGGTATTCTATCCAATAACTGATAGATGTAATCCCTGTTTTCTCTCCTCTCAGAGTCTATCCTTGATATGTTCATATTAATCGGTGATGGATTTTCTCTTTGACGGTTTTCTATCTAGCATTCGATAGATGTAATTCCTACCTTTTTGTTCAGTTGGTTTATCCTTGATATGTTCATCTTAACCGATGACGGATATCCTCCTTGGAAATCCCAAGCAAGTTTATACTTGATATGTTCATCCTAACCGATGACGGATTTTTCTTCCCTATTGATTTATCCTTGATATGTTGATCTTAACCGATGACGGATACTCCCGCCTTTGGTCTTCTGCCCAGTAACTGGTAGTTGTAAATCCTATTTTTCTACAATTTTCCCCAGCAAGGCTATTCTTACCCAGTAACCGGTAATGAATATTCCCTTCTGTTGTTCCTCAACGAGTCATCCTTGATATGTTCATCCTAACCGGTGACGGATGTCCTCTCTGTCAGATCTTTATTATCTCCTTACCCAGTAACAGGTAGTAGATAATAGATTTCTTCTCCTCCTGTGTTGAAGTTTATCTTCCCCAGTTGAGTTGAGTATGCATTTCCTTAGTGAAATCGCTTTTCCTGCATGATTTAAGTACTTCAGCATTATCCTGATCTATTTGAATCCCCTACAGATGTTGTTTCCCCGACTGAGTTCTTTCCATGTTTGTATGGAATTCCTCGAGTCCCCCAGTAGTTTTAAGTTGTAGCCTGGCCTGCACATAACTCCTTTATCCCCCAGACTCTCTGTCTCCCCAATGAGTTTCGTTACAGAATGCATTATACTCATGCGGACTTTCGGTCTCTCTGATTTTATTTCCTTGGTGGAAATATTTCCCCACCAAAAATTTACTTTTACATTTATATCATATGCATCATGAGGTCTCTTAGGGACCAAAATTTGTTTCTATATGTTGTTATTTAAGCCCATTCTACTGAGTCGGCATGAAGATTTTAACCTTCGCCTCCTCAGTTAGAATGTCCTTAAATAGGGGCAGCTGTAAGACCCCAATTTTGACCCTAAGATCCCTCCTGCAATTTCATCATAAGCATTAGCATTGGGATCATACCTTGGCATCCTCCTTACCCCTCTTTCATTGGGTTTGTTTTGAGAGAGCTCACCAAGCACTATGTGATTGTATCATACTTGTATTTTATCATTTCACTAACCAAAATACCAAAAATATGTCTTTCATTTGCTTAACTCTTTTGTAAGTAGGGCATGATCTCCATTGATCTATTAAGTCCATCTCTAGGGTTTGAGACCCTCATGAACAAAGAGCACAACCATGAATTGATCCAAGAATGGTTATAAACATCATATATGAGTCCCAATGATTCCTACATGTGATATTGATTAAGTATTCTTCAAGAATTTAAAGGTGATTTGCCTTGGAAACCCTAGTTTGACTAGGTATCTTGAGTAACATCTCCAATAAGCTATCTCATAAATTGATCAAACTTTTCAAGGGACACTTCAAAATTCATAATCTTATGCATATATGATCTACCATTAGCCTATAAAGTCATGAGAATTGAAGATTAGCAAGTTGGTTGATGGTGGTTGGCCAGATGAATTCATCTGATCAAAACTGGGTCTCCCTAGACCCTATCTCCTACAATTCTCACCATATGAAAATTATTCCAAGATAAAACTTACTCTAGATGACATTGCAAACAACTTTCATGTTGAGACCTAGAGCTAGTTTAGCATGGAAAATCATTTTCTATGTTGAAACATTATAGGTCATTTTGTCTAAACCCTAATTTGAAAGTCAATCTCCCAAGGCCATAACTTGCTCAATTTGTATGAGATGGAAGATTTCCAAGTTGTGCAATCAAATTCAAGAGGTCTAATTCAACTTTTTTGAGCATGTGATATGTGGTTACATTATAGGTCACTTTTGACCTATACCATTGATCAAGTGATTTTTCAAAACTTCAAAAATGCATAACTCTATCATTTAAAATCCAAATAACATGAAATTAGTGACCATTTTAAAGGTCATTGAAAGAGATACAACTTTGATGAAGACACTTTCCTCATTTGAAGCTCACATAAAACGTTAAGCAAGGTGGAATATTGAGACATATGGCTTGACACTTAGAGAAAATTTCAATATGCTAAAATTTCCAAACTTCCACCTCGAAATTCTTCAAGTTCCAAGCTCTAAATGGAAACCTGTTGAACATGAAAGTTGTTCCTCTTGATCTAACCTTTACAAAAAGTCCATGTTCATCCATTTTGGACAAGAAATGAATAGACTGCGTATGGCTTGAACATGGTATCATCATTTGGCAAGATTGAACTTCAAACATCCATGCACAATTGCCTAGCACTCCAACATGACTTCAGCCTTGCTTACACTCAATTATGGATTAGATAGAGTGATTTCATGGTCCTGCACACGCCCATGCACTCATGCATCACACATCGCTAATTTAGGAAGTTCATTTCAAGTGTGCAAATATCAACTGAATTGGCTATAAATAGATCTCCATATGCTCAGAATTTCACAGACATTCACGCCAGCTTTGATCCCAAATCTCTAACTCTCTCATTCCAAAGGATAATCCTGAGAATTTCACTTGAAATTGAGTTGGAATTCTCACTGTTTTGAGATTCAAAACTCCAAGGATCCAAGACCTTTTGAGCATTCAATTCTTCTTCTGCAAGCATTTGGAGTGAGATCAAGCATGAGCCAAGGTAAGAGCAGCTGAATCCAGACCTACATTGAAGGTATTTTCCATAAATTTTAATCTCTTCGATTCTCTCTCAATCTTGCTCAATTCTCTTGATTCGTTGGTAGTCTGAAGTCCTACCAATGTAGGCAAGAAGATTGAGTTGCTTTGAGGCCAAATCGAAGCAACTCAGTTCACGTACCTCAAATTTCAACTCCATGTATCTCTCAATATACTTGGAGTTAGGATAAATTAAAGTCATATTCATGCTCAGTTCCATTTTTACTTTGAAATCATGTCCTTCTTTTTAATTTTGGTGATGGTTAAAGGTGGACCAGTCCGGTGAGGTCCACTGGAGAAGAAAACCGGAGCTACAGCTCCGGCGATGTGTTGGCATCTCTCACAACCATAGGATCCAGCTGAAATGTTTTAATCACGAGCGTACATGTTGATACCACGCGTGTGGACAATTGACTCAAGTGTATGGTGAACCGCGCGCGCTCAACCACTTGATCTGCCACCTCAATTAATGAGGCAAATCAAGTGGTCCATGTTTTTTTAATTTCCTGTTTTTTATTTTTATTCCTTTGATTTTCATTAATTCATATTAATTTTAATATTGATCCAAAAAATATGAGAGTTTCACCAAAAAAATTCAAATAATTTCCTCTTTCATATTCTGAATTAAAATTATTTTTTGGATCATTATTAATATTTTTCATGATTTAATTGATTTTGAATTTGTTTTTAATTGTTTAAAAATACTTTTAAATGTCCAAAAATTATGAAATTTTTTCTCCAAGGTCCTTTGACCTTGTTTGACCTATGATAAATCTCATGGACATTTCTTTGGTGTTTTGATGAGGTTTTAGAAATTGGACGAACCATATTAAATTTAAATGCCTTATTTTAGTATTTTTAATTTGAATAAAAGCCAAATAATTTTCTTGACCAATTGTGATGACTTGTTGGTGTTTGACTATTGTTGTTGGGCCTTGGTCAAGGTTGATTTGACTTTGTCAAATTAATATCATTGGATTTAGGGGATTGATGGAATATACATTCCATCTTCCAAAATGAATGGATGATATTAATTTGGTAAAAGTCCTCCTTTGACCAATTTGTGTTTTGATCCATCCCCCTCCCACTTCATCTTATTCGCCTTCTTCATTCATTCATTCCAATTGGCCTATGATATCTCAAAATCCTAAGGCTAGTTGATGGAAAAATTAACATGAGTATGCATGAGATTAGGCCACACCTTTTGCATATTCTTTTTGTGTGTGGTATGTTTCATGAGCATAGTCTATCATACTATGTTTCATGAGCATAGTCTATCATACTATGTCTCTAACATGCATTAACACCAAAATTCTATTGCCCGACCTCAAATAGTTGTGACTTCTACATAAGTCCAATTACGATTTCTTAACATAGCGCTAAATTTGTGACATAAAAAGCATAAGCATTCTAGTTAGTGAGATTGTAAGTCTCCCCTCTTTCATGGTATTGTGTGGAAACTTGGTATTTTTTCCTTCCTTTGGAAGATGTCTTGGTTCAAGGACCCATGCTTGTGATAAGTGGGTTGAGCGTTCTCCAAAGAATGTCTTAAAATGAAAAGCAAAAACAAAAAAATACTAACTTCTAACCTATTAACTACTAACATTTAAATTCAAGCCATTTAATTCTAGCTTTTATACATTTGCCATTGTTTATATCATTCTAATTGTTTATATTAACACAATTTTCACTTTGTCCACTTGGACCATATTGTGTGATATATTTTGTTTGTGTATACTTTATTTGTTTGTGTGGTCTTTAACCATTAATGTACATAATAACAACAAAAAACCCTAAAAAAACTTTTGTGTGAACTGTTGGCTTGATCTTGGACAAATGGATTTAGAATCTAGGCAACCTTCCTATGCTAAAGGACTTGGCCAATGCCAACTTATTGAGAAACCAAGTGCTTGCAATTTGAAACTTCATCAGATATATCATTCAATATCTCTCTAAGTTCATCTGCAACATGATCATTGTGAAGTTTTTATTTTGAACCTGTGACTTGTGAAATTCATCTGTTACATGGGCTATTCTGAAGAAGATCATGGAATGGATAAGCTTGGATATGGCCATCTTTATTTGATGCCTTTCTCTTCATGATTAATATGATTATGCATTTGTGTGTTTCTTGATTCTAAAAGTCCAAGGGAATTCTGGGTTTCTATTGACATTCTTGTCTATTGGATTGCTACCCATTTGGTCTGATCTTTTCAACTCTAAACTTTTAATTTTTGTACATAGGATTAGTCTCTTCATCTTCTCCCCATTTCTTTAATTTCAAAGTCTCTCCCTCTCTTTTTTAATACCTTCTTTGATTGAACTTTTTTTGTTCTAAACTTTGACCACTTTGCAAAAAGATAGAAACTTTGGCCTTATGCCATTGCATTTTTCAAACTTCTTTTCTTAAATCAAACTTGTGAATAAATGTAATTATACTTGACTTAAACTCTCAAAAAAGCCAAAAAGAACTAACTCTTTCAAACCATTTTTAGGCCTTTTTGCCTTTCAAACTTAATTTTGTTAAAAGCAATGCATCCACTTTAAAATTTGTATCACGAACTACGAGGTTTTGATCCCTCATTTTTATGTTGGTACGTAGGCACAAGACCGAAGGTCTTGTCAAACACAAAAATATAATTAATGAATTCTTTTCTCATCCCCCCATTCTATTTTTTTTGTAAACATCACTTTATACCAAGTACATATGCATACAAAAAGGGCTCCTTAGGAGTACCTAGGACACTTTGGGTGCTAACACCTTCCCTCTATGTAACCAACCCCCTTACGTGTAATCTCTGACATTTTATTAGTTTTGATTTAAAAACTTCTTACTTTTGGGGTTTTGTTCTTACTTTTTCCCTTTTCCCTTGGAAACAATAAAAGCGCGGTGGCGACTCTTGTTATTTGATGTCTAGCTTATCCATAGCTTGATGATCATGAATTTACCGCTATAGCCTGCCGACATTATTTTAATCGAAGAATCAAGATTCAGTTCCAGTTCTCAATTCGTAATCAAGGTTTTATTTTAATTGTTGTTTTATTTATTTATGCCTTATTGCATGTTTGATTTTCCAAATACCATGTATGTTACCGGATCCATGTCCGGCTAAACCCTTAGGTATCGGTATGTAAAGACCGTCGAAACGACAGGATTCATAAATAATTGGTGTTAGTTTTGATAAAACTTATTTTTCTGGTTTTTAGTTTCTTATTTTAATTAAACTATTTTTTGTACGAGAGTACAAAACAAACTAAGGTTACGGTCAACAAGAACGAGTGTTTGAGATTTTAACCAGATAGCTGAAACTAGGCATTAATCCTAAACACAGCGAGAGCGTTTTAGGATTAATTAGACTTTATTTATATTCAAAAATTACTTTTAAATTCAAAATGAGACCACGAGAGCCAAGTATTCTGGTTTAGGAGTATGGTCAGAGTCAATAAAAACGAGAGTGTGAGACTAAGTCCTTTCTATAAATAATTTCTACTGAAGAATATTTTAGCCAATAAGATTACACCAACTATCTACCGAATCCCCGAAGTTTGAGGTATTACATACCGATATCCCTTATATCCCATACCTTTATTCTATTTACGTTATAGTTATTTCTCTTCATCCCTCCAATCTTAGAACGATCGTCAGCCTTAGATTTACATAGAAACATTAGACCATGATACGTTCGATTATTAGTCCTTGTGGGTTCGATAATCTTTAAAACTACACGATAGGACTGTGCACTTGCAGTCACGATTCACATAGACTTACTAAGTCCTGATCATTTCCATCTTGTTGAGATTAGCCGAGTGTTGCAGTAGTGATTCTAGTCTTTGTTATTTGTATCCTTTGTATTGTGTTGTCAGCATAATCATGATCATACTCATGCATTATACATGCATAAAACACAGCATCCGATATTTCATTATGCATTTTATCACATTTGATTTCTTTATTTTGATCCCCTGCTTCGGTGATATCATCTTCTAATGCAAATTTGGTGTGTCTGTCCTCATTCAGTTGTAGAGTGTCAGCCCCTTAAGCAGAAAGAGTTTAACCTTTCTCATTCCCCACTGAGTTATTTCCTCGTGGATGATTGTTATTTCAATTTCTTCCCCGGTTAATTATCTGGATGGAACCACTCCCCTCGAGTTATATCCTCATTGGGCTGAGTCTTTGTTTGACCGTTTCTTTCTAGATATTACCTAAATAGATATTTTTGTCCCCTGAGAGTCTATTACTCAGTAACTGGTAATATTCTTTTCTATCCTTGAGTACATTACTTTTGCCCAATACCCGGCAAAATGTAATCTACTTCCCCAGCGCATTCGTTTTCATGTTTCCTCAGGTAGTCTATCCTTGATATGTTCATCCTAACCGGTGACGGATATTCTTCCTTTTGTGGTTTTCTACCCAGTAAAAAGGTAGTTGTAATCCCTATTCTTATTCCCTAAAGAGTGTATTCTTGATATGTTCACTTTAACCGGTGACATATTTTCTCTCCCTTTTTGGTATTCTACCCAGTAATAAGTAGTTGTAATTCCTATTTTATCTTTCCCCTCTGAGTCTATCCTTGATATGTTCATCCTAACCGGTGACAAATATTCTCTCTTTGGTATTCTATCTAGTAACTGATAGATATAATTCATATTTCTACCCGACAGTTTATCCTTGATATGTTTCCCTAACCGTAATGGATATTCTTCCTCTTTCCTCAGGTGGTCTATCCTTGATATGTTCATCTTAACCGATGATGAATATTCTTTCTTTGAGTTTATCCTTGATATGTTCACTTTAACTAGTGATGGATACTCTCTCGTTGGTCTTCTGCCCAGTAACCATGAGTTATAAATCTTATTTGAATTCTCTCCCCAGTAGGTCATTCTTACCCGAATGCACCTCTTTCTTCTCAGTGAGTCATCCTTGATATGTTTACCCTTATCGATAACGGATGTTCCTCTATCATATTATATTATCTTCCTGTCCAATAACCGGTAATAGATAATATACCTCTGGTACTTCTGTGTTGAAGTTCATTCTTACCCAGTTGAGTTTGAATGTGTATTTGCTTAGTGAAATCGCCAACCCTCTGTTTGGTTGGAATACTTCAATTTTATTCTGATCTATTCCTATCCCCTGCAGATTTCCCTTATCCCTAGATTGAGTCCTTCCACTAATTTATTTTCATGGAAATTCCCCTCATGTATCCAGCAGTTTTCAAGTCGTAGCCTGGCCTACACACAACTTTTATCCCTAGAATCTCTATTTCCCAGTGAGTTTTCCTTATAGAATGCAGTATGCTCCTGTGGATTTTCAGTTTCTCCAGATTCTTTTGGGGAAATTTATTCCCCACAAATATTATTTTAACATTCATATCATATGCATCAAGAGGTCTCTTAGGGACCAAAATTTGTTTCTATGTGTTGTTATTTAAGTCCATTCTACTGAGTTGATATGAAGATTTTAACCTTCACATCCTCAGTTAGAATATCCTTAAATAGGGGCAGATGTAAGACCCCAATTTTGACCCTAAGATCCCTCATGTTATCTCAGCATTTGCATTGTCTTTGGGATCACACCTTGGCATCCTCCTTACCCCTCATCCATTGGGTTTGCATTGGGAGAGACCACCAAGCATATTTTATTGTGTCATACTTTGTTTTTCATTATTTACTAACCAAAATACCAAAAATATGTCTATGTATAGCTTTGTTTCTTTTGTAGGTAATGTGTACATCCACACGTGCCTCATCAAGCTCATATCTAGGGTTTAAGACCCTCAATGCAAGGAGATCAATCAAGAGATGGTTCATATAGGCTCTAAACATCATATATGGGTCCCCATGTTCTTCATTTATCATTTTGATCAAGAATTCATCAAGAATTTGAAGCTTGTTTGCCTTGGAAGCACTATTTCATCTGTGTATCTTGTGTTACTTCCTTAACAAGTTTCTTCAACATTTGATCAAATATATCAAGGGATACTTCATTATACATCATCTTATACATATATGATCCTCCATGAGTCCAAGAGATCAAGAGAACTTCAAGTTTGCAAGTTGGGTCATGGTGGTTGACCAGAGAAAGTCAACTAGTCAAAACTAGGGTTCACTAGACCCTATCTCCTACACGTTTTGTCATATGAAAATGATTCCAAGAGCAACGTTACTCCTTATGACATTCCAAACAACTTTCATGTTGAGGTCAAGAGCTAGTTTTTCTTGGAAATGCATTTTTCATGGTGAAAGATTATAGGTCATTTTTTATCGAAAGTCCATAACTTGCTCAATTTTCATGAGATGAAGGCCATCCAAGTTTCATGATTAATTTCAAGATGTCCTCTCCAACTTTGATTCTTTGAGAAATGTCAAATTCTACTTGCAAGGGCATGTTCCAAAAGGAAACGTTATAGGTCATTTTGGGTCATGGCAAAAGTTATTCAAGGTGGAAGAAGTGAACATTTGACTTGGTACTTAGAAAAATTTCAATTATGTTTGATTTTGTTGATTCTAAGTGTTAGCAGCAATTTTGGTAAAACAAAGAGTGTTCACAAGATGTTATGTGTGATGTCTTAACATGAGATGTCATATGTACCTGCTAGAGTTCAAGAACATGTTCATGCAGGATTGTTTCAGAATGCCACATACAATGCCATGGCTTCTGATATTGGATGTACCTGCTGGAGCTTAAATGAAAGACATGTTCATGCAGGATTGTTTCAAATGACATACACAAGGTCATGGCATCTGATATGGTTGTCCCTGCTGGAAGTTATAAGGAATTATTGGATTATGCAGGATTTTTCCAGGATGTCAGACCCGATGTCATGACATCCTGTACACAGAACATTCAGTGTAAATGTCTAGTGTTTTGTGATTGCACAATTAATGGCAATCTTTGTATGATTGAAGATCTGATTAGCTGGCGCATTCAATCATGGATTACAACCAGATTTACTTATTTTCCAAAGAGATCTAACCAGCTGTTATAAAAAGATTTGATTAGAAAATAGATTTAGGGTTTTCAGGATGTCCAAGCCCAGCTGGATGCTTCTATAAAAAGGGACTTAGAAAACCTGTTTGTACACACAACCAAGACTGAGCGAAATATAGAGAGAGAGCTAGGGTTTGTGTCTGTTTAGTCGTGAGACTTGTAATCCATTCATGTCATCCATTGATGATTGAATTGGACTGATTTGTGGTTGTAATTTGTCACTCTAAAGCTGTTAAGCAAGAGTGTGTGTCTTCTTGATCAAAGCTGTGAAGCAAGATCAAGAGTGTGTCTTCTTGATTGAAATTGTGAAGTAAAATCAAGTGTGTGTAATTGAAAAGTATTTTCTTTTCTCAAGGGATTGTTTTTTAAAATCACTAGTGTGTGATTGTAGGGAAGTGAGTGGGTTCTCATATCTAAGAGTGCTTAGGTAGAAATTGCACGGGTAGAGATTAGGTGAGAAAGACTGTAACTTGTTCAAGTGTACGAAGAGTCTTTGAACTAATTCTATTTTAGTGAATTTCCTTCCTGGCTTGGTAGCCCCCAGACGTAGGTGAGTTGCACCGAACTGGGTTAACAATTGCTTGTGTTATTTGCTTCACCATTATGTATCTTTATCATATGTGTGTTAATAGATATTAGTGTCGTGACATTACCTTCGACATCTTATATCTGATACCAGAATTTCAATTAGTATCAGAGCAGGCATCCTGCTCTGGTTCTGGGTGAGATCTAGGGGCAATACTTTCTGGTACAATGGAGAGAGATAGAGGATCTGTTCACAGGCCACCAATCTTGGATGGTTCTAACTATGACTATTGGAAACCTCGAATGGTATCCTTTCTAAAATCTCTTGATAACAAGGCTTGGAAGGCTGTGTTGACAGGCTGGGTACACCCTGTAGTTACTAAAGAAGGATAAGCCACTGCTGAGAAAAAGCCTGAAGAACAATGGTCCAAGAAGGAGGACGACCTAGCCCTTGGAAATTCTAAAGCATTGAATGCCATCTTCAATGAAGTGGAAAAAGAACATCTTCAGATTAGTAAACACCTGTGAAGTAGCTAAAGATGCTTGGGACATTCTCAAAACCACTCATGGAGGCACCTCTAGAGTGAAAATGTCTAGACTACAGCTGCTCACCACCAAGTTTGAAAACTTAAGGATGAAAGAAGATGAAAATATTCATGAATTCTACATGAGTATCCTTGAAATTGCCAATGCCTCTGGAGCTTTGGGTGAGAAGATGTCAGATGAAAAGTTAGTAAGAAAAATACTCAGATCACTCCCCAAGAGATTTGCTATGAAAGTAATAGCCATAGAAGAATCTCAAGACATCTCAAATATGAGAGTTGATGAGCTAATTGGATCCCTCCAAAAATTTGAGATGGGAATATGTGATGGAGCTGAAAAGAAAGGCAAGAGCATAACATTTATGTCAAACACTGAAGAGGAAGATGAGGAAGGTGGTCAAGATATTGCTGAAGACCTGGAAAATGAGATAGCAATGCTGGTAAGACAATTCAACAGACTGATAAAAAAGGTAGATGTGAGAGCAAAGGGCAATGTCAAGAACATCACATCTGACATCAGTAAATCCAACAGCTTTGGTAAGAAAACAAAGTCTAATGAAAAGCCCAAAGAAGTTCAATGCTATGAGTGTAATGGGTATGGTCATATTAAAACTGAATGTGGGACCTACCTCAAGAAACAAAAGAGGAGTCTTGTGGCCTCTTGGCCTGATGGAAGTGAAACAGAAGAAGCTACAAACCATGTGACTGCATTAACAGGAAGATGGGGATCTGAGGAAGAGTCAATTGATGATGAAAGAACCCTTGAAGAGCTGGCCACTACCTACAAAGAGTTGTGCCACAGAAGTGCAGGAGTGTGCAGACAAGTTGAAAGCCAGAAGAAAGTGATAGCTCAGCTGGAAAATGAAAAGGAAGAGTTTGTGGAAACCATCTCAAAATTGAAGACTGAAGCTGTATTCTTGAATTCCAAACTAGATGAGATGACTAAGTATGTAAGAATGCTTAACAATGGATCTTCCATCTTAGACAAGATTCTCCAGACTGGCCAAATAACAGGAAACAAATCTGGCATTGGATTCAAGGCTTAGTGCAGTTACACTGGTTGCAAACCAAAATCCAAACCTAAGTGCAACAATGTTAAAAGCAAACCTGATATGTCACATCAGATGTCACAACAGCAAAAAGGGAAGCATCAAAGATGGAAATGCCAATACTATGGAAAATTTGGCCACCTGAAGCCCTTCTGCTACAAGCTATGTGGCTATCCTGGCCCTGTTCAGTCTCAATACCAATCAAGGTCCAATCATCACAAGACTGTCAACAAAAAGCAATGGGTTCCTAAGACAAAGGTCACAAGTCTAATAGCTCACACTTCCCTCAGAGTTTCAGCCAAAGAAGATTGGTATTTTGATAGTGGTTACTCCAGACATATGACTGGGAACAAAAATCTGCTAACTGAACTTCATCCTCATGCCATGAGTTATGTTACCTTTGGTAATGGTGCAAAGGGTGAAATCAAGGGAATGGGTAGGCTGGATTTCCCTGGAGTTCCTGACCTTGATGATGTCCTACTTGTTAAGGGATTAACTATTAATCTTATAAGCATCAATCAATTGTGTGATCAAGGTCTGAATGTAAACTTCACCAGAACTGAATGTCTGATTACTAATAAAAAAAATAAAGTAATCATGAAGGGAGTTAGGTCCAAAGACAACTGCTACATGTGGAGCTCTCAAGAAACTGGATACTCTTCAATGTGTACCTTAGTCAAAGAAGAAGAAGTGAAGATATGGCATCAAAGATTGGGCCATCTGCACCTTAAAGGTATGAAGAGGATCATATCAGTTGAAGCTGTTAGAGGAATTCCCAACTTAAATATTGATGAGGGAAAAATCTGTGGAGAATGTCAGATTGGAAAACAAAAAAGGATGTCACACCAGAGGCTCAGACATGACACAACTACCAAAGTCCTACAACTCCTTCATATGGACTTGATGGGACCCATGCAAGTAGAAAGCCTTGGTGGGAAGAAATATGCATATGTGGTGGTGGATGATTTCTCCAGATACACCTGGATCAATTTAATAAGAGAAAAATATGATGTATTTGAAGTCTTTAAGGAGCTTTGTTTGAAACTTCAAAGGGAAAAAGAAAGCCGTGTTGTCAAAATTAGAAGTGATCATGGGAAGGAGTTTGAGAACAACAAATTTGCTGAATTCTGCTCCTCAGAAGGAATTCATCATGAGTTCTCATCTCCCATCACTCCCCAGCAAAATGGTGTGGTGGAAATAAAAAATAGGACTCTTCAAGAATCAGCCAGAGCTATGATTCATGCTAAGAAATTGCCCTATCATTTTTGGGCTGAAGCCATGAACACAGCCTGCTATGTTCACAACAGAGTGACTTTAAAGAAAGGAACTCCCACAACCCTTTATGAAGTATGGAAAGGAAGAAAACCTACAGTCAAATACTTCCATGTATTTGGTAGCAAATGCTATATCCTGGCTGATCGTGAGCAAAGAAGGAAGATGGATCCCAAAAGTGATGAAGGAATATTTCTGGGCTATTCAACAAACAGTAGAGCTTACAGGGTCTTTAATTACTGAACTAATGTATTGATGGAATCCATTAATGTTGTGGTTGATGACCAATAGACGGATGTCACAGACGATGTTGAGACATCTCTGAATGATTCTCCAGCTGACTTCTCAGACAAAAATAAGGAAGAAGAACCTCCTCAAGTTGAACCTAAAGATGACAAAATCAACAAGGAACCCTCTATCAGAATTCAGAAGGATCACCCCAAAGATCTTATCATAGGAGATCCAGATAAAGGAGTCACTACTAAATCGAGGGAAGTGATCTCACATGGCTGCTTTGTGTCAAAGATTGAACCCAAGGAAGCCTTGACTGATGAGTTATGGATCAATGCCATGCAAGAGGAGTTAGGCCAATTCAAGAGGAATGAAGTATGGGAATTGGTTCCTAGACCTGAAGGAGTAAATGTCATAGGAACAAAGTGGGTATATAAGAATAAATCTAATGAACAAGGGGTTGTTACTAAAAACAAAGCTAGATTAGTAGCTCAAGGATATACTCAAGTTGAAAGAGTAGACTTTGATGAAACATTTGCTCATGTAGCTCGCCTTGAGTCCATTATACTATTGCTTGGAGTGGCATGTATTCTGAAATTCAAGCTGTTTCAAATGGATGTAAAAAGTGCCTTCCTGAATGGCTACTTAAATGAAGAAGTATATGTTGAACAACCTAAAGGATTCACAGATCTAAATCTTCCACAACATGTGTACAGATTAAAGAAAGCCCTCTATGGGTTGAAGCAAGCTCCCAGGGCTTGGTATGAGAGACTCACAGTGTTCCTCACTGACAATGGATACAGGAAAGGAGGTATTGACAAAACTCTGTTTCTGAAGAATGAAGGAGGAAAGCTCATGGTGGCACAAACATATGTAGATGACATTGTATTTGGTGGGATGTCAGAATAGATGGTTGAACATTTTGTTAGACAAATGCAATCTGGGTTTGAGATGAGCCTTGTTGGAGAACTGACCTACTTTCTTGGGCTCCAAGTCAAACAGATGGAAGACTCTATCTTTCTATCTCAAAGCAAGTATGCCAAGAACATTGTGAAGAAGTTTGGCATGGAATATGCAAGCCATAAAAGGACACCTGCTCCTACTCATGTGAAAATATCCAAAGATGAAAATAGTGTCAGTGTAGATCAGAGTCTATACAAAAGCATGATAGGAAGTCTGCTATATCTCACAGCAAGCAGACCTGACATTGCATTTGCTGTAGGTGTTTGTGCTAGGTATCAAGCTGAACCAAAAGTCAGTCACATAAACCAAGTGAAGAGAATACTGAAATATGTCAATGCCACCAGTGACTATGGGATGTTGTATACTCATGGATCTGGATCCATGTTGACTGGTTACGGTGATGTTGACTGGGCTGGAGTGCTGATGATAGGAAAAGCACATCTGGGGGATGCTTCTTTTTGGGGAACAATCTGATTTCATGGTTTAGCAAGAAACAAAATTGTGTATCTCTATCCACTGCTGAAGCTGAATACATAGTAGTTGGGAGTAGCTGTTCTCAACTGGTCTGGATGAAGCAGATGTTGTCTGAATACAATGTCACACAAGAAGTCATGACATTATACTGTCATAACCCGAGTGCCATAAATATTTCCAAAAATCCTATTCAACATAGCAGGACAAAGCACATTGACATTCGTCATCACTTCATCAGAGAACTTGTAGAAGAGAAGATCATAACTCTGGAGCATGTTACTACTGAAAAGCAATTAGCAGACATTTTCACTAAAGCTTTGGATGCCAATCAATTTGAATGTTTAAGGGGGAAGTTGGGGATCTGTGTTCATGAGAACCTATAGCAAGTAAAGGAGTTTGTGGTTATCCTAGAGGATATTTCTGACTGGGTAAACTGTGTTGTGGCGTAGACTAGACTGTGTAGCTGGAAGCTATTCTGATGTTGATGTTTGAAAGACTAAAGTTTTATTGTTTTTTGAAAAAGGTCACCTTTGGTCAATTTTGACTAAAAAGGGGGAGAAGTGTTGTTATGGAAGTTGTTGATGAAGTTGTATAGCTGGAGGACAACTATTATTAAAGGAAGTGCATAGGCTATTATTAAAGGAAGTGCATAGGCTATTATTAAAGGAAGTGCACAAGTGTTAAAACAGAATGTTGTTCTGTTTACAAATGTCAAAGAGGATGTCTGACATGGTGCACAGGTGTTGTTGTTGAAGCAGATGTCAGAATGACATTCTGGCTGGTACAGGTGCTGGAATTACAGTAGCTGTTATGTTCATGGAGACTGTTTGTTGTGTGCACAGATTTAGGGGGAGAAGGAGTACCCTTGTGCATTTGTGTGTCTTACTAGTTGCATCCATAACTAGTAATTCTGTTTGTGTTGCACAGATTTAGGGGGAGGAGAAGTACCCTTGTGAATGTGTGTATTACTAGTATCTATAGCTAGTAAATGTTTTGCTTCTGCTGCTGTGTAACCTATTGTTAAGTTGTTTAAACTGCTGATAGTTTACCCTGTGAACAAAAAGAACAAATATATGTTTTAGCCAAAATTTGCCAAAGGGGGAGTTTGTTGATTCTAGGTGTTGGCAGCAATTTTGGTAAAACAAAGAGTGTTCACAAGATGTTATGTGTGATGTCTTAACATGAGATATCCTATGTACCTGCTGGAGTTCAAGAACATGTTCATGTAGGATTGTTTCAGAATGCCACATACAATGCCATGGCTTCTGATATTGGATGTACCTGCTGGAGCTTAAATGAAAGACATGTTCATGCAGGATTGTTTCAGATGACATACACAAGGTCATGGCATCTGATACGGTTGTACCTGCTGGAAGTTATAAAAGGAATTATTGGATTATGCAGGATTTTTCCAGGATGTCAGACCCGATGTCATGACATCTTGTACACAGAACATTCAGTGTGAATGTCTGGTGTTTTGTGATTGCACAATTAATGTCAATCTTTGTATGATTGAAGATATGATTAGCTGGTGCATTCAATCATGGATTACAACCAGATTTACTTATTTTCTAAAGAGATCTAACCAGCTGTTATAAAAAGATTTGATTGGAAAATAGATTTAGGGTTTTCAAGATGTCCAAGCCCAGCTGAATACTTCTATAAAAAGGGACTTAGAAAACCTGTTTGTACACACAACCAAGACTGAGCGAAATATAGAGAGAGATCTAGGGTTTGTGTCTGTTTAGTCATGAGACTTGTAAGCCATTCAAGTCATCCATTGATGATTGAATTGGACTGATTTGTGGTTGTAATTTCTCACTCTAAAGCTGTTAAGCAAGAGTGTGTGTCTTCTTGATCAAAGTTGTGAAGAAAGATCAAGAGTGTGTCTTCTTGATTGAAACTGTGAAGTAAAATCAAGTGTGTGTAATTGAAAAGTATTTTCTTTTCTCAAGGGATTATTGTTTAAAATTACTAGTGAATGATTGTAGGGAAGTGAGTGGGTTCTCATATCTAAGAGTGCTTAAGTAGAAAATGCATGGGTAGAGATTAGGTGAGAAAGACGGTAACTTGTTGAAGTGTACGGAGAGTCTTTGAACTAATTCTATTTTAGTTAATTTCCTTGCTGGCTTGGTAGCCCCCAGACGTAGGTGAGTTACACCGAACTGGGTTAACAATTGCTTGTGTTATTTGCTTTACCATTCTGTATCTTTATCCTATGTGTGTTAACAGATATTAGTGTCGTGACATTACCTTCGACATCTTATATCTGATACCAGAATTTCAGATTTCCCAAACATCCACCTCAAAACTCATCATGATCCAAGCTTCAAATAGAAAAGTGGTCAACATAAAAGTTTTCCCCTTGATCTCACCTTTCCAAAAAGTCCAAAATCACCTCATTTGGCCAAGGATTGAACGAATTGTGCATGGATTTTCTTCAAGGTTCCATTTGGTTGAATTTCATTACCATTTTCCAAATCCAAATGAATGGCTTCATGTCACGCTTTAATGATCAAATTTGGACCTTTTGACATCACTTCATGGGCCTATCACACGCTCATGCATCCATGCAGGTGAGAGTTTCTATTTTTGGCATTTGAATGGAAGAGTGTGGAAATCAATTGCCTGGCCTATAAATACATTGCCTCATACTCAGAATTGGACACACCTTGCCCAAGCTTTGATCCTGCAACCCTAGCATTCACCATTAGAGGATAAACTTGAAGGTTTTCAATTGAAAATCGAGTTTCAATTTCACTTCTGTTTTGAAGTTGAAACTCCAAGAATCCAAGCCATTCTTTGATCTAATTCACTTCTTGCAAGCTTATGAAGTCAAGCCAAGGCCAATTGGAAGCAAGTTTCAAGCTTCTCGAAGGTGATTTTTTAGAAACTTTCTCTCTTAGATTCTCTCTCAATTATTCGCCATTCTCTTTAATTCTTGGTTGGGTGAAGTCCTACCAATGCAGGCAACAAGATTGAGTTGCTATGAGGTCAAACCAAAGCAACTCAGTTCGTGATCCTCAAAATTTAAATCCATGTATCTTTCAATATACTTGGAATTGGAGAAAATTGAGGCCAGATTCAAACTCCTGAGTATTTTTTCTTTGGATCCATGTCCTTGTTTTTCATTTTAGTGAAGGTTGATGGTGGACCAGTCCGGTGAGGTCCACCGGAGAAGAAGACCGGAGCCCTAGCTCCGGTGATGTGTTGGCATGCCTCCTGACCATCTGATCATGTTAATTTGTTTTAATCTGAGCCTTTTCCTTCTGAATACCACGCGTGTGTTGCATTGACTAGAGTCCACCATAGATAGCACGCACGTGGCCATCAGATCTGCCACCTCAATTAATGAGGAAGATCTGATGGCCCTTGTTTTTTTGCTTTTTATTTTAATATCTGATTTTCTTTTAATTGCTCATATTTTATTTAATTCATAGAAATTTCATTTTTAATTCCAAAAATATGGGACTTTCACCAAAAATCTTTAAATATTTTCCTCTTCCATAGCCTGAATTAAAACTATTTTTTGGATTAATTTTGATATTTTTCATTAACTAAATGTTTTTGTGCATATTTTTATTTGTTGAAAAATACTTCTGACTTTTCAAAAATAGTGAAATTTTTTGTCTAAGGTCCTTTGACCTTATTTGACCTAGGATAAATCCCTTGGCCATTTATTTGGTGTTTTGAAGGGATTTTAGGTTTTGACCAAATAAAAATGTATTTTAATTCATTTTTAAATTGATTTTTAATTGATTAAATGCTTAAAAATATTGTTGAGCCATTTTTATGGTCTTGTGATGTTTGACTTTCTGTTTGAGCCTTGGTCAAGGTTGATTTGACTTTTGTTGAATAAAAACCATTGGATTTAGAGGATTGATGAAATGTATATTTCATCTCCCAAAATGAATGAATGGTTTTAATTTGATGAAATTCCTCCCATGATCAAATTGTGTTTCTATCTTCCCCTCCCTCTTCATCTTCATCCCCATTCTTCCCCATTCCATCATTTGACCAAGGAAATCTCTAATGTCTAAAGGCTAATTGGTTCATCAATGACCTTGTGTCAGATGAATCAATCTAAGTGTGACTGAGATAGGTCCCTCCCCCTTGATCTTTTTCTTTTAAGTGTGTGGTATGTTTTAGGAGTTTGGTTCTTTATACCAAATCTCTAACATGCATTAACACCCAAATTTTTATTGCTCGACCTCAGATAGTTGTGACTTCTACATAAGTCCAATTACGATTTCTTAACATAGAGCTAAATTTGACCCTCAAGGCATAGCATTCTAGTAAGTGAGATTGTAAGTCTCCCATTCTTCATGGCATTGTATGGAGACTTGACCTTTTTCCTTTCATGGGAGCTAGTGGCATACTTGTTGAATTATCCATGTTGGAGCCCTTCTCGTGGAAGATGTATTGGATTAAGGATTCATACTTGTGAATGAATGGTTGAGTATTCTCCAAAGAATGACTTAATCAATTAAAAATCACCACTAATACTTGACAAACTCTTGACTGACATTTGACTAACTCTTGTTACTGTTGCTTTACTTTCAAGTCATTTACTTTATGCAATTTAAATTTCACTCATTTATCATTCATTGCCATTTACATTTCATATAACTTGTTTATGTTTATGTCATTTTCACATTGCTCATTTGAGCCATATCTTGTGGTTGTATATATTTGTTTATGTGTTTTGATTTTGTTTATGGTCTTAGGACCTTAAAATACCTAATAACAAGAAAAACCCTAAAAATATCTGGTGGACTGTTGAACTTGATCTGAACTTTTGGACATAGGATTAGGCAACATTCCCTGTGCAAAAAGGACTTGGCTAATGCCAACATTTTGAGACCGAGCCTTCATCTGATGCAAGCCTTGGGATTTGTTTGAATTCATCTGCTACTCTGTCTTTGTGCTTAATTGTTATTTTGATCATGTGTCTGATGCTTTGTTCTTAGTTGATCAAGGAGTATTTCATCTGATACATTAGAAGACAAAGAAGACTGCTAGCTATGGGAATTGCTTGCTTGGATATGGCTATCTTTATTTGATGCCTTGATCTTCATGATGTTTGGATAGTGTTCATTGCTTATTGATTAAAGCGTGATTAAAGTCCAAGGGAAAATGGGTTTCTATATGACATTCTTGTCTGTTGGATTGCATCCCATTGGTCAGATCTTTTCAACCCTTAACTTTTTAATTTGTGCTTAGGATAGTCTCTTCATCTCCTCCCACTTCTTAAATTTCAAAATCTCTCCCTCTTTTCAAAAAAATTATTTGCTTGTGATTTCAAACTTAGACTTTATTTTAATGATTAGAAACCTTGGCCTTATGCCATTGAATTTTCAAACTCTTTCTTAAATCAAATTTGTAAATAAACCTAATCATATTGACCTAAAATTTCAAAAAAGACAAAAAGAAATAACAGCCCCATTCAAATTTTTGGCCCCTTGGTGCCTTTTCATTTAAACTTTTGTTAAAAGCAATTCACCAACTTTGAAATTTTTACCACGAACTACGAGGTTTTGATCCCTCATTTTTATGTTGGTACGTAGGCACAAGACCGAAGATCTTGTCAAACACAAAAATATAATCAATGAATTGTTTTCTCGTCCCCACACTCCATTTTTTTCAAACATCTTTTATACCAAAAACACATACACACATAAAAAAGGGTTCCCTAGGAGTACATAGGACACTTTGGATGCTAACACCTTCCCTTTGTGTGCCCAACCACCTTACCTGTAATCTCTGGCATTTTATTAGTTTTTATTTGAAAACTTCTTATCTTTGGATTTTGTTCGTACTTTTCCCTTTTCCCTTGGAAACAATAAAAGTGTGGTGGCGACTCTGGTTTTATTGATGTTAAGTTTATCTATAGCTTGATGATCATGAATTTACCGCTACAGCTTCCACTGTTTGCAACATGGTTCCGTTTGGGCCTAAGGCCCAAACAAATTTTGCAATACACCCTGACTTCCATTTCAACACCCCCTGGTCCTTTCTTAATTATTCAATTTAATATTCTTTTTAGGAGGTTAGTTAGGATTTTTATAGGATTAGATATTACTTAGGATTCTAATTAGGTTAATTAGAATATTGTGTCTAGGTAATTTAGAATTGTTTTAGATTTAGAATTAATGACTAATTAGGATTTGATTAGAGGTTAATTAGGGATATAATTAGATTGTAGAATAAGAATTCTAGGCTAATTAAAATTTTAGATAATCAGGTTTTAGAAATAATTAGGATTAAAACAATTAGGATTAGGATAATTAGGGTTTTAATCTTTTTAGTTAGAAATTTTAGATATTTAATTTAATTAATTTTTAGAACTTGATTTAGTTTTTGAAATTAGTTATATTAATTAATTTTTAGAACTTGTTTATGTTTTAGAAATTAATTAGATTGATTAATTTTTAGAACTTTATTTACGTTTTAGAAATTAGTTATATTAATGAGTTCATTCGAAATTGATTAGATTTTAAATTCTAATCAGATTTGTTAAAATGATTAGAAACATTATATTTTAATTGATGGTGATAATTAGATAATTAGGTTTTAACTGATGAATCTTTAGGTAGGTTGTACATAATTACCAACTAATTCATTCCCTTTGATTAAGTTGATCAAAAGATATTTCGTTTAACTAAATTCTTTGATTGTGTATAATTCCCTAGTCTATTCAAGTGATCAAAAGTCCCTTGATTACTTGGTAAGACTAGTTCCTGCAATGCTATGGATCTCAAGGCCTCAAGTTCAGACATCCAGTCAAGGCATCCCAAATAAATCAAACAGTGGGCTACTATGCGAAGCACATCAAAGGTGTTTCTTCAAGAGCTTGTCATTCAAGATTAAACTTGTGTGACACGAGCCTTAAGAAATAGAGAAGGAGTGAGAGTGGAAAATTCCTCAACTCATTCTGAATATCTTTGGGTACGGGATGAATGACCTATTTGGTCATCGTATTCACCTCGATTCATAGACGTGAGCACAATTTGAATCAAATAATTGTCAAGTCTCTTTTCACAAGCTATATCAACACTTCTTAATCATGATAAGAATTACACTCCATGAGCCTTAAGTAACAAAGAATGATGAGAGTAGAGAATTCCTTAACTCATTCTGAATATCTTTGGGTACAAGACGAATGACCCAGTTGCTCATCGTATTCACCTATATTCATAGACGTTAGCAAAATTTGAATCAATTTAATTGTCAAGTCTCTCTTCACAAGCTACATCAACACTTGTTAATCCTGATAAGAGTTACACGCCATGAGCCTTAATTAACAAATAATGATGAGAGTGAAGAGTTTCTTAACTCTTCTAGAGTATCCTTGGGTACAAAACGAATGACCCAGTTGCTCAAGGTATTCTCCTTTGTTCATAAACTTTAGTGCAATTTGAATCAAATGATTGACTAGTGTTCGTCAAAAAGGGAAGTAAGGAGAGTCTTCTTCAGTAAATTGAAAGTCATGATGAGGATCACATGCCATGAGCCTTAAGTAGTAAAAAAGGAATGATAGTGGAGAGTTCCTTAACTCATTATGAATATCTTTGGGTACAGGATGAATGACCCAGTTGCTCATCGTATTCAACTTAACTCATAGACCTTAGTGTGGTTCATATCCAATGACTACCAAGTCTTCTTCATCTTTCATTATCATCTCTCTCTTTTCCTAGCAATCGCTTGTTGTCTTTGTTTTATCGTGGCCGAACTACAGAGCTCTGACTTTCTCATTGCACGCGAGAATATGTAGACACAAGGCTTCGAACCCTTGGCGAGCATATTTATTTATTCTTTCCCATTCATCAATCATTACCATCATTTTGAAACCAAATACTTTATCCCTTTGGATCTCATGCATTTACTTTTAGGGAAACTCTAATGCCCATCCTCATGAATCAAGAGATGTTTGCCTTGATGTCAAACACTTAATTCCTTTGTTTTCTAGCTTGACGCTAGTTTACTCTTTGGTTCAGAGTTTATTCCTCCATGGATTCAATATACCATCCTCCTTTTCTTTTAAATTTATTGTTCTATCTACAGTGATATAATGTTTCCTTGGACCGAATATCATTCTCCTTTGGGTCTCATACATATCCTTTTAGGGAAATTCCAGTGTGTATCTTGTGAACCAAGAGATGTTTTCCTTTATGCCAAACACTTAATTTTCTTTGTTTTCAGCCAGACCATATACAGTGGTTACATGTCTTAGGCTCCCCACATGTCGGTACATGCCACCTTTACTATGAGTTTTAAAGTTCACTTGCCTTTATGGATTCCCATGCTACCATTGTCATTTGGTACAATTTATACTTTTCATCACTCCCATAAAATCTCTCTTTCCTTTGTTTTCGTAGTTCCACGAACTATAGAGCTCTGGCTTTCTCATTGCACAATGAAAATATGTAGGCACAAGACTTCGAACCCTTGACGAGCTTAATTATTATTTCTTCTTCCTTAGGGCTCCATCCATATATTTCATGATTCATCATCTGTTTTCAATCATAACCATTCATCCCAATGACATACTTCCTTTCTTTGGAACCGAATACCAGTTTTATTTGGAATTCCATATATACCCTTTTAGGACAATTGTCCACTTTTGTACCAAGAGATGTTTGTCTTGATGTCAAACGCTTAATTCTTTGTTTTCATCCATACCATATAGTGGTTCATGCTTCGGCCATACCATATATCGGTTCATGCTACCTTTACTCTTAGGTTTCAAATAACATGTTTGTTATGGATTCCAATAATACCTTTACCTTTGGTTCCAAACTATATATATCCTGTCACTTTTATCCAATCTTTCAATTTCTTTCTACTTTGATTATTTATCTTCATCCTACTATAAATTTCCATTATTCACTACTCACTACCTTCATTCAATAACTTCTAC